>NW_027466520.1:2022500-3222500 GCF_050575085.1 Anarhichas minor | reverse complement strand
ACCCGATGGTGCCCTGTCGAAGGAAACGTTTCAATCTGTTAGTTTTTAAATGTTTATTTAGTTGAAACTTAATGGGGGTCCAGGGGCCAGAAGCAAACACTCCATTGTATTGTGATGCAAAATGGTAAAGTACCCTTTATTTAAATGCTTTTCTCCGTGAACCATTGTCTCTGCCTCTCCATTGTTTCTAACCTCACTCACAGATTATGAAAAATATTTAACAATTTCTGATCCTACATATTTAAAGACCATTTACAGCAAAAACAGCAATCTATGTCAGAATCTATTAGAAACATCTAGCAAGCCAAATCTAACTTACTTTGGGCATCCCTGACAGCTACGACAGTGTAAATAAGAAGAGACAAATCATGTTTTTCTGCAAGAACATTTGATAAGAATGTCCACAATTTGCATTTAATCCAGTGTCTTGACATTGCTGCATCTGTCATGCATACTGTATATAATGTCGCTCTGGTAGAGACCTGTCAATCACAGTAAGCCCGCCCTAAAGCATACCCTGCTTTATGGTCTGTTTGACTCTAAATGGACCATAATGTACTAAATGAACATCATGCTGTATTGAAGAAGACTTGAAACTAGAGATTGAGACCATAAACTCATGTTTACAATGTTTACTGAGGGAATAAATCAAGAGAGAAGTAGGGTCATTTTCTCATAGACTTCTATACAATCTGACTTCTTTTTGCAAACAGTAGTCGCCCCCTGATGGTCAGTAGAGAGAATGCAAGTTTAAGACATTTCTGCATTGGCTTCACTTTACAGAACCAGAGGTTGCCGCCTGGTCGAGGCAGACGTCACACAAAAAAAACTGTATTTCAAAGAGCTGCATGCAAACATGAGCAAGAGAGCAAACTACCTTAGCCCTCCACATGAGCCACAGCTTGAAGATGTCCACGTGGCGTCCGCACTGCATCGCTTTGTCTCCGGTGTCGTAGGAAAGGTCGTAGTGTTTGTCCTGCTGGAACAGGTAGCAGGCGTGCATCTGGTTGCAGTTCTGCATCAGACCCTGCGAAATCACATCCAGAACGGTTATAATCACCACAAGAACAACAAATACTCACATGCACTGTGTGTGTGTGTGTGTGTGTGTGTGTGTGTGTGTGTGTGTGTGTGTGTGTGAGAGACGAAGAAGCCTACCTCCTCTCTGACCAGCAGGGCTGAACACTGCAGAGGGACGGACATCATCTTGTGTGGGTTCCATGTTACTGAATTGGCCCTGCAGTTAAAAACAACCACCACGCCTCGTCACTTCAAATGCTCTTTAGCTTCTTGTCAGATTGTGTCCACACCACTCCCCCCCCTCAAAAAAATCCCCCAAATAACGTAACTTGCCTGTCAACCCCATCCAGCTTCCACCTGTGTCTCCGGGACATGAGCAGACTTCCTCCCCACGCACCCTGACAGCACAGACCGACAATCATTATCATGTCACGCTGTAAATACAACTTCAAAGTCCTTAAAGGGACACTACATTCTTCACTTTCAACATGGGCACCAATGTCAGCTTTGAAAAAGCTCTTAATGTCAGAAGCATGCATGTTTTTTAACAAGCATCTGTGGATTATCCGGCCTCATAGTTAAGAAGGCCTTCAAACACTCTTATTTCTGCATCCACAAATCCACAAATCCCGACAGAAATAGCAACTACAAAGCAGGATGCTTTTTTTTCCTCCATCTCAGCCAGTTGAGGGATGATAGATAAGGCCATTTATGTCTCTTAATAGAGGTGTCCCCCTGTCAGGACTAAATCACCTTCATTAACAGATAGAGTTCCTTCAGTGAGAGGGCCCATGATGGCAAAGTCAGTGGAGGAGGTGATTTACAGCCTCTGTTCCAGTTTTTCTAATCCCCAGTGTTAGATAGGAAATGGCTGGCTCCTATCTGGGTCAACCACCAGCAGTTAGAGGCCAGACAGACATAATAGATTTGTCAAAGTCACTGGTGAGCTCAGTATTTCTGTGTATTCCTCCACTACAGTCCCTCCAGTGGAGAGGTGTATTTTTAAAGGTTATAACAGAGTTTTAAATAAGGCAACAGGAGACGTTTATGCAGAACTTGTTTCACTCACGTCCACGTGCATCCAGACGTCGTACTTTTTGCAGACGTCAGAAATGGCGATGAGAGGGTCAAAGGCTCCGTACACCGTCGTTCCGGCCGTCGCGCTTACAAAGAAGGGAACAAAGCCCTGCAGACGGACAGGAAATGATCGTACGTGAAAGCAGCTGATAACAATGCCGACGTGTTTCACCGTCACAGCGGTTTCAGCCGACTGAGTGCGAGAAAACGAAGGCTGGTTGAAGTAATATCTGCAGTATTTATATCGGTGTTGTTAATGTGTGTCACATTACCTTCTGTTTCGCCTCCAGTATTCTCCTCTCAAGGTCAGCCGGGATCATTTTACCACTGAAAAAAAACACAAAAAGAACAATAATACTACATTAGAAATAGAAGTCCTGTAAGAAAAACGTAATCAAACCACGTGTACTTTGAGTGCAGTACTTGAGTAAATGCACTAAATTACTTTCCACCAGTGGAATCCAATTTCTAATATTTTCCCTTTCAGTTCTCGTGCTGACACGAGAGGCCAACTTTACCTTTCATCTACTTTGATGCAGATCACACTCTCCGTCCCGATGCCAAGAGCTGCTGATGCTTTTTTGATTGAGAAATGGCTCTGAAAGATAACGGAGGAAACACGAACGAGAGGTCGTGTTTAACTATCTGTGCAACATCTTATGTGTGTACATTTGTCAAACGGCAGTTTGTGTTTGGTTTTTTGCTCACAGCATCTTTTAAATGTCCTTAATAGATGAAGGAAGTGACATATAGTGTGAGAGACACACCAGTCACCTTCATATCTCCTTCATATTTCACTTTTAAAAACACACAAACACAGCCACAACCAAAATGTGCAAAACTATCTGACGTTATTCCTGCACAGAAGAGGAAGGTATTTGACTTTTCATTTATTAAAAAGAACATTCAAATAGTGATAAACGCTCATTATTTGATCCAATATACACACATTGACAAAGTTTATCTGCTGAATTGAAACATAAATCCTACATGTTCGGATGTGAAGGCCACCAGTCTGGGAACAGATGACATTCCTTTCTCCTTCACTTCGGGGAACATCTTGAAGCGGGCCAGCAGCATGGCGTACATGTTGGAAATAGCACCACCTGGAGGACAGACAGGGCTCAGTGATTTACAGCCAGTCAGTGTCACAGCAGGAACTGCGAGAGTCTCATGGGAGTGATGCAGGGTTTCAGAGCCCAGTTTAAGAAAATGTCCGTGAATGCTTCAAATAATGAAACAACAAATAAAAAATCCTTTGTTTACAGCGTATAGAGAGCGTATAGAGGGATGACACAGCATCCAACTGGCCACAATGTCAAAGCCAATCACGGCCTTTGTCATCAAACTCCCCAATGATCGCTCCTCCTCACGTGTCAAACAGAAATGCACGAGAGAAATTAAAGATTGGAGGGCGACGAGGTGGGGGCTTGAGTTGGAAAAATCATTTTATGCTAATTGGCTTTGAAACGAGTTCCATTTATATCATCAAAATGCAAATTGACACATTACAGCACACACACACACACACACACACACACACACACACACACACACACACACACACACACACAGGCAGTTCCATTTTGAGTGAAACGGAGGGGTGGAGGGGTTGGCGTCGCCGTAACATACCAGGAGAGAAAATGCCGTCTCCTCGCCCATCCGACCAGCCGACGATCTCCCTCATCTTCTTCAGAGTGACGTACTCCAGCAGCACAAAGACAGGAGCCACCTCATAGGTGAACCTGCGTTACACAAGGGACATCACATGGTTGAAGGGTGGTTACACAAAATGTGCCATGACTCATCCCCGTAAAGAATAGCCAGTAAACGGACATTTTATCCCCCCCCCTGCAATTTGTGTGTTTCAGGACATATTTAGAGGTGAAATTGACGGCTCTTGCAGGAGGCGGATAAAACACTGAATCAATCAAATACTTGAAGGGTAACAATATATATTTTGTTTTCAAAACATGTAGCATTATTGTGGGTTGTACAGGCTTCGCCTTCATTTCTAAAAGAGGCGATGTCTTGATTTGCACTCATGCTCTTGAACAAAATGTACTCGCTTTTCTTTTTCCACATTTCAGAGGCTCGTGGCTCTTTGTTATACAGCAATCTCACATTTCCATCATCCTTGCTGCACCAAAAAGCACATTTCCTGTATGTTTCTCCTAATACATGGTGTTAGCTGCAGTAATGTTAACCCCCCCACCCCCCTTGTGTCAACAGCAGGCGTATTTTGCAGTGGCACACAGTTGCCAAGACTGACTCTTGCAGAGTTTATCACCACAAAAACACACACACACACACACACACCAAAATTAGCTTGAGATTAGTCTGAATTTAATTTCAGGGCTAATTTTCCTCCCTTTGAATCCCCATGGAGATCCGAGGTGAGGGGGAGGGATAAAAGGCAGAGGTGGGAGGGGTGCAGGGGGGGAGTAAGGGGGAGGATCTGCCTTTCTTTTCACCCTTTTCATTTGCCATGATTGAGTGAAAAAAGAAGAGGCCGCTATCGGCCCGTGCAGACGGCATACAGATGGACCGGAAATGGAATTCATTGTCATTATCACCATTTGAAATCATGATGAAGCACTGGGCCACATACTTACATATTGGTGTTGGCCGTGGACGTTAGCCAATCGGCTGCCAGTCCCACCATGTCTAATCCTGTGGAGAGCTGATTGAAGTACCTGGGATGGGCTGAGGGGGAAATAAAAGCAGCAAAAGGAGAAAATGAGAGAGGAAGCGTGCGAGGCGGCTGCAATTTCAACATTTGATCTGGTGTCGGGGAAAATTGAAATACGCTTCCCGTGTGTTTACGCTGAGTTTGTGCAAAAGAAACAGAAGCTGTCATCTTCTAAACGCGTTAATTGCAGCTTACGAATGCAGCTGCAGTGACGTTGTGGATGGTCTGGAGTGATAATGAATGCAGTTGGTGTTGCATCTGTTAGTGTAGGAGTTTAGTGGAGGGTGTAAACACCCAAACAGGGTTTTCCCACCTTTGATTTGTAAAACAGAATGCATCACACAGAGCAGCTTTGAAACTGAGTAAATTAAATGTGGATATTTTTTTTTTAAATATGAAAAATACGTAATGTGTCCTAAGTAGGGTGAAGTAAAAGTCTCACTTTAATTTACAATATAAACATACAATGCAGCATTTATAAGCAGTTTATAAATGTTTACTGTAATACACAGTTAATATGATGTAAAGGAAATGACAATATAGTAAAAGACAGTTAATAATATAAAGGTGTATTCATAGGAGGGGATATGATTGCTGACAAATACTGTGCATTCAAAATGTCCTTATTTCAGTTATATGCTTATTATTGAATGTTTATAAACTGTTTAAATTAAAATGTCGCCAAATAAAATCTATAAAAACAGATATCTGTGTTGGTTGTTTTGGGGATGAAATCTGTCTCGTGCTGTAAGTGTTCTCCAGTGTGTCAGCGAGGAGAGAATAATGGACTTGGCCTATGAAGAGCGGTTATTAGCCTATTATCTCCCACTAGGTGAACCAGATTTACTGCGTCACTGCATTTATCGGTCTGGTGGCCAAGAGGAAGAGGAGGAGGAGGAGGAGGAGGAGGAGGAGGAGGAGGAAGAAGAGGAGGACGACAACTTCCAGGTAGATTTTTTTTAAATGTCATTTATTTATTCTAAACAAAGATTCTGTTATTCTGTCAATACTATGCATTTTTGGGAGGATATTCCTTCATAAAATGGAGGATAGTATTTACTTAAAAATATGTTTCTGGTAGATTTCATCATCTGTTACATATTTGAGTGTTGTAATTTAGGATTTGCACTGACTCTGTGCCATTTATAGTTATTTTCTCTATAAATATATTTTCTAATATGTATGTTTATTATAAGATATTAAATGTCTGGTGATTTGACATAAAGACAAGCTGCAGGCCGGACTTTAGGCCTATACATACATTTAAAAAAAGGCGGGGAATATTTCCTAACTGAAACTGTTCAGCGTGTTTGGAAAAAAAGTCAGAAATAAAGCAGGCTATTTATCACGCACGTGCCCGACATTCAGACCTGTTTTGATGGCGTATTTGAGGGTCGCGCGGCAGCTGATCAAGATGTCATCCAGCGAGGCCGGCTCGCCCTGCAGCTCCCAGTTGTTCATCTGGAGCAGCTCGTTCGGGTAATGAAAATCAATAACTTTAGTTTCCCGGTCGAAAGACTCCACGATGTAGGCCAGTAAAATATCCACGACTTCCTGCAGGAAGGTCATTGTTTTGGCGTCGCTGTCCAGGGCAGGTAACAGGTCTGTAGACAGAATAACAGCAGCGTGGGAGACGTCTTGTGATTCATACTGGAGAGCAGCCTCGTTAAACGTTTTCATGCAACATTAAGATGCACAAAGTTTAGGCCTTTTTTTTCTTTTTTTTTTTGCTGGTAAATGATCCTGCAGGCCTTTAATCGGGACAAAAAAAACACCTTTCGTTACATCTTTACAGGTCTAAACATTTAAGGAAGTTTTTGAAGTTTCTGCGACGTTCAACACCTCAAATCAAGAGATTCTGCTGAAGGTGACCTCTCCAAAAAAAACTGCAAAAAATGTTATCTTTAACTCGCAGAATATTGTCGATATTTAATATAGATGTATATATAAGGATGGTGATCCATTTCAAGTTCTGCCATTTATTTACATTATATTTTTCATATGTAGATTTTTTTTATTCACTCTGGGGACAAAGAATGAAGCGGATCCCCTCTTGAAAAATCAATAAAATGACATTTAAATGAACATTATTGACATAAAGTCGATTTACAACGATGTTTTTCTTTCATTTAAAATGACTAACTATATAAAATTACATTTGTACACTGAATAAATCACGATAATCCAAAGCGAGGCCAATGCTGTGGCTCAACGAGACAGATGTGACAGATGTTTGACGTCCAGGTTTGTACGACATGCTTTTGTACCTGTTGAATAGAGGTCGGAGAAGACCAGGGGAGCTTTGGTGCAGTTGCAGGATTTGTTGCAGCCGCACGAGCCGGCAGCCTCTGTCTCTGTCTCTGTCTCCGGCGGCTGCTTGGTGGCCGGATCGGCGGGTTTCTCCACCTCCGCGACGTTTAGCAGCGCTTTGGACATCACAAAAAAATACAAATATGGACATATTTGTATTAACCTGACGAGGCCGAGCCGTAAATATAATGGTGGAAACAGCGTGCCACCCCCCACCCCCCCCCCCCCCACACACACCCTCCACTTCCTCCGCCAGTGAGCCGACGTACCACATAATTTCGATCCGAGTCCTCCGGATAATTTCTGGGCCGCCGCTTGGCACCAAGCCCTGGCTGGAAGAGAGAATGGATAAATCAAATACGGATGAACAGGCTTTGGGGTTTCAGAGTCCAACTATAAGATACGAACAAACAAACAAAAGGCGCTATGCAAGAAGCACTAAAATAGCTCTTTAGACGGAATTCTTGCATCCTGCAGAAACAATAAAATCAGTAAAAGCAGATGTGACGACTCAAAGACACAACAGGCCTGTTTGGATTTTCACCCAATGCATCGAGACAATGCACTGGAATCAGAGCATCGCCTTTGGTCCATCAGAGGTGGTTTGAAGACAACAACAAAAACAGCCACTCACGCGTGCTGGGGCTCTGACTCCCGGTATTGGCCCCCGCATTATCTGCGCCAAGAGACCAGAAACCCTGTGATGCCATTGTTGCCGGTAGTTAGGAGCTGCTGGAGACGCGGAGACAGACAGAGCCCACCCACACGCGACGACCCGGAGCTGTTCAAAGCTGATGTGGTGCTGAATCTCACCAGACCTCTCCGACTGCTGAAAATCCCGCCACGCATCCGACAGTCGCTCTGTGCTGCAGGAGAGCCCCTAAAAATAAAAAACACGTATTGTGAAAATAAAAAAAGAAACAGAAAAAAGACGTCCCCGGTGTGCTCTCTATTTTACAGGCGTCCACAGGTGCACGAGGAATAAAAGCAGCGTCCTCGCAAGAGAGAAAATCCGCAAACACTGGACTCAGTCAGCGCACCGCGCTCTCCTCACTTCGTGTTATAAATTGCAGTGCTAAGAGTTCAGGCGCAAAGAAAACAAACTGCGGTGAAATGTCGGCTTTTTTTGGATGAAAATGTGCACTAAAAATAAAATAAAAACGAACTGCAGCCCCCCCCCAAAAAAAGCGGCGTCAAATAAAGCACCTATATGCTACAGCTGCTGGTACATATGCAGCACACACGCGACTAATTGCATCCAACCTAAATATCACGTCACTAAAGAAGTCCCGTCGTGATGCACTTCAAGTCATGACGAACTGCGTCGTGCGTCGTGACTCCATCCATCCCCAACATTTTGTCCCCTGCACGCGCTGAACTTACCCTCCATACGGACAGCGAATGCCAACTAATCCATCTGCCCGGCAGTTGTAGACCTATTTCTTGGGAGAACGGCTGCTCCAAATTGCGCGCCTCCGGGCGGAGGAAGCGGCGGGGAGGCTTCTTCAGATACACGAAAGTGCGCACGGGTCCCTCCTCTCTCCTGTAGGGGCTCGTTACTCCAAAATTATTTATTGCACGTGACTTGTTCACTTGCTGCGGTTTTTTCAGGGAGAATAACTCTCTTAGATTTATTTTGCACATATATCAATATTATCAACACAGTCTTCACATAAAGTATCGAGATAAATGATTGATATGCAATGTTTTCAGCCTACAACGAGATGGACACTGGGTTGTACATGTTGGATAGGCTAAGGTAAATAAAGATATAGAAATTAAAATAGTATCAGAGCCTAATTCCACAAATTATCAACTTCAAATTACAATCCAACACTGTTTTCTTATCGTTTAAACATGAATGGGAGCAAACGGAGCCTGCAGGCATGAGAGCTGTAGCCTGAGCCACATCTGTTATGATTTATGAATGCAATCACCAGCAACCATTTAATGACACAAAGGACTCATTAAAATAAACTCAACCCTTTGGCAAAGCCTTGTTGATCCCGTCGTATTGGTGTATGGAACTACAGTAAGTGTGTGATCTCCAAAGAGGCCTTACACTGATTTTTTTCATATTTCTATTTTTGTTCTGATATTAATAGTTCTTTTTCTGGAAGTTTTATTTCTATTTCATTTTTAAAAACAGCAATACTAGTCATTCTTTCTGCAACAATATTATTTACCCTGGAGTCCCAGTTGATGCTCCCTTGCTGTCTGTGTTTTGTGGATGTTTTTTGGCTGTATGGAGGTGTTTTATTGCCAGTGTGTGCAGTCAGCGTGTTGTTGGGGGTTCACTAACTCCCTGTGGGGGTTTCTCCTTTAAAATGTCACATAAAAAGGTCAGTGGTTGAATCTCAAAGAAATTCTCAAGCCAATATGGAAAATACTACATAAAGAGGAATTTACAGAGGCTGGTGTGATATCAACATGACAGGGCTGCTTCTGATATCTTGGACCTTTTTCTTTTATCAAAGATCTGCAAAGCTCGGTTATGCGTTGAGGAGGATGTACTGCCGACTATCACGACCACAGGAACTCATGTTGCATGGGAGCAGCTCTGCTAAATGTAAGATTAATTAAACATCACAAAGAATTTAATATATTTGACGTTTAAATGAACAAAACACAGATTACAGCAGAGGAGACAATGTACATTTCTTACAATTTGACAACAGTGAAGCAGCTTTTCAGAGAGATAAACTCATCAAAATGGCTTAAAATGCAAAGTATTGAAGCGTAAGAGGATGGATCTTGTATTTACATGATGTATACATACATGTTTTACAATTATATTCGGTGTTTAAATGGATACGGACAACCTCAATATTTGAGTGAAGGAAACTGATGCAGCAAAATGAGCTAAAGTAGCAATGACTAGTTTACAAATCACATAAATAAAACCTGCATTTACAGTTTTAAGGGCAAAGCATTTCATTATTTACATTTACTTTCATCCTGTCTGCATTTAGACCAATACGACTTATAATCAATGCAGTCAGTGCTTTTCATTTACGTAACTAATCAGTTGTTTTCAGAAGCTTTGACGGATAAAATACTCGTGTATTTTACAACATGACATATGATTAATACATTGCCACATTCAGAATTTGATAGATTATGTGCCAAATGGTTAAAAAGTCCAGTTGTGTGGTCAGTACTGTTTGATGAGCCTTCGTCTCTGGGAGGTCTTCCTCAGCAGATGTCTGAAGTCAAACGGGTTGTCCTCAGTCCGACTCTCTGTGGAGGGTATTCTGGGAAGTGAGTGTCTGTCAACGCAACACAGGAGACAACAGTGAACGCAAAGACAGAGTGTGAAGTAGCAAGAACAGAAAAAAAACATAAGCGGTGGTTTGAAAGATTTAAACCAAAACCAGAGAGGAGACGAAACGATTCACGTTCAGGAGAGAGATTTCATATTGTTTATCATCTGCAGCGATCATTCATCATGTGTCTGAGTCAGTGGCCACGCAGTACCGCAAAAACAGATTAAATATGTTCTTGCATTTGTCACTTTGACCAACTGGTCTGTAGAAGGCAAGTGTGGCTGTTTTTGTGGGTAAAATAAGCTGATCTGTAAAGAAAGAAGGACTGATACTGATAGGTGTGAGGCTGTAATACACAATGTTTGAGGTTCTTCCCTCTGCAGGACATACCTGTCGTTACAGACGGGTCTGGAAGGCTCCGGTTCGGTGACGGCCCTCTCTCTGGTCTGTCTGCTGGCAGCAGCTGGTGTCTGCTCCGTGGACTGCCTGCCGTCCGTGGACCCTCTCCTCTCTACAGTCGGCCTCCTCTCAGGCATGTCCTCTGTGGAGATGCAGGGCTCGGACCTGCTGGAGGACAGTGTCTGGTAGTAGTGGTCATCCACATCCAGCAGCTTCCCTGGACTGGAGCACAGAGAAGGATGTCAGGAGGACAGACTTTGATGTCAATCACAGACACACAAGTGCAAATATATCTGCAATCGCTGGTTGAATATTTTTAACATATTGCCCAACCCTACTGGGGTCAACGTATCCTCAAACAACAGTTCGTATGATATCATGTCTTCACAGGAGAATACTCAGTTGGGTTAAAATAACCACGGAGGTGCCGTTACTGAAGTACGCAAGTTAAGCGACAAATATCTCAACATTGATTCTTGTTTCACACGGGGATCGAACAGCGGTCTCCTGGCTGAAAGATGGCTGGCTGTTCAGCTATTCAGATGAAACAGTCGACATGAAGCGTGAACTGCAGTTTGGCTGAATATTAAAATGAGAGCGTATCTGTTGCATGAGATGTGCGAGTACAAAAACACGGGAATCATTACAGCAGTGGTCGTTGCAGACACACTAAGAAATTGAACTGCCCCAAAAGACTTGTATTTGCATTTATTTAAAAGAAACTTGAGGAGCCAATTCATTAATGTGCATCGACAAACACAAAATAATGTAACTGGTGAGTTTCGGAGACTTCGGAGACCTAAAAAGACCCGCTGATGCATTTCAGCCTCTGCCACCTTCTTACAGCGAAACAAACAGAGGCTTTAAATAGACTCCTCCTGTAGGCAGCTGACTGCAATCAAGACCTGATGGATCCCAGGTGTGTCCTCTCTCAAAGAGACCAAATCTATTAATGCAAAGCATCTTAAAACACACGACAAAGGGAATAAGTGGTACAAGTTACCGGTTATCTTTAAAAAGAAGCTGAGTGGATTCATTATCAGACAACAGAGCACATAGCTGCGCCAGTCTTTCTTCCTTTTTTCGGCATTTAGTCATTTGTGAAGATCCTTTGTGTATCGATCATTGTTAAACTCCAGATGTGCTGTTGAATAAACCGGACTAATTTCCTTCTCTAAATAAGGAAAATGTTTTTTTTTTTGTGTCTTTGTTTGAATTCTTCTCATCTGATCTTGTAGACTTAATTTGAATACATACTAGAAATAGTGTTTATTTAAGTCTCTCATTGAGATATTGTCAAGATATTTAGTTTCCATTCATGACATTTTAACGTCTCTCTCACCTGTGATCTGTTTGCATTGATTGCAGCAGTTTGCCTCAGTAGGTGTTGTCTATTTAAAGCCGGTTTGTTCCCTGATCTGTAAAAAAACACTGACGAATGACCTGGTGGATCTTAGCTCTCCTTTGCCGTCTGAACAAATGTTTTTCTTAAACATCAAAAACAGAACAGATGTGGTTCGAGTTGGGTTGATATCTGCAGAAACCTCAAGTTTAATCTTCCTGTTTTTACTGATTGCTCCTTTTTGAGAGCCACATGCTCTCTAGTTCTTTGTAGACTTAACTTCTCCAAAAGTGTGTTTTGGTCATTTAGAAAACAATTCTTACATTAAGAAGATAGAGGCTAAAATATCCATGATGCATCGTGTATTTGAGACACTTCTTTTGTCTAAAATATATCTAATTATAGAGGGAAGGCTGGAACAGTATCTGCCAGTACGTAAGTTATCAGACAGCATCACACAGCGTCGCTGACCTCCATATGAACAGACACATTGTTAACATACGTGATGACCTTTATTGGAAATCAGTGTCTTCATGACTACAGCGCTGCGACATCACACACATTTTTCCAGTAAACTCTTGATGATCTCATTCTAAAGTTGTGATGAGTTTGAGGCTCGAGTTGACCTTTATATAGTTTTAGAGGAACGGTGGACGCACATCCATTTAGAGTCAAACAGACCATAAAGCAGGGGATGCTTTAGGGCGGGGCTACACAGTGATTGACAGGTCCCTCCTCAGCCGTTCAAATATGGTAACTTCCTTTCACTGGTTGCAAAAAAAGGGCGACGGCCGTAATCCAAGACGTCGGCGGCCAAATCGCTGAACAATTCTTTGTGAAGTCGTGGTAGATGGATTTGTTTAGATCTTACAAGTAGGAATCCCGACTTTGAGCATCGTATCATTCTACGTCTTCTAGTTTGAGGTCAGGAATTTGAGCTTTTGTAGATTTGTTAACTGTTGTTTCAGCTGGTTCATCATCGGTTCACTAGTCATGCTAACGTCCTGTTTTTTTTTGATCTGTTTAAGTTCAACAAACTGCTTTTTGCTGCTATTGGAAACACAAACCACTATTTTCCTGGTACAGAGGAATTTTCCACAGGAACGGCATCATAAGAAAGCTAAAATAACTATTTTGTCAAATCTTTAGACAGAGGGTACAAAACAGAAATGTCAAAGATCATTGCAATAAAATTAAATATCTGTGGTTCTCTATCACCGTTTCTGATGAACTCTGCCTCCCTAGTTTCCCTCTTTGTACGCCTTTACTCCCGTTTACTATCATCACCTTTGTCTTCTTCAGTTTTCGGTCCTCTTACCACCCACGCTCTCCCGTCTCCCACCCTCCTCTGCTGTCAGCTTCAGCCAGAGACGCTATCTTTCCTGCTGACCTTCTCATCCTTAATGATGCATGTAAACGGCTCCTGTCCATCGCCGGCTTTATTTATCTGCTAACAAATTATTACCCTTGATGTTCAGCGCTGTGTGTGTGTGTGTGTGTGTGTGTCTTCAGACTGCTGTGATGAAGTACCGCGGTCCCTTCTTGTTCAGCACAGCCCTATCGCTCTATCTTCACCCCCTCACTCTGGGCGGTACGCTCACCTTGTGGCCTTTACGACGCACACATTTACATGAACGCACACATCCTCACGTGCTCTCTAGTCGCTTCTTTCTCTTTCCTCCACAATAATATTTCTGATGCCTGACATAAAGTGTAAATATATTTAGCAAACGTACCCGAGGCTAATTAATTTCACAGAGGATGTGCGTAGTTCTGCAGATCATTAAGTTTGGACTCTGACACCTTCCTTATGTCGGCGCTGAGCTGCAGTCATTACTCCCGACGTGTGCTGAGCAGGCGGGCAGCGGGCCCCTTTAAAAAACAGTAGTGATAGGTTGTTAAAATTAGGTTGAAGTAAGAAGTGCCACACTTACTCCTCATTCCTGGGCTTGCGTTTATCATCCTGGACAGACCGCTGGGTGGAGAGAAACAGAGCACAGATAAACTACGTGTCAATCAAACACTCCTAATCTCAGTGTTCAGGAAAAGCAAAAGAAAGTGGTTTTAGAACAGTGGCTCCCAACCTTTTGACTTGATAGTGTTGGCATTTTAACTCAAAGCACTGTTGTAACTAAGTGCAACTTCAAAGTGCCGCTAGCGTGGCTGAAGAAAAACATGACTTTGTGATGCAGATACTGCATTCGTTTTCAGCATATCCTGTTTGACTCATCTGCTCTTCTACGTGACCCCTTGGAGGGTTGTGAACCCATATTGGGAACCACTGTTTAAGACGTTTTGTTACAGTTATTCATTTCTAATAAAATATTAATTCACTGTCTTAAAGATCTTTAGTGAATTTGGCTCCAATACATGTGATCAAACAAATAATCATCTGGTCAATCATATTAAGAAACAATAGTGTTTAAAAAATGGCAAAACATTACTCTAACAAAAGTTGAATGTCTCCATTATTCATTGATTAAGTTATTGATTCGATGCATTATATAACTAGGTCATCTAAACAGTAGTGACGGCATTTAACAAACCTTAAGTGCTGCAAAAAGAGCTATTTTGTGAGGAGCTATTGCTCGCTGAAACCATGAAACATTGAACATAATTACGTAAGAATAACATTGAATAAGAAGCATAAAAATAACAAACTGCTGAAGAAAATAATTTGTCAAATGTGCAAAAGAAACTCCGGAACATCGTTGTAACAGTCCGGTGTTTCTTTCCTTGGAACATATGAAGCAAAGGGAAATAATTGCCGATCGATACCGCATCGTGGCAGCCGATAGCTGGGGAAGTAGTCACAACGTCAGCTGGCAGCAAAGCTTTGTTACAGTCAGTATCTGAAATGGTTCTTCTCTTTCTGACTCACATGAATCAGGTTGTAATAGGTGGAGTCCTCTGGTGTGTTGAGGGTCTTTGGCTGCTGGGTCCTGCGGGGGGTCCTCGACTGTCTCTTGTCAGCTGGAGAGTAACAGAGGCCGTTAAAAACACCAGACAGTGTTGACACTAAAATGAAAACTAAACCTCAAATACACTTTTACACATCTGCAATATTCAGTTTATTATTTACAAAAGTGTTTAGCTGCATTTTCTCATTTCCTACATTTCCCAAAATGCTTTTCAACAACTAAGAGGTTTAGAGTCTATGATCGGCCTGCATGAACTATGGCCAGCTGAGGTTCACGTTAAGGAGGGAAAGGTGTTTTTCTATCTTTTCTGTGATGGATTTCTCTCAGTGTGAACTAAGAAAAGAATGATGACTACAAACGATGAAACTTCAAAAAACGATCCAAAGACATGGAACAAATCTCGACGTTCAGAAGCAAGCAAACAGAGATTTTCGAGATTGTAACTTTTAACAACATGTTAAGTTATCTGGTGTTGTCTTTCTTTTACATTGTGATGGAATTTGGAGGAGGTTGGGACAAAAGCTTCGGGTTAGTATTAGTTTTGTGTCTGACCATCGTGATCAAACAGCTCCAGAGCCGGTGGGATCACAACAAACGTGGCTGGTTGGGGAGAAACTATTGAGTGCGATGTGGCACCACGCTGCTTATTGAACTGCCCTCCACACACACTGCAGTTTAACCCTAAGGCCTGCCAGTTAGAATTTTCCAACAGAGATTATGTGAAACAACCTTTGACACAAACAAAGTGTCCTGTAACTTTGTAACGATCCATGTTACAGTGATTCCTCGCATTGTACTGAACATAACGAGAGAGAGAGAGAGAGGCCTGTTTGTGGCCACTACCTTCCGTACTGTAGTGGGTGAGTTGCAATCTATCATATTTGTCATGACCGTTACAATATTCCTCCTCGGGCATGTGATCGTAATTGCAATTATTAACATATTACGACGACCTTTGCTTGTTGCTCATTATCAATCACTGTTCATACGAGAAGAAACACATCCATCACGTGCAGAAGCTCTCAGGTGAAAGAGGTGAAAAGTTTGTAATATCATTGAACAACTTCATCTAAAAAGGTCATGGTGTGTCGCTCAAACAACTTAAGCCGATTTCACACAGCCTCTTATTAATTCCTGCCGTAATTGTCGGAGACGCTCGCTCACAAAAACGCGATTCGACATTTGACGACCTTTCCCACGAAGAACAATGTGACCGGCGTTGCTCTGCTGTCATTGTGCGTTTGTGCCACAAATGATTCCGATGAGGTTTATTGTGTCGATGAAATTTACAGCTCAGGACTGTTGATGAAGGGAAATGACCTGAGCGGAATCTAATAGGGAGTTGCAGTCGCCGTTGGAAATAACACGGATAATTTATTCTGCTTTACCTCGGGCATCGTGCTGCGCTAGAGAAAAGGCTGTAAAGGGCAAACATGCCCCGATCAAATGAACACTGGACTGCACAGAGAACTCTATGTGGAGTAACGTGTGTATAAGGTTTCACTCTTATGTTCGCCATCAATATTAAATTAGACAGAAGCAGATTTTTAAGCACAACTGCATGAAAGTGAATTCCACTTAAAGATAGTTGGACATTTTAGGAAGCATGCAGATTTGCATTCATGCCCAGAGTTGGATGAGAAGATCAACATCACTCTCATGTCTGTTCGGTTAATTTGAAGCTAGAGCTAGCAGCCAGGAAAATTAGCTTAGCATAAACACTGGATACAGGGGGAAACAGCTAGCCTGGCTCTGTTGAAAGTAAAACAAACTCTCAATGAATTATCCTACATGTCAACATTAACAAATAATGTATTTAAATCTGTGCATGGCAACTACAGCATATTTTAAAGGTGCTGTCTTAGAACATTTAGAGCATATCTATGATTGAGGAGTTGCCTCCTAACGGCTCTCAACATGGTGACGGCTGAGCTAGCGGCTAGAAGCTAACATGTGCCAACAGAGCTAACAGTGTTTAACAGGAGGGAACCGGAGGGTGGGCGCCTTATGAGAGCCTTAAAGAGAGACTCGCATGCATTAACATGCACACATGCCATTTACCAGAATGGCCAAAAGTTACATGGTCTGGTACGGTTAAGTTTAAGGAAACTAAATCAAGGTTAATGTTAAGGAATTGGGCGTAATCAGTGAGCTGCAGACCTGTCCAATATGAACGTAATTCCTAAAGACACTGGACTTCGTGAGTTTTCTCTACAAATAATGCCAAAACACAAAGATGCCTACACTCTATATTTTGTAATAAAACTATAAAAGCCACCGAAGATCAAATGAATGGCATAACACACACAATTACAGCTAACAAAAGGCAATGATTGATATTATTACATAATTATTACATTATCTTCTCAAGACACCTGAACCCACGGCGACGCTGACATTTTAGCTGCCAGCTCCGTTTTGCTAAGACGGTGAACTTTCAATTTTGCCGTCTCCCCGCCGCTCACCACCTCGAAAGCAATTACACCTATCACCTGCGCAAATCAAATTTAACTTTTGATGACACATCGGGGAGAGGAGCGCTTCCTGTGTCGGCACTTGACTTTCCCAGGTTTCCGGATCTAATCGAGGATCCCGAGGGAGAAGAGAGAACGGCGATAACATCAACTTGTTCTGTGAGAAGACGGTAATAAAACCTCTGCGTCCTCTTTACATAAAGAAAACAAGCGCAGTGTGGAAACAGCTGGCACAAGCCCGCAGTCCTTTAACTATGAAATAATAACTACGGAAAAAGCAGCAATTCCTGCCTCAAATCCTGGACATTTACAATCAAGGCTTGAGAATAATCATTTATGTTATTTTCAGTGAGGCGGGGGGTGAAGACTAGTGAAGGATGGACAGAGCAAAATAATAGATAAATGTCATCCTCCAGACAGGCAGCCTGTTTTCCTTAATTATCTGATGGCTATAAAAACAGAACCAAGAATGCACATTAACCTCGGGTCAATCGGCGCCAACGTTATAAATTATATTTATTGCTTTATAATCTGTTTTTCTCAGAGCCGATCTCGATTATCTTACTCGATTGGTGATTCCGAGGAGCGTAGCCATTGATTGCTTTTCCTCTCACGAACATGCCATTGTTCTCGGGATTTGATTGATGGGCATGGATGATCTCATTCAACTTATGCTGCAGGGCCACGAAGTCCTGAGAAGTCTTTGTGATCTGTTGAAGAGATTTTGAAAAAAGAGTATTTGAAGGGGGGAAAAAAGGAGGTGATTGGGAGCAAAAATAAAACCGTGTTAAAGGATATTACCTGTTTGGAGAAGCTCTCCAGTCGTGCAGCTTCTGTCCGCGCTGTTTTCTTGTTGGCCTTGAGGTTCTTTCTGTCCTTGTAGCCTCTGAAGTTGCTCTGGATCTTCACCGCAGCCTGCTCTTCCTCCAGTCTCTCTCTTTCAGCGTCTGTCTCCTCTTTATATTCTATAATCACGTCCAAAACGTCCAAGGCCTCCTCTTCGACCTCCTCGGCAGCTTCTTCCTCTGTTTTCTTTTGCGTCTCTCTCTCTGCTTTCAGTTTCTTCCGGTCCCGGTGGCCTCTGAAGTTACTCTGAAGGACGGTCGCGGCTTTTTCCTCGTCCGGCCCCCCCGAGTTCTCCGGCTGGGATTCTGGCACCGATTCTTCTGTCTGCGTTACCCTTTCTTCTTCACTTGGAGGTTCTGGTGTTGCTTCTTTCTCCTTCTTCTTAGTCTTCTTCGGGATCTTTCCTTCCTCCTCGAGTCGTTTGCGCTCCTTGTGGCCGCGGAAGTTGCTCTGAAGCACCACAGCTGCTTTGGCCTCGTCTTGGTCTGCTGACTTGACGTCACTTGAAGAAACATCTGCTGCATCTCGAGCTTTCGTTGATTCTTCTTCTGTTTCTGTCGCCTCGTTGCCGACTTCCTCTGCTGGTGTTTGAACTTCGGGCAGCTCTTCCTCACCTGCAGCGCTGCTCGCCGTGGGCACGTCTTCTTCTTCACCAGTGGGACTTTCTGCTTTCTGTTTCTTAGCTGGGATCTTGCCTTCGTCCTGCAACCTCTTCCTCTCTTTGTGACCTCTGAAGTTACTCTGGAGGACAGTGGCAGCCTTGGTTTCTTCTTCTACGTTAACAACCTCTCCCCCCGCAGCTTGTTCTTGTCCATTCTCCTCCTTCTCGTCCTCCGCCGGCTTTGCTTTCCCAGCATCTGCTGCCTCCATCTCCTCTTCATCTGCCACTTCCGTGTGCTCGTCCTCTTCTGCCACCTGTGTGTGATCACTGTCGTCATTCTCCTCCGCTTCATACGTGCTTTCGTCTTCGTCGTCATTCACCTCTTGTTTAACGGCTGGCTTTTCCTCCTCTCGCCCACCTTCTTGCTCCACCGCTGCATTCGGTGGTAAATCCAATTCGGCCCCAGCCATCGTCTTTTGTCTCTCCTTAAACTTTTTCCTCTCTTTGTAGCCCCTGAAGTTGCTCTGCAGAACCACGGCCGCCTTAGTTTCATTTTCCTCGTTAGCCGCTCCGTCGACGGGAGGAGAGGAATTTTCTTCATCGGTGAGCTTCTCCGGTTCAGGAGTCTCTTCCTCTGTTTCTTTAAGGGCCTTCTCTGCTTTCTCTTTCTCTTCCCTACAAACAAAACATTGTCAAAGAACATTTTTTCTTTCAGTGTTTTATTGTCAAAAATGTCCTGTTTCATACCGTTTCCTTTTGAAGCTTTTCCTTTCCTTGTGGCCTCTGTAGCGAGCCTGAATCTTGGTTGCAGCTTTGTTCTTCTCATCTACCAACTCCTTGTATTTCCTTTTTGCAAGATAGCTCCTGCAAACTGAAGAAGACGACATGAGAAACGTAAACCAACAACAACTTTAGATTGTGTTGGATATCTGATTCCATCTCAGCTTGTTCGTACCAGCCTGAAACCGGACGACGAAGGCCTCAAACTTTGCTTTGCTTTTGTCATCAGCCGCCCTCTTCCGAACTTTATGACCTCTGTAAGCTGGAGAGTGTGAATCGAGAATTTAAAGCATGAATTGGCATGAAAAACATTATATAACAGAGTGTACGGTTTATTAACCTGACTGCAGCACCAGAGCGCTCTGTTCTCGCTCCTTTAATGTCCGCCGGTATCGTTTGGCTCCCATCCAGCCTCGGACGTAAGCCTGGAGCAGAATGATCCTTTGTGTCGCCTGCTGCACCATCAGGTTCAGATGTTCCACGTGGTAGTACTTGAGGAACACCTGAGAGTCGGGACACATAGTGTTTCTTTGCTATTTTGTCAATTTGCGTCTGTAGATTTCTCCTAAATTCACCAAAAGTTACCTTTAGATAATGCCTCATTTGCATTGCTCAGTGACACTTAAATAGAGACTTTTGGGGCTTGAACCCAGGTCTTGTGGCATGCTCCATCTAACTGTCCAACACAACATATAATACCATAGGCTGCAAAGCCAAAGCTCAGTGAACAAAACATTAAGGAAAGCAGCTTCTAATTTGTTGCTTTCGCTACTTAAAATTAAAATACGGCACGTCATATATAACTAACCTGATGACGGCTTACAAACAACACTTTCAGTGACTCACCTTCGTCTTCCCCATAGCCCAGTTCTCCAGCTTGGCCTTCTCCAGTATTGCGGCGCATGTTTCTTGAGTCACCGGCGGCTCCTCGTGAGCATGGAAAGCCACGATGTAATACCTGCAACAGTCGGGAACACCGTAAACAGCTGGAACACCGATACATCACACACCGATCTCCACTCGATACAAACAACATCTGCTTCCTTCTGGTGTCGTTGTGAAGCCTGCTGACCTCTTCATGAAGTTAGCGAACAGGATGCGGTGAGAGTAGCCCTGCCGTCTGATCTTGGCGGTCTCCAGCACGCCGGTGTATCGCAGCTGAACCAGGACCTTCTCCCGGTCGAACTTGTTGGCTTGGCGGTCGTTGTTCGGTTTGATGCAGCGGACGAAGTGAGGCTGCCCCGCCACCATCTTGGACAGCAGGTCCATCAGAGAGTACTAAAGAGTACAAGAAGAGTGCAGTGTTGGAACTAAGTATACATTTGAGGTACTTTTACTTTACTTGAGTATTTCCATCTTATGTAACTTTATACTTCTACATTAGTACTTTTAATAGTTTTAAACAATTTTTAAAAAGCAACAAAATGAGAATATAACAGTAAAAAGACTAACATTCCATAACTTGCTTACATCCGCAAAAAAAGACGAACCTTTAAACGTAAATTTGAAATCTGATATCAGCAGCTGAGAAAAGAAACCTACTCTGAAGTATGAGGCCACCGTCTGTGTTCTCATGTTGGTGGTTTCTCTCGGGTGGTAAGGCGCGTCTCCAGGTTCACCCGGCTGAACAAACAAACACAAAGCTGGTCAAACAATCACAATCATTCATGAAGAACTGTTTCTCTACAGACCTAAAAAAAAGACAACACAGAATGCATGAATTTAAATATACAAATGCCACATACAAATGTATTAACCTGCACATATTTCGTAACATTTTAACAAGCTCCACATCTAATTCTCAGCAGTATAACCTCGAGGGAAACCAGTTTATAGCAAGCCATCAGCCCGATGCTGCTTCGAGTGCTCATTGTGCCTCTTAAGACCGACGCCTTTGATGAGCTTTTTCCCGTTAACATATGCAGATGAATGGAAATAGATTCAGGAACTCATCAAACACTGTTCATTAACGTAGCTACTGTCAATTGCTTTTAGGTGAGCAAATCACCTCGAGCATTACGTTTGGCAGCGCAATCGTGTTTAAACAAATTCACTCAAGGAAAGGTCTTATTTGCCGGTTGGCAACAATCGGACTGATTATTGAATGCTTTGAATGCAAAATTAAAAGTTTTGATACTTTCTTAAGGAATTGTTTTAAGGCGAGACACCTCAGGCAAAAACATGATTTTCATGCACTGGTCAATTTTGAGATGTTTGAGCTATTTATAGTCTGTAGACAAGTGGAAAGACAACATGGAAAATGCACATTAAGGTGTTTATTTTACTAGTTTGTCTATTTGCGTCTGTAGATTTCTCCTAAATTCACCAAAAGATAGCATTAGATAGTGTCTCATTTGCATATTTAAACATAACATTTCAAAAAACAAGATAATTGCCTTTATGCAAGTAATCCACTGTGCAAGTTTCATGGTGATATCTATTTATATATAATCATTTTTTAACCCTATTCTCAGCATGAGGTCTGGAGCTATAAACAGACAATCTACTGCAGCAATGGATTTGAGAGAAAGGTCGTAACACACAAACTTCTACATTCAGAGGACTTGATGACGATGGGGAAGCGTTTATGCATTCAGCATTCTACAGGTTGCACACATGCATGAGCACGATAACACACACACACACACATACATTATACATACAGTGAACATTAGGGAAGAGTATTAGAGCCAGGGTGCTTTTCTTTTTTCTTGCATTTTGAGGTTAGAATAAAGTAAAAATACCCTTTAAGAGTAAAAATGTCAAACTTTTCTGAATAAATGAAACTACGGGCATCAATTCATAAACTGAAATTTCAACTTTATTCTCAAAATTCTAAATAAAAGAGCCTGGCCCGAATACAACTCTGTATAAAATACCTATTTTTTGCATAAACTGTAAAATGATGCATGATCTACGCAGGATTTAGCCGTCACTGAGTCTAATAGATATATAAACCACTAAGTTTGTATCCATATGTACATTTAAAGGAGATCTAGAGTGTCTGCACTGGTAAAATAAAACCTCAAACACAAACTACACGGAAATATGGTGATTACCTCGCTGAACGAGAAAGAATTGTATAAGGTTAGCACTCCCATCTTTTACGACAGAAATGCAGAGACAGAGATGTGGAGAAAAAGGAGACAAAAAAAGGTTAGAATAGAAGAAGCTGTAACTACAGTTGAAGTGAAAAGACAAGCGAAGGCACAATGTTAAATCAAGAGCGGTTTGTGGCTCCGGTAGTGAGAGTAAGAAGGTAAACAGAAATAGATGGAACGACTTTTCAGAGGAGAGTCGTTGATGAAGAAGATAATACGGAGATAATGTAGACGGGGCTGTAAGTACCTTGGCGAAGGTCATGGTGCGTGTCGGGGTGCGCATTGTGTTTACGCCTTTACCCTTTGTGTGGGCAAGGTTACCTGTGACACACACAAAGAGAGGGTGAGAGTCAGTGAGTTAGTCATACATGTAGGATTCATGCACAGGAACACAGCCGCACATTTTTAATAGATGGGATCAATTAATGAGGACAGTGTCCTGTCATACTCAACACTGTAGTTACTGTTAGGAATGAAACGCTCGATACGACAGCTTTAAGACTCATTTAAAAAGAGCCATTATGTGATTATTGGCTTTGTGACTCGATTATGACAGAGCTGGCAGCCCGCTCTGCCAACGAAAGGATACTCTCGCTGCCAAGGCCAAGCGTATTACAACAAAACTCTGGCAGTCAGGAGAGGAAAGCCTTTTCTAAAACAGGCCACAATAGCCTGTTGTTTCACTGTAAGTCCGTATTTAGTGCTGCTAAACTGTTTTCCAGGGAAGAACTTCTTTCCTCTTTACCCGTTTTGGTGAGGGGATGGGTGACGAGTTTGCGCGTGAGCTCGTTTTCCGACGACCTGAGCAGCAGCACGATGTCGGCCGGTAGCATGTCCCTGTTCTTGGCCAAGAAGCCTGCAGCGCTGTAGATCACCTTTAGAGTTCGGTAGAGAGGGAGGATACTTATGTGAAGGCCAACGCTCATCGAGTAGCTTCAGGTTAAGATAAAAAAAACGTCTGTGCGCACATTGTTAGAGTCAAATATCAGCTACCTTTCCAGCGTAGTGGTGGATACCAAAGCTGAGGTCAACCCTCTTTGGTCTCCAGAAGCTTTTGGTCTTCAGGTTATCTTCGAATTTCTCTAAAAATGTCCAATAATACAAACGTTAATCATCCCACCAAACCAGTAAGACTAAGACCTCTGAAGTTAAGTATATTATATCTCGTATTAACTTGTCTAAAAGTGATTACAGACCTCTCAATGTCAAATAAATCCTTTAAGTGCTAAACATTAAAACTAATGGAGAGATCATAAGACAAAGACTGTTGCTTCTCCGTCAACATTTCCCGGACAAATGAAAGGTTTTAACCAGTGAATCCACCTGAAAACCAGCTGACGACCACTCACCTACGAGGGTCTGGTCGGTGGCCTGCGGGAAGCGACTCTCCTCGTCCAGGAGTGAGAGCATCCCCATGGGCTTCTGCAAGAACAGGTCCAGGAGGGGCCGGTTGTCCTCGTACTCGATCATCCGAGCGTCCACCTCCTCGTTCAGGTACTCATCCTGCACACAAACGACACGGATAAGTTGAATTCCTTTCTTTGACCTCTCGTTGTACATAGTGACACACTCCTCCCCTTCCCTCCAGATAAATCTGTTCTGTAGGGCAAACTGAGCTCAGGCCTCCACCACTTTATATTCAGCTAACCTGATCACATCTGGCTGACTCGCAGAGCTCCGAGTGTGACTCAGCAACATTACTGGAGACTTGTATTCAAAGAGGAAAAGGACAATATGGGAACAAACAACGTAAAATCAATATGTAACCGCATGTGTTAAGAGAGATGGAAACATTCCGGTAAATCTGCCCCAGTAAGGTGGAGCTTATTAATGCTATAGCCCACTACACTTCCCCTATGCTCTGTATGTACGGTGGCAATATAGGACAAATGTATTTCTGGGCCTGGTGCCAACAATACCCAAGAGTGAGATTTTGTCAAACGCTAACTGTCTTCAACTCTTAATTGACCCTCGTTGAGGATGATTTATGGCTCCTCTCCGTGGGTGAGACCAAATCATTTAACATTAGCAAACCATTCTCTCCCTCCCCCCCAAGGCAAGAACACACCCACGAGAGAGCACAGAGGGGAGAATCGCCAACCTCATTCTCCCGTAAATAAAGACAGCAGCATATTTTACCCGTGCCGTCTCTCTTAAAGCGCAGAGTGACAAATTATGTCATGTTATCACTATTTAGATGGAAATGAGGCAGCGCCAAGGTGAAGAATGCACACAGAGTGCTTTCCAGGAGGGACTGGAGCACTCAGACAGCGTTTATGGCGGTAGTTGATCGGAGTCTTTACCTGTTCCCAAGCGAATATGTGCTGGTTGAAGTAAAACTGGATCTGCTCGTTGGCGATGTTGATGCAGAGCTGCTCGAAAGAGTTCTTCTTGAAGTTCTCGAAGCCGAAGATGTCCAGGATGCCGATGTTCAGGCCTTTTTCATCCTCTCTGCAGGAGAGAAGAATGAAAAGTGACTTTATTGAAATGCATTTAAATCGTGCTCACAATAACGGTACTAACATGCGAATGTAAAGCAGTTTCATCTGATGCTAACATGTTACTAACACCACATCACATTTTCGGGCTTCTGATCTCACCCTAGGTGGCTGTCGGGCCGCAACAGCGCGTTGATGCGGTTGACAATCCAGCTGAAGAGGCGGCCGTAGAGAGCCTTGCCCATGGCGTCCCGCACCTCCGTCGCCTTTTCCACGGTGTTGGGCCTGACGATCGTCTCTCCGCGGGCCACGACGCAGTGGGAGGTCAGGGCTTCCTGGAGCTCGTCTGAGCGGATACACAGCAGCGATGCCACTGAGAGGACATCAGATAAGGAAAGTTAAATAAATGCAAGAAAATCATGCAGGGTGTGCAAATGTCCAAGTGACGAAGAACTCTCTCACATCAAGTGAATAAACTTCATCTACTCAGCTCTGTTAATTACCAGTCAGCAAAGACATCTATATTTAGAAAATATATTACTGAAGGGAAACGATGTCCTGAAAAATCTAACCGATGCAGATGTGTGTTTGGTAATTATGCCTCTGAAGCCTGTCTGCACTGATGGATAATGTATTTTAGTATAATAGTTTAATGGAGAGGAGCCGAAGAGTGAGGATGAGGAGTGTGGGAGAGGATATTCAGACTCGGGTTTGGTTTCACGCCTCTCTCTCTCCCTCTCTCTCTTTCCTCTCACCGTTCTCCAGGACAGAATTGTTGGAGATGTCGCTCTTGTCCGTCTGGTGCTCCGAGGCAACCGGAGAAAACTCGATATCGCCGGAGTTGAGGATGGCAGCTAGAGTGCTGTAAACACTGCCCAGCTCCTGCAGAAGGGACAGACAGTGATTTACTGTAGAAAACACCGAGGTTTTGAAACAGTATGATGTTACGTTAATATCAAATAACATCCGGTACAACCTCAGGTGCTGGTATATGTAATCAAACAGAGACTGTACTGTACTTATTAAGTTATTGTTGGTGTCCACAAGTCCCGTATCTCAAATTCAGCTAGCACCTGTTATTGGGCAGATATCAGGGGTATCTTTCTTTTTCGATAACTCCTGCACATTAATCCTTTTAATTAATCCTAAAATTTTGGACGCTATTAATGCTCCTGATTGTTGCACGTGGGTGTTATGAACGCTAACGGATAATAGGACTACCACTGTTTTTTACTTCAATTCAAGCACTGTAATATGTAGTTTAACATATTTAAATTAGAAAATCAAATGTCCTTTTGCACATTAATAGACATGCTGGTTAGCTAGCGTGAGCTATGTTAGCATAATAGATTTTAATAGACACATTTCTTTTAACAAAGCTTCATTTTATTGAGAAAAAAAAGGTTTGAGATGTTAAAATGCGACCACAGAGCACCAAATATGTCAATAATAGTACGATTTTAAAAGAGTAAAATAAAGTAAAATGTTCATTCATCCGTGTGCTCAACCAATACCGATACATTAGTCCTGATACATGCAAGAAGAAGTCTCTTAAAGGCCAGCTACTGTGTGGGAATTTCAAAAATAGATAACCTTTCCTCAAAGATCATCTTCATACACACTCTGTGATTTCATGCAAGACGAGACGTTCTGTAGGAGAGAAGGTTGTTCCTCCGGTGCTGCCAAGTGATTACAGGATAAGTACTATTGACGTGCAGATCCCAGAGGCAATCAGTTCTTTGGGCCTCATTAGCCTTCACAATGCCAACAGCTGACTGCCTGCATGTGCCTGCAGCTTCATGCTCCATCACAAGCCGTAAAGTGGATCTAAGGAACTACTAATACACTAGTTTTAAATGGCATGCATTGGATTAGTATGCTTGCTTCCATGTTGTCTTTTAGTTAAACACTGACTTTCATACATTACATATATAATACAGGAGTGTCTGTATGAATTTTAGGGTCAAGGTTATGGCCAGTAATTAATGCAGTAGTGTTTTTACCTCCAGGGTGAATCCGATGACTTTGAAACACTGCTCCACTGCATCAAACTGCTCCTTGTAGAAGATGTTGCTCACTATGTCAGGCCCTAATTTAACGTGCTCGTTCCACAGATACCTGCAGATCCAAAAGGAAACGCAAAGATCAGGACTGTGGGTCTTGGCGGGGAAAGTAGGAAGTTTGCAGTGTGAGAAGGAAATAACAGTGTTTTAAGAGAAGGGCTGAGGAACGTCAAACCTACTTAGGCGTTTTGCTGTCGGAGAGCTTGTAGTGGGCTAGTTTCTTCCTGTCAGCCAGGCCAGCGTAGATGTAGTAGAAGATGTGGAAGTTCCTCTCCCCGCTGTGGAGACACACAAAGACGTAGCTCGGATATATTCAGGTCTTAAAAAGCTCAAGGCATGTGTGAGCCACGTTACTCATTTGATGAATGCCTCTCCTGTTTTACAATATATAAGACAATGGAAATAAAACATGCTAAAAGCTAAAACAGTGAGAACAGTAATACAATTCATGCATGAATTCAGCTTCGCTATTTCCCCCAAAAGTGTAGCTACACTCGCTGCTTGCAGCCAAATCAAACCCTCTGAACCGTGTTGTCTGTTTTCTAATGAAATACTCGAGTCTGTCTTTGAAGCTCAACGAAGAACACTCGCAAGACCGCAATCTTTGATCAAACAGGAAATAAGCTAGCCCCTCCACTTGCCCTGGTCCACTCCCCAGACACACGATAAGGAGAAAAGATCGGCGCGACTGAAGTGCAGGTTGAAGGCAAATGCCAACGCTTTCAAAATGGAGAAGTAGAGGTGTACAGAAGGGAGACGGAGTCTATTACACACAGTGAACACCGGCCAGCAGGCGGGAAAATAACCTCCTTGGAAATGTACCTTTCAGAAAACGCACAGAGACACGCTTTGAATTTATATGAATGTCAAATGACGTTTATAAGGGTAAGGTCGCTTACATTAGCCAAAAAGACAGAAAGAAAAAAGGGAAGTAAGTGATATTTACACTGCCTGGTGGATGACCCTGGATTTCTCCAGCAGGTACTCGGATATCTGCGCTCCGACCACCGTTCCCCCGCAGGTGAACTTCATCTCCAGGTACTTGCCAAAGCGGCTGGAGTTGTCATTGATGATGGTGCAGGCGTTTCCAAACGCTTCCACCAGACTGTTGACCAGCAGGATCTTCTCCTGGAGCGTCTCATTATTGGCCTGAGTGAAACATTATTCCGGATAAGCGACTGGGAAATGAATACAGCGGAAGCATAATCCCATTGTCAAGAAATGCCTTTCTGCCATGTGTCTTTCTATTCATGCTATTTCCACCAAAAGTGACACTGCCGCTGCTTATTTTTCGGCTGTGAAAAGAGGGAATTGAGGGGCTTTTTCTTTTCAGCTGGGTTGCTCATCATGACTGGCATCAGCTGGAACCTCAAATCAACTGATCATAGGATGTTCAAATTGCCTCAAGTGCGTTTCTATTTAGCTCCCATTGGGTTGGAGATGAGCAGGTTCCCGGTTCAGGACCTACATTTGCAGCACAGATCTAGAACTGTCTATTTTGGGTAAAAGATGCACCGGTGGTTTGAGACTCATTCATACACATTATTTACCACACGGGAAGCACATGAACGTTGGACTTCATGAATGCAACGTTAATGAAATGTATGTATTTATGGACTCTTATGACTCACCTTTCCAAGCACCGTCAGCTGCTGCACCAACAGATGAGCGCCCTCTGTTTTCCCAGCTCCGCTTTCCCCACTGATCACAACGCACTGTCCACAGGAAGTCACAGAGATCGTCGAAATGTTTACAACCTCTAACTGACACTAAAAATAAAATCTGTAATAAGAAATAATAAACTAAAAACACTGGATTCATCAAAACAAGTTGAGTTAAAAGCACATTTTCATACTACATTACCTGGTCTGTATTATATGACACCATGGACTGGTAGGCGATATCAGCCACAGCGAAGATGTGTGGTGGGTTGGCGGTACGCTTGGCTCCTATGTACATCTTGGTGTACTATGAAGAGGAGAGGGTAGAGAATTTAAAACATGCATATGAATGTAGAGGATAACGTAATGCAGATATCACGTGGAAGAAAACAACCTTGCTAACACAGTGAGGGAGGTTTGTGTGCAGGTGAGGCTGGAAGGGATGCAGCAGACTGAAGAGCTGCAGAGAGACTAACGAGGTATGCTGGGCTACATTCAGTGCGTTATTGAGCACGGGTTTGTTAAGGAGACGCACGGAAACAGACCTGAGGAGTGTATATCTCCATCTTATGGAAAGGATTGACTGCGATGAGGATGTCTCCCACGTATGTGTAGATTTGATCTCGTCCATAGCGACTCTGAAGCTGCTCTGTGACCGTGTTCTTAAAAAGGAAAAAGGTTTAAAATGTTTAGTAAACAACATCACATTGTCAGAACCATGTTATTGTAGATAACAAGCCATATTCTAGCTTTTGTTCTGACTCAAGTCCTGTTACGTCAATGTATTATCTTCATGTCACACGGTGATTAATTCTCCTGTATTCACGCCGCCAGGACAGGTACATCAACAACAGCAGGGCAGCACTGCCTCCCTTCATACCAGCAGAGCTCCTCGTCTTGAGGGATGGGTGGAAATATCCGCAGGCAACTGAGACTGATTGTTTCATTCAAAACGTCAATGCAACGCTCAGACGTGATAAATTGCTCTCAGTGTTTTTCTCACTCACAGCAGAGGGGATCGGGGGGAAAAACATGCTGGATGTTTGAGTTAAAAGTGGGGGAAAGGCCTTGGATTGTGTCTCTATAAATACTCTATTGAAAAATGAACGGACATTGTCGACTTTCTCACCTCATCCAGAACCTCAAGGGTGGCGAGGTCGTCCACCTCATCCGTGTCAGTCTGTGTCTTCATGTGGCCTCCTCTTTTAGTGTGGATGCGTTCATGCCTACAACTCACAGAACCCACAACCAGCTTTCACTGAGCAATGCATGTAATGTATACATGACACTCTGAGTAATCTAAATTCACTGCATTATGAGCACATATCTTCTTGCACGGCTAACGCAGCCGCAGCGAGCAACCTCTCTCTGCTGATTTCCTACAGTCGTATACTTCTTTCAGCCAAATCCCTCTAAAATCTACCATAACATCCTCTGCACTCTGTTTTTGGCATCCCATTTTTGCAGTTTGCAATACAAGCGTAAAGAAGAGGGTCGTTCTGTTTTGAAGAAATTAGGAAATCCAAGCTGAAATAGCAGCCTGAAGTTCTGAACGTCAAAGCTGCAAACTTAGCTTTCTAGGTCAATATAGCAAGTAATGAGGAATATATTGCTTCCATTGACTACATTCACCTTCAACACTGATTGGACATGCACATGAAAAGGTGGGAAAGTTTCCCATAAAATATTTATTGTTTACGAGGAAAAGTCATTTTAAATACTAGCTAAAAGGTTTATACTGTGGTTGCTGATCAGCATCTTGTTTTCAAAGACTGTGGTTTCTAAGAATACCTTATCACAGTCTACTATTTTGTCACAATAAGTTTTATTACATCTGATTACCGGCCATCATTTGGTGAAAATGTTCCATTGTAATTGCTTAAACTTTATCTGAACGTTAGTGAGGTTTGGAGCTCATCAACTGCTGCAGTTTACAGCAAATATCACAACCTCAGTTTCACTACAGCATCAAATGACAAGACGACACAAAAAGACACGGTAGAAAAAAAAAGAAAATGTGACAGCATGACTCATAAGACGACAATGTTTACGATGACAGGTTGGCAGCGTGTAACCAATCTAAAATCAGCCCATGTAGTTGACTTCAAATACATGTGTTTACAACTACAACTATTCCTACTGTGGCGTAAAGGTCATATAGGCATGTGTTACCTGTCATTACTCTCTGTGCTTCTGTTTGTCTTTCCATGATGGCTTGAATGACAGAAATAGGATTAACATCGCATAACCGTACGGGCAAAAACACACTTACTGGGCCGGCATTTTGACTCATGTGACACACACCGTGCAGCCTGCACCTCAAGTGAAGCTGGAGCAGGATCGAGCCGTTGTTTATGCGAGAGTGACAGGGCTTGTAAAACATCCAGCAAGGAGGGTAATTTGGATTATACTGTCTGCAAAAGCTAAACTGCAGCCGACCATATAAACCCCACTGACAGGGCGGCTTGCAGACTGTAAGTTTTTCTTGGGTTTTATAACTAAATCTATCACAACACTTCGTGGTGTGTGAGTATTCTGCTCGTACTGCTAAACAAATAGAAGAAGTGAGACAGAAATATGTCAGAAATACACAGAGAGATTTTGGAAAGGAAACTTACAACTACAGTTAAGACAGTACCTTGTTTTATCAATGACTCCTATTTGTTGGTTGAGATCAATGAGTTCAATCAGTTGTTTCTGCAGTATTTTCTCTCTGCCAACACTGTCTTTGATGAACACATGCTGGAGCAGGTCTAGCACATTTGGTCTCAGCTCAAAGTCCTTAATCAGACATCTGAGGGGAGGAAGAAGAAAACGCAGAGGAGGAGGAGGAGTGCAATGAATTTCTTGGATTTATACTCAAAGTGTGCCTGGCTCTGTACCGCCAGTGTAAATATTTACTATTCACAGAGGCGTAACAAACACAATGGCATCCACACTCACTTGCAGATAAAGTCATTAAAGTCGTCGGACCAGAGCTCCGGCTGGTGGAGAGTAGGCGGAGGATTTCTGTTAAAGGAGGGAAATGGAAAAGATAAATGGAAAGATAAGATGAGATGGGATTTACGCAGGCTGGCCGGAGAACAAAAGGCCGAGGCACCGAGTGGAACGACGGAGTGAAATCTTAACTATTCATCATCGAGGACATCCAGAGGCGTTCCTGCGGTGGCATGAGGCGCTAACAAATGGCGCTCCACCTGTGCCGCTGGGTGGTATTGATACAGCTGATTTTATGACATAAAAAGCAATAGTCAGTAACACCTGCTATCAAATATATAGCCAGATGTTAAAAGCTTTAGGTTCCTCCTGTAAAACTCTCAATCAAGCAGACACACGTCGTTAAGGGGTCAAGCCTCACAGCCGGCAAACAACGGAGCTAATTGCTGTAATTCCACGTTCTGCTTCGAGCACCTTTTTACAACAGGGTTCTTGGCAAACGGTGGGGAAGACAATGTTGCCTGCTAATGTACCGGGGCCTCTTTCACGTTGGCTCCGACAGCAATAAATTGGTCTAATGAGAGGACATGCATCTCCTGTTTATCACACAACACACCCAATGTAGACGGCAAACGCATGAGACATTTATTTGGAGTTCTGCTAATTCTGTGTTTTTTCTTATGGAGGAAAACAAACAGTGTTTGGAGGCAAAGAGGCACACTTAAATTACTATAAAATAAATAGAGTTTTTCATTCCCTGGATACAAATATGAGCATGTATTTTAATACATGCATCTTCTTTATAGGCCTACACCTCTTACTGAAGTTAACTTTGTATTTGCCCACTGTGTCTCTCTAAGAATTATCTCTGTAGAGTATGTGAGGCAAATTCAAATCTTCTCTTTTGCACATAATGAAGGATAAAAGCTTAAACCTTTGCACGTGTGCATAATTAGAAGAGCACTTTTAATCTTTAACCTTCTCCAAAGTCTGGCGCCTTGAGCAGGAATTTGACTTCTGCACACACAATTTCATCCCAATCCGTCCCCGTCTCTCTCACAAGTCAGAGCCTTTTTTTATTTTGACTTTTTTCTCTTGCAATAACTTTCCACTTTTGACTTTAAGTCTAGTTGGTGAATCCAAACGAATGCAAAGACTATCTGTGTTATGATACATGTGGACATAGTACTGTAGGACATGTTATATGTCCAAATGTTTACGACAAAACCCTTTGTTAAATATTGTTAAATGCAGCTCTTTTAAAGGTTTCAATGTCGAGCAGTGTTTTCTTTTCAACCTAATAATATACTCTGTATATTCAGTGGTGGGAGCATGACAAGCTGCATCCACTACTGGTGCCTACTACTACAGTTAAAACAAAGAAATACTGGAATACTGAATGTTGCTGCAGGAATACTACCGGTGTATATTGTGTTGTATTGTGTCCAGCCTTTGAATACAATATGATGATAAACTACAGTGTAAACAGCAGCACTAAGGGATGAATTCAGGCATTTGTAGAAACCATCGAATATGAGGGTTGTCCTCTTGATGCTCCTCTGTTTCTATTTGGTAGTGTTTACCCTAAATTAAATAGGACGGGGTGTGTTTGAATCAATGCCCTCAGCGTAGCTTTTTATCCGAGAGTGCTTGACGAGTGAACCCGGAGCAGAGAGAGGAGAGGAAGTGAGGAGTGTGAACAGACAGCCTGAAGCTCTGGCTACAGCAGTCACATAGATTCAGAGGAAGCTGTGTGATGTCTCCTGTGGAGCACGAACCCCGGAGCAAACACACAGGACAGCCATGTCACAGGAGCTGTCCTATGTGTGTGTGTGTGTGTGTGTGTGTGTGTGTGTGTGTGTGTGTGTGTGTGTGTGTAGGAGCACACCGTTTCAGGGCAGTGATGGACAAAGTGCTGTGCCGGTAGAATGATAGAGTCTGTAAGTGCTTATGCAGCGCTCACACTGGAATCAGGATAAGATAAACAATTACTTTTCACCTTCAGTCCACAAAACACACAGATTATGAAAAGTGTGGCTGTGCTCTCAGCCTCCACACACAGGATGAATGTGAATAGTGGTTTATGGATAAGCCTCTGCGCGCAGAGAAAAAACAAATGAAAAGACTGTACTTTATATTGACAGTCTGTATAGAGAAGAAAATCACTGCGTTGGGAAGCAGGAGGTGGTTGCGTAGGTGTGACGGAGGCTCACCTGGGTATTTTGAAAAGGGCTCTCATTGGGTGGAGCTCGGAGAGGGGGGGGTCTCCATCTCCCAGCTCTATGGCGGTGATGCCGAGGGACCAGACATCACAACGAGCATCGTAGGTGGAGTCCAGCTGCTGCTCACACGCTATTACCTACAGCAGACAGACGGGCAGAGGACGAAGTCAGAAAAGCACCGACATGTTCTAACAGAAATACAGAATTTAATAAGCTACTCAGCAGTATTAAGAGAATCTCTCTCTCTTTATCCCGAAAACAACAAAAGACAGAAAATCCTCTGGACAAAAGTTGTACAGTTTGGGCCTACTTCCTTATTTGGGAGTCAGTATTCACGTATTGTTAGTGAATCTTTTTTTATTTTGTAAGCCCTCGCATACAAACAAGTAAGAGAGCAAAATCCATATGAAAACATCAAAGAAACCCAATAAACAGTGTAAAAGAGCTCAGACAAAGCTGCAGTCTCATCATCATCTGCTGTGGGCAATTTAGTGCTCACACACAAACACACACACACACACACACACACACACACACACACACACACACACATAAGCACACCCTCTCACAGTCAATCATCAATGTCCTTAGGGCAACATGGTACCCAATCAACATTAGGTTTCATCTTTGAAGGGGAGGTATGTGTACACAAACACACACACACACACACACACAAACATACGTTCGCCATTATTGTCAATTGTCTGAAGTCAATATAATTTGTATTCCAAATCCCTAGGCATGTTCTTATGTACACAGACAAATCATAACCAGATCGCCCATAACACATCCTGAAACACACAAGTGTACCCACGCACACACACACACACACACACACACACACACACACACACACACACACTTCTTTATGGAAAACACAATGACAGTCATACCTCTACATACCAAACATAAAAGAAAGAAATCTATGTTAAATCAGCAGAATATTTTGGCAAGAAAATTGAACATTAAATGACCAAAATATCCCCCAAAAAGTCAAATATATACTCGTAACACAGCCTAAATCATCAGTCAATAAAGTCAATAAAAATATAGCTCATCCGAAAAGTACAACATTGTCCAGATGTGACAAAACTTACCCCACAACTCAGTTACACCACCAGATCTTCTTGAGAACGCAGGTAAGACTCTTTTAATGCAATACTGTGTATGACCCAGAGTAAAAACAAACTAATTTTCTATCGTCGATCCTTGTTTACAAATCTCACTCCTTACATCAATAAACCTTTCGACTAAAGACGTTCTAGTCTTGAGAGTCAACCTGACAAACATTTTACGCAAATGAGATTAAAATCTTTGAGTCCTGACTGAACACGTCACGTTTATTCTGATGCAGAATTTGCATGGCATGCAAACCTCATGTAAAAACGTTCACTTTGATTTGACAAGTGAAGGACTGTGAAGGACAAATCGGGGGACAACATCCGCACATTTTAAACCCAGAGGAGTATAACTTTACCCGTCTTATCAGAGATCGCTAATGGTTCATCTAATCTAATGTTGATCCGCGTTGATGTTAAGTTAAATTAAGATGAGTGGTCATGGGATGCCACTACGTGTCGAGGTTTTCCTCAAGTGTTGTGGGTTCAAATAAATATACATGAAAGCCATCTGCAACACTTTGTCCAAACACGCCGTCTATCGTTACTGTTACAAGGTGTTGCTGAAGTCAGATGAATGAAGAACCTCAAGCTGAAAGACCACTTTATATTACCCTTTACACGACACAGGAGGAAGGTACAGCTACCATAAAAAGTAAAGGACACTGGGGACGTGAGGGGATCATTTCCTGATGTAATCACGTCTGTGAATACGAACTGCTAGTGCAGCGAATGATGGAGGCCGTCCATTCCATTTTTCTTTTCATGCACATTGTATTTGACAGTGTTATCGCTCTGATGATTATTAACTGTGGCCCACTGGGATCTGCTCCAGGCTAATGTAGTGGAAAGAGACGAGGCTGCGGGAGCGTTCAGAGGCCGGCTTTTTACTGTACCTCCGGAGCCATCCAGAAGGGAGTTCCCACGGAGGTGTTCCTCCTCAGACGGGTATTTGTCAGCTGGGCTGAAACACCTGCAGGGAAGAGAACGCACACTTTAGCCTCACTAAAGGACTCTCAGGACTGAGACAATTTGCACTCTCTCTGTAACTTCCTCGACATGTGATTTTTTTCGGACAGGTTTGTAAAAGTGATGGTCTGTGAAGAGGGAAACAGTGAACAGTAAGCAGCGGGGTGCTGCTCAACTGATATGTTCCAGAATGGTTCTCAGAGCTCCCTCGTATCCCACTGATAGAGCTGTCACTAAAGTGACAAGGAGGGAAAAACAAAGCACATGCACAGAGAGCCTTCAAATGATAGATCGCTTTGAATTACAAATTTCTTATGTGACTGCAGGCGATTTCGCCGGGCACTTCAAGAACAACATTTGAATACAATTCAGCTGTAAACAGGCTTTGGCAGCTGGAGACGTTTCCCCGTCTCTAAGAACAAGATATTATGAATCTAGCCAAGTTAGCTTTATCGTACATATGTATATATATATAAATAGGACAAAGTCATGTTGCAACAATCAAGTCAGAGATAAATTCAGCATACATGAGACTGCAGAGAGCCTGCGTGTCCTTATGTGTGTGCGTTATTGTGCACGACAAAGCCTGACAACGAACATGCTGACCCACAATCGTGTGTTCAGTCCAGTCCGGACAAATCAGTGTTACGCCACACTATAATGTATCCCAGGGCTTTCTCAACTGAAGCAAGCAACCAGGACAAAAGCAGAGCCTCGAGACAACAGCGGCTACCGACAAACAAACGGTGATCTACCGATGCTCGACATGCTGCAGCGGAAACAATGTCTTTGCCTTGTGGAGCACGTCGTGTATTGTTCTACGCTAATCTGGATCGCAGTTTCTGCAAAAAAAACCTCACTCTGATATTCTGCAGAACGTGTTTTAGCAGAAACCTGTGAGGAAATAAAGGGGTCGTTTCTGAACATGCAACCAATGTCTGTTCAGAACACGTGTGCAGACGTGTGCACGGTTTACACAACAGCAATGTATTTCTAACAGCACGTTAGCTGTAAAAGCTCATTTTTGATGGCTTCATTAATGTCGGTACAGTAGAGTAATACAGTGCTGCTCTGTTGCTGCTGGTGGGTTTAAAGCCAGGGGTGGAGATGAGCAATGCAGCGGAAAACAGATCTGTGGCAAAACCATGTAAAGGGATTAGAAACATGTGCAGGAGGGGATATATATATGCATGAGGCTGCACAAACACAGGGACGCTCACATGCTGTCGACAAACCACAAAACCACTACGCAGAAACACTTCAACCCGCATTAGTGAGAACAAAAGTCTGACACACACGTCCGCTACGATACACATAAGGTATATGAGCACGTGAGGATACAGAAACACAAAGAGACCCCTATTAAAGCTCTCACAGCCCCTCTCTTTCCACTACATTAGCCCGGAGTGCAGCCTGGTGGGCCACACTTAATAATCATCGCAGAGATAACGCCGTCAATTACAATATTCATGAGAGACCCATGAACGAACAGCGGCTCTCTTTCTTTCTTCCAATGCTTTTTTATTTTGGGGAGGGGGGTCGATCTCTTTGCCATTTTGTTTCTCTGCCTGTGATGAGTCACTGCGGGGGCTTTATCTCCTCAGCTGCTTAGTGTAGCGTGCACCCCTCCACATGAAAATCCATTAATCCCAGCGTGACGCAGTGCCGTCGTGCAGCACGGAGGCAGGCCGACGTTTTCGTCACTCTGCAAGTTTTTATACACGCCGGGCTATTTCTGAACTGCTGCTCCTGTTTCGCTTTTCCTTTTCTGACGGCGTCATAGCCGATATCTGATAGAAATGTCAACTGTCAGCCATGTTGAGGCTCGCAAACAAGCAGTATCAAAAGATGTTCGGCATTTTTGTGCTTCCTCTGTACGCTGGCTGGGAGAGATTCCACTATTTCTCTTTTGCATACTTCCAAAATATTAAGTCTGCAAAGACTTAATTGGGAGATAACAGCACAGGGTTCCCACATCTTATCAGCTCAGTTCGTTGCAACCTTTGTCTCAGATGGATGACATTACTTGGTGTCACAGAAAGCTGAGAAATTCTGATCTTTCCATTGAAATGCAAGTCACATGTGTGTTACAGCCTGATGTTCCAATTTTCTACCAAAACGCCACCTCAACTCAAACTTACTTCGAGCTAAATGCTAACATCCACATGCTCACAATGACAATGCTAACAAGCTAATGTTTAACAGGTATGTCATGTTGTTCACCATTTTAGTTTATGGCATAGCATGCTAACAGTTGCTAATTAGAACTGAACACAAAGTGCAGCTTAGGCTGATAGGAATGTCATTCGTTTTTAAGCTATTTGGGCGTAAACCAAATTATTGGACAAATTCAAGTTCTGATCCTGTTGTGAACATAAATGTCTTCACCAAAATGTCTAATGGTCTTCAAGATATTTCACTCAAAACTACAAATGTGAACTTCCTGCTGGTGCTGAATAAAAGGTCAGGGGATCACCAAAATCATTGCGGTTCATCCTCTGGCCACCATGAATATTTGTGCCAAATTTCAAGGAAATCCATGCAATAGATTCGTCTAAACAACAGAAATATCGACCTCATTGTGCTGGAGGAAGAATTAGTGGATTTTCAACGTCAGTAGTATCCTCTGGGGATCACGAATGTAGTAAAATGTTGTGTTTCATGAATAATGACACTTCTTACTTGTCGTGTGAGTGGGACTGAAGTCTTTTCTGTTTCAAAGGTAGAGCATAGCACTAAGCAGGGTTCAACTTTCTCATGTGTTGAGAATCTCCGACGGCCTCGTAAGGAGGAAGAAGCTGCTTCGAAGGCGACGGACGGCCCTGCTCCGTATTAGCTAAACTTCACATCCACATATTAAGTGATTCCATTAATACCTCTCCTCCTCCTCCTCCTCCTCCTCCTTATATAAGAGATGTGCACTTTGTGCTTCATGGTTAGAAAAAGGCTTTTAAGAGAAGCCCACAATTAGCAGACTGAATGCAAACCTACACACATGTTGAGTGGGGGATTTTATGTGTAATGAAAACAGGCAGCTGGTTTTTCCAGCAGGGGTGAGTCATCCCCTGGAAATAGTCAGAATCACTTTGCTTATCGTGAGCCTTCAATCCAAGAACTACACAGCCGGGCTGCTCGGAGCGCCTCATTTGGTTAAGAAAAACCCCAAAAGCAAATCAGGGCAAAAGAAACAAACAAAGAGTGAAGAGCAACAATGTCCGCCGCCGTCTCCCGGGGAATGTAAAAAGATGGGTCGTAATGGAAAAACATAACCGTCTGCCACCTTGTCGGGTTGTGTAAACGCATCCCAACCTCTCAAGGAAACTAATTAGTGGAACAATTTATTTGGCAAGCGGCTGAAGGTAATGGCTTTGACCCTCTTCTGTTAAATAGAGCCACGACAGGATTTTCACTGATTAGAGGAGGATGTGTACAAAAACAGACACACTGCGTACCGAAATCCACGAGTTTGACGCCTCCGTGCGTCGTCAACAGGATGTTATTGCCTTTGACGTCACGGTGGATGGTCTTGTTGCTGTGCAGGTGCTGGAGGCCCTGTGAAGAAGAAAAAAAAAAACAGATGCTAACAGCTTTTTCTGACAAGCACCTGCCTTCAAAATGATCCAGCTTTAAGTTCTTTTCATCGAAACAATGTGTTCAGTGGGAGGTCGTTCTATTGAGAGCTCTACAGTACATCATTGTCTCCCCTCGTGCACATTGAAAAGGCCAGACTCACCATGAGGGCCTCATGCAACATGTAGCCAATAATGGCTTCATCCATTCGGTCTCCTCTCTTCAGCATGCCTTTCGCCAGATCTGTCACAGAGCCACCGTTGCAGAGCTGCAACAGACAAAACCCACAAAAAGAGCAAAAACCCGACATGAGTCAGCACTTATAGATGAGCTTATACAATGTGTTAAAAAAAATCTGGGGCATCTGAGACATTCAGAATTTCACACAGGAGAAACGGCGGGGGATGAAAAAAAGTTTCGATCCTGAGATTTCACAGCGAGAAAAGAGATGCTTGGAGGTAATTCTGTCAATCTGCAGCGGCTTATCTTTCCGAGGCAGCTTAGCAGGAGGTGGAGAAAAAGAAATCCAGGAGGAGAATGCACATTTTGTGTGTGCAGCTGACTAAGCAGGGTAAATATTAAAACATGCACAAATCATCTTCAATAGAGTACATCCTCTTGTGCTTTCAGACAATGGAAACATGTATATCGAGCATTTCATAACTGGAAACAAGATTAAAATCGGCATGAACACTTTGTCCTCGTGGCAAAGAAAACCCACGTTTTACTTCATGTGCTTTGTATTCTTCTTATGGTGTACTGCGTCTGGATACGGACTCCACCGTCAACAGCAATCCCTCTTGGAAAATTACAGAACATTACCCCGTAGGTTCCCTTGGCAACAATAATAACCCTTAATTTGGGTCTTTCTTTGAGATGCCGGAGGTAGAGGCCAGAGGTACGCAAGAAAAGAAAAGCTGTAAGACGTCAATCAGTGCTGGAGGGCTGCTCCCCAAGAGAAAGCATCGATTCTGCATATGAACACTGTTTGTAAACACAGACCTCTGCGTGTTAAAAAGATATAATCTAGATATTAAACATACAAACGCCTCTTTTTCCATTTTTTTTATTCGCATTTCAACTCACATCTTTAGTCCAAACCGCACGAGAAAAAAGGGTTTTGTGTCAGACAGGAAATTTCCTTCGTATTTTTTTATGTAGTAAACACTCGCTCTTGTATAATTACACTAATTTTCCCGCACTTATAAACTGAAAGCTTAATGAGGCAACAGACATGCAGCGTGTGGTTGTTTAGGATAGGAATCGGTCCCCTGCAGCGATCGCACTAAACATCACGTGTGAGAAAAGATGGGGCTTAGAGTGCAATATGTATTTCACTAAAATGGAAACAGAGCTGTACATTTAGACAAAAACGTTGCATAATGGCAGAAATTATGAATCTGATCTTCCTCTGCAATCCTGAGAAAAAAACGTGCTGACTGGTACAAAAGTAGCTTCATAATAGAAGCATTACTATTATTATTATAATTGTAATTATTATATTCGTGGCTGTGTGCCCAAATCTCCAGATAGGGACCCATTTCATCATTCCATTATTCTTCCACCCACAGAGCTCGTGCACGTATTTCGTCAAAGTGTTTCTTTGCTACGTACTGCGGCTAATTGCGCTAACCAGAAGCTACACCATTGCTTCTTTCAGTGAATCCTTTTTAAAGATCAAAACACTACATTTAGTTGATTTTAGAGATGTGAATACATATTAGTGTCTCAATTGATTGATTTATAATTGTTTAGTCTATAAACTGTCAGAAAATAGCGAAACATCTCACAATTTCTCAAAGTCCAATATGACATCCTCAAATTGGCTAAACATAAAAAAATATTACACATTTCATTTACAGTGATAATAAACAGTTAACATCAGCAAATCCTCTCATTGGAAACAAACAACTACGTTGTGTCTCTTCCTGGTTATTATTGTCATCTCTGTCGTAGCTTTGCGTCTCTTTATGGTCATTCTGTGTCTTTCTGTAAGTCTGATTTGACTTTCAAAGAAGAACATTTTGCAGGAACTTTCATCAGAAACCCAAACCCAGGAGCCATATGAGCACTTGGGCCCAGCGTAGACCGATAGACCCCCCCCCCCGCCCTCACGCATTAGATGCTGAAAGGGAAGCAAGTCTTTGACCTTGACTAAGCAATGGCATAAGTTTTTCAACATCGTGCCTAGTGTGCGTTTTCTATCTGCCTATCAGTCTACCTGTCCATCAGGAGCCCAGAGGACTGTTGCAGGATGGATGGCGGGTATCTCAGCTGCCACATGGGGAGCGTAATCCTGCCTCTCTCTGCTACCTGACGTGCAGACAAACCGCAGCTAAGCAGAGAACACCACCGGGGCTCGCAGACAACGTCAGTCCACATCACCGCTGCCATATCACCTGTCATCATTAAATTACACCGGGCAGACAGACAGATCCATATTAATGAGAGGCCCCCGTGCCCTGGATTTAGCAGAGCTAAATGTTAGCGCTCTCACCTTAGCCACGGAGGCCACATCTAGAAAGTGATGCTCAACGTGAACATTAATTATTTGGGATGTGGTGAAGACTCAAACCTCTGCAGAGTGAAACTGATATATGAAACTTCGGAGCTGGTTTGATTTAAATCTTGTACAGATTGAACCGGATTTCCTCCGCTGGGTACAGATATTTAATCACAAGTAGTGTGTGAGGGTTGTTTCCTGTATTTTCTGTAATTTCTCTAAATAATGTTCAGATCCATGTCTTCCATCTTCATCTTGAACGTCTCCTGAGTTTCCACAATAACTCTCAATTTTGAAAGAAAAAAAAAACTGAATACATTGACTACTGAGTGGGATATTCTCCATTGCAAACGAGGTCAGGTGCTTGTTTAGTCATGTAAATGAAAGTAGACGATCAAAGACGTGTAAAAAGAAGTGGATGAAACAAATGTAAAGATGAAACAAACAGGGCTGCCCCCTGACTCAGCGGGGAGAAACCACAGCGGCCGTTAAAACACACAGGTGCTGACTTTTTAGTCAACCGTCTCTGATGTACGCTTCCTTGCTAATATAAATATAAATTGTGTCTTATCTGCTGCCTGATTATTGGACGTATGCAGTTGCATCATGTCTGCAGCACTCAATAATCATGCGTGTCTTCTGTGAGTGTTACGCGCTGGATCGTCTCCAGAGAGAAACACTCGTAGTGGGACTGCCAGGTGATCGTTTACACCAGCACAATAGCCGAGGTGTCTACTTTCTGGCACCGTTTATTGAAAAGTGCAAACACTGAGTACCATTTTAAACCTCATTGTCAATTAATGTCTGTAGAGGTTGGGGTGCGAGGGCAGGACGAGTCAGGACAGAGACTAATGGGGGTAAACGAAAGCAGCGGAGGTCTACTTTTGACTTTTAGAAGGTGTCCGACAAAATAAATCGATGTGGTCCAATGAGAGAGGACGAACAAAAGGGTAACAAATAAATCAATGTCTCTGCTTTAGATGGAGATCTAAGTGAAAGAAATGGGAACGATAATAGATGTATTTTGGTTGGACTCTACCAGCTTTGAATACTTGGCTTTCTTCCATTTCCTCCTGTTGGCTGAGCTACTCAGGGATATGCAGGCCCAGGTCCAGTGTTAAATCGGGCAAGAATAACTTCATTCAAATACATCAAGCAGCCACAATTTGGTAAAAGTTACCGAAATAGAACCAAATACTGCATCATATAGCCAAAAATCCGGTCTGGACGAGGCCCAGATAAGGGTCAGCTCCGGAGACAAAGACCTGCGTCGCACCGCCCTGACGAGGTGGCAACCGGTCTTTATCATTCTTATTGTGGAAGACTTTTATCACAATAGATTGAGTCATCTCCCAGTCCTATGAAAGGTTAAGCTTCCACCATAGAAGCTTTCATTCATCCTTTCCTCAGTCTTGACCAGTTCCCAAATCACCATGCTTCTATTTGCCGTTACATTCCTCTGTAAGTGCCATTAGACAAACTCTTGAGTGTGCTGTCGTATGGCTTGTTATTCAGCAACGATTCTTTTCAGCCACGCTGCCATAAAGGCGTGTTTAATGTAGTGCTACAGAGACAGTTTAACAAGAGCTTCCATCTCTGCAGAGAAGCTGAAACTCTTAAAGATGCCAATGCAGCTTTGGTCCTGATAAAAGCCCTTCATGCCCAGTTACTTCTTCTATTTCCCAGTGGCTGAGCCCATTAGCAGACAGTTTTCCTGTATGTAACCCTCTGTTAACATCAGTCTGTCTCTATGACTCTGATGCATAGATTTCTGAGGAGGTGCACATCAGCTCCAAACGAGGTGTTTCTGTCTTTTAATAGCAACACATTTAGGAAAAGATGTGTTAAACATTGTGATGATGCTTCAGGTGTGATAACATATTGAAAAAGATTAAATATATGTTCTGCAAAAGTCATTAAAATGTTCACACATGCAAGGTTTCACAGCAGAGATCAGCAGCTTTTTGTCTAAATGTTATGTTAGCACCTAATTACTGCTTCTACTAGCATTAATATTTACAAATGGTAGTAACAATGAAGCAGGAGAAAAAGAACTAGCAGCTAAACTCCGTAAACAACTCAATATGCAATTTCAATTTAGCATTATTTTATTTTTTGCATCTTTAAGATGAGCTTTTAGAGGTTGGACTAATCAGTGGCCTTCATTTCGCGGGGTCCTTGGGTGAAACGCTGCAGCTCCCAAATGACATGCACATCCAAATCAGGTTTCTATTTCCAATTAGAGAATAAAAGTCGCTCCATCGTGGCTCCATCTTTGAAGTCTCTGGGAGCAGAAACAGGCCGTGGTACATGAAAGCTTGCTCGTCTCTGCCCGCATCCGCTATCACAAAGGACCCGCACTACAGAGGCAAAGCCAAAAGCTCGCAGACCCCAATGAAGAGGCTAACAAAGTAAAGGATGCAATTTCTGTGTATTCTGTTCATAATGAGCGGCCGGCTGTCGGTGCAGAGAAAGGCTCCTCTCAGCAGAGCTAAAGGACGGAAAATTACAGTTCAGAAAGGAGAGGACAGTAACCATGGTGAATGACCGTCTCACCGCTTGCTTTCCTGTCTCTTCACTGCTGAAACCCCCATGTGCATCTACTTCAGAGCGCGCACACACACACACACACACACAGGCACACAGCCACTTGCTAAACTGTCAGGCGGTGATTTTCAGCCTCAGGATTAGCCACCAGATTTGGACTGCTGGCTGCAGATTTTTGCAAGGGAAATTTAGAAAATGGAGCAGACCACAGAGGAAACAGGAAGTAAACAAAGTAGCAAAGCTGAGCGAACTCTCCCAACGACAGATTTGTATTTTTTACTCAAAAGATATAAGTCCCGACAGAACAAAACTATAACTAACTATCACTTCAGTGCAAAAATAATAGCCATGTGTATCAGATAAAGGTCTTTGTTTTCCTGTAATAAGGATTTTGCATCTTAGATTGTACTGGATATGTGAGGAAAGTAATAGCGGGGTCCTCTGCAAAGGTCAGGAGGAAGGATACGATGAAAAGGGAAAGAAACACAAGCTGGAGAGCTGAAAACTATCCACTGGGTGAGCTTGGATTACAGGAATATGGACACTCTGTTCTAGCGGCGCTGTACCTGATAAAGGAAGAAGGAACAGAACAAAGTGGCACACAGTTGGTAGAGATTTATTTTTAAGGTGCAGTCAGAATAGTTTTAAAATAAATGCTATTTTATGACAGGGTGTACTGGAATCGTAGACGCTCACGGCTCGACACTGAAGCTTTTATGCATGTAGTCACTTTGGATGGTTGTAACAAAGTAAAAGTATATCATTTTGTTTCTCATCAACCCTCCTCATGTTTGTTGACCATGTTTACAGGACCTCTGCAGGTTTGTGCTGCTCTCCGTCAAAGCAGGAACACAAAGTACACGGTCAGAAAGTCAAAAGGCAGAGAAACCCCACACCCCCCACCGCGCAAACACTTCTCCTCCTCTGAGGTTGACCTCCATTACATGTTTGTCTGGGAGTTGACATTTGAAAAAGGTACAGCAGGCAATGAAATATGAAGGATGCAGCGCTGGAGGCTTTATTTTTTTTTCCAGATGTAAAGAAAGCAGCAGCAAGGTCCCCTTGAACTTTCACAAATGATGGGCTCTAACCGGATCTGAATTTCTTCGATTGTTTGGCCGTTCAATGCGAAGAATCGGTTATTTGAGACTATCCAAAAATCCAAAAATCCATCGGTATCAACGATTTATGCCGTGTCACAACCATTCATACTTTTAAAACCAATGTGTTTATGATTAAATTGTTTACGGAAGCACAATCATGGAGTTTCTTTCTTAAAAAGAAAAAAACAACGGCTCAGATTATCCGACTCATCAACTTTCAGGGGGCAGCCCTACACAGATTCATACCTGCATGTCGCCTTTCCTGTTCAGCAGGTGCAAGAAAGCAGTCACAAAGTCAACTGTATAGTATCATTGTTCAAAACGGGGTCATTTTGTATTCAGTCATCAATACTTATACGACTTATGAAGCAGCTTCCGTACAGTATAAGAGCACCAACAATCTCAAAAGTGTTGCATCCTTTCCATTTCAGCCTGCCGAACAACAGAAAGCAGCTACAGGAAACATGTGGGCCTGTGCTCCGACCCGCTGCAGTAGGTGTCATCAACTAATACACTGCGACAGTCCTTGTAAACAGAAATCCCTGCTCTGCTGCAATACTATTTAAGGTCTCAGTGAAATATACGGGTTGTGGTAAAAACATATAGTGGCTTCTCTATGCAAACACAACGCGTGTTCCTACCTCCAGTACCAGCCACAACTGGTCTCCACATTTCACGTCCTTCTTGTAGTACATCCCGTAGAATTTCACGACATTGGTGTGGTCGGAAAGAGCTTTGAGGATGTTGTACTCCGCCTCGATCTCCTCATCGATATCCTAGAAAAACAAGGACGAAGATCAGTTAAGGCACATTTCTTCACATGCTTCGCACGCTTACGTACCGTGTTTCCATTCTGTGACGCTTTAGGCCAGAAGTTATCAAAAGAAAACCAGCTTTGTGGATTAAAGAAACTGTTTTAGTTTAGTTAAGTTAGTTAGTTGTGAGAGTTTGATGAGAAAACTGCTTGCCTGGCTTAAAATGGGTACATAAAGTGTAAAAATGTAAGCATTTTATTGCCTTTTTTCCCTGATTATAGTCTTAATGCTAAGCTAACCGTCTCTTGGATCCAGCTTCACATTTAACAGTTGTTAACAGAAGAATAGGTCTTGTCGTCTAACTCCAGTCAGGGACATTAATCAGGACTTCAGCACTCTGTTGCTGCTCTTTAGGACTTAATGAAGTCTCCATCACTGACTCTGGTTTAATGTGGGTGAAAAGGGCAAATCCAGGACATTATAATAACGGCAATTATGGGATGTTTTATTGCTGAATGCTGCAGCCATACTGTCTGATTAAGGCTAACAAGAAACCAAAGCAACTTTCCCTTCTCAAATTGTTTCCCTGACAACATAAAATGCTCCCGTGTTTCACAAGAAAAAGCAAAGCAAAAAATAAATGATTTAGTGTAAAAGATATATGGTTTTCCGCTTGATTAAAACAATGGTAATGATGGTGCTCACAGGCTAGTGGTCTGTGGATAATCATTTCTCAATAATGAGAAAGTAACAAATTCACAATAATGAGACGTGTATAAGCATGAAGGCTGAATCTAATGGAGAATGGCTGCTCGTTAGAGCTGCTAAATAAGCCATGAAGTTCACTGTACCTTCACAAATAAACGGAGGAGTTACAATGACACCATAACATGAGATCAATGATGAGCAGTGTGGTAATAATAAGTATGGACGCCTCCATTACTGATCTTTTATCTGATAATAGTGACCTTTCTTGATTGTCGTGCCTCTTGCCACGTAATGTCCCGTAAGTGGTAAATCTCGTCACTGTATAAAACAATCTCTGCTTTAAATTCAAGGTATGAGGGGAAATATACTGACTGAGCAACTGAAAACGAACCATAAAGTTAACAAACTGCAAGAGAAATGATTGTGGCCCAGATCTAATCTGTGCTGGTGTCTGCATCTTTAAATATACAGATGCTATAAATGTGACAGACAAAGGGCCACAACACAGTAACTTGTCGGCCCTGTGGCACCAAAGGCATAAACACATCACAAGCTTACAGCTGCTTTAACAAGCACTGACTACAACCCGTGCACGGCATGGAGGGAGGACGTTATCCAAAATATCAACACGTGAGATGAGAAAGTCAACTTACATGGATGGGGTCCAGTATCTTGACGGCCGCTTTGCTTCCATCAAGTTTGTTGAGCACCTTGTAGACCTTTCCGTAGGTCCCTTTCCCGATTGTCTCGATGATGTCCCAGGCGTCGGTGGGATCTGGAAAGTTGTCGAAGACAATCGATTTCCCTGGTTGTGGAAACATCTTCAGGAGAGATCTCCTGTGAAAGAAAAAGCACACGAGTCACGGTTAGATAGAGGAAGGTGGCAGCTGGCAGAGAACCTGCAGTGTGCACCGGCTGGTGTGCTTATTGATGCGTAAAAGCTCGGCTGCAGGAGACTTAAAGCCCATTTACAAAGTACATAAAGGAAGACAGAGACTATTGACTACCAACCAATGGTTACCACTCCTGAAACAGTGATATTTGTTGGGATTTTGTTCCTCAAACACACACTTATTACCTTTCTTTAGATTCGAAATACAACACTCAATGCACTTCAAAGTGTGATAAATCCCTGACGGAGAGCGTTATGTCGCACTATATTCTAATAACTAAACTTTCAACCCTGTTTTCTATCTGAAAGGACTCAATCTGTGCCTCACACGACTGGGCATAGAGTCATTTATAAGACTGTAAAAACATTTAACACACAGTAACTAGGTGCTGGATGCAGGTAAATGATACTTTAGAATAAAGTTCTGCAGGAATGAGTCCAAAAAGACTGAAATGACTCAGCATTTTTACACTTCCTGTCCCCTTGTCTTGTAGTCAGCGGGTTTTTTTGAATGTTTTTTTGGTTAGATGTCTGAAATAAGGTCTGTGGTTAAGACAAGCGAAAATAGGTTTTTACATTTTTTTTTTCTACCACATAAAATCAGAATTTTAAATCAGAAATTTTCACATGTCTTAATAAAGACAAGTGGCTTTTTGTCAAAGGAAACTAGTACGATGCTAATTTCTCGTTGGCCTACTTCAAGGGGTTTTATTATTGGGATACTGATGCATCATAGTATTTAGTAATCATTAGCTTTCTCTTATTGAATAGTTTGTCATTTAAACCATGAGAAGTTGTGCTTTAAAGATTGTAAATCACTTTACATACAATTGTTTCACAACACAACATAAAATCACAACACGGTGCTATTAACACAAGGTTAATAAATGCAGTAAGAGGAAAAGGCAGGATTGCATCTTTGCATGGAAACATGCAAATGAAAGTTAGTCACAAAGTTATCATGTAAAGGAAAGCTCTGCTAAATCTGTCCACTGTTCATAAACCCTTCAAGGTAAAGATGCCCGTTGCTCCCCTCACGGTTCCTCATTAAAAACTGAATCCACAGAAAACTAAAGCCGGAACAAAAGCAGAGCAAACGGAAACAAACTTACATTGTTCTCTAAAAAGGACTTGAAACATTTTGGAAAAACAGATAATCCATTTCTGTGCAAAAGGTTAGCATTGGAAGCAGTGGTGGTCCGAGCCCGGCCTTGACTGTGTGTAAACCACAGAGGAGGAGCTAACGCAAGCTAATCTCACTAGCAATCCCCCCCCCCCCACACTGCTCCGGAGTTGCCATTGGAAGCCATCTCTAAGTGGTAGAAGATACGATGGGATTAGCAGGAATTAGCCACTGTTGCAGCATGAGCCTTTCCCCATATAGACGCCCATTCATACACAAAGGAAAGCTGGTTAGAGGGCCTAAGCACACAGCGCTGCAGAGGGCCGCTCCATTTATTATCGGTGCTCACTTTATTTATGTTCAAGGGGGATCGCCTGTTGGATTCACTTTCCAGCAGTTAGTTCTGATTACCACGATATGAATCTGTTTGATCGGGTTACTGTGAATAAATCCCTGCAGAGCAACATAAAACTGGCACACATACATGTAGATAGATATTATTAGTCATTATCCATGAAGAGCAATTAGACTCCCGTTCATGAGCATCCACGTGTAGGTAATTACACCTGTGTTCGTCCTAATGTACAGCGCCTAAGTAACCTGCAGACGTCTTCAATAATACATCGCTGCCTCTATATGCGACACACGAGACAGGAGGGCGAAACCGAAGGACTCACACTGGACACCTCCGACCAGCGAGGAAATGACCCCTGAGAGGAGACGGTGATCTAACCTTTGTCCGCTCTGGAGCACTGGCTGCTTGTCACTTTTAGTTAGTTGTTTAGGTTAAGCACAGTCGCATGTATTTACTGTGGTTTTGCAAGAAAATATAGTCAAAATCACATTGTTTGCATTGAAAACCAAAGATAAACTAAATTTAAAAAAGTCCAAAGTGTAGTCTCTGATCTGAGAGATGTGTAGGTGGAGGTTTGGCCACTTGACGCTGTTCAAGGAAACAGAAGATCTCTTTTGGCCTAAGGGGACACCGACGGGGACTAATCTGTGACGCTGACGAGTGGGTTAAAGTTTCGGGTGGACCTTGGCACAAGACTGCAGGTCTACAAGCCAAGATAGTCAGACTCGCTGGAGCAAAGTGAAAAATACTTTCACTTAAAAGAGTACACGGCGAGATGCAAGTGGCTGCTAATGGAAGATAAAGATCCTGAAGCGAAGTAAAAGACATGTTCTTGCTGTAATTAAAGTATTTCTACAACACTCATCACAAGAGGGGAATGGTTCAGGATTCAGGTCGAGGAAATGTAGAAACACTGACATGTATCAGATAAAAACCACAGATCTTACCAGGCAAAGAGTCGTACTACTGCTCAGCAACTATTAATATAACTTACACTGAACATAACACAAACCTCTCTGTACAGACTGAAAATATGATGATTAATACATATAATATTCATATTCACTGACCTTTGATGGATGATGGTGAGAGGGAAAAAGCACACAGAGACACGTGGATGGTGCTAGTAAAGAATAGATTTAGACACACACACACACACCTGTGCACAGGTAAACACAGCTGCAATGTGCTGAGCCACTCCCAAAGTTTGCAAATAAGGAATCCAAATGAAGCAGAGAAGCCAGTAAAAACATGCACTCAACAAACAAATATTTGTATACAAGTTTCTGGCATTAGTAGCATATCTTAGTGACATAAAAAGCCAAAAGTCATCGTCATACTTACTCTGCCTGCATTTACATGCTTGAGTTCTAGTTCCTGTGTGCCCCCAAAACCTCCTCTGCTATGTATTACACATCAAGAATAAGGAACACAATATTGCAGAGCATACCAAACAGTTGATAGGCTCAAGTAATTAAATTAAGTAATTAGTTTTAGCACGAGGACGTCCAGTTGCAGCCGATGAGCCTGATAGTGTCATAAATTAGCCTGTAGAAGCTAACAACAGGAGCCTGCAGCCTGCAGCGTGCAGCGAGGAGCGAGTCAGGTGCAACAGGCCATGACAGCACTGGAGAGCTCTGGCTCTCAGCGTCGTTTGGCAGTGTCCCATTACAAGAGGGCCGCTGTGGGGCTGAGCCAGAGCTGGACTGAGAGTTCAGCTTAAGGACTGTCTGGTGGTATCTAAAACTTGTCTCAACTCAATTCAGGTTCTGGGATTGAGCTTTTTTTTTTAAAACAATAACAATATTAATAAATCATATATAATGCCACTAATTTTGAGATATTTGTAAAAAAAAAAAAACATGCAAAACATGGGATTGTACTAAGCAAACGCACCCTTGAAAGTTTAATTTTATTTTATTTTTTTTGTAGTTATTTTTAATTACAAAAATAATTAAAAAAGCGACCCAACTTCTCCAGACTCGCTGGAGCCCATTTCTTTAATGGCAGAAATGGGCTACCATAAATATATTGTCTATGTCCACAAAAAAATTAATTCAGACCTGGAAAATATCGCTAACGTAACGGACGCTATTTCTACACCCGTTTAGCTTGCTAACACAGAAGCTATTGGCAAGCTAACCACTATGACCACACCTGTTTAGCCACACAACAGCTGTTAGCAGTATTTCCGCACTAGCTAAACTGCTATTTTAACAGCGATGACAACTGGCGTGTTTACTCATTAAAAGTGAGGGTGTGTTATACTAAACATTAATAAATGAAGGATGACATTATCAAAATGTGTAATTGGATAAAACGTACTTCTACTGATAGTTTGGCTTCCTAGAAACTTAGATCCATAACCACTATAAGCTAATTACTAACATGAAGCTAAAGCTGCAGAATTGATGGCTTAACGGTGCATTTCACTGTAAAAATATAATAATGGAAGTAAGTTGTCGTTTTTGTGTATGACTGACTGTAAGTGTTGATCAGAGTTATGGCGTATGGAAATATTTTGTTTACATTAATAATACCTATTATAATATGTTAAAAATGTGCCCCATCACATCCTTTGACAACCTCTCCGTGTTGTGGAAAAGTGAGATTTCATGCAGCTATGACTTTCTCATCAAATTATTGATTCTGCTCAAACTGTCAGAAACTAATTGCTCAACCAGTGAAGCTGTTAATTCATCCTACAGAGTAACAGATGGCACAGTGATTGTTTTACCCTAAACACTCAGAAGCATGTAACTATCAGAGAGAGAGAGAAATATCTCTTGTTATCCAACAAAGCATATTAGATTGGTGTATTCACCTCATTGTTTCACCAACTCAATCAATTTAATTCCATATCTAGCCATATATAAACCTAGTAATAACAAAGCTAAAGGTACTTGATGTTATACTTTAGAATAGCAAATTTTGTCTGTCATTAACTACAATAAAACATCACCAATGTGCAGTTATTGTTATCAGATATGCTCGGATCTTCTCGTGTCGAACTGAATGACACTTTATGCTTTGTTGGGATTCAAGAGGGCAAAAAAAGTCCAGTCCCTTCTACTGATATCCAATCCCACCTCGGTCCAGTTGGTCAGTCTGTTGAAGTCACCTTTCAAGCTCATGTCTGGAACATGACTCCAACTTGCAAGAAAGCACAGCAGTTTGAACTCTTTTGGAGGCCTCTATAGCTGAAATATTGATGGCACCTGGACTGTGACTGCAGGGCCAACAGGCGGTTATTTTATTGTATTTGTTTATTTATTTAATCTTTGTCTGGCTCAAACATCTTCAGATACATTAGAAGGTTGTTGTTGACATATAGTGAAACTGCTATCTCAACTGTAATGAGATGTTTCTCATAATTAACGAGACCTAAAAAGATCAATCATGACAAGAAAGGTCAATCATAATAGCAGGAGTCATAGAGGACAGAGAGAAAAGACGGACTTGTTTTTATTTTCACTGAAAAGAAGAAGAGGAAATGAGAAGAAGTAGAGGAAGCCACCCTACAAAAAAAGAGGATGAAATTTTTCATTGTTCAAAAGAGGAACTGCAATAGGTTCAGTGCTTTGACCGTGCCGTAGCGCCTCATCAATCAGTCGGCTTTAGGGCCCCTGGTAGCCGATAATAAATCTCGGGGCCAGTGATGTCTCTGTCTAGTTCAAACACACTGCGTATCACCGGTCTGTTTCACCTCTACCTCCTACCAATGACCCCCCCCCCCCCCAACCCCCACTCTCCGTCTGGGTGGATCCCCGCGTGGCTCCCAGGAGCACGTCCTCCAGGCTTGGGCGACGGCCGTAAACCAACCTCATTTCCTGCTCCGCTGCTTTACAAATGGCTCCTGAGCTGAACCAAGACCAAGGATGGGGGTGCACTGATGGTCATAATAGCTGTATGATTAGAGTGGGCAAAGGTCCAGCTCAGTGTGCAGACTGGACTCACCTCCCCGCCCCCTGCCCCGCTATTTGACCAGTTTCAGAACAGAAAAATTGAAAAAAACAAATGATCATTTTCAAAATGATTGATTTTTAATCCTCTTGTTGACATATTTCATGGTAAGCAGCCATTAGTTCAGTGTTTCTCACGAGATTGTAATTTGTTTTTTAACTGTAGCTTCTGTAGGTGTTGGTCTTTTTTGCCATGCTTTGCTAATTGCACATATCTTCTCTTATTAGTGGTTTTATGGATGGTAATGCTGGCCAGTTGGTCACTCCACCACTATTGGATTGATTGCCTTGACATGTTAGTCAGATAGTCATGGTCACAAGAGGATGCATTCTTAAGACATTGACCTTTTTCTCCAGCGCCATCATGAGGTTAACATTTGTGAGTTTTTTTAGTGATATATCGACTACAACTATTGTATAGATTGGCATGACATTTGGTGAATAAATATTCCTAGTGCACAGAGGATACACCCTTCTGACTTTATTGCACAACAGCAGGTAAAAGTGTTATGTATTATAATTGAAAATGTCACGCAACAGTAACACTGCAGCAAAGGTTTAATGTCAGGGTTGTGCAAGAACTTCCTGATGAGTCCACTTGTCTTTCAAAAAGTCTGCCTCTCTTGCCACTTAGAAATATTGGATGAGAACCCACGTGCCAAATGTGTGACGTGTTACATAAGCAGTGAATAGGCTTAATTTCCTGACAGGTAACCTACATAGTGCTCTGCTGCACTGCGAGCTTCTCACCCGCTGATCAGCCGCTAGTCTCAACACCGAGACGAATCATCCTCTCTGACTGACACTGCAACCGTGAGATATCTCATCTTATGAAACACACAAGACGGCTGCACGATCCAATAATCCTTTGCACATAGTGTACAGAACTGCACGTCCTTCTGCTTTGATGTGCTTATTTTAGTCTTCTCATTTTATGCGTGTTTTGACAGAATAAACCAAATTAAGCTGGAAAATGTTATCTATTTCCTCACAATGAAATATGTTCACTGATGATTATGATACAAACAAATCGTTTGGTCTCTCAAACACACGCAAACACATACTTATGCAATCTCACTGTGTGCACAAAAGCTGATTTCCGTTCCTCTCTCAGAGCTGCACGGCTTTTGTTTGAATAATAATCCCTCAGATGAACATCCAAAACTACTTGAAGACATTAAATACAACAACTAAAGCCAGACACTTAGATATATAATTAGCTTTAGAAAGATTGAATGAACAAAGTGTCTTACCTGAAATTAAAGTAGCTGTTGTGAGACATGTTTTCAGACCGACTCCGCCGACAAACCATTTATGAAATGTGTTCGGATTCAGAACAGTGTAAGTGGTCGAGGACAATTATGTTGTTGAAAATTAAGTGGCTCTGGAATGACAAGTCTCTTGTAGCCCACTCACTGAACTCGGCCTGCATTGTTATTACGAGCATCTCTGCATTGTGACATAAACTCAGGAAGTGAGTCTTCTTGGCTTCAGACAGAAGAAATCAACATTCTACATGAAAGCATGAACTTGGGTGGTATAATTGTGTTACACAGTGCAGAGACATTTACAGTGTGATCGATGCCCGTGTGCGAAACGCTGCAAAGACAAATTCAAGAATCCATTTTTCTTCACATTCACAAGAATGTCGTTGGAATAAAAACTGCATCAGCCCAAGTTGGGTCGCTTTAGAAAGGGGATGGAGAATATTTGCACGTCATCTGAACGCTTTTGACAGCGGTTTTGCTGCAGTGGTGAAGGACAAGCAGCAGTTCATGAAGGTTGATTGATTGATTGATAAGGGAATTGATTAACACAGTCGCTCCCTCTGTGTGTGTGCGCGTGTGTGTACGTGTGTGTGTGTGTGTGCACATGTGGGAATCGATATCAGCCTCGAATCGCCCCACCGACTGGACCCTGCTCTGTCCTGCCCCGCCATTACAAGGTTACTTCTAGCCTGAATGACTTCACTGAGGTTGCATTTGTGTTTTATTTTCCTCACGTAAATATCATGTATTTCCCATGAATTTTGCCACTCAACCCTCGACTCAGACGCCTTTCCCCCGTCCGCTTTCGTCTCTAACAATGCTGCTTAAACAATTCACACAAAGAAGACAACACTAGGCCACGGCGCCCTTCCTCCCCCTGCACTAATCAAATGGTCATAATGGCACAGTGTCGGATACAATCAGGCCGAAATCAGAGATCACTTCAAGGAGATTTAAGGAGGGACGCTGTGATTGTTGATGCCTCTGTGATGCAGATCAGTGGACGGCTGGCTGGGTCTGCACCACCCGAGTCGACTCCCGTCTGTGAGGACTGATTGAATAAGGCTACTGATGAGGCTATTGTGGCCGTAGGTACGTGGTGTGAATGCCTGACAGGCCCGTGGCTGTCGTCAATGACTGGCTGCCATTGTGGCGATCCACTGGGCCGTGACTTTCCCAGCTGTGGGGTAGAGCACATCATGAGCCACTTAAATGAGTATTGGGATTGCGCAGTTAATAGAAGGATCATTATATCATTGGCACAGCTATATACATGCATGACGCTCCATTTTGAATTTATTTTTGACCTCACAACCTTGATCATTACAATGTTTATGTGAGCATTTTGGGAGGCTTTAGTGGAGGAGTTACATGAAAGCGTTCCCATCCAGCTTCCTTTTTTTCTTAATGTGTGCAGAGGACAATGCAGTCGAAAGCACGTCACGTTGTTTGCTGATTTTTTTTTTAAGCAGCGTGAAGGTAAAAATGCCTCGAGGTGAAATAAATAAATGTTTGCATAAATTCATTCAATTTGATGCAACGGTGAGGAACACGAGCTTGACACATAGCTAATCTCAGTGTGGGAGCATAGCAGTAGCCCACGAGCCTTGGTTTGCGTGTGACGTTAATGCATTCGGTGCAGGTTGTGTGACGTAAGTCGGCTGAATGATGTCTTTGATGTACGTAATGATGTATTTATAGCAACACAATTTGAATTCACATTTAGACGTTCATGATCTTAACACAGGGCTTTCTTTGAGACGTCTGTTCACACTAGCACCCTCTGCAGCTCTGCAGACGTTAATGTCACCTTTCCAGTGACATTCAATTTGTGATCAACTATTTGTGTTTTCTACAAATGTATAAGATTACACATTACAGTAACTACTGTGTTTGTATTGAAGGAATTTCAAATTTAATGTATAAACCTGACAGATTGTTAGCCACAGCGGTGCTTTGAGCTACATGCTAACATGCTGATGTATCAAAGGTATGTTTACCAGGTTCAACATCTTTGCTAATCAGCATTAAACACAAAGTCCAGCTGAAGCTGAGATGAATGTCATTAGTTTTACAGGTATTTAGTCATAAAACAAAATCATTTTTTTACCTGATGATGGTGCTGGATAAGAAATGAAGCGTTCACCAAAGTTATGACGAAAGGCCTTTTTCACAGCAGACATTCTGACTCGTCGTAGTAGGAAAAGCACAGGTGTTACTAATAACACTAACGATGCCTCTGTTCTATTCAAGTCTACCAGTGAGAGTGACAGTGTGCGTTCAAATACACAATCCTTTGAGCAGCAGATATATGAGCAAGAGTTCGAGGCGCTGATGTTATGAGAGAGTAGTACGTCCCAATTGAATGCAAATATGTGGCATATTTCAAGGAACTCTATGCAATAATTGTCGAGACCTTTTTTACTCAAAAACACAAATGTCAAGCTCAATGGGGTGCAAGAGAAAAATTAAGGGGATCACTACAAGTCATTAGGATGTATCTGGACCAAAGTAGTGGACCGACAATGAGATTGCATCCATTGCAATGTTTCCATCCAAAGAGCCAGGCCACCTATTGTGTTTAAATCCTCTTGCACAGTGCATTAAGTGCATTAAACACAACATGAACAACAAAGTGCTTCTGACCTTTCCCAGCCCACTCCTCTGCCATCCCACATACAACCAGCGGGGCACCTGACACGATGCCGAGTCGTCCCAACAGTGACTCATCATCAGAGAGTGTGTCCTCTTTCCCCAGTGGAGAGGAGTTGTATAACTTGCTGATGCACATGGCCTCTGAGGCTCTTCAGCACTCGTTCCTCTGCCCAGATTTTATGAGTGCGTAATGTCTGTGTGTTCATCCTTTCATCCCTGGAAGTCCTCGTAAAAGTTTGTTGTTTTCAAGGGTTCATCAACAGCACTTACCAAAAAATATTTATAAACTATTTGTTAACTTTTAATGCAATCCTTGTGAGTTTCACTTTGAGTTTTGCCTTCCTCAGCTTATTTTCTAGTGCTGGAATTCCCTGATGGAGCAAACATATTGAACACTCTGATAAAACCGAATCCGCTTTTGCTCCATATGGCTGCAGTACATGGTTTTCCATGTTCGGCAGCGCTGCCAAGTTTAGCTGAGTCTCACATCCCACATGTGGTCACATGTAATAAAAACTGCCGTAACACAACAGAGTGCACTATTGCTATGACTATTTTGCTAAAAAAACAAAAAAACAATGCGTGTTCTGTGATTCTGTGAAAGAGCAGGGATGTGTGAGAACAACTGGCAGATTCATTGGGAAACCCAGCAGTGTGTAATTAACATCTGTTATCATAATAGAGGTCAAGTAGAAGAGAATACACAGAGAAGCCCAGCTTCCCCTAATCTGGCAGAATCCCTCCTTTCCTAAATGAAAGTACAACCAGCCCAGACCTCAGATCTTCAGAGACAGTGTGTGTGTGTGGCGTGAAATCATTTTCCAAAGCACATCTCTCTCTCTCCAAGCTCGGACTTCATCACTACGGCAGATAGGGAAAGCATTTCCCCAACGGCCAAACCTCCCATCTGTCTGTGTTTCCAGATAATATGACAGCTCTGATCGGCGGTTAATGGCCGGTTGCATTCGAGTCATTTCACTCTACCACACTCGCTTTATTTCCTTTACTTTCACTTTTTTCCTGTCATTACCTCGGCTAGAGAGAGAGAGAGAGAGAGAGAGAGAGAGAGAGAGAGAGAGAGAGAGAGAGAGAGAGAGAGAGAGAGAGAGAGAGAGAGAGTACATTGTGAGTCTTTCACACCCTGAGTTGTGTGTCTGCCTGAATCCAGTCCCCTTCAAAAGGATTTTTCTTTTTTTTGTGTGCCAAAGATTTGTCCTGCGTCACTGAGCGGATAACCAACAGGATTTGAGGGTGGGGTTGGGTTCCTTCATGCTGTCATCTTGCGTATTCTTCTACGTCACGTCCCATCATCTCTTCTTTGTCGGTGGTTGACGTCGCTGTCACATGAGTTTGCTGGTTTCTGGGGAGGAGAGAGAGAGAGAAAAAAACACACGATTTTTCATATTTTCACAGGTTGCCTTCTATCTTTGGAGGTTGTGTCAGAAAACAGATTCATAAAATGACCCGACTACACATAATGCTACCACAAAATGTATACACGCAACCTTTCGGAGCCCACGGTGTACAATCATGTATCATTTTTAGCTCTTACATCTCCCATGAGGCACCGCTGTCAGTCTGAGGACACCTGGGGGGGTACACACCAAAAAAAAAAAAAAAACAGTCAGCGCCTCTGACCCTGAAAATAGAGGTTGTACCAGCTTTACATATTTCCAAACAGTGCAAAGAGACGAGGCCATGCAGCTGCTGCACGGAGGAATAGATCCACTTGAGTGCAGAAGCTCAGCGTTGGCTCACGGTTGATCACTGCACTGTTAACGGAACAGCACTTGCTCACGGATGTTGTGGCTGAGTGCAGCCATCGTGTTTCTCCAGGAATAAAAAAAATCACGCTTGTGGCGAATCATACGACTATGGTGACATGATGCCCCCACCCCTCCACCCCCACTGGCTCTATCGAAATAGGGGGCTGTTTTTGCCCAAATGTGCTCAAAAGGGGGAGATGAGGTTTGGTTTATAGGGTCCTGTTTGCTGAATTCCCCCAGAATACATTATGCCCCCCCCCCGCCCCCGCCCCCGCCCTCCTGGCTTTAAGCTTGCGAGACTATTATCCAGCAGCCCCCAGTAAGTTCTTATCAGTGGCAGCCAGATGGAGAGCGCACCAGCAATACCTCAAGACGTGTTGATGGAGCTGCGCTGGCAGAAAGGCTGTCATTGTAGAGGGATCCAGATCAGCATCATCTCTATTTTATAATTGCCAAGAGGAGTGTCATTAATGATCATTTCACTGGCTTGTGTGGACAGCTTGAAGGGTTTACAAAAAACAGCAGGGCAAACATTGTGTCTGAGGTTTGCATCCATGTTGTCCTATCCATGTCTTCACATGCATGTTTAAAGAGTCACGCTACACTGTAGTGGGAGCTTGTTACTGTTAACCCATCAGACCGAATCTTATCAGCTGTGGTAAGACAGACTGTGCATGGACGTGTGTGTGTGTGTGTGTGTGTGTGTGTGTGTGTGTGTGCATGATGCGTCCGGCCACAAACAATAGAACATGACGAGAGTGAACTGGATGCAACACTGTCCTCTAGTGCCTCTCACCACTAGCAGCTCGGGGGGGGGGGGGTGCTACACAGAAACCACCCCGTGGTCTCGTGCATTAGACAATATAGTGTGGGGAACAAGAACATGATAAACTATGATTTTGGTTGACAAAAACTGTAGTTGACGTCCCCTCTCTGCAGAAAGAGGACAAGAACAGTCACCCACCATTACGCAGGCTCCGGCCCCCACCTCAATTATACCACAGGGGGAAATACCCATAATGCACTACTTGATGTTTTTGGATTGGCGTCGCGCTGGTGGTCTGACCCACTTCTTTTTCCCAGCAGGTTATTTTAAGATTTCATTAGCAGGAAGACCAAGGGCGGAGGAAAGGTGAAGAGACATGCAGTCACATCAACTGTCCGTTCATTTTGGAGAATTGAAATCAGCTTGAGCGTCTCTGGCCTGACACTAAAAGTGTGTGCTTCCAAATGAGTAACTCTGATGACCACTGGTATGTTGTCAAGTCCTTTAGCTATGAGGATGTATCACTGAGTCTAAAGCTTGATTCCTGTCACTACTGTTCAAAAACACCAGACGCACCCTGCAGACTTACTAAAGATATAAAGCAAAGGAAATTATGAAAAATAATTTGGTTTATAGTGGAATTAAGGGTTCTGCCTTGATTTGCCTTGAAGGGTGCTGCTTTGCAGCAGTTTAAAATAAATAGTTCAGAATTCACTGTCTTGCCAAGAGTTGGATGAGAAGACCACTCTGGTGTTAGTAAATATGAAGCCAATTAGCTGAGCACAAGAACTAGAAAAGGGGGGAAACAGGTAGTCTCTGTTTTTGGACAGAGCCGGGCTAGCTTTTCCCCTTGTATACAGTGTTGATGCTAAGCTAAGCTAATAGTACTCTGGCTCCAGCATAGCTCAGCACAAAGAGTGGAAACAAGGAGAAACGGCTAGTTTCAGAAAACACACCAAAGGCTCAGTAAATATCATGTTACATCTAGTTTGTATAAAATCCAATGTGTAAAAAGGACAAGTTGTGGTTTTACGTAATCATCCAGTCCATGTATATCCTTTCAGTATTTATTTCTTTGCATTATTTACAACTTACAGAACATGTGATTTTTTTCTCATTTCATTATTGATTATTGGTGCTTTTTGTACATATACAATATTTATATTTATACCTATTTGTTATTGCTTTGTTGTCCTTGTCCCTACAGCTGTTATTTATATTTCTGTGTAGATACATTGTACAGGGATTTAAAAAACAGAGTAAAATCTTGGCCAATAAAGCTGATTCTAAATATTTTTTTAAATTCTTTGTCAAATTAAAGTGACGTAGTAACTGCACCCTGCCAGGTTTGCCGTTTCCCTGTTGCTTCCAGTCCTTGTGATAAGCTAAGCTAAGCTAAACAACTCCCCGCTGTAGCTTCATATACATGAGAGTTATCAATCTTCTCATCTAATCCTCGGCAAGAAAGCAAATAAGAATATTTCCCCCCAAAAAACAATTCTGCTAGACAAACAATAAGCCGGAGGAGATGCCAACACAACTGGTTACTCAATATCCAGCAATAATCTAAAAAGTGACATTAAACTCAGTGGTTTTCAAGCTGAGAACTATTTTCCCCAGAAAGCATAAAATCAATTGAAGTCTGAGCTCTTTGCCTCGTGATCCTTTACATAATGTGTCTGAGGTGTTTATTACGCAGCAGGTCTGGCCCACTGACAGAATAACAACAAAACATTTGAACCCACCAGGTCAAACACATTTTACCTGCATCATTAAGAGGGTGATTGGTGGTTATTACAAGCCACTCTGTGTGAGAACGTCCAGATGCTCTTTTTGTCAAGGTCAGGATCAAAGCTAGACGAGGAGGAGGGGGGGGTTGATTTTGCACCCATCGGGCACTTGAGCCTTCGCAGTGACGAGGCACCTGCAACCAGGAAAGACACAAAATGGAGTCCCAGCTGGCTCCACACACCAGTGTGAGTCAAAAAGGCTGGGGGAGGAGGAGGGAAGGCTTCAGGCTCGATTAGGCCCACATCCTATCTCCATCCTCAGCTCCATCACGCCGAGTCATTAACAACAAATTCACAGCTGCCACTCTGCAGTGTTAGCAGGTGGAGGCTTTCCTATTTTTAGGGGTATATGCTGACCACCAGTGTGCAAAAATGAAGCAGTCATATACCTTGATCCCATCCTGTACTTTACTCTCAGCGTCCTTTTTTCCCCCATTTGCAGAAAACCTGCTGTCACATCTGGAGCTGGTGACGAGGAGAGCAGAGCCGACGTCTGCCCGCCTCAGGAGGGAAGAAGTGAGAGAAACACGCCCACCTCTTTCTCTACCTCACGCTGCCGACAGACCAGCATGCACCTGTCCCCTCTGGCTGCCAACAGGCCGAGAGGCTGAGCTCCACGTCGCCTCTGCTGCTGTGAAATGTTTCCGCACTATCCCAAACTACACCAGCTTGTTGTTGTTGTTTTGGGTGAAACAGAGGAGACAGAAAAGAAAAGCAAGGATGAAGATGAGATGGAGGAGCGATAGGTAATGAGAAATGACTGAATGAGTTCATAACAGAAGAGGGCTGTGGGGGGGGGGGGGGGGGGGATGTGAGAGTGAAAGATAAGCAGATAGCCGGCGTGTGAATGGGAGTGACAGTGACAGAGTCCCATGCAAAGATAAACAGCCTGGGTGCAGCCCCCGTTAATGGCTTTGCACGAGTAATTTGTCACTCCGCGTGAAAAGCAAACAGCGGCAACACTTTGCACTGACACTTACCGTCGCCCGAGGATGTCTCGGCGAGCTTTTCCATCCGTCTACTCAACTGGTTTGCGGCCCGCTCCTCTGGTCAAGAGACAGAATCATTTCATAAACACTTGTGCTGCATCGCATTTTGTCAATCACACGTCGGCTCACAGAAGACAGAAGCGATACGTTTTGGGTGTTGATGCGATGCAGAGGTTTCACTGTCGGGCTCCTTTGACCTGTGACCCCTCTCTCTGAAAGGTTTCATATTCCATAAAAGGTCGCGAACGGTAACATCACGTGAAAACACCTGATAAACAGAGAAGCAACACGACTCACTGAACAGTGTTTTCATTTGTCGGCAGTTCAGAAACATTAACGCTCGCTTCAATTACAGCTTCATGAATCACAGGAAAGTGTCTGGAAAACCATTTTCTATGAACGGAAAGTTGCACCTCCAACATAAAGCAAGGTGCTGGGAAATGGAAATTGACTATCCACCATTTTGGAGTAAAATGACAAGAGGAGTGATCTGTAAACATAATATAATATATGAGTGCCATCTTGTGGGTGTTTCTAACACTACACGCTCCTCTGCTGTTATAATAAGAACATGTTGGTGACAGCAGCTATTAATCATCTCTTCTGGCTATCAAGTACAAAATATACATCCTGAATGTGGATATGTGGATACTGAGATGCATAAACTGGAAATAATTAACATTTTTGTTCCCCTTTGAGGCATTCACTTTTTAAAGAAATGCAGAAATGTCACATAAAACATTTAAATCCAGCAGTTCAAGTTGGTGTAAAAACAAACAAAACATATTTTTGTGTGAAGGCATTATGTTCCACCCCACCTCCGTGCAGTGAAATGATCGTCAACCTATTAAAATGCTCTCTGCAGCGCCCCCCAGCTGCTGCAGGTGAGAATGCAGCACCCTGGGCCTTTTCCCTGAGATGGGCAGCAGCTCGCCGTTAGCTTTCATATGGTCTATTTTCCGGGACAGGTCGACGTCGCTGTCGATGACCAAGGTGCACCTCTGCGCGTAGCTCACCAGAGTCTCTTCTCCTTGGCGAAACAAGCCCACCAGGGGGACCATGTCTTTGCCGGCCAGATGGAGCTCGGCGATGGAGGCCGTGTTGGCGATGGTGTTCCGGTCGATTCCCAGGTGGCGGAAGGCTTCGCTCATGCTTTTCTTCTTGATGAAGGCTGACAGGACTTGTTTGTAGCGGTGGATGACGTACTGGACACCCGTGGCTGGGTGGAAGGAACGTGACAAGGCATGTTATTACACGGTTATTACAGAAGGGATGAAGAATATGTAGTCATTGCGAACACAGAGTCTTGATCAGCATGTGCAAAAGTGAGAAAAACTTTATCTTAAAGGATAACTTTGGTATTTTTCTCACCTGGACTCCACTTTCCCACGTTTTTGTGTTTATGTGACTATTGGTGACTACAATTTTTGAGTTGGGTATTGAGGGAGAGTAATGTAATCCCTCAGGGCAACTCCTCACCGTCAACGTACATCCACTAAATGTGCTTGTTTTGGCCACTGACTCTCAGATTATTACTACAAGTGTCTGACAACATTATGAGAGGAACACTACCGAGAAATAAAACCTTTTTCTTTACCTTCCGCTCACCTTGCAGCCCTTTTAGCAGCGTTCTCCCTCAATACCAGACCAATTTCAAAAATTGTTGTCCCCATTTGTCACTTTGACACAAATATATGGGAGAATAGGGCTGAGGTTGAAAAATACAGAAGCTACCCTTCAACACTGTGTTACCTACAAACTGACTTCTTCTTCCATCACAATTGTATGTGAAATCATTTATTCTCTCCTATCCCTCTCTCGCCTATTCTAATGTCACAATTTCTAAACTGAAGGACATGCTCTAACAAGTATAACATATTTAGATCTGTATTTCTTACACGTTTTAAAGAGGGAGGTAATCTACGTATGTCTAACACCACACAACACTGACGGCTGTAGGTAGGCCGGTCACAACAAACACTTTTGTTGGATGATATGTTGTCCTGGAAGTATTTTTAATAACACTGATATACTAGCAGACTGTTAATTCTGTTATCGTGTTGGCTTGAATGTTGGTGACACACATTCAAATATGTACTAGCTTTAGACGATAAAGTCTACTCGCCTCTCTTCCTGCTGTAGTCCTTCCCTTTCTTTGATCTCTTCTTGTCCTTGTGGTGTTTCTTCCGTCTGCGTTCACTCGAGGCCACTGAAACCTCCGATGATCCCGACGCTTCGGAGCCGTTGTCGCTGCTGTCGGAGGAACAAGAAGAAGCTCTTTCTCTCTTCCGGGATCTGTTCTCCGAGTGCTGCACTTTGCTGGGTTTTGGAGCTGCGTGTGATCAACAAGAATCAACATGAATAAGAGCATCCAGTTAGATATTGTGAGTCAAACACGCCTGCACGTCGGACACGGACCTTCAGTGAGTGGACTGGGCGACGCAAAGGTGGGCATGGCTCGGTTGCACGTGAGGTTTTCAATCTGGCTCCTCAGGAACTTGCGGTCCTGCATCAGGTCCTCCACCTGTCTCTCCAGAGCGGCGATGCGCTCCTGTTTGCTCTCCAGCATGCACTGCAGCTTGGTGATGGTCAGCAGCACCCGCGGCGGCAGGCTGTCTACATGTGAGGCAGCTGGAGGAAACACAACATTACAACACACAGCTTATAGTCCCATTATGTAAAAATAACTTCACTGGCGTAAATTACGTTTGTAGTGGGGCTGTTGGGTAATAAAAAGGAACTGTACAAAGTATTAAAACATGAAATAATTATATGAGACATGAGTATAATCATAACAAATATATAATTTGGTCTTTAAAGCCACAACACAAGATTTTACATTATGTGCCAAAAGGGGAAGTAGTGTAAATGCTTTATGGCATAAAACAGAAAGTGTCGCTGTTCTTGTAACTCAAATAAAGATGAAACTTTTTTTGGTTTTTCAAGAGACTGGTGTGTTTGAATCCAGACTGTGAACACTGGGGGAAACAGGGAACACAGTTATCTTAAACGGGCTTAAAGGGATAGTCCAGATGTTTTGAAGTGTTGTATGAAGTACTTATCTAATCAGTGTCTTACTTACAGTAGATGACTGTCAGCAGTTTGGAGAAGCAGACAGGAGCACCAGCATGGAAGCAAAGCAATGTACTGCTGTGGACGGGGGCACCAGCAAAACGTATTTTAGACTCCTAAAAATAAAAGACCTGCCTAAAAAAAATGATGTTGGTTTAAGTGTTATTATTTAGAATATTTCTGTTGGTTTACCGTGCTGTGAGACTGGGAACTAAAGCCGTTATCTATGCTCTCGTCAGTTAGTGAGGGTGCAAACCAACGAGAGTCACCGTAGGTCTGATTATTATTGGACCAAGCTTGATCAGAAGCTTGTTGACATCTTATGTAGTTTTTAAGATATTGACCAATGAGCTTCAAAGGGAAGTGGCTCAGCACACAACTAGACCAAAGTCAACAAATGTTGCGTCAATCATCACAAAACGTGCAGGATGTCCACAAGAGTACCTGAAACATACCCTGAATGTTGTAATCAAATCGACTACTAGGGGGCGCTAAAATGCACAAAATGACACAAACACACATCAGACTATAAATCAGAAACTGTCCAATCATCACAAAACATGCAGGATATGTTTCAGGACAATGTTGAACCGTGTGTGTAAAACTATTCTGAAATCACTCAATACATTGACTCTGGATAAGTACCTCATACAACCTCACTTCAAAACACCCGAACTGTCCCTTTAAAGACCGACACCACCCTATAAATGCATGTGCGCTCTCACCCGACATGGCGCTGCTGGGCGTGTTGTCCTGAACGGCGTCGGCTGAGGCTCCCGATTGAAAGTTCTCCCACTTGATGATGCGCAGGTCGTCTTGTTCCTGCTTCAGCCAGACCGGAGACGTGAGTCTGTCTTTGCACCTCACGGAGCTGGAGTCGATCTCCACGCAGGGGGAATAACCCGAGGGCTCCTGCTGCCACACGGACGCCATCGCTCCACGCCTGAGAGAGGACCAGAGGGGAGTTACAATCAGCATTGACAATGTCCCCTTTCGATAAAAATACTTATATTATAAGATACTAAACTTGTGTAAAGTAGTCTAATAAAAGCTGCTAGATCAACACTAAAACCTAAACAACTTAATTGTTCTGACAAAGAATAAACTCATTTTAAAGTACTGGTCTTTTACTGGCCAGCATATTTTGAATACTACATAGAGTAGGAAAGAATACTGTGAAAATAATACCCATAACAATATACTTTGACACTGTATATTAGGAAATAACTACTGTACATGAAAACAACAAATCAATTATGTAAAAACAAATGAAAATGATTCAGAAAGCAAAACTTACTTAACGTCAAACATCTCATAGGAAGACATTTATAGATACACATCTCGTAATTATGAGATCTGAATCTTATAATTAAGAGATAAAGATCTCTTTTATGAAATACGGATCTTGTAATTATAAGATGCGACATCAAAATTATAGAGCTGTAGAACTAAACATGACTCATCGAGCTTTAATGCATGAGTCATGCCTATGTAGGAATATATTTAACTCTTGAATTACTGCGTTATGATTGAATGCCTCGTGTTACGTGAACTGCTGTGACTGGATATTAGAATAATGGAGGCAGTGTGATTATTCATCGTGCTATGGAGCATCAAGAGATGAATATATAGTCGATACTTTAAGACAAGATGTTGTTCTGCTGCTGGAGAGGTTTGTTTTTCAGATCCACTGGTCCAAGATATCATGTATTATCATACAGTTATTCATGCTTTGTTTGGACAGCTGTTACAAAACATGGCGGTGCCGTAGTATCTCGACTAAGGAGAGTAACAGTGTGTGTGAGTATCGTGGGGCACAGTTCTTGGTTAACAGAAATCATAATTCACCATTTCTGCTAAAAGGCCTACCTGTCAAATTTAAGATTATGACAAAGTATAAAGTAACAGTTACAACACAGGAGAAACTCTTTCACAGGGAACAGAATGTGACGGGTTACAGAAGACAGTGCAACACCACAAAGCCAGCTGCATTTCAGATCGACTCCTAAACGGACACAGGGACCCATTTAGAGATACTTTCCTCATAAGTATGAGATAGAAAGTCCAAATAGTGAGATACGGAAGTCATAACTACTAGATAAGTCCTCCATTATTTTAAAAGTTTGTGAACCTCACAAGTTATGTAGCTCTGTTTTCCTGACTCAGTGATACAAACGTGTGTTGTTGTTTTTTAAAAAGGTTTTTAAAGTTTTATGGCTGCAATGTAGAGACAAACGATGAAAGCTGATATCTTTTATCTTCTGAGAATTCCATTAAAAGATATAGATTTTTATATATATACTACTTATGTGCAAAAATTACATTTATAAAAATGTAAAATAGCAATGCTTTTGATTATAAAGGCTCTAGTTTAAGCTTTAAGTAGGTTACGTTAATCTGCATTAATTCATATATTATTTACTTCTGCATGCAAAGCATTAACTCATGCATGCGAGACTTTATGAGAAATGCATATGAATTAACAGCGACTAATGCACGTATATGAATACAAGAATACATTAATTAATGCAGGGACTGAGAGGTTTTATAACATAATTCATATTCAGCATGTTCACGTCCTCCTGCATTTAAATAAACATACCTGTTGAATGTTATAATCGTCATTAGCTGTGTTTCCATGACATAGTCCGGTGTGACCCTCCGGTTAAAGTGCTGAACGGTTCCTTAATGACGGACTAACACTCCTTTTATTTCTGCAGCTTTCAAAGCTTTCACCTTTTGATCGGAATAACTTAATAAACAAAAGACAAAACTGAATCATTTATGAATCCTGAGCCACATGAGTTCATGACTTATGAAGCAGAAGTGCATTCATTAGAACGGGATGAATCATGCATTAGTCAGCCATTCATTAAATATGAGCAGGGAACCAAAGTTTTTATGAATTTAATTTAGCACCAGGCTTCAGAATTTTATTTTAATTTCTTAATGTTCTTTAAACATTATTTAAAAATGTTTTATTTCCTCATCTTCAAACAAATTGCCCATGTTATAGTCATGCCATTACTGTATTACAAATATCTCTTGAAGTAATCCTCACAGGATAATTCACATAAACCAAACAGCTGCTTCTGTATCAGATGTTGCAGCATGTGGAGACGTGCACCCTGTAATTAGAAACACTTTGAAGAGTTAATTATATTTATTTGTTGGTACCAGTTGCCAGTCAGGGGAGAATAGACGTGTTTATGCATATATAGGTGTAAAAATGTATAAAGTAATAAAGTGAGAAAGTGGGTATTAAACCTGATTGTGACTTGTCAACATTACTTTCTATAGATGGTTGGGTCAAAATCAAAGCAACAGATGCCAATATATCCTAACATTTAGTCCCTTAGGCTCCAAATACTCTGGATCCTTCATTTCCCATAATGCAACAGCATTTATTATTATACCCACCGTTATCTTCTGAATTACTTTATGATTTCCTCATAATAAGCAACATTAATTGCTGACACAGAGTTATGCATGTGCACTTTTACCCCTATTATACTTGTTTACCTTATATGGTTACTGGCTGCAGAGCATAGAAACAAGAGGTGGTGCGTTCAGGTGCTCGATACCTTGATGCAATATTGCAAACAGCAGAACAGACTAAAGTAGAATAGTTTATCTACTTGTTCACGCATAGAGATGGTGACGGACTCTACTATTGTTTAACATGTGCAAGCTGCAGCACGTAAACACACCATGCTGCAGTGATTAATCCGGCCTCCACACCTGACACAATCAAGTGAACTATGGAGGAATTTAACATTTTCATTGTTAGCACATAAGGTAAAAACGACTAATTAAGTGCGATAATACAATGGCAAAGTCTGCATGCCTTTTATCTTTAAATCTATTGATTTACTGCAGGAATATTAAGATGTTGCATGAATATTAAGGTATTACATCCTTATATTTAAACATGTCATGCGTTATAAACCCCACAGCATATAAAGATAACGTGCAGGCTAATGTTTAGCAGGCTAAAGGGACAACCATTTCTCCTTGCAGTGGTTTAATTAGCTTCTACCAAGATGGATGCTAATGACTATAATTACCTGCTAAAACAAGGGGAAAGGAGCAACACACGGGACAACGTACCTTCAGGAGAGGCCAGCGGGTAAAACCGGTGTCGGAGGTTCTTCCTGCGTCAGTGTCGCGGTGAGCTCAAGTCTCACTTCGTGCACAATGCTCCGTTTTTCTAAAATATAACATAAACAGAGACGTGTGGAGGAATTGCGAGACTACAGTACAGCGTGCATGTCTGAGGGAGGGGCGGGGCCAGAGAGCTCCGAGCCAACATTAAGATGCGTTCAGGGGAACAACTAAACATCGTAATTTGTTTTTAATACAATACATGATGGCACAATGAAATTCAGTTGTAGCCCCCTCCTCACGCTACATACACAGATGAATATATGTGTAATATTAGTATGATAAGAGTTAAATTATACTGTAAAATATCAGGTTTCCCCTTATTCTTTCCCACTTTTATTTGAAACATGCATTTTTCCGACTGTACAGGAAGGCAGCAAAGCAGCGCTGACACGGTCCATGGAAGGACACGCCCCCTTCTAGCCTGTCGGCGAGATCTTTCCCTTCTACAGTCATCAGTGGTTGTTTAAATGTCCTTTTTGTCAATTACAACTCTATGTATACTGATGATACGTTGTTTTTTATGTGCATTACTTCCTCAGAGTATCACAGACAGTCAAAGATCAAATAAAACCAGACATAATGATGTTATAGGGAACTTTATTTGCAGTTAGACTAAAATTCTTTGGCTATAGAGAGACAAACACTAGTCCAACTGATGCCCATGTTGCAACTATCTCATGTACATCAGTACACAATAGTGGTACTTTAAACAAATCTCAGCTGCCTTATAGAAACACACAACTGACGTCACACTGTCTAGATGCTAAATGTTTCTTACAGGTTTCTTCTCATATACCCTCTGGCCTAAACAGTACACTAAATAATATATATTTAAACACTCTACTGTGTTAGTCGTAAAGTACAAAACAAAATATATGTATAACGAGGTGAGGTGTATTTTGGATTTGTCAAGTTTTTCTCGTTCTCCCAGACAATTCATAACATCCACTCACATAACATATCCTTCTTGACGCTAACTAGGACTCCTTCAATTTCAAACGTTCACATTTCTTCATTTAGAAGCACAAACTTCAAGCCACATGGACTGATTGCATTAGTTGTAACAGCAGTGAAACATAACAGTCACTGAGTTTGGGGCACGGAGGGTGAAAGATATAGAAAAAAACAAACAGATTAATACTTATATGATGGTGATAGTGTAACACTCATTACTTTAATACATGCAGCAGCAGAGAGACATACTGGCGCAATAGCTTCACCACAGTGTACAAACATGTTAATATGTTATTATCCTCGGTGTAATGGCGTCAGTGTGACTACAGATGGCTCCTGGAAATGTAGAAGTCTTGGTGCTTGTTAACGGTGACTAAAACTGTGTAAATGCTGGTAAATGTGTTTAGAACTGGAGCTCAAAATTGACTCAGAAATGGGCAGTAAATGACAGACACAGAAAGAGGATTGAGTCCGGTTCAATGCGCAAATTCGTAATTATCGTCTGTGGAAAAAGTTTAAAAAGAGAGCCACCCACACTCACAGTAACTCAGACAAAACACGAGCCAGGTTAATCATTCTATTACTTCCACCCTCCTGCTCCCTACATTATGTCACATGGAGAGAGTAGTAATTAGTTTGTTAGACAGAAAACAGCAGCGCCCCCAGTATACTCTGCTGTCTCTGCCTCTGTTGTCCACGTCCAAAACCTGCCAAAATCCAAAAATAAATATACATGACTCGGTAAATAACTTACAATTTCTTCAAATGTATAATATCAAAAATAAAGATAGGCATTAATTAATTGACAAAATGTGATAAATCAATATTTCTGTTTTAATTAGCTTCTTTCTTTGTATTAATTCCCCTTTATATCTACTCTTCTATTTTTTTTTTTTTTTTATATTATTTATATATGTATATATATATATGCATCATATAGAGTAAATAAATAAATAAGAAAAATCTATTTGTCACGTTTTATCAATTTATTAATGCCTACATCTATTTTTGATACATTTTTGTACATTTAATGACATTTTATTTTTCGAGTCATTTATCTATTTATTTCTGTTTTAGTCAGATTCTGTCCTCCATACCGTCCTGTTTCACTCTCAGACCTTCAGTGGCAGATAGCCAGTAGGAGGCGTTTAAAGTCTCCGCCGCACTCGTCCTTCAGGGCCTCCTTCAGAGACACGTCGTATTTCTCCAGGTATAAGTCTTTGATGGTCTCCAAATCGTACTGTTCACAAGAAGAAGAAGTAATCAGTGCGTTTACAGTCGGTTTCCACAGCTAAATATTTGACTTATACTTAAAAATGTAAACATATTAAAGTTACAATGAGAAGGATTTGTCGGTAGAACCTGATTTCTCCCAGTAACCCAGTAGTCAATAAATCAAATATTGATAAAATAACTTAATGTGGTGGTTAAGAATGAGGTCCAGGCTGTGATGTCATGTCTGCAGTTACCTCAGAGCGACACACAATGATGCGAATCAGGGTGTCCTCATCGGTGCCCGCTCCTTTCATGGCGTCGTTCAGCCGTCTGGCAAAGTAGAGCTGAGGGTTCTTAGCAACTCTCACTGAGGGGAGGAAAGAAAGGCGTCCATTTAATACCACTGCTGTTTACTGGTACTACGTAAATATACGTTAAAGTGGCATAACATATATTCACAGCCCAGTTTAGTTTTTTCTGTCATGTTATGTTTTTTCCTCATTTATTTGGGAAGGTGGTCCTAATAAATTCAGATCACACACTTTGCATTTCATACTAACCAAGAGCTACGTAGCATTTCTTCAGTGTCCCAGAAGTCTCATTCTCGATGGCGTCCAGGATTTCAGTTCCAGAGAGCTACGGAGAGAAAATGACTGGTTGAATCAAAGCACCGGCAATGCCTTTAAGTATAACGTTTAATTTCCCCACGTCAACACTTCCCTCCTAATCCTATGATTGAAGACGTTCAGGACATTTTAAAGCCCCATGAGAGTCTGTCTGCACGACACACTTCTCAAGCGTGATATAAAGACACCGACCCTGATCGATTCCCACGCTCGTCAGGTCATGTAATATCTCTGCAGCTATCTGTGGACGGCGTGACACCCAAAACCTACCTGCTCGTATATCTTGAAGGTGGCCTGGAGCTGCAGGTAGTTTCTGGAGGCCAGGACGTAGTTGAAAGTGGACTCGTCTGTTCCAAAACTACCCTCACCAGCCTGCATCAGAAACAGCAACTATTAATATGGTTCAGCATTAATGAATCTGAGGATATCATGAATTTAATACTGAAGCAGTACCTCAAAGAGGCAGGTAGCATCTTGCTCCGCCAGCTCCTCGTCCACCTCGTAACTCTCATCTCTGTTGCCCTGGAGGACGAAGAGTTAGATGACTTTTTGCTGTGTGCTGAGTCAGACTGAGAGGGTGTTTGGACTGTGGCCAGTAAGTGTGTGCGTGCGTGTGTTCATAGGGAATGATTGGGCAAAGGGAGAGTGAGCTCGATTTCAGTCCCAGCCCAGAGCAGACGGGAGGATTTCAGTTACGCGAGTGGAGTAGAAACTAAAGGCCACTTACCTCCAATAGAGCCATGAGCAGGTTTCTTACATCCCCGCTTGTGTCTCCCTCGATATCTGCTTCAAGATCACGCTCATGCACTGAAATGTAAACAGAAAAGGGGTCAAATGAAATGACTCGTCACACTGTTTATTGTACGTCTCAGTATTTAAAGGGGAAGTCCACCCCTACAGTACTCTTGTACCAGATACAAGTTGGTCATGTCCAGTCTGTTTTTCATTTATAATGAAGTTTTGGGTAAACACACTTTCCCTTAACCTGCCTGAAGTTAGAAATTAACCTATTTTGACCCGATTTCCTTCTTAAAAAACCTTAATGACACCACCAGTTAGTATCTTAGCCTCTTCAGTAATGAATTCCTGCCTGTATCACAAAGTATTTTGAGTCTAGAAAGAATCCTTGACCTAGTATTTACACATGAATGAGAATGTTTTTCTACCAAATGTAATTGTTGCCTGCCCTCATTATGTGTGTGGGTGAAACAAATTGCTTTTGCTTTTGAAATCTTTAAATGCAAAAAATCTGAAAAGGACAAGATTCCATAAAAGAAGAGTCAGCTAAACCAAAGGTACTGTAAACATGGATTGGTACAGTTACAAGAAAACTGGATTCACAAAAGAAGAGACTAAAGCTGTGTTCAAAATCACTCTTAAAATAAACAAATATAATCAGCTATCTGGTATTGTGAACAGGAAGTTGCAGCAGGATGGGTCTTGACTAAATAAAGTGTGACTGTACATTACGCAGCTAAAGGGACACAAATAGTACAGTATTTTATGAATCCAAGTGAGTCACAATTAGCCATTTCCTCCAGGGTTCATAATACAAGGAAGGGAAATAGTGACATTTAGTAACATCGTGGGTGAGAGGTTTAACTACTGCACAGCATCTGATGGACACAATTAAGTTAATTTTGCGAATGGCTTACCTTGAAAGTAGCATTCCTTGAACATGTGGATGTCCTGTGGGAAACGATTATATACAATGAATACATAAATTGAAAGTATTTCTTACATCAAAAACAAAAGTATCTGAACTCAATGGCACACAGACTGGTGATGTATTAACTCTTAAATTCTTGGATGCTTTTAAACTGACATCGTTGGTGGCGGTGCAGAGGATCTCCACCAGGACGTCTTCATCGGTGCCCGCTCCCTTCATGGCCTTCCTCAGCTCCTTCACAGCGAAGATCAGGGGCGGGTCCAGCATCGCGAGGATGCCGTTCTCAAAGCTCCCCGACAGCTCCTTCTTCAACACATCCACCAACTCCTGTCACAGAGAGACCGAATTACATTGGGATGGGTGATTAAAAAGGGCAGGAAACAGAATAATAGTTCAAATGGTTGTTGTGGTGAAAAATATACAGTATTCAGTGTATTACTGAGTGACACTCACATCATCATACTTTTCAAAATAGGCGTTTTTAATGTCCTGACGCTGAGCTGCGCTTCGGTTTGCCAGGATGTCAATGATGGCCTGCTCATCAGTTCCTGTAGAGAAGACAACACAAAAACAGATGCATGATAAAACAACGCAACAATACTCACAAAAGTTTATTATTACTAGAATTCAAATTAACGTTTACAACTCACCGAACCCTTTGCAGGCTTTGCGGATGGCCTTGATGTCAGCTACGACGTCAAAATCCTCGTAGTGCACGATTGTGGGCTGAGAGAATAAGAGATGATTGTTATGTAGATGAAGCAAATAATCTGGTTGTATGATCGTTTGTTTAATTAAAATAGTTCAGAGGGGTTCATGATAGCTATGCAGCAGCTGGCTGATGGGGGAGGGGAGGACGATGACACAATGCTTGGGTGGAGGAATTCAGGGGCAGAAGTCTTTAGACAAACTTGGTGGGGGGCCCCCGTGAAAAGTGCGGTTCAGGGGCCAACAGGGGTCTGGGAAAGACTAGATCATCCCGAGTAGAATAGTTTTAATGCCGCTTGTCTGTCCCATAACAAGAAGAATATATAGTAAATTAACTTTTACATTGTTTATTATTTGTTATATTTTGTATTTTTTAAATAATATTATTACATATTAGGAAATATATTTTTTTATTAATATTTGTAATTATTATTATTGTATTAACTATTAAGTTATATAATTTTATTATTATTATATTTTTTATTAAGTCATATTTTATATTATTATTATTATTTATTATTATTATTATTATGTAATCATTTTATTTCATGTTGGAATACCTGCATTGTAAAAGCACTTTTAAAGTACTAACTTTATGCAATTATGGATTAAAATAAAGCTTATTTTTACTGATTGGTGTAATTAAAGTTCCCAATTAGTATTATTAATAAAACAAATGAGCACAGAGGCACCCAAAACGACACCCTCCCCCCACTTTGCACTTATGGACCCTTTCATTCATTCATCAACACATACACACATACACACATACACACACACACACACACACACACACACACACACACACACACACACACACACACTTAACGGAGCTGCGATGCATTCCGCAGGGGAGTGGCTCTTTCCTCTGCGTAAACCCAGACACGGTTGTCTGTCACACGGTGTCATACTCTTACATTCAAAGAAACACCAAAATATTATGAATCTGACACCGTTTACCCTCAATGCCAGCTGAAATAAATACATATATATATGTATACGACGTGCGCAGGGATTGACGGAGAACAGAGGCCGATCCATGACGTAACGCAAGGCTACAATAAGTATTAAATACATTTATATCGGAAATGAACCCCCGAAATATAACGTCAACTCGAACCTATCGCTCACACTTGCAGCAGAAGCCCAAAAACAGCTGATTGTTAAAATATTTCCCATATATAAATACATATATCTCCATAAAATCAGTGCGTTTGGAGCGCACCGTTGCAGACGGCGGTACCTACTTGACAGTTGCCCATTTTCAGGATGTTTTTTCCGCGGCAGCAGCTGGTGATCGGTCGGTAAAGAGTCGTGGAGTAGTTTGGGACACTCGTCTCTTCGGCCTGGAGCAGAAAGAAAGCAGCGTCTGACGTCACCACGGACCGCTAGTTAACCGTTTACATCCAGGACCAAGTGTGGTATCCCATGATGCACCTGTGCAGACCTACTGTACACCATGGCAGAGGCAGTGGTGGGGGGGGAATAAAGTACTAGTAATAAATGTAATAGTACCTCAGTGTAGAAATACTCTGTTAAACTGCTATATTTTATTTTACTAAATTATTTTATTTTATTTCTTAGCTTATTTTCATCATATTAATTGGTTTTATTGTTTCGTCTATTGTGCTGTTATATCAGGTCTTAGTTTGTCTTGCTTTGTTGAGCTTTCTGTTGTTTTATTGTCTTGCTTTTGCTGCTTTGTCCGTCAAAGCACTTTGTAAAGTGTTTATAAAAGGTGCTCTATAAATAAAGTTATTATTATAAAAGTCCTGCATTCAAAAGCTTACTTAATCAGAATCAGAAGCGGTTTATTGCCAAGTACGTTACACATATGTGTATGTTAACACAAGTGTGTTATTAAAGTGTCAAGTTTATATTAATGGAGAGGAGTTGTGCAAGGGTGTGTAACTGTGATAAAATGTGTCCCAGTCAGTGGGGGGGGGGGGGTCCCGGGCTTTATTGATGAGCCCAACTGCAGAAGGTTTAAGCATCAAAATATACTTAAAAGTACCGACAATGAAAGTACTCATCATGCAGAATGTTCCATTTCAGAATAAATATGTTTTATACCACTGGATATGATGCACAGATGTGTAAGCAAAGCGTAGACCTTCGGGTAACTGCTCCTGCTCTCATTTCTCCTGCTGTTCAAGCCAAGTTTCCATGTTTGTAATTCAGTGAATTAAGTCACACACTCCAGATCCTCCACAACACAGACGAGGAAACAAACAAACTCTTCTTTCATCAAATTAAACAACCTTAATTCACACAGAGGAAGTTCTAACTTGTTGAACAGTTTCTCTGCTTTTAGTGTACAACATCTGCACATGTACAAACCTCGTGTTCTACAGTATAATTACCAGCCTACGCTCTAAGCATTGGTATTTCACTGTCCCTTATAACTGTCCCTACATCATAATTACCCACCCACTGAGGAGGAGAGCTGCTGCCCTCCACGCCGAGGCCCCTTTAGCCTATGAGAACTAAATACATGCACACTGTGTGTCTGGGTAAACTGTTCCAATTAGGAGCTCGCTAACGTCATGCTAACAAAGACGTGCAATTAGACGAGGATGAGTCATCTCCCTTCACTCTGTCATTATCTGGAAATTACCTGGAGATCAATCGGGGAAACTTTTTTGGACAAAGTATGTAAGTTAGTAGACGTTTCTTTCGCGGTATCTAATGCCAAGATGTGACTCACAGTAACAACATATTTCAGAAGGATTCAAATCAGCAGGAAGACAACGTTTCTATATCGCTGTGAAAACGTGATTAACAATTTCAGAAGAAAGCAAATAGTATATTTCCCAAAATGTCTATGATTCCTTTAAGACTTGCTTGAACTTGACTGCTGAGGTGCATTATGGGAGCTGTAGTATCGATACCAGAGACTAAAAAGTGCTGCTGCTTCGAGTTTGGCTTTATAAAAGTATAATACTTAACTTAATCACTGCGTGGCCCTTTATGAAACCATGACGTGCCCTAAATTACATAAACACACGAGTCCATTCTTGATATGCAAAGTGGGAAATGTTGCTGTTTGCAGGCACCTGTTCATGCAGCAACACATGCAGTTGTAAAGAGAAGACTCACATGTTTAGTGTTCTTCAGTTGTTCACACTCTCTAAGTTTATTGACAGTCTGTGTCTCTTTTGCCACCATCAGAATTTGCTGCTTGTAACAGACCAAATACCCTCGACGGTCTGCAAAACTAAAGACAAAAGTCAGAGAGGACTATTTGCCTGGCTGCTCTCAGCGGGCTCAGTTTGGGGATGTTATGGTCTTCGTTTCACTGGCGGTGGAAGGGGGTCCCGCTGAAGCCTTTATCACGGATCTGGAAACAAAGACAGCATTCAGAAGCGGCAGCCGTGACAGAGACAGGCTGTAATGTGAAGCAGGCCCAGGACCCCCGCCTCAAGTTTAGACCTCAAACACAACTTGTTTGGAGTCTGACCAGCTCTTACTGTGAAGAACCACAGACAGGTTTGAGTTTCAGCCGCTGCAAAACGACTGCAACATGTGGAAAGGAGGTCAGAATGGAGTTTTACTTGTAAAAACATTTTTTGGGCCGGCAAAGCTCTGCAGGAGGCTCAAGGTTTTAGTTTTTTATTTCTAACTTTCTTGTTGTCAATACTGCAGTACTCTGCACGACACACAATCCTCATTTGTACGGGAAAGCTTTGGCTGCAGACTCTCTCTCCGTTTCGTTTCTGCCAAAGCCGATCAGGAGACCTTCTCAGTACACTGGGCTTTTGTTGCATGGAACAATGCTCGGCTGATAAGACGGTGCTTTGTTCACCTGCTCCTGTGGTAGGATCCCGGCGGCGTGGAGGCTCCTGGTCCGCTTCGCTGTGCCCAGGTGGTAGTTTGGGGCGCCGCTTCCCGGCATCCCCCAGATAGTGTGCTGCTCGGTGTCGTTGTGCTGTAGATGATAGGAGATTTATGACACCTTTAATAAACATATAAGTAATCTACCATCACTCTTATCATTAAAGTACAGGGTCCTAATTCATACTTTATTACATTCTTCTTATTATGTAACTCACCTTTTGCTCATCAACAGCATTTCTACTTCTCTCCCTTTCCATCTGTTCTTTCCTCTCCTCCACCTGCTGATCAAGGTCTCTGTTATACTGACTTTTGTTTCCCTAAAGAAAAACATAAACTTTCTGTTACAACGTCTTGCATCAAATATATTTATATAGTCATTATGCAGAGGGCAGAAGATAAAGTAAGACCTCTCTGGTGATAGTACGCTTCCTCTTCAACCTTTGGCCTTCATGCTGTGGAGCAGCCGACACTGAAGCTTCTCCCTGGAAGAAACAGACTCTCAGCACAACCTGAACATGGATCACCACCTCCACCTAGTGGTCATATTTACTAACTACAGTTTAAATACGCCTTTTTAATATCATCAACAAATCCAATGAAAAGACAAAACCAACAATGAATTGATGCTACTATGCCTGTATATTCTCATATATAGTACCTCCAAAAATGATTAAAAACACATCAATAAGCCAGATTGTTGCACTAATCCTCTGCACAATGTACTCCTGTTTGAGGAATATTTTCAAAAAAACTACAGTGCCCAACTGTTTGGGAAAAATTGGAAACTATTTATATGTTTTATCCATCTTCAGTAGGAACCAATGTGTTTGGGGTTGAGCGACTGGCCGGGGAAAGTATTGAGAGACGGACGAACACGTTGTGGTTTTGGCTTTTTGTGGGATTTGTTAACGACAACCTTTCAACCCTTTAAGCCAAGAAAATAAGAAAAGAAACACGGCAGCAGTTTGGTGCATCTGCTGTAAAACATACGGTGATGGACGTGTGGAGTGAAAAGCTCCTCCTGGGGTCAGAGCTCGACAGACTCACACTCCCTTTGAGTGTCAGTAACGGCAGAGGAGCTGAGGAGAGAGAAACAGGACACAGTTCAATTAAAATAAAATATTAGGTGTTATATATATATATATATATATATATTGACATAGTATATACCCTTGTATGTTTGAGAATGTCAAAGCTGAGACATAAGATGAAATGATAACAATTTTGGCAATCACCAGGTGAACAAAGTTCATATTTTCATCAAATGTGAGAATTTGATGCCTATTTTCCTTGTGAATTTAATATTTTTTTTTTTTTTTGACTGTTGGTTGGACAAAACAAGCAATTTGAAGTCGTCACTTTGGGCTCTCCGACACGTTATAGACCTAAAGATTCATCTAATAATGAAAATAAGAGTTACCTACAGTCATACTAGTATCCAGTGTAAATACAGTGTCATATGTGAACCATGCATCGCCAATATTTCATTTTATTTCATGATTCTTTCTCTTTATTTGGTATATTGTGAAATTCAAGCCCTTTGATTTTAACCTAAATTCCTTTTTGGTGAAATGTGTTTCAAATTCCAGCCCTTAATGGCTCGGCCCGGAGCAAGCGGAGACTCACGTAACACGAATCAATAAATCTATTCGGCAACCCAGACGGTCTCCTCCACAAAGCCTCTCTGTGAGTCATCCATTGAGCTCCCACTGTAGTGAAGCACACTCATAATAAGTTGTACTATCAGGCTGACTCATGTTCACTCTCCGGCTGCGACTGCATGAGTGTGTGTGTGTGTGTGTGTGTGTGTGTGTGTGTGTGTGTGTGTGTGTGTGTGTGTGTGTGTGTGTGTGTGTGTGTGTGTGTGTCAGGGTTGTACTGTCATAAAGGAAAGTCATTACAACAATAAGGAGCCTCAGCCTCATGAGCTGCTTCTGTACTGTGGATTTAATCCCATCTCTGTTCTCTGTATTGCAAAATAAAACAGAAAAGAATAATTCTTTGTCATACATCCTGCAGAATACTGACTGTGTAGTCATTACGTTCTCACCGTTTTATCCACACTGGGATTGTATTCTTCATCATTGTGCATATTTCTAGTCCTTAATTGAAGCAATTGCATCTGTTACATGTTCTCTCTCATTTTATATGTCATGTGAAGCCACGGCTGTTGAGCAAACTACCTTTTACACGGTACACTATTTGGCCATTAATATGTGGACGATTTGACATTACCTTTAATTACAAACAATGGGCTTTAATTTGCTGCCGTAACATTGTCCACTGTTCTGGTTTCATGTTTTCACCTGAGGTACCCAGAACCACCACCGGTTCAGGTCCGGACCCGTCGAGTTCTTTTTAAACCAAACTGGTAAAAACAACTTCTTCTTCATGTCGTGTCCACATTTGCTCGCCCACGTCCCACCGGTTTTACCGCCTTCCGAGGCCTCTCACATGCAATAAAGTTTCATTTTCATCTTGTTCGTCCTCGAGGAATCTTTTCATTTGAGTGTTGTGAATGCACCATCGCACACACACACACGCAGAGGGTGAATCATACATTTCCAGCACAGATGATTGCGAGTGAATGCGTAACAGTGTGCGAATGATCTCACATGGGTCCCTGAGAGAGGCCGCCTCGCTCCCATCAGTCAGCTGCCTGCATGCTACCTGGAGGCAGAAACAGGAAAGATAAAGCACAGCTACCTTCTGGAAATTGCTGTAATTGGGTGATTAAGACCGATGACGTCAAATGAAGGCTTGCTTTTTTTCTTTCTTTCTGAATGAACGTTCACTTAGCCTTCATTCTCACACGTCGGTGTGGCTGTGACTCACCAGCGCGCCGGCCTTGGGCTTTGTGCTTGGCGTCTGTGTTTGTGCTGCAGCAGTGGCTGGTGAAAGACAGAGCGGCGGCGGTGGTGAATCAGAAACGCCACTTCTGCTGCTAAAAATCCAAACAAATTGGATTATTAGATGAGTGGACGTGCCTTTGTGCTCCTGTGACGCCTCTGCGTTTGCAAAAAAAGCAGTGCTGGGTAATCACCCTCATGTTCATCATCACTGTGATGAGCCCTGAAATAATCTATATTCAAGTGCATCTTTAGTGCTGGATAACTTTTGTCACTGTGCGACACACTCACACGCTGGCTTTACGGTCCTCACAGAAACCAGAAGAAAGCTTTCGTGACACTTTGGGTTTGGATGTTTTTACCCCCATCGTCAGCTCAACCCTCTCGTCGATGGACTCCTCACTGGTCACCGTCCTCCTGCCCTGTGGAGATCACATGGATTATATAATTCACAATAAATGTAATTGATTTACAATGGGATTTTTGCAGCTGCAGCTATTAAATGCAGTATTTGCGGGCTAGTGTCAATCCGTAACAAGTTAATTTAGTTAATAAGAATTTAAAAGAAAGATGAGCTAGGGGCCTTTTAATGTTGATTCATTTTATCTAATAAATATCATTAATGTTTGTTTATTAACGGGTCCCTGACATAGATTCTCATCACATCACATACTTTAAACTGGAATCAAAGTCAGGCAACAATGTAGTAAACATTTGTGGGGAAAAAGGCTAATATTTCAGAGTGTATATTTGATTTTTTTTGTTCTTCCCAGTATATCCTATTGTATATGAATGCAGATGCAATAGTATACAAACCATTGCTGATGCAGCTTGGCACTGAGGACAATGTGATGACTTCCTATTACAGTCCATGGTTTTCCTGAGATAGATAGTTACAGGTCAACACAGTACATTTAATTGGTTAATTAATGCAAACTTTACTAACACTTGCATGCATTTTGAGCCCATCTTTGGGCTTATTTTTGTGTTTTCATGCAGCACATGAGTGACAACCCCCGAAAATAAACATGACATTTACAAGCAGATTTAGATTTTAGGGCTAAATGAGCCAAAAACACGCACAACACGACATGTTGTATTTAACTGGTAGTGTGACATATTTACAGTTGATGTGATGTTTTCAAGTGGAAAAGCTGGACTGGAAAAACAAAAATGAGGCAGATTTGAGTTTGTAAAGATTTAAAAATCAGCAGAATTGATGACGATTTACGTCAACAGCTCAGGACGTCATGACGTAAGGTTCTCCCGCCGCTAGAGGGCGGGGCAGAGCCGCGCGTCACCTCCCCCTGTTTGTAAATCGCTGGAAAAAATGTTTTCCAATGAATCTATTTAACAAAAGTTACATTAAATTAATGTATAGTTTTTCTGTTTGTGGGATTATATAAAAAAATTTACATTTATTTTAATGTTATGTTTTTAACTTCCGCTTTATTTGTATCTTTATCTTACCTTTTGACATTATGATACCATTTTTTATCATTTTTCCTCTTCTGCTGCTGATACTTTTATCAATAGTTTCATTTATTTGTGAAGTTTTGTGATGTTTTAAAGACAGTTATATATTTCAGGGGGCAGCTGAGCTGAAGCGGAACCTTTATTCCGGATTCGTGTTTCCTCCGGATGGTTTTAAAGGTCGTGCAGTACTCAGAGAGCACGGTACATGGATGATTAAAGAGAACGGTGATCGTTATAATTCTCATACTTCATAGCTGACAGGTGGACCGTGATGCAGTGCGGCTGGCCTCTGTTGGGTCCGCTACAGTGGATGCGTTACGTCAACAAACAGGTGAAAGTGAAGGCGGGAAAAGATGAGGAGCGCCGCGGCTGGCTGCTCACCGTGGACCCGGTCTCCGCCAGTCTGGTCCTGGTGAACTTCGGGGAGGAGGAGGGCAGGGCGTCGGTGCAGGTGGTGATGGGTCACGCCGTGGAGGAGGTGGAGGTCCTGCAGGAGGCAGACGAGGAGACCACGGAGCGTCTCCAGACCTCCTTCCTCCCACCGGAGACCCGCACCCTGGACCCGGCGGAGCTGAGGAGGAGGAGAGGGGGCGTCCGGAGGTGGCTGGAGAAGAACCGGTTCCCCGTGGAGGAGGAGGGGGACGAGCTGAAGGTGGCGGGGGTCCTGACCATCACGGCCCCGTATGGACCCGAAGACTGCTGCAGCTCCAACCAGATCATCCTGGACCGCATCCAGAAACTGATCCAGAATGTGATCCAGCTCCAACCAGACCACCCAGAAACCGATCCAGCCTGATCCAGATAATCCAGAGTCTGATCCAGACTGTCCCAGAACACCTGGACACGATTCAGAACTTAAAATGTTGTTAGAAACCTTTTCAGGAAGTGAAATCCACCAATCAGATTCCTGCTCTGTGTCTCTCGACCAATCAGAGCGCGACAGCAGCTGTGACTGACAGCTGTTCTGGAACAGTTTGAGTTCAGGTTAAGTTTTGTTGTTTGTCATCAGTTTGATAATTTTGTCCAATAAAAAAAGTTATTTCAAGAATATTATGGACAATGATTTACATTTGGAAATGTTCAAATTATAAATTAATTTGTTTATTTGAATTTAAATTAAGTTTAAAGTTTCAGTTCTTTTTATTTTTATTTTCTTTTTTACATTTGTACATTTTTGTAAAGTTATCCTGCCTTTATTAAAGTTGGTAGAGAAAGAAAAGTTGGTGGTTAAATGAGTGTTTATGTTAACATTAATGAAAAATAAAAGTCAAAATGTGACGAATGTTTTATGTCAATCAAAGTCACTTGATCACTTATTTTTCATTTAGTAGTTAATTAAACATGCTGGTGTGTTATAAACCAGCAGGAATATGTTTATTATTATAATTCTGTTCTTATTACTTTAAGGGTCATTGCAACTAATAATAATAATAATAATAATAATAGTGTAATACCATGATATTCGTACCGTGAAAGGGTTGCCAGTGAAATTCAAACCCAGCCATGTTTGGGGGAAAGGCTCTACGTTTTAGTCCAACAAGGGAACGCCAGTGTTTGCACATCGGGAACATTTACGTTACTGTATTTGTCAAATAAGTGTAATCACAGATAAAGACTGTAAAACTGGTATTCTTCTGGTATCATGTGACTCTTATAAGCAGTTCAGATATAACTTGGCTCATAAATATCTAATGAGTTTGTAGAGGAGGAGCCCAGCGACTAATGACTTCCCCACTTTCAGTCACACTAATAACATCGATTGCCAATATTCACAGAGTTCATCTCCAGAAATACTGCACATTAACCGAAGATGGTCATTCAATATCAGAGAGGACAGCTGACCTCATCCTGTCCACTAGGCTGATAAATTACACTATTAGCCTTTTGAGTTTATCATCGTTTTGTGCAATCAATCACGTTTGTAGGAAATGGAGACTCGTGTTATTTCAGAATTACAAAAGGTCTGTTTCTGTAAAAAGAAATGGGTCGCAGTAGTTCAATTATTAGTATTTGTATTGGGCTGCAACTGTTTTCATAATTCTCAATTTACAGTGTGTCCAACACCTATACTACCATAATATTTAGTGCGTCCAAAAGTCATAGTACTTTGTAAGGGCAGCTCCAGTAAGTAGTAGTAAAGGTAAAAAGAAAACTGGTAACTTCCTATTTTTGAGACTTTTGATCCCTGTAGTTCTTACAGTTTTTACACAAAGTGACATCTTCAGATTGCTTTTCTTTTTTATTTGCCGTGAATAAATTCATCATTATGTATTTACCAGTGTTACACCAGATTCTGTGACATGATGCTGTTTCCCCTCAGTGGGAACCCGACCAGTGCAGCTCATGTGTTCTTTAATGGGAGTATTGGGATTTTTAGCAACCTGGGAGGAGATTAAGAAGTAAAAACATACACATGGTGGGTATTCTGTGGACTGATTGCCACATGTTTGGATGCAATTTATCACAATATGAAATTGTGCTCCTGGTATCGTGGAGAAGGCTTTGAAACGACATTTGGACTTTCATACTGGGAAATACAATTTACAGAAAGGTCAAAAAATCACTGGTACCTCCATCAATTATTTCACATTTTCTCTCTGTTGAGTATTTCGCCCCCAATCCAAATGAAAACCTTTACTGTTGAGAATATCACATTCAGAAGACACTGATCCTTTATGGCTTTTCATTATTGAAAAGCCATATTTATGGAGGTTTTCACATGACATCAGTCCTCCATAGATCAGCTGATCCACCGACATGACAAGGCAGCAGAGTGACGCCAGCTTCAAGGTTTTCATGAGCTGTGTTTCCAGATGTTCATCTCTGCAGCAGTCAAACAAGGACATTTTAGCAACGAGGGGGCAAAGAATTGCTCATCGACAGAACCTGCTCACGCGTAAGTAACTGAACTGTGAGTGGAAACACGTACGTGTGTTAATGTGTGAATTATCTGCCAGTGGTGGAGGTGGTAGGTGGTGGCGTGACGGAGGCTGTCTGTGAGTCACGGATGCTCACATCACCAGGGGCTCCGCTAACGACGCAGCAGAGTGAGGCTGAGGTCAAACGTTACAAGACGAGGTGCTACAGTGCATCACGCATCACAGGAGGGGAGAAGTTAAAACAATTCTGGGATGTAATAAAGGACTAGTTCACCTAAAGTCCTGATTAAAACTTTGGTGCAAAACAAACTACATGATTTCTGGGTATTGAAGTCCTCGGAGTTGTTAGGTGCAATACAAGAAAAAGAAAAATCTTCTATACTTGTAGCTATGTTGTGTGGGTTTCCACGTGTCTCCCACTAGGTGCACCCCCCCACACACACACACACCACCCTCATTTGTGAGTCATGAGTCCAGTATGACACATGCCATGTCCTCAACATCCCACCACCACCACCACCCTCACCCTCCTGACCATCCCTTCATCTGAAAGATACGATGAGTCAGCGACGGAGCGATGCTCGCTGGTGCCAAACTGATCAGCTTCCTCTCATCTCCTGTCTGTCCTCCTCCTCCTCCTCCTGTCTCAAAAGGCTTTGATTCATGCACCGATCACCGATTTAAAACTATGCCTAATGGACATTTTTTATCTCCAGCACAATTGGATCAATTCATCTTCGAGCAGCAAAGTAGCAGCGTGGTCCCACATGTGGTTAATCCACAAAAAGCCTAATTAGGAAATATATTTTTAACTTAACTTTGAATGTTGCTTACTTACATTTTATGTTACAGAGAAAACCATTTGATTTTAAAAATACTGAGGGAAATATTTGTCTCTTTAGCTGCTGAATGCTCCACTATGTTCACCAGCCGGTCTCTAGCTGTGTCTGCTGTTTGGTGCTGATACTGTGGTGAACAGAGAGTTTTTACTGCTGCAGATTCAGGAGATAATTATCTTTATAGGTTTATGAGCGACACCTTTCACATTTGATACTGTCATGGATGGATTATTGAACGGGCGTACCGGGCACAGGATTCAGGGGCCCAACATTTCAGGACTTCAGCTACAAAGAGGCCCCAAAGAGACATGTACCAACCAGGGAGACACTCAAAATCATACAAAGAGACCAAAACAACTACACAGAGATACAAAAGAGCTGCAAAGAGACACAAAGAGACTAATAATGACTGTGAAAAGAGGCAAAAAAAAACACAAAGAGACACAGATCAACGACATAAAGATGTAAAATGAATAAAAAGAGACGAAAAGCAACTACAAAGAGATGCAAAACAGCTGCAAAGAGAAACAGCGAGACTAATAATGTCTATGAAAAGGGGGAAAAACAACCATAGAGACATAGATCAACTATAAAAAGATGCAAAATGAATACAAAGAGACACAAATCAACTAGGGCAAAACAACCACAGACAAGATTAAGTACAAAATCACCAAAACAACTACTAAGAGAGAAATGTGTCTGTACCCAGAGGCTCATTGTCTCATGATCCATGGATCTATTATTATATAAATATCTATAGCTGCCTTAAATGTTTCTTTATGGACAGACTGCTATCTCACTGTAATGAATATCAAACAGAACATCAATAGTTACCGTACATCAGCATCAAGTTATTTCTCACAGTTAACTGTCTTCTTCTCTGACGTCTCTCTATTTGCAGCAGCCCGTATTGATCTTCTATTTATAAGAAAAGGCTCCGAAAGTGCTCCTGCAAACAGGAATCAATGCTAACATGTTTTACACAATACTCTTTTGCAATGCCATTTGGCCGCATCCCTCCGATATATTCATAGAGACATAAGCACTTGTGAAAGAGCTTCATGCGTTATGCGTCATTATGCAGAATTTATAGGGATGGAAAAAGTATTTATAGAGCAAGAAATGATTTCCCCCTTTTTGGCTCAGGGAATAAATAATTTCAATTTGGCCAATAATTATTTTGGGATCTGAAAATAGCAGCGCTGGGTTTTTCTGCAGGGGCCTGGAGTCAGCGTTTGATAGCATCTTGTATCTCTCGCTTCCTGCAGAGCCTCCATTGATCTCCGTCCAAAAGACCTCATCAAGCCATGAAAGCATTTCAGAGCGGTCGTCAAGACGCGCACATCCTGGAGTGGTCATGGTGCACGGGGCTTTTAAAAGGCCGGGGTTTCTCCGCATGAGGAAGAAGCACACAGACCTGAGACAGGGATGATTGCTGAGCAGAAATGCATCATGGGAGTGTCTTGAGTCAAGTTCCCGTGGGATTAGAGAAGCGGTTAAAAATAATCTCGGACTGCAGCAAAACGTTCAGAAACACACTGAGCTCGCACTTCATTTTCATATAAATATTTATTGCAGAGGAGGTATCTTTTATGTACATGCTATCACAATATAACACAATATAAATCTACCAAATATTCCCATATATTGATGCTATAAGCTTGTCATAGAGCAATAGTCATAACAAGCACATAATACAGTGGGTTACAGTATCACTCACTATACAACTTGTAACAGTCCATAAAAGATCAATGTTTTTCTTTTTTTGTTCTATCAAGGGCAGTGAAACATCGGTCCTATTATTATTATTATTACCATTTTTTTTTCTTGAATTCATGCAGAAGCCACAAGAGCAAGATTTACGACGTTACAGCGTTGAATAGTAGTAGCAATAGTTGTGTTTGGTTTGGTCACGAGAGAAGAGAAGTTCAAATGAAAAAAAAAAGGCGGCTAGCCGACAGAACGCACCGCGAACGCAAAGATCCGATCGGTGGACGAAGAAGCTACAGGACACTATGTGTCGTCTATGTCGGGACGGTTCGGGAACAAACGCTCTCTGTTTGAGGTTCAAACGGTCACCGATTCATCGATGACACGACTAAAGCACGATGATGATCTCCGAGGAAAACAGACACCGGTTATGTTCACACGAGTTAGCACACAGACGGCTGTGGACTGACTGAACCGAGGGACGCTACGGCGAGCTAACAATCGGAAAATATGCAAATTTAAACAACAAAAGCAGACCGAACCGAGAATGTGACGTATTCCATAGTGTGACGGTGAGATATTGCATTAGTGTTACTATTATTATTATAATATAATCGTGTTCTATTTGTGCTCCAGCTAACTGTGATCCGGGCCCTGTGTGTAAAAATATACAAATAAATAAATAAATACAGTTTGTTTGTATTTCACCAGAGTGAAACCTGCATAAGCTCGATCTAAGGTCGTATAGATTTTCAAAATAATCACCATGAATTAAACACATCTCCTCATTTACAATAGCTTGCAGACAAGGACAAAAATAAATAAAATAAGACAGCATATTGTTCATCATCCAGGGCAGTAAAAAAAATCAATGCGGCAGTGATTATATAGAGAAAGAGGGGAAAAAGGGCTTTTGAAATGTCGTTGTTGTTGGCTCCTGCATCCGCTACCACGGTGCACATGATGGATGACGCCTAACACGTGGTTCATAAAGATCACACAGATCCATCAAATCATTACAATCAATCCATGCACGTTCGACGGCTCTTCCCGGACGCCGCCTCCTAAAGGAGCTCGTGAAGCAGGAGGCGATGACAAATCACGCGAGGCGAAACGCTCCAACGTCTGAGATATTTCAGACGAGATCCCGACAGGTCAGCGGCGGAGGTGTGATTTGTCGGAGATACAAGACGCAGCGTTTAAATCACGTTTATGGAGGCTAGCTGTAGAGTTAAACAAAAAGGTTACAAGTATCTGTCACTGGATTGTTTTCGGTTTTATGCCAATAAAAATTAGAAATTCAAGAACTGTGATTAAATAGGACTTTTTTTTATAATTTTACCACAGTTAGTAAAGACTCCTACCGATCTTGGATATTGAGGAATTTGACAGCAATCATAGATAATTACAATCAGTGACAACATTCAGTAATTCTCACAAAATACAATAAAGTACCGTAGATGCTAAATCGATACACAGTTTTCCTCACGACTGCAGTTGTTTTAAATAAAAGTGGGAGATTTTCATTTCTCCCCCACTTAGATAGTTCATGATGAATGTTTAGACATTTTGATACAAAACACTGAACGAATCAAAACCCTTTAAAAGGTTCGGTCGGGTTATTAATTGATGACCACATTGCTAAGGCTAATTCTAAAATGATCGTCTCAATAAATCAACGGGGCTTTAGTGCGTTAAACTGGGAACAACATGCGTTACGCTACTCGTGAATACTTTCAATACAGAAACAGGAAGAACAAACTGATGGCAGTGTAGTGCTAGTAGGAATATTATTATTTAAAAATATGAAAGGATAGTTTCGCAATATAAAAACATGGGTTTAGATTTTGTTTAAATCACCAAAGTGATTTGCTGAGATCTGGAAACAAGGCGACATCGCTACAACAAAGTCTGACAGGAAACACGACTGGTCACATGATCACACAGGTCGATAACAAGCTAACAGTTATTATCTAAACCCTAATATCTTACGTATAATATTTTTATCTTTCGTGTGCCTTTTCTGCATATTTCCTGCAACATCCTGGACAAACCCGGCAGTGTTTAGGCAACAAAACTACTTGATTAGGTTTATGAAAAGATCGTGATGTGGGTTAAAAAGACTACTCACTTAAGGACGTATGTTCCTCACACGGGACAGAAACAGCGGTCTCCTGGGTGAAAGTCCTTTGTTTTGACCTCCTGCCTATCGCTCTTCAAACCACATCGCCGATCCTGGCTCACGATTACGTGGGTTACAAACAAATTGATTGCAACTGCAACTTTTTCGTGGGTAAAACTACAAAGAGTGAATGAGAACAGCCTGATTTATTTTACATTAAAATAATATACAATGAGTGCATCTAAAAGGCCAATCCACAATCCTCAACTAGTTCTAATTCTTATTCTAGTTAAATTTTATAATAATTTTATTCTGCTGTTTGCTGTTTTTTTGGCTCGTGCCATTAGACTTTGTTCTAGTGGAGTTCCAGGTCTCAGCAAGTACAATGTTATACAAATAAAACACAAGTTATGACAAACCAATGTTATCCTTTTAAGCAGCAGCTTCCATCAGCTGCTTTCTTTTCTTCAGTTAAAGGTTAGTTTTGGTGTTTGAGACGGAGCGAGTGAGAGGACAGAAAGCGCTGCCAGGACTTGATCCTGTATGAGACTCCAGAATTACATTTTCACTTTAGATTCTTGATATATTGTTGTCCACACACACACTTGGTGCAAGCCAACACAAAGACCCATGCTGGATTCATGAACAAAGCTGCTCCTGTTATTTTCCATTCCTACTTTTTACAGTGTACATATGAGACATCTTGACACACATTCATGTTAATGCTGCTCTCATATAATCGTCACCACCCTGAATGAGCTTTTGGAAATATGAAAGCAGGAAAAAGGAGTGCCTCTGGTATTTAAAAAAAAGAGTTATATATTCATCAAGACATTAACTGCTTTAGTTGACAAACCGTTAGGGTGCAACTCCTCTCGACACCTGGCTGTGCATGCTGTTTATATAATTCACCGTCACAAAGGGCCGAAGGAGAAGCCACTCGCTTCCCTTCAGACTGATACAAGACAATGCTAGTTAGTTAGGCACATACAGTACATCTCTGCAGACTCGGAAGCATTTTTAAATCTGCAGAGAACTACAATTAAATAGGTCTAAACAAAAAGCCCGTTTGGTCAGTGTGTGATGTCCTGTGTGGTGTCATGCCATGAAGTTGGAAATAAGAGGACGAAATGCTCAAGAAGAACAGAGCCTGGTCTTAATTTATGGTGTTGGCTAAAGTGCTAAAGACTGATTTCCTCACTGAGTCCTTCCCTTCGTGCCAAGAGTTAGACACAAACTAATAAATTAATGTTACCGCCTTAAGATCAACATCCCTCTTCTTCAGATGTTCCCTTAATCTTTGGCTTTCACTTTTGCTGTTTTGTACAACTTTAATTTCCTACTTCTTTTTCCCTCTGAATCCAATCGTGGTGTCATATCTTAAGTCCATTAAGTGATGGTTAATGCACAAAAACAAGAAACACGTATGAATTGTTGACTGAATACAGAACATGACAAATGCAGATTTTTGACATTGCTCATGAAGTGAAAAGACTGAATCAAAAGTTGCATAATTAGTCTAAAGATTTATCTTCAGGATTTTCCTGTAATAATCTGGAATGCTCGTCATGACTTTTTTTTTTTTTTTTTGTACATTTTACTTATTTTCAAAATAGGTAAAACAGGAACAAAACCTCGGAAAGGAAGGCAACTTGTGGAACTTGATCAACTTTTCTTCCAAGTCACCGCACTATTAGTAAAAGGTAATATTTAACGATTTCAAAGTGGAAAAAAAAGTATACATCAATAACTATAACTTCAGTGGTCCATTAAGGTTCGAGTGTCATGCCTTCTTGCTCGATGCGCTATCCTCAAAGTCCCAGGGACAAACGTCGGCCTTTTTTACGGCGCTTGCAGCTTCGCCTTTAGGATTCGGATTGCTCTGTTCCACCACAGAACCACTTTTGTCTGTACCTTTTTTATCTGACGTATCCTCAAAATCCCACGGACAGACGTCAACCGGCTTTGCTTTGGCTGCTCCGACGTTTGCGCTTTTCCTTTTTTCCACCACCGGCACTTCCTGATGACTCTCCACATCCCACGGGCACACCTCAGCCATTTTCTGTTGGCTCGCGTGTTTCTCTGAAGATTTACTCTTGTCCTTAGCTTTTGTTCTACTTTTCTCATCATCAGCGTCTTTTGATTTCTCTTTCTCAACTGTTCTCGGGGAAGAGGTATCCATCTTTTTTGACGGGGATTCCTTGGTTTGGGACGCCCGAGAGGGACTCGGTGTCCTCTCTGAACTCGGAAATAGGGCGGCGCTGTCGTGGTCCCAGGGGCACACGTCAGCTTTTGAAGACGGCGGCTGGAGTGAGCCTCCTGTTTTGGACGGATCTGAAAGGATACTTCTCCCTTTCCCATCCACAGGAGAGGGGCCTTTTCTTTGTGTCATCACATCCGGTGAAAGGGCCAACGCTGTTGTCTTTTGGGGCTCTTCTAAGTCCCACGGACAGACCTCTACTCGATGTGTTTTGGAGCTTTCTGTTGTAGAATGAGGTTGCTGGGTCTTAGCGGGTTTGCTAGCCTGACTGTATGTGTTTTGCTTGGAGCCTTCCTCTTGGCTGCCCTGACTTTCCCCTCCATCTTCCCACGGACATACATCCAGCCGGACGGCGGTCGTCCTCTGACTTTCCTTTGAAAGCCTGCCACTCGACGGAGATTGATCGGAAGCTTTCTGCTTCTGAGATTTGCCTCCCTTGGCGCTGCTACCACCGTGAACCGTCGTGCTTTCCTTCGGCGCGATGGAAACATGCTTTTGGACCTTGTTTTCGGACGGAGTCGGGAGATCCTCCACTTCCCAGGGACACACCTCAGAGAGATCGTAGAGGTCTTTTCCCTTAACGGGATCGGAGCAGATTGAAGGCTGGCTGCTGCTCACCGGCTGTTTCATGAGACGGCCCATTGCCGTGGTCTGTTTGTACTCAACCGACTGGCTGATAATCATCTTGGGCTGGCACTCGTTTTCCGGCTCCGCGTTGACCCTCGTGTCTTTGCTCTTTGGCTGACTCTTCTTATTGCTGTCCTCCGTGCTCTGGGTCTTTCCTGTCAAGCCCAAAGTCTTCTCTTTGGCACTGGCAATGACACTAAGGGACTTCTGCAGCATGGAGGCTCGAGGGTGAACTGCTTTCTTGTCTGCGCTGAGGTTATGGGCGCTGGCTGACTTGCAAACCAAAGGAACTGATTCCGTGGACTCACTGGGGACACTCATATTCTCACTGGACTGCTTCTTGACCAGCTGCTTGCCCATAAGCGTATCGAGGAGGGAGCCCTCAGCTGGGATCACCTCCATCTTGTCCGTAGTTGAGCTGTTGGAGTCTTCACTCTGGTCCCGGACGTGGTCGTAGCTGCTGTGGGACTTCTTGAGGGAGAAGACCTTGTTCTTGAGCGTCTCCTCCTTCGCCGGCTTTGACTGGTGAGTCGGATCGAAGGGGTTCTTCTTCAACATGCAGATGCTGTTGCGGTTGCTCCCGTGTTCGCCGGCCTCCTTGTCTTCGCGGCTACACTGCCGGTGCACCGACTCGGGAATCTCAGTTATGCGCCTCATCAGCGAGCGACCCAACCCTTTCTTGGAGCTCCGCTTCTTCTGGAGGTGAGGGTTGTTTGCCAGCATCTTCTTCCTCTTGTAAATCTCCAGCTGGGAGTAGAGTTTCTTCAGCTCCTCCTACGTATTCATGAGAGGAGCAAGATGGAAGAAAGAAGCAGTGATCAGTGGTCTGTTCAGATCAAATAACAACATTTATGCAGCTTAAAAAAGGGCTTTTCTAATCAAAACACAGAAAAAAGCAGACATTCTACTGCACTGAGAACATGCAGAACAAATTCATGACACGTGACTACAAACGGTTGTTAAATGATGTACGACGGAATATCACATGCGTGCTGAAAAACAAAAAGACAGGACAGTCTTGGACAGCATCAAATAAGGAAACGGAGAGCGTTTAAATGTTAGGTCTGAAACAGCCTCGAAGCTCAGGTCTTTAAATTTCTCGTATTTCTGTCTCTATGCACATCTGGTACAGTGAATAACTTCTGGTAAATCTTTTGGTTGAGAGACTTCTTCGGCTCTAACAGACAAATGGAAATCTCTGCTCACGTTGGTACGTTTTTCCCAAAGACTGTTGCAAGACCTTACGCCACAGCCATTAATAGAACTGAGATGGCCCGTTTCCTCTGGTGTCTGCAATAAAAAACTGCCATGGCTCAGTATTTTCAGAGGATTCAAAAGATGTCACCAGGTTATGCAATGGAGAGTGAAAGGTCAAAAGGAAACGCAGCTCACCCGAATGTCCTCGGGATCCAGACTGTGTTCGCTCCACGCCGACGTGATGCTGCTGTTGAGATACGACCCGGAGCGACCCATGTCCAGCTCGTCCTCGTAGGCCTCGGAGACTATGTCGTCTCTCATGTGAGCGCCAGCAAACAGGAACTGGTGAGGAGGCATACAAAAAGTTATTTCCTACAGCAGCTGTGCGCTGAAGCTTTTAACGAACGCCACTCAAACAGGAGTAAATAGTGTATTTGTTAGGGACTATTTTCAGCTGCACATGAATACATGTGTCACCCAAAGAAAAGGTGCAGCTCATTGATGTGTTTTTAATAGTTTCTGGACAGCAATGGAGTTCTCCGGCACAGAGAAATTAAACATAGACATTACTTACATTGTGTGTTTTGGTCTTTTCATGGGATTTGTTGAGAATAAGCAATATATATAATATTTATTTAATTTAGCATTTGTTAAATTTGTAGGGCTTTGTTAACAAAGAAAAGCCAGACTTTTGTTGCTGTTTGTTGTGGGTGTTTACCTTCGGGATGAGTAGTAGACCCAGTGTTACTGTGACAGTTAAGTGGGTGTGGGTGAAGAACAGCAGCAGCATCCAGTCTGGATGGAGCTCTGGAGCGAGAGTGAACCTGTCAGGACGTACAGAGGAAACAAAGAGGAAAGATATGCAGGACGTGAGAAACAGGAAAGAGAGAGAAATATATTGTAGGAATACAAGAGCAGGGATACCCAGATATTTACCTCATGTTGAAGTAATGACAGCAAAGATTTTAAGTAAGTGTCTCTGTCTATCGTCGAAGGAGGTAACACAATGGTGATTGAGCCTATGGCCTACCGATGAAAAGTATTGCAATATTTATATATTTTCAGGATTAACACCTGGATGTCTGTACTTCTGGTTCTGGGGTGTTGGCACTTCAAATCTGAGGCCTGCAGTGCATTTAGGTTTTAAGCACAATTCCTTTGTTTTAAATCAAATACAAATTCTAAATCAACCATGACTGAAATGTTAAAGATTGATGCTTCAGATAGCTTTCCTATTGGTTATACTACAGTTGGTATAATAATAATAATAATAATGCAGTCATTTATCAACCTCACCGTGTTCATCTACAGTTCAGTATGTGCTCACATCTTTTTTTCCCCCCCGGTTCAACAGTTTTGTTAATAAACACATCGTAAACATCTTTATGATAGCGGATTGTCAAACTCCAAACGTACGTACAGTAAATGCAGTGAAGTATGACTAAATTATGCTGTGATATTCATAGACGTTGCTCCGTCTGCAGTAAACCTCTTAGATCCAGATGGAGCCGGGAGAGACAGCGACCAGCACACTTAATGGGTTTTCAGCCAAAGTAGATTTATACACCGTCTGTCGAGGCGTCAATTCTTGGATGATCCTTTTCGACCGGCAAGGACACAATATTTTCCCTCATTCTTTCAATTGGATTCACAAAGAGCGACCTTGATCTGGTCACAAGATTCGGCCTATTTATACACCACACAATAATACAGCAGTGTTGGAAAAGGAGAAAATCACTGGCGGAAACAATAGCAGTGCTGCAGCCTTTTTTATTTGAAATGCACTAACAGGCTTCCAGCACAGCGAGGCCCCGTGCGCACTACAGATGTGAAGGTATGACCCGTCAGATGCTAATTCAACCACCAGAGAGCCTCTATCGAAGCAAATGTCATCTCGCAGGCTCATTACGTTGTTGAAGTTGGCAAATGGCTAATTAAGGAACGGTTATGCGGTAATAGCTTTGGAGATGTGAACGAAGGCAAAGGTCCATCGCATGAAATGTCCCAAAGCTTTGAAGTCTTCCCTCATTCATGTTCTGCGAGGGGTTTCAGTGCAGATGAGGATTTAATAACGCTGGCATGCTGTCTCCTCTCAGCCTGCAGCGTCTCACTGAAACACTTCCCCATCACTCACGCCTCCAGCTCCAGATGTGACGCTCCCCTTCACTTTCTCTTAGCGTCACACTCACACCTGGACCCGGCTAAAAACCCCGATGACCATCACGGCAGACGGGGGAAGTCTTAACTGGTCACTGTGGGATCAAACAGCGGGTTCTGTAAGTGAACACAAATGGACGCCAGATGCCTCTAACAAGTGCCGGTGTGCGCTGTGGTCTCTGGAGGCAGCCAGCAGAAATAAATAGCCACACCAGGCTACTTTCCAATTTATTAAGCATCTCGTTTGGCCGTTTTCTGCAGAGAGAAAAGCCTCACAACAAGGCTGACGAGGCAGATTTAAAGGGTCGGCACGGTAATCACAAAGAGCCAGATGTTCAAATACCATCAAAAAGGGGAAAAACTCTTTTTTTTCTGGTATAATGGAGGTTAATTTATAACTGAAATATGGCTGCCAATAATTCACGCTATTATTTTCCATCTTGAAAAAACCCAACATAAATCATTCTGACATGGTTCATTAGTAAATAATGTGATGGAGCTGAGCTCTCAATTAGGGGGACTCCAGCTAGGACTGGCTGCGGCGGTGTCAGCTGAAAACGCCTCATTTATAAAGTGCACGCCTCTGCTATTTGACACGTACACTTGAGGGAGAAGGACGATTTGACTACAATAAAAAGACACAGATGAACAGAAGGGTTGAGCCTGTATGTGATGGAAATGAGACACGCTACTGGAGGACAGAAACGTCAACATGACAACAGCGGAGGGCAATCAAAGTCTAAGATATTAAATATGGAGTGCATGGGGAACGTGACAGCATCTGGATGATAAAGAAGATGCTTTTGGTGGTAATTATGTTTGTTTTATCTTCCGTGGAGCTCCAGATGGGTGGGGGTTACTGCAGCAGGACTATTAAAATGGAGCCTGACGTCTAAGTTTAAAGGAACAATTCACATAATATTTCTTTGCTGAGGTTTTCAGATACTACGGAAGCCCCGAGTGGACACTGTGCTAAAAACAGGTTTTGACAGGATAATCTTTTCAGTTACTTACTTCTTTTTCATCTGTGAAACAGGTGCAGTTTGATTTAATATAACTTGCTAACACACAAAATATGTACTTTGTGTTTAGCGTGCAAGGAATTAAAAACTCACCTAGAAGAAAACATGATTGTTTTTAATCCTATTTAGAACATGGGGTAGCTTCAGTCTCTTGTGGTCAAAATTAATATTACACCAACAAACATTAAAATAAAATAAAATAAAATAAAATAAAATTGACCTGCCAAAATGTTTTTCCCCCACCCGTTTTTAGAGATGAAAAATATTTTTTAAGCAACTTAAGAAGATTGGAAAAAAAAAACATTCTCACCTACCTCTCAGGGTTTCCATTGATATCTATCTCAAATATTCATGCCTCTGCATACAATTTTGTCATTTTAAGCCACACATACATCCACTAAGCCATCCAGATGAGTGTGAGGAGGAGTTCTCACCTGATGACGTAGAATATCGCCGTCAGGACCAGTTCGTTGTGAACAGCGATGGCCATGTAGCGCGGCTCATGGAACGCCGACGGCACCGTCCTCACCGCGTAGCACAGGTACACCGCCCACAGCAGGAAGAGGAACTCAGCTGCGACGCGAGAAAGAGAGAGAGGCGGTGAACACAGTGAACATTTGTACGCAGTGCAACAACACGGGAGAATGCCCTCATTTGTAACAGCTGTGGTTGTATTCTCTGGACAATAAGTGAGTCCCTGTGCACCTCCATGGCAACTCCGTGTAATGTCTCCTAGGCAGCCAAGCAATAAACATGCTGCCCTTATTTTCACATATATATATTGTGTCCTTTGCTTGAACTGTAGGGAGTGAATTGCATGTATTCCTCACAACAAGAGCAACTGTGAGCATTTGATGCAATTGGCCACTCACAGAAGAGATATCTGTCATGCTTGTGTGAGGGCATGTGAAGATCAAAATATCTAAAATGAATGAAAAAATCCACAGCTTTCAATTTCCAATAGAGATCCGTTTCTTAGTTTGGCTGGACCGAATAGATCAAAGCTTCATTCATGACATTGACATTCAAATTCTAAACAACATTTTAACTACTAACAATGTCAATTTATAAACCCTTTTTAAAAGGTGCCTTAAATATTAGGGAAAAATCCGACATAATGACTTTAAAAGGACGTTTTTTTACACAGTAACCATAGAAATGCTGGAGGGTCTACAAAAACATGAGGCAAATGTAATTAAATGGAAAATAATGTTTTAGATTAAATCAACACATCATTGCAACGCTGAAGCTGCAGTTTTAATAAAGTGTGCTAAATAATAAATCATTTCTGGTTTGAAACTAGCTTTTTTCAATGTTATGTAAAGCAAAAAAAATGTCAAAATGTATTACAATTACACCTCTCACTGCGAGTGTTTGCAGGTGCGGATTTCTAAATCAGAAAGATTTATTGCGTCTTGGTGTTTTTTTGTAATTTATGAGCTGCATGAAGTGACGTCAGCGCTGACTTGCACTACCCAATTACCGACCGATTTCTACCTCCTAATGAACAGAATGAAAATGTGCCTTCGGTATACAGTATCGCAGCATGACGGCTCTGCTGGGGGTCCATCTGTTTTCCCAGAAGTACAAAAGGACCTCGGTTCTCTCTCGTTTAAGCCCGAGTCAGCAGACGTAAAAACAGCATGCGGATTTCCTCACTGCGAGTTGCTGCTTTCCTCCGAGCATCTTTGATTTCTCATCTGCCCTCTCCTCCTCACACAGCACAGGGAAATATCCAAAAAAGTGTAGCACCCGGTGGAGGGGATTAACGTCTACTTTTGGGAAGTGCGATATCATCGCCAAATGTAGATGGGGGCAAACTGTTTCACTCATCCATCTTCTCTTTTCTTGTCTCTCTCAAAATGCTTTTCACGTCAAACTAATTACTTCTTGATTTAATGCCACGAGTAACCTCAGATAACCCACTCGCACGCAGAGTTCAGTGTGTGTAAGTCAAGGCAGAGGGCTTACCGACAGCCATCATGTAGTCCCAGCGGTCCAGCAGGCACATGCTGAACTGCAGCCCGTCGGGCGTGTAGCCCACGTCGATGAGCGCCAACTTCCTGTCCGGGTTCTGACAGACGGCAGATGTCCAGGCCACCAGGAACCAGCAGACGATGAGCAGGATGATGCCCAGCAGACGCAGCACTCGCCAGCTGGTCATGTAGGGGATCCTCTGGGCGGTACGGGACAGGAACACCTTCAGCACCCTGCGGGGGGGGGGGGGGGGGCGGAAAGAAGTTCGCTTTGAGACCATCACAAAAAAAAAATCATCATTGTAGATTATGGCAGGAATAATTCCAACTGTAAAGACCACACAAAGAAGGGACAACGTTCACCTTCCATCCCCCTCACCTGAACTCTCCTGAGGCCTACTTCTCTAATCGAGTTCCTACATTTCCCAGAAGGCCCTTTAGCAACCCTTATATGTGCAGATATAAGAGATGACAGCAAAAGACAAGAGCTAGAGGGAAAGGGATTCAATGCATTATGACCTACTGATGTTACTTTACCAAACTATCTCTTATCCTAATGTTTGCTGCTGCCTTTTATTATATAATGCACTGTTTTGACACGCTGTTTGCTGCTGCCTTTTATTATATAATGCACTGTTTTACTCTATTACATAACTGTCTTAATCTATTTTAGCTTGTTTTTATTTAAATTGTATTTACATGAATGTGTTTCTTTTGCAGTCCTCTTTTTTGTCTTTTGATGTTTTATTTAAAGCTCTTTGAATTGCCTTTTTGCTGAAATGTGCAATAAAAATAAACTTGCCTTGCCTATAATCTAAAATGCTGTCTCTACAGCAGGTTGTTACCCTTGACTCTCAAAAACTTTGGGACTATTCCTTTTTTTTATTTGTCCAAACCCATAAATATGACATGGACCTCTTATGATTTGTGTCTCAGAAGTAAAGGAGCAGGTACTGCCACTTTGTTTGCATCCGGTTTCCTCGCAACAGTCTACGCTGGTTTCTTTGAAATCCACACCATATGATTTTAATTACCGTCATAAATACCGACGCTCTGCTTTGATGATTGATGTGATGTATTTTGGTGACAAGCCATTCCTCCGAGCCAAGCCAAATGAAGCTCTAGCGTAAACAAGTAGTTTTTCTTTGCCCTAAAAAAAGCTTAAATATAAATATGAGTGAGGCACATCAGAAAATAGTCACCTTGAATGATTGACAAATGTTCGGCCAATAGGGCGACCAGATCAGACAAGTTCTTATGATTGATTTTGTCAGACAAATTACCCAAACTGTGGTTTAGTTTGGAAGAAAATGTCACATTTTAAAATAGATTTTAACCAGTGATTTACGACGGAGGAGTAAACTCAGAAATACTCGATTAAAGTCATATAGCAATGAGCTGAAGTACTTAAGAATGTATTATTTCTCCTCCAGGTTTGATGTTTGTCCAGCCCTGAAATGCATCATCATTCACCGGTTATTCTGAGCGTTTCTACACGACAGTATGCAGCTTTAACTCCACAGACACAAACACAAAGACCGTGTAACAGGAATTAAACTCAAACAGCCATCGCTATTCTTAGGCTGTGCCCTTCACGCACATTGATGAAGTGTCCACTGCTAATGAGCCCCCCATCAAAAATTGATCTGTGTAATATGTTAACTTGCATCTCTGAGGGTTTACTCGACTCCCGCTCGCATTAGCCACATCCCCTTCATCAGCATCTTCATTGGGCCTTTTCGACAGGTTCACCTGAAAAACCCTCAGATTAACTATTTTAAGTGCATTACTTTAAATGCAGCAGACCCCCCCCCTGTCTCATTATAGATTATTCAGTGCTGGATAAAGCCCCTCCCTCACTGTATCCCTCCAGCTGTCCTTTCGCTTCCTCTGATCTCACACATTTGTCTCCCAGTTTGTTTCTTGCCAGCCATCATTCAATACTACGTTATGTATGGGGGATCATTTGGGGCCAAAGCACCCCGCGTTGTCTTAATTACTTTTACTTGGCATTTCCCTCTTCCACATAATGAGGCAGTGAATTCGCCCCTAAACATGTGCGGCGGTGTAGTCTGGTGATGAATTAGCAGAGGAACATGCTGCCCTCCACACTTCACGAGGCACCTACTTTTACAAGGAGCTAACGCGTAAGACACAGCGTAATTGCACTTAAAGAGGTCAATGTAATCCGATTTCCTCGGATGGAAAATGACGTTGGACAAATGGTTTTGTGTAGATGTGTGTGTGTTACCTGTACAACTTAAGAGTCAGTGTCCCGTAGACGGTAGCAAAGCCCAGCAGTCGAACCCATCGCAGCAGGATGCAGCGGAAAACACTCGGCTGGAAATAGAGAATCCCAACCTGCAAGAGGACAGAAGAAGCCTTAAGTATTGGGAAATTGCTGCCTGATTGTACAGAGTAATCTTATTTAAATGGTGGTTTGTAACACATAGCAAGTGCTAAGACAAGATCAACTTGTTCCACTTCCTGTGCCACCATCAAACTATCAAAGGGAATTTTAAATGTTATGCAATCAAGCAAACAAGTTTCTTCTTGAACTTGAAACGGTATTTTTGACAATATGTGGTCGTCTTATTGGCTTTTTTTTCTCCAGGACTTCCCAGGACAGTGTGAGCTCCACCCTCGCGATAACTTACTGCGCCCCGCTGTTCGTCTGCTAAACTGCCCCAAATACGTTGCAATGGTGCAGCCAGTGCTGCGATATCCTTTCATGTCGCCCGAGTAAACAAGTGCAATCGTTGCATAATACAGCAATTAAGCATTTTTCCATTCTGTGTTCAGTAAATCGCCTCAGATGTAAGATTTAATGGATAAGAGAGACTGAAATGAAGGCGATTTCAACATTAGCAATAAAAAAAAACAAAATGAAACACTGATGGTCTTCCAAAGACATAAAGAAACAAACATCTGAGGCAACATAATTATCGGTCCGTTGCAGATGTGCAGCGATTTCCCCTTTGGGATTGTTAATGTTAATCGGATTAGCCGAGGCATTATTGCGTTCCCCCCCAGGCTGCGGAGAAGACGCAGGCATGTGGATATTTTTTGCACACTATAGGTTCGAGTTCAGTCGAGGGCCGCGGAGGACCCCCACAGGAGGAAGGGTGGCCCACATCCACGTCTGCTCACTCAGGCTGGCCGAACCAGACGCAGAAACCTCCGAGTCAAAAGAAAGCTCGCTCCAGTTGACTCAGCTTTGCAAAGGGAATGTGGCACAGAGCAAATAATGAATAGATGAGTGCTCCGTTGTTCATCTTAAATGCATACAGGGTGTTTCATGCTGATGGAGAAGCTTCTAAAACTACTAAAACTACTATTTTAGAATTTCCATGGACACCGAAACTTGTGAGCTCAAAGAAAATATCTAAATAACAATGCGTAACTGCTCCTCAGTGCATTCTTTTATTTATTTATTTAATGGAGGAAGAGGACCAGGAGCCGATGAAGAGATAGCCGGGCCCAGCCGGCGCTGAGCAACTTGCTGACGCACATTTAACTCCGCAGGGACGGAAGATGAGTAAAAACGCACCGAGGGAAAACACTTTTTAGATAAACTAGAAAACAACATCTGGATCTCTTTCACGTGCCAGTTAAAGACTGATGTCGTCTGTGATGAGACGGAGAGGGGGAGGTGTTATCTGCTCCCTCCCCTCGACTCCAAGCCGTCTGAATGAGTCGTCATAAAGAGTTGTTCACACATTTAGCTAATGGTGAGATCTCACCTGCTGTCTGTCTTCGTTGGAGATTTAGTTTTCTTCAAATTTTTTGTCCATGAAGGTTACAAGGTTATTTTAATGTCATCGTACAACAGGGTTGCACAACGGGATGCAGATTGCAGTCCCAAATTGTGTCTTGTCCCCCCCAGTGCTGCTCAGACTAATGTCAATACACATATTCTAGGGCAAAAGTAAGCGTGATCATTGTCCTCAAACATCGCCATGACCCCTCAGACCAAACGATTCTCAGCAGAAATTCTTTACACAAGACATGCACTTTCCATCAGTCGGGTTTCTGGGAAGAGATCGGCTGAACCCCCCCGACGTGTTTCTCTTAACGCCAGTGTGCATAAAGAGATCACTTTCTGCCCCCCTTTCTTTTCAAACCTTCCATTAATAATCAATGCTAAGTGCTGGGAATCTTAGATTCAGCGCTGTGGGAAGGGAAGAGGATCTGGTGCTGTGTGTATGTGGGGGGATTGAGAGGAGCAGGGTGCTTTATACCTATCTAATGGACATCAATATCGAGGAGACAATTATCAACACACTTACTACTCTTCTGCCTGCCTCCCGCCTCTTTGTCTCCTCTCAGTTACAGCGTGAGTAAAGGCTCCTGGAAATGCTGAGTGAGCGTCGTTGCCAACGTCTAGCAGCCCTCTCAGCACCCAACATTTAAAATCGGTTTATTATTCTACATTTCAACAATATCAGATCAGTGTAACAGCAACTGTTTCTGATTTTTTTGGGGGGAATTCAGAGTCAATAGCATTTCCATGCAGTGTTGTTTTCCCCTTCCCTCCAAAGATGCACTTATGGTTCCCTCTATGGATCAGTTGACTAAATATCTTGTACACAAGCTGAGTAATGGTGTTGATTTCAGATTTCTCTTTAGTATAGAGGGTTTGAGTTTTGTTTCATATACTATATTCTCCTTATTATCTACTCAAGATCTCCCTCAACACCAAAGTATGGTTAATTTTCTCTCGGCTCCAATGGCACCGGTTTCATAACTGGTACCGAGGCCATATTTCAATAGAATATCTCTGGTTTTCTAGGCAGGTGAACACGTCCCAGCTGGATGTCGGCCCCGACCATCACGTTCACCCGCCGGTCTGGACTCCAGGCTCCCCAGACACCCGACTCAATACAACCCGGTTCTGCATCTGCCCTCCAAGACAAAGCTTTGTCAGGTGGAAACTAGCAAACAGAACAGTGTGTTCTACAGACGCACACCTGAGAAGAGAAACAGCTTAGCTTCCACGGGCAGATGAAAAGTATTTTAAGTTGTGGAAGTGCACAATGGCACATTTGGAAGAGGCTACTTCGTCTTTCAAGGACCGACAGTGTGGAACACACACACACACAGAAAAACACGACAACTAACAACACCTTATCCTCTTGACGAAACTTGTGTTAACTGTCCTGTCTTTTTTTTCCCTCTTGTTGTCTGCACACTTCAAAAATACAGACCCAACATTTGTTAGAGGCAGAGCAGAAGGCCCCAGTCTGTCCCATGAAAGTGTTACCATCATGGCCACGATGGCTGACGGCTACAAACCAACCGTGAAGGTGCGTGTGATAGACGGAGAGCCGATATTCAATTTGAGGATTTATCAAGATATCGTGATACACAATTACTTTGCTTAAATTGATAATAACGAGCAAATACTAATGCAGCGTTCTTCACACAGAATTATGCAAAACCGGGCTTTACCATGTGGTGAACAAAAAAAAAAGGACCAATATGACTCACTGTATCTTCTCTTTACCAGGGAGGGTTTGTTTGTTTAAGTTTACTTGATTAAAGTTAAACCTCAGTTAGGCTCATGGATAAAATAAACTGGACTCAGCCGTCTCCCACAGAGGTTTCTGTCACTATACCAAGTTACACAACCTTTGTTTCATAACTCACTTGGCAACATGAGAGCTAAATACTTTCGATTGGACTGGCATGTTGAACGATGAGCATCACCTGGTTTTCTTGTAAAATCTGCCAAAACACAACCTGAGCCGCTGCATTCTGCTTGATGCAAACAACACAAATTGAAATGTTCAGTAGATTAAGCCGTAGACTTGTCGCCGTGCTGGGTCTTTGGAGTTTGGTGATCAGGTTCAGTTTTCACAAACCTTGTGGAGAATCTCAGCATCTACTCTATTTGTTGGGTTTCATTGAAATGTCTCAACAACTATTGGACAAGTTTCCCAAGAAATTTGTAACAGACATTCATAAACAGCTTTTAATAAAGTAATACCTTTCAGGCCTCTGCTATCTCTTATGTCTTCTGGAGAGGTGGAGTCACATTCCTCTGCCAACATTATACCATCAGGTATGTGTGGGTGTTTACAGTTACTGGAAATTCCTATCCAACTTCCTGGAGAACCAGGGATTAACCTCCATCACCTGTATAAAAAGGCAAGTTTAAAGGCTGACAGCCAGAGCTTTCAGCTGTTCTTCAGAGGACTTCATCCCAGTTAAGAATAACCAGGTAGGTCTAAGGAAATAACTCTGAACTATCAGCTTCTCATCACAACGGACGAGTTCATGGCAGGAATGTTATTCCGTTCACATTTGTGGAAGTGATTTTAAAGCGACATCTTATTTTATTAATACCTCTGTCTGAGCAGGTGATCACACTGCAGAAATGGAGATAGTCGACACCCTTCAAAATGCTGACAGTGTATTATCGATGGCATCTGACGGAGTTGAAGTTGTATCACAATTTGCTAAACAGATACCAACACAACGCCAGTGCAGAGTCATGCTTACAAATGATTGTTCGAACTACAGTCTTTGTAACCCCTGGTAAATGCAACTTTTTTTCTCGTTATATTCTTTCTTATTTTAAAATCAGTTCCCATACATGTTTCTATTATTTCTAGAAAGTACCTCCATATTGGACGCTGCATCGAAGATCTGCCCGATAGCGTTCAACCGTCCTCATCTGGAGAGGCATTGTTTGGCAAACCTCAAATCGCAGCAAGAGGTTGTGTCGGGGTCTTCACCTACGATCTCCTCAATATTTCTACAAAAGACCCCTCTAAGAAAATAGCTGTGATGTTCCGGGTTCCATTTGACCAAAACGTGAAGTCAAACAAGTACGCAGTGGGAATCTTTGACATCAGCAAAGAGTGTAATATAGATCTTTACAACGAGATGTCCAAAAATACAAACACGACATTTGTCAGTGGCAAAGCAAAAGGCCCCGCTCTGTCCCATGAAAGTGAAAATGTTACCATCATGGCGACAATGTCTAACTGCTACACACCTGTCATGAAGGTGAATGTGATAGACGAATAGGTGTGACGAAATCATGTATCGGGATATCGTTTTACACAATTACTTTGTCTAAATTGATGATGACGAGTATTATACTCATGGTTACACTCAGGTGGTGGAACATGGTATATCGTGTTATATATTGTTATCAAGATATGAAATTACATATATCATGTACATATATCAATGGTTGCACAGTGTAAAACTTGTGAAATTGTTTCCACCAATAATTCTGACTTCTGTTGATAGATTTTAGGTTTGATGTTTTTATAGTCTGAGTTCATACACTTTGGAGACACATATTCTCTCTGTATTTATGCTCATGTATGATCATATATTACTGTATTTTCCACTGTGTCTTTGTTGCTTCTGTCTTAATCTTTTACATTACTTTTCATGTTATATTTGAAGCTGTTCTGCTCTATTTGTTTTAACCCTCTTGTGTTGAGATTGAAGTGGAGTGTAGCATTTCATCTGATTGTTATACAGTTCTATGACTTTGTCCACACAGGACATCTGAACACATAATAAATGTGGATGATTCTTACTTTCATTCTAATTTGTTTTTCTATTCACTTTTTTTTGCCATTTCTAATAAATAAACCTTCTAAAACGATGTTGTACCATCTTTGTCTTATACATTATGTATTAATACTATTGACACTAAATTATGTGGTTTCTTTTATCCTTAATACCTCCATGGTTATAGAAACACGTATACAATATTTCCCTCTGAGATGTAGTGGAGAAGTAGGCCAAGCATGAAATTGAAATACTCCAGTAAAGTACAAGTACCTCGATATTGCATTTATGTACAGTACTTGTGTAAATGTAGGCTACTTGGTTACATTCCAACCACTGTTAAAATCCTGTTTTCATGTACACCTCTTCTATATAATATTCCATTTATGAGAAGCTTATAGCAGAATTGTATGTTAAAGTGATAACAGCCCCGTTCGCAGTCGAGCGTGATAGCTGATGCAGAGAACCTCAGCTCCAAAAAATGACATCGAGCTAGTTGTTGCAACTTTCGCTGGCATTTAGCCACATAAACAAGTGCAACTTCCCGAAATAGTTTGGCATCAGAACATGCTTCATGACACACCCATCCGGAGCATTTAAACTGACATATACTGAGTATACTGTGTGGAATTTTCTAAGTTATGAAAATAAACAAACACAATCTGTTGTAAGGAATAACCCCACATTATTGTATTGGACCATTCCATATTGCATACATCATTAAAACATTCTTTGTGTATGTTGCAAGTGAACCTCTACGTTTATCACCTTAACAGAAGCTTACTTAAGCCAGTAATTTGCAAACGTAGAGTCCAATCAATGCAACAAGTTTGCAGGTGTGGATCAGAGCTCCTGTGACTTATAAAAAACACTCAAACATTTTGCTATTCACAAGATGCTTGATGTGAACCATGCCTCTAAGGAAAGACCCCTCAGCATCGGGAAACACAAGTGGAAAAAAATATTGTGGACGGATGAGTCTAAGGTGGAGTTAGAAAGAAAACACAGCACTACATCTGGCTTCAGAAAAGCACGGTATAATGTCACGAAATCATCCCCCAAACAGTAAAGTACGGTGGAGGGAGCGTAATGATTTGGGGCTGCTCTGCTGCCTCAGAGAATGGACAACTTGCAATCATTGAGCAGAGGATGAATTTGCAAGTTTACCAAGATATCTTGGAAAATGTCAGGGTATCAGTCCGCAAGCTAAAGCTCACTAGAGGTTGGATTATGCAACAGGGCAATGACCCAAAATACCTAAGAATGGCTCTATAAAAAGAAAATCCACCTTTTGTAGTGGCCCAGTCTAAGCCAAGTCCTCAACCCAATAGAAATGCTGTGGACAGACCTCAAGTGAGCCATTCACCGCAGACACACAAAGAACCTGGTGGAACTGAAACTGTTTCGTAAGAAGGAATTGGTCAAATTCCATTTGAGGTGTGAGCAGGTTTGATCTGCGGCTTCTCCAAGCGTTTCATTAAGGTCTTGGCTGCAAAAGAGGTTCAACCAGATATTGAATTCAACAATTCACACACCTTTTCCAACAGCACTGTGAATATGTATTGGGTGTAAGGACGCAACTTTCAATAGGGGCGCTCTGTCCTAAGTACGTCTGGGGTCTGCAAAGATGTGGGCGTCCCACCCAGCTTGTCTTAAAACATGGACTTGTCTCGTTCACCATGCTTTGTGGGTGTCAAACTGTTCCTTCAAACGTTTAATTTGCTTTGATTTGGAGCAAGTGCAAATATCCTTTCTTGATCTTTAACCAATAGAGTATCATTGTAAGTCCACTATTGGATGTTACGACGCTAACACCAATAGCTGTATTGCATTACACAGAGAGGTGTTTCTGTTATTTTGCCTACTCTCATTGATGTAAATGGGGTTGACAAAATAATAGAAACACCTGTCAGTATAATGCAATCCAATTCACAGCAGCACAAACTACATCTTCAAAAAAAAAAGCCATACAGTTGAATCAACAGCAATGAAAGTTCTCTCCATCCTATTGGAAGTTTTATGAACTGGCATTACACAACGCATTAGTTGACGTCATTTATTGGTACGCACATGGCCTCCTGTGAAAGAGACATTAACATGACAGCAGATGTTGCTAATGCTCTTATCAACAATGACTCGTAGGGCAGTGACTAAGCAGGTGTTTTGTTTTTGGACGATGACATGATGGCTGTTGATGGGAAAATTAGCTGTTGTTGGGGGTTTGAACCTGTGATATTGTCATAAACTGTTTATTAGAAGTGGAGGTAGTTATTATGAAGTCACCCATTGGTTTGTGGACTGACGTTTTGAAGCCTTGAGTTCGGCGATTTTTGGCCGTCGCCATCTTGGATTACGTCCATCGCCATTTTGGGTTTTTGCAACCAGTGAACGCATGTTATCATATTTGGACTGTGGAGGAGTGACGTAGAGACGCCGTATACAGCTCTGGTAGCAGCAGCAACATGTCAATCACAGCAAGCCACGCCCTAAAGCATACTCCTCTCTATGCTCCATTTGACTCTAAATGGACCATAATTTACTAAATGAATATCATGCTGTAGACTTGAAACTAGCGATTGAGACCATCAACTTTTACCATGTTTACTGAGTTCATAAATCAAGTGAGAAGTAGAGTGAGTAGAGTCATACAATCAGACTTCTTTTTGCAACCAGAGGAGTCGCCCCCTGCTGGCCAGTAGAGGGAATGCAAGTTTAAGACACTCCCTCATTGGCTTCACTCGTCAGAACCGGAGGTTGCCGCAGCGAGAAGACAATCCCTGCGATAAGCTACATGTTCCACTGAGATGTTGTTTCTTTAATCAGATATTTAAGACAAATCAAGACTGTCACAGAAAGATACCACATGTAGTACACAGACATCCCAGCAGATTTACATGCAGGATACATCCATCCATTGTTCCGTCTATCTATTTAACAATGATCACTGGTTGAATTTGGAGTGACGGAACTCTAAAAGAACAGACAAACACAACAAGAGCAAGATTCACACGCTCACCCACTTACTCATTCAATCAACACACAGTCACTTAATTTGCAGTTATATTTCATTCCTAATCATCTCCCATTTCAGCACCCACCAGCTGGCTCCACACATACACTCAGAGGGTTGGTTATCCACTAGAGAGTGTCCCTGTTGACACGGCGCTGACGCAAGACAGCCAGCTGTGGTGCGAGCAGCAGCTTTCCAGGGAGCTGTTGTGATGTTGCACAATTCACTGTGTCTCACCTCTCCTTGTGGCTGTGATGCTTTTTGCCCTGCCTTTGATAATGGCCGCTCAAAACAGGTACAAGACGTTGTACAACCTAGTTAGTTTGAAGCATACATGAGACCTAAGATATGACCTTAACTGGAGTTTCGATAATAGCAAGGTTTACCCCACGAACACAGCTAGTGTTAGCGCTAAATGTCATGGAAACACAAACTCTGGACCTCTGCAGTCGCCGAAGGCTTCATGTGAGGATGGTAGCACACCCACAAACAAAACATGACGCCCGACTGGATGCACCACGGAGCATACACAAATCATTTTGTGCTAGACCGCTTTAGATAATTAGCTCTCGCTCTAGGGCAGACAGGAGATATTCAGCAAATAACGCTTAAAAAAACATGTGGGTGGATTCTTGTTTTAGACGAATGCAGTTAGAAAAAAAGAGGATCGAAAAGCAGCAGTTTGTAATTAGCTTGTAGTGTGTAGACAATAAAAATGCAAATATGTGTGTGCGCGCAGGGGGTCGATGAAGACGGGGAAAGCTTCAGGGATTGATCCTCTTTCGCGTGAAGGTCAGTGTCCCACAGCGTATCGATCGCATACGATGTCAGACCTCTCCCTCAATGCCGTGAAATGAGTTTACCGCACTCAGTAGAGAGTGGAAATACCTGTGGTCTGTTGTCATACACACTCTGTCTCTTACTTCACAGACAGTCGGCTGTTGACCTGCTTACGTTTTGTCTGGAGGTGTTCTGCAGACATTGACAATGTATGGATGAAATGCTCACTCCTTAACTGGGTTTATAGGGAGATTATACCTAAAGAGTTACTTACATTTACTTGGGCATGTAACACAGTTTTTGTGGTAACATATTACATCTACATATATTTGATCACACTATCAGTTGTAGCGGTTTACAGTGTTCTTTGAAAGGGCAGTTCTTTAAAAAAAAAAAGAAAAAGAACTGCCCTTTTGACTTATTCTGTCCTCAAATATTGTGGAAATCCAAGCATTACATACTTACTACATCCAGGAGTCATTGAACTACAGTCTAGCTCTTGTTACGCTCAAATGGGGTGTCGTTTTATACGACCGGTGTGGTTAGCTAGCCGCCCAAAGTCTGATTTGATTGTATGCTTTGTTGTAAATGCCCCGAGTGCACAGTGAGTCATCAAACATTCAAAACCTTCTGACCCTTTAAAAGAGAAGAGACGGGAATTGAATGCAGCAGACACAGAGCAGCATTAGCATTCATTATGACATGTTGACAAAAACTACTGCCTGCTACAGCCGGAAATGAGGTTGATGAGAGTAGTAAGAGTGAACTAGAACAGTTAAGTTGGCTCAGAAAACCAAAACAAAGAGCTAAAAGATACTAATTTAGATCACATTTTTACAATATAGCTACATCTTCCTGTTTGGTGCCATTAAGCAATTTTCCTTTGTGCTGACTTATCAGACCTCAAAGACAGCAGGACGCTGCAGTGTAGACTGGTGAATTGTGGCTGCCAATCCTCTCAGACGTGTTTATATTAATTTGTTAATATCTCTCAATGAATGTGGTCAGAACTTTAGAAAATTAAGACGCTGATGGTGCAACCCAAATGGTTTTAATGCCTCTAAATCGTACCTCTGTTAGACTTAGTAGAAATTTTAAATTATGGTTTGAATGATGACTTATTGTTATTGTCAGCTACAACGACTCGAAGAGCAACCTCATACTAATGGAGCACTTACTGAAATGAAAATGCCAAAATAAAATATCATACATTAGTCATCTGTCAATGACGCAGTATAGACATATCAGTTTGTCGATTTTTAATATGACTAAATCTAAAACCGTTAGCCGTTTCCAGTCAAAAGAACAGACGGCGCTGCAATGCAGCCTTTTGTGATCACAGTTTCTCATGAATCTGCTCCGAGCTAAAGGGGAGAAAAATGACTTTGAGCCATTTAGTGTGTCTGCCTCCATGTGAGCAGAGGATGGGATGGTGCAGCCTCGGGAATCATTCTGTCACAACAGAGCTCTTGTGCTACTTTTACTGCTTTGACATGAAATAAGGACAGACACCCGGTCCGCCCATGGCCTGCTTTTTCTGGTCATCATCTCCTGCTCATTCCCCGTCTCAAAACACCTTCAATATGAGAGAGTGGGAGGAGGCAGCGGAGGAGAGGTGGGGTTTTATAATAGCAATGGATCCATTTATATATGAAAGCCGACACCCACTGCCACATGGGAAGGTCATTTTTCTGGAGGCAGGTAATGCTTTCTTCTGCTCCCGCTGCTCCCTGAGGTGGGCCGAGTGTAAATTACATCCAGCTCACACTCTGCGCAGTCGAGCTCGGGGCTGGCTGGTGCTCGCCTCCCGCAAATCCCTTCCCTTCCCCATCACCAGTTAGATGCTGAGATATTCCCATCTTGCTTGGGCACTAAGGGACATATCAGAGAGGGAATAGCCTGCCTACATGTGGAGACGCTATCGTTCTCTTTCCAGTCTCTCATCATTTCTGTCTGCCTGCACATGTAGATAAAAGGAACACTCCAGCTGCAGCTGCGTATCCTCAACTTCAACTTTTATTTGGGGGGGGACTCCACAGCACTTTGCAGAGAGGGGGAGAAGGGAACAGCAACCCTCCAAATCCACTTAAGTCAGATTGAAAGTGTCAGAACAGCTTGGATGGCAGGCCGAGCAGAGAGCACAGGAGGGAACTGGCTGGCAGACTGTGTTTCATGGCCTGTCAGGTCAGGATACATTATCCCCTGGCTGTACCGTTTCTCATTAGCCCCCCGATGTGCTGCGAGGCCCTGCCTGCCTGCCTGCCTGCCATGAACGGCGGAGCCCTGAGTTGGGCTGAGGTGGTACCTCGGCCCAGCTTGGCACCAAGACAATGCTGAGATTGGACAGGTGGAAAGACAAGGAACAAAGGACCTGGGGGGGGGGGGTCGTACTCAAAGGTCACTGGTTTCAAAACAGCAAAGGATTTATTGAGCAGGACATGATGCTCTCTACTCTGCCCCTAACCCCAAGGGTTGTATCAACATGGGAAAGCAGAGTGATGTAATCCTTCTCAGAGTATTGTCATCATGTTAGGCAGATCCAAAAATGTCCAGGTTGGTACTTTTACAAAGATATTGTCCTCATCAGAAACTGTGTTGGTCGAGTGGTCAACACTTAAAACAGCCTTAAAACGATGTCATCTTGCCGACAGGAGCACTAGTTTAGAAGATGCTCTAATGGTTTTCAGAAAGTCACCAAACTATGTATTTGTTGGACGACTTGTTGCCAAATACCTTGAGGTTAAAGTGGTTCCGCTTAGTTTAATATCCTTGAGATACACAATGATCATATCAAAGTTGAATTCAAGGTAAAACCTGACTAACAAGTCAAGTAACAAATCTCTGGGAAGTGCACTGCAAAAACACCGGCATTCAATGCTTAACAAGGTGTCGTGAAAATTAAAAATAGAAACCTGCAGACTACCACTTTTACATGCGAGTTAACATTTCTGAATGCATAAGCGGCAGAGCAGGAGGTGTGACACGCCTCGCGGGGGAGAACATGCAGGGAGCGGCAACTGGCGTTATCTCTGGGGCAGCCGACACCGGTGCACACACAGATGGGCAGGAAGTAGCAAAGGGAAAATCAGTCTCATATGCTGTGTTTACACGCTTCTTATACTGTTATTGTTGTTCTACTACAGTATGTCCTCCCATTTTCTATATGCATACTCAAATGTATTATCCCTTCGACAAGCTATTGTGTGACATGTGAACTGCAAATATTGTTATGACATTAAAACATTAAAATCGTGTTTAAATGATCTGCCTTTTTGCATTTGCCACTATTATAGAAGCACCTATCTTCTGACGAGTTGAGGCCATGTTGCACTACAATGCAGCTCCTCTGATTCAGTAGTCTGTGTGTGTGTGTGTGTGTGTTCCTGTCTCGGCTGAAGGAGGAGAAGGTGGAGTCTGAAAAAAATAAAACAAGCAAACCAAACTCTGTCACTTTGCTGCCATCTAAGCCTCCCCAGCAGCATCAATAAGAAGCTGCAAAGAGACAAACGCAGGGCTGGCAAGCTAATCCAGGGATCACATTGTGAATCACAAATGTGTGTCCCCCCCCCCCCCCCCCCTCATCTCCACAGCCAGACGGAAATAGCCGGCTTTGGCACTGCCATACTTTTGCCTCTCTCCTTCTTGCACTCCCTGTTCCTCCCTCCTCCCTTCTCATTTCAAAGCAGGGGGCTGGGGGGGATGAAGTTATTGCATGTGACACACTCAGGAGAGAAAGGGGGTTTTGGTGTGTGTGTGTGGGGGGGGGGGGGGGGGGGGGGTTGCATTAGTCCACAAAGCCGAATGCCATGGGAGCAGGATAAGATGCATCTCCTGCTGTTTAATAACAGAGGAATTATTTAAAATAGAAGCAGCAGCAGCAGCAGCAGCGGCGGAATATTTCTGAATCTATATTTAGATTGGGAGTGATGCGTCTCACGCTCGCAGCTCATGTGGGATTCGCACGGGGAGACATGGGAATGCATCAGGGTGGAGATCAATCTAGCGTGCTGCACAGAGCCATGCAGAGAGATGCTGCTCTCACACGATCGGGCTGAGATATTTTATCAAAAAAAAAAACATTGGCCGTGTGCACAGTGACCGTTTTTAGCACAACGGTACAGAATAACCCAATAGAATAATCTAACCTCTAAACAAGGTAGGATTCATAGCGAAAGTTCCCTTTGTACTACCTTTTTACAAGCAGTCTATTCTTAGCATTTGGTGGCATCACTACACCAGCTGGATACAGGATTATCATCCATTCACTAACCAATAACCTCCAAGTTTGCTTTCAGTCTGCAAATTTCAAACATTATTACTTCCCAGGACCTTGTCGCAGCAAATTGCATTGATTAGCCGGCTTTAAATCAGTTGCCGTTAATTACATTTACCCGACATTGCTTCGGTAAGCATATAGCTCCACATGATTGCAACTAAATTGCAATTAGCCGATGCCCTGAGCACCCAAGAGGAGGACGTAATGGTAGATTTGTGTAAATCAACGGTACGTGGGTGTTGGACAGAGTCTGGTCATGTGCAGGAATACATCTGCGGTATAACGAGGCGCTTCAGAAGCAAACGATGCCACTGTTTATTATTTATAACAAAATTCGATTGATTTTTTGCTGATGCAGATTACAATAACTGTTATTGTCTCCACATGGTTAAGCTCTTTTACACTATATATTCATCCAAAGTTTTCTCAATCTCACAAAAAGCCATTTTCAGTACCAAGGCAATACCAAGAAGTCATACGGGGCAAAAAAGAAAAATTGAAAACCAATGCAAAAAACAAAAAACACAGCCACCAAGAGCCAGATCGTAAGCACATATCCAAGAAGAAGCAATGAAAATGGTGAAAAAATGCAAATATAGCAAGGAAAAAAGCAGGGGCATTAACAAAAAATCCACCAATCAAATGAGACCTGAGGCGACCAGCTAGCCGAACGGGTCATCGGAGGAGTTTTGCCAGCGGGTGGGCGGGGAGCTCCGGCGTGGAGAGAAGCCGGGCGCGCTGCAGTGACGGTTAACAATCGTCCTTCTGATCTAACAGGTGAGGTACCCTCTAAGTCCGCCCACTTTTTAGCGGTCCAATCGAATGTGAAGGGTTTGATTTAAATCCCTCTTGTAAATGTCCACCACTCAGATATTCTGTTTCACTGAGAAATATGTCACCGTTCAGAAGCTAAGGACGCTCTAACATCCATTCCTCTGGGACTTTAAAAGGTTAAGATCACATAAAACGTAACGGGAGTTTATTCCGTGTGAAGGTCTGAATGAAGCAGCGCGTGAGGCTGGTCAACAGATGGTGGTGTTGGCCTGCTCTGTGTACATTTAGCAGGGGGTCACCAAAAACGCCCTGGGATATTTGTCTCTGCCAGTCCCGTTTTATCACACTGTGGCTGTGAAAACACTGCTCATCACAGCTCCATGCGGCCGTGAAAAAAGAAAACACGGCAGGTATGATTTATGGACTGAGGTATGCACTGTCTGACAAGGCAAACAATCCCGCTCGGTGCCGCTGATGCAGATACGAAGCTTTGTTCTGGTTTAGATGAATAAGCGACAGCGTGAACCAAAGGTCAAACTGAATGCCAACCTTCAGTCAAGGAGAAGATTTTTGTTTTCAGCTCAAAGGAGCTTGGCATGAGGATTATCAACAAACATGTCGAGAAATGAGCACATGAAAGGATACCCACACACACACACACACACACACACACACACACACACACACACACACACACACACACACACACACACACACACACACACACACACACACACACACACACACACACACACACACACACACACACACGAGTGTCTCAGGCTTACCGGAAAGTAGAGAAGCAGAGCTCCACACAGGATGGCCTCCAGCAGGACTAAACCTGATGCTCGGATACTCTGCAGAAGAAGAAAGACACACCTATTATTAAACTTATCGTTTATGCATCATACTTAAAGCTACATTAACAGAGTTTTGGCTACACGGGGCAGCAAGCTTTTTGGAGATGTGTTTTTGTCTCCTATTCACTCATCTTTTAGCTCTGTTTTGGTCTCCACTAACTATTGATTTTTATGTCCAAAATCACTCAATTATAATGTTCACAATGATAATGTTTTTTATATTTCCTACAAAATGGATACAGGACAGTTTGGAATACAACTCTCACATTGCAGCAGGTCTAAACAAGTCTAAACCAGCAGGAGATGATAATATTCCAGGAGGACTTAGAAGCGGAATGGAGCTTTCTTCTTCGTTGGTTGAAAGAGAACAAAGCCCATTGAGAGCTCCTGCCTCAAGGACTTTTTATAGAAGGGTTCACCATTTCAGGCTCTTTCTGTGCTCCTATTGTGGACGATATTCAACAAAATATCGTCCACAAATTGAAGAGACGCCTGAGGGGGCTTTCAAAGAGCATGGGACAACTGAGTCACTCATTTAAGAACACATGCAAAAGACAACACAAAGCACTGCTCACAGCTATCTAGAGCAGATGAGTGTTTATCTTGTTTTAGATAAATTAAAATCTACAAGCCAAATTAACTGATTTGTTTATGAAAAACTTTTAATTTATTGCAAAGTCTGTGAGAAGCTTAGAAGCTAAGCTCTTAAACTTAGTTTGATAAGATGAGTGGGGATTACATAAGTAGTGTTTAAGTGATGACAAAGCCCTGGAGTATCTCAAACTTTTATCTGCATTATTAATGGCAGCGATCCTTTGTTGAACTCCGGTTGATATAACGCTGGAGTCTTCAGGTGTGAGGGAGATAGAGCCGCTAGATGTTCCCCTGTCAGCGTTGAGGTGAGTCTTCAGGCTAATCTTCACACGTCTAACGCGCAAAACAAAGCCTTTAATTAAGACGATTAATTGAGAGTAACAACTAGAGGCTCAGAGGATTTCATAAGTTTGGTCAAAAGTTTACTTGGGTAGAAAGTAAATCACCACATCTAAAAAAAAACAACTTGTATTTAAATTGAGCTCAGCAGTTCTGTAACACAACACGAGGCTTTTGCCAACGTGACAATGAGACATGTGGCAATGGGCCACATTTTGCAAAATGACAATAAAATGTTCCCCTCATTTAGAGCGTTCTGCACACCTTTCATCCAGCTCATCTTTGTCTTATAGCTAAAAGTAGTATGTGGAGAGTAGTGGCTCGCAATGATGCAATGAGGTCGTTGCTTCAGATTCCTCGATGGCAAAGTGACAATTATATCTGTTAAGGATTTAAACCGCCCCAGAAAGACTCAGAAAACACTGGTGAGAATTGAATGAAAATGTCACTCAACACCTTTCAAGTTGATGTAAATAATAAATTATTTGCTAAAGTGATTGAATTAGACGACGATGACACTGTCAGCCAGGTGCGAACACACAAAACCGAATCAATATTTCGCACTGACACATTTTACAACAGCGATAGATTTGATGACAATATATGATGTGAACTAAACACCAGCATGTATTTCATCTTTGGAAAGTTACATTCCGACATATTCTCCCTCAAAATGAGAAACGTGAGGCGGTCAGTGGCCCCGGGTATCAATCGGAGTCACTTCTGAATTCAGCGCTCTCATTTAGACACACTGGTCGCTGTCGAAGGGGCTGATGTGGAGTTGATCCGCGGTGCCTCGGCTGTTTGAAATGATTTCAAAGCTTTGTGGTGACCGCCCACAAACACATTCACTGGTTTATTGATCCAAAGGGCTTTGATGACCACATGGCCCAGAAAACATCAAACGCGTGACTGATGTGAAGTTGTAATTGTGCATTGAATCTGTGTCTTTTAAACTTTCACTCTTAATGGTGACTGAACAAATTCCCCAAAAGCTGAAGGAGATTATTGTGTGGTGACCTATCTTAACGATTTAAATAACAATAAAGAAAAACAGAGCTTCAGCGTCTCTGTCGTGTGAGGATACATACCTTGTTCCTGCGAAAGTAGTAGACAAGCACCATGCTAACGAAGACGATCAGCATGCAGAGGCACTGGAAGGAGACCACGGCCAAGCGCAGAGCTCCGTCCTCTCGCGCCACACAGGGGGTTTCGTCCTTGCAGTAGGCGCAGCCCTGCTGACACGGCAGGCAGTCGCTGGAAGACCCCTCGTCCGCATTGGGACCGCTGTCTGCAGCTTTGCCCTTTCTCCCCCTCCCCCTCCCTGTCACAAAACAAGATGGAGAAATAGAGGAGTTTAATTCCAAAGCAAGAAGATCAGCACCTGTCCCAGTTATCTTACCGTCATCGGATTTGATCAACCTTCAGTTGTCGTTACTTTTGTTCTCCAAGACAGTGAGTCCTTTACCTTTGCAGGGCAGCTTGATTTTTAGGAATTATGATTTGGTTATAAAAATGGATTCACCTATTGATGTAAAACCTGAGAACCATATTGACAGTGCCCAGAAAACTGGTAAGTAAGTAAGCTAAAAGAAACAGATAAATAATAAATACATTGTTTAATGCTTAAAGTGATAATAGTTTAAACTGTTAACCAGAAAATTATGGAGAAATGATTTAAATTAGTAGCTAAAAGTAATATATAAACAGTTGAAATGTTATCTAAAATTAAGCAGATTGTGTCGCAACAACTACCATTTTCTTAAGTTTCCTTGGTCATTGTGTTTTCCTCCGGATATGAGGCCGATATTGAAAGATAAAGGAGATGAAGTGCTTCTTCGACGGACTGAAGCATCCTGAGTATATATTCTTATCCCTCTCTGACCTTACAAGGATTCATCGACATTGTGTCAACACAAGGGAGATGGATCTATATGTGTGAACATGAAAAGTCAACACCGCCGCACCTTGTTCAGTCACTGGCATATCCTTCAAGGCTGATAACTGCGGCTTCCTTAGAAAAAGCCCACAGAGACACGCCACAACCCGAGTCATTCGTTTAATCCTGACAAGGACGGGGATGATTGGGGAGTCTAAAGACAGGACAGATTGGCTCAAACCATGAGGAAAATATGTGTATTTAAGCTAGGCGCAAGATCTGGGTGGGGAAAGTACACATATTCAAGAATTTCCAACCACTAAATGCTTAAAAAAGAGCTGCTCTGTTGCCAAACCGGACAGCAGTGAAAGCTAAAAACCTCCCAGGGTAAACTAAGGTAAAACCTAAACAGGGACAACAAGAAGCGAGTGGACTTGTTATTGGTAAATCCCCTCAGAGATGCCCATATGGTTGGATAGATAATGAATGGTGGACTTATACAGAGCTTTTATGGAGGCTTTATTGGAAACAGCCATTGTCTCAGAGATTTGCAGGGATTTTGCCTTTAAAAAGAAACTGGCCTATTTTTCAAAGCTATGACTCTGCACACCATTGATCCCTTCAAAAGGACTACTTATCTCCGTAGAAATGAGTCACATCCTTCAGCTCGCTCTCATCGGTTTGTCGCTCCTACCAGCTGACTGACGGTCAGAGGAAGCTAAGTCTCGGCTTCTCCCACATATTAATGTACAAGATCCACAGTGGAAGATGACTGGGAGACAAAGGAAAGTGAGTTGCTCTGGTTTCCTCCGCAAAGGAGTGTCAAGGATGTCCCCTCGTGGATTAACCAGGCTTGTTATTGGCCCCTTGGTGGGCCAGACTGCAGCACTACGCCTCGCTAACAGGCTTGCCTCTCCTCTCTATTATTGTGTTCTCACACACACACACACACACACACACACATCATCATTCATGCAGACGTGCACACATAAACAAAATGAAAAATGTTTTAGGATAAAAAAGACGGTGGAAATGGGTGAGAAAAAGGGTAAAATTGAGACGGGCACAGAGGAAGACGCTGTACGAGGTTTTGCGGGATGAGACAGGAGGGAAAGTGGATCGAAATGAAAGTATGAGAGTGATGGAGGGCAGGTGAAAACCACTGGGGTTCTGTGTCTGCAAAAGCTGTTTTTAATTAACTCACAGCAGACAGAATAAACTGGGAAAAGTAACTACCATTAAAAAGATATTTCCCACCTTGAACCTGATTAGCCTCCCCGGGTACCGGGGCTGCTTCCATCGTCAGACAGGGCAGCGACACGTGCCTCTTTCATCAGCATAGTTATAACATGAAGACGTTATATAACGACACATATTAAAGGTGAACTTGTGGTTCTTTTGATAACAGCTGCTGGTCAACATATACACAGAACTGATGAAATGAGCTCACCTGCTATATTTGTACAAAATGAGAAGAAACAGGAGACAAGACTCGTCTCCTCCAAACTGGCTGCTGTGTTGTTTTTTAACCTTTGCTGGCAAATCACTTAAAATAAATGTGATCTCATAAAACTTTGTGATGAGCTCAAAGTCTAAAATGCATCTTAAGGTTGTGCTGCATGAAGGACACAGAACAGGGTGTCCAATAATAACGACAGAGGAAGCAAAAAAGGATTAAGATACAGAATGTCTAAGTTTAGCATGCTGTAATCTGCCAAAACAAATTCCTCTGATGGGTTGAAAGTGACCTCTTAATAAGTCACCTTGTAGGGGCCGACCATCCTTTATAAGAATACGTGTGAACAGGCGATTGACTCGTCACCGACTTACTGGTGAAGCCGTTGACAGCCACTCTGTTGGGGTGGTAGAAGCCCGTCTTGCAGCGGCACGTGTACTTGTCCAAGATGAACCCGTGGCCGTGGATCGGCGAACACTGCGAAGAGACAAAAAACATGAACATCAGCCACACAGAGAAGACAGTGGATGCAGTTTGAACTGGACTTTCCCTGATAATAAATGAGTCATCAGTCTTCTTGTTATACAGACTTATGAGACACCAATATAGAAGCAATTACAATATGTCAACACTAGAGCAAAAGTAAAGCCTGTAGCCGGGAATCAGAGAAGAGAACATGGGATCAAATGTCTAATTATTTAAGTTGTGAGATTCCTCTCTCTGTCTAACTGTGCCGTCTCGCCACTCAATGATGAATTAGTCAAGCGTCTTCCATTCGATTGAAAGTCTGATAGGAAACAGACTGCCGAGAAAAAAGGAGAAGGGCGTCAGGGGGCATCCTTGGCAGACTTTGTGTGCTGTTGGCCAAATTACGAGATATAATTAATATCTAAATTAAGAACAGGCTTGATTAAAAGAAGCATTAATTCTACTTCTTGTGGGAATGCGATTTTCATCCTCTCTTCTGTGTGAACACATTTGGGTCATTGATGTAAAAAAAAAAAAAGCAAAATGATTTTTTTCTTGCTCTCTTTCCCTAAAACTACATAACATCTTATTTTCACACTAAGCAGAGATGATAATGACTTATGAGTCCCAAGAAACGACGAGGAGCCCAGAATAGCGGCGGTACTTCAGCCGACACTTGACACGCTATGAAGTGTTTTTGGCCCCCGACAGCGAGATCCAGAGGCAGGACCAGCGTCTAAATGAAGCGTGACGCTCTTCACAGCGGACTGGACTCTGCAGGTCTTAAGAGGCGGCTATTTCTGACCCGTCTCTCGAGGTACGAATGCTGAGAGTGCGGGCCCTCCGTCAAAGCCTCGGAGAGGCCCGGCCAGGGGCTCAGAAGCACAAGGTAATTACCAGGTTACAATTCAGCGAACAAGTGCCTCAAACAAACTCCACTGAAGAGACCGAAGCATTTAAAGTGGCACTACACCGATGTGTTGAACTCCTCGTTTGTAGTGGTGACAGTCTTGAAATGGGTCCTTTGCCGCTACGTATGCAGACACTATGTCACACCCACAAGACTGGACATATTTGCAATCCAAGCTTTGCATGTTTTAATGTGTGTTTTTAATGACAGCTGGAGGTACCTGCTCACTCAACAGTCATATTGACCAACCCGGCAAGACAGAGACGTTTAAGAGGCGACTGACGTTCGTGAGCCGGCCTCTCTTTGAATATTGACAGCAGTTTTTATTCAGCACATACAGAGTCAAAGTGTACATTTTGTTTGGGTAAATTTGACAAATCTCCAGGTTAGATGGTGCTTTATGTTGGTGCCTCTCTTTTATGATTCAGGCTGCTGAGTCGTGTGCTCCTTCATAAAACTGGTGCAGCTTTAAATGAGGTCTGTGGTGCAACGTGATTTCCTTTCTCATTCCCCACAGTCGTCTCCTCAGGACAGGTGGAGCGTGCTGCAGCTACTGCCTGCCACTGCTAATATGCCCACCTCACAAAGGCACTATAGAAACAGCCAGAGACAGGTGTGTGTGCGTGTGTGTGTGTGAGAGACAGGGAGAAACAGGAATAGCCCTGACAGTGCATCCCACTCCTGCCTGCTGCGGTGATTGATGCGGGGACTCGGATGTGGAGTAAGTTGAACGAGGGAAGCGGCCCAGACAACGCAGTCTGGCTCCCAGCTACCTGCCATCAGTCACATGGGATCCTAGGAGCCAGACTCATATCAAGGGGCCGTAAAAAGGAGCTTTTGAACCAGATGTGTAAAGGTCTCCACACATGAAGCAATGTTTTGATACAAACGTGAACAGGCGTGCTGGTGATGCGACACATACTCCTACTAATGGCGTCACATTATTTTATTGAGTGAAGTAAGAAAGCAAGAAAAAGTGGCAACGCATAAAAAAAAATGCACGTAAGAAAAAGACTGGAAGTAAGCAAAATTCTATGTTTTTTTTTTTTTTTTATTAGCTAAGAAATGTTTTATTATGAGGGAATTCATTCAAAACATTTGTTAAAGCCTCTAAGATTCAAATAGTATCATCTGAGGTGATGAGGAAGTTAAATGAACTAAACTTCAGCGCTGAAACAATTTGTCGATTAGTTAAAATGAATTGGCAACTATTTTAAAATGTTCCTTTATCAAGCAAAAATGCTAAGAATTTGCTCGATTCCAGCATCAGAAATATGAGGATTTTCTGCTTTTCTCTGTCACATATGTCACAGTTAATGAGATATCTTTAGGTTTGGACTGTTGAAAAAGTCACCTATTGTTCTAGATTAAAATAATTGGCAGATCATACAATACTGAAACATATATATATATAAAATCAATATATCAGTTAAAATCACTTTTCCACATCTTATATGATTACACTATTGTCAAATACACAACAGATATTTAGGGCTTAAAGGATTCCTTGAGAAACACGTTGATGCAATTTCTTTGAATAACATTATTGTATTAAATTTAAGCAATCAAAATGTAGTATTTTTTCTATTGATCCTTTATAAAAGCAAAATATTTCTTATCCAACTACTCGATTAATCGAATAAATCTGTAGAATACTCGGTTACTAAAACAATCCACAGCTATTACAAGGCACCATACTGTTCTAGTGTTTCAAACAGAGCACACGTAGCACTGACCTACTTCTAATATGCACGACAGTTGCTATTAATTATGTTTGATGGTGTTCTATTGAAAGCGAGCAACTCAGGCAGCCATACTGTTCTTTCCATAGTGAGCAGAAGGCGTCGACGTTGCTGCCTGACAGCAGAAATCACATCAACTGATAATGAATCTATATATATATATATACGTCCATATGATTGAGAATAATGCGTTCGACTGCACAGAATCTCCAACTGTTGTTTCTGATAAGATCTATTAAATCTTGAGAACAGTAAATATGATTATTCTCTATGACAGCCACATGTGAGAGACACACTAAGAGCTTGTGTTGTCCTTCCGTGCACCATGGTTCCCCCACCAGCACCGCTCGTTGGTCACATGCCAGCTGTGGCAGCTGTCAATCACACGCACCCTGACATACTAATTGCCATGGTGACATGCGTGTGACCGCAAGCGAGAGCCTTTTTAAATCGGTGTGCGTCACGCTGTCATGTCAGCGTGGTCTGCCTTGTGCCGGAGCGCTTATAAAAAGGACACACACACACACACACACACACACACACACGCACACACGCACACACGCACGCACACACGCACACACGCACGCACACACGCACACACGCACACACACGCACACACACACACACACACACACACACACACACACACACACACACACACACACACACACACACACACACACACACACACACACACACACACACACACACACACACACACACACACACACACACACACACACACAATTTCTCCCTTTCTTACAATCAGTGGCGTTTGTAACGTGGTTGGAATCAATTGATAACAATCTAAAATCAATTAAACTCATATGAGGCAATAAACAGAAACCACAACTCCATCTCAGCTCTGGCCCGAGGGAAGTAGGCTTGAATACTAAGTGGCCAAAGGTATGTGGACACCCCAGTCACATAGTTTACTGTTGGTCTGGGGCCATTTGTCATGATTTGGGCTGGACCCTTAGTTCCAGTTAAGGGAAATATTAACGCTAAAGCATTAAATCATAGTTTAGACACATGATAACCAATTAGGGCTGCAGGACATTGGGAAAAATGACATTGCAATATTTTATTTTTCTTCAACTTATATTACAAAAAAGAATAAAACACAGGAATATTCACCCTACATTATCGAGGGTTTTCACTTTGAGCGCAAAATTAAAGAGGCTACATAAACAATGTTGTGCTCTAGTAAATAAAGATGTCAAAAAGATCGTTTGAGATGTATGAATGTTTTATTTTGTCTTGTATAAACTTGCCTCCTGTAGCTGCATTTTATCTGGTTAACTAAAGGTGAATAAATAACACCAGAAAATGTTGTATTACCCGTGAAATTTAGCCAAGCAGGACTGGAAGGCTAGCAACGTTAGCTGTTGGCAGCCGGCGGGCAGCTAACAGCTAACGTTGCTAGCCGTGAGTCACCTTCACACCGGGCCTTTCTAATCCGACCCACTGGCGGTAGCCATGGAAGAGTATCCGCAATGTCACAACGGAAATCAGAAAAATAAATAAATAAAGTGTTTCCCCCCCCCCCCTTTCCCATCCTGTGACTCACCTCATGACCCTTTAGATTTCTCTCGTGGGCCAAACACAAATCCTGTTTCTACATGAACGTGCACAAAGCCAGATCCACTGAGAAGTGGTTTTCCAAGTTTGATGTGGAAGAACTCTGACCTCAATCCATCACCTCTTGGATGAACTGGGACTACCACTGGGAGGCAGTGGCCAGTTCACAATAAAGATTTGTGAGCATCGTTACTTACACAAACAGGGCCAACAGAGAGTCCTCTCACATGCTCACAAGTACTGCGTTTCCTTTGATTAGCTAAACGTGTCAAAATGAGTGTGAGAGGAAAGCTTGCATGTTGCAGAATTTGTCACAGCTCTGCCCCTTCTCTCCTGTCTCTATATTTCTCACTCATCTCACTCACCTGTCAGCTCATTCAGTGCACCTGTCAGCCTCCCTCCTCATCAGCACAACTCCCCTCACCTGCCTCTATCCAGCCACTAACCCCTGCCTCTCATCAGACGATGTGATGCGATGTGATGTTCGTACGCACGGTTTAAGCACAGATTTGTGCGACTGTTTGAATGATGCCCAGTGTGTTTTATGTTTTGAATAAGTGATCAGATAAAAAAAATTATATTTTCTAAAATGAGAGGAAAGTATGTATTTTATTAGGCATACTTCAGCATCATAAATACTGGTGCTCAGGAAGACAGTGAAGACCTGAGTAACTTTCAAAATAAATTCACTAATTGCATATCCTCTGTACATCGCTGCATTCCACTCCCTGCATAAGAATGTACACACACTACATACCCTTCCTCCTGACATCAAACACAGCAGTTATCTTCCATCACCTTTCTGTAACATGAAGCGGGGGAATAAGAACCAACTCTCAGAGTACAGCACTAATTAATGCGGAGGCCGGTTGTCTTCCACCTGACCAGGAAACCAGGAACTAGCTCAATTCTGCCGGCTAATTAAGGCCTGCCGAGGACTCTCCCTCTTTGAAATAAGCCCACGCTCTTCCGGTCCAGCACAGTGCCTAATCAACCACTAATGGGCCTCTGTAGATATTTGTAATGACGCTACAGAGTACAACGTAAACCCCGAGGAAAGCTCATCGTCCAATAATTACAGACCGAACTATCAAATGCAGAGAAAGGAGGTGAGAAGGAGAATACTTGACTGCAGGGCAATTTACTCTGCTCATACAGTAGTTGTTACTGAGTTTGCATGTATGTGCAGTGTGCTGTAAACTGCTAGTGTGAATGAAGGCCGGCTTCATCCTAAAAAAAGAAGTGTTGCGCTGTTGGGCATGGACCGGGCTAAATAAATTGGTGCTGGATCTGTCTCAGACCTCAATTTCAAGCCTGGGCATTAGTCTAACTGAGACACACAAAGAGACACTGCTGAGAGCTGGATGTGCTGTGGCTCCGTACTCAGGGGGACAGACGGCCAGCCAGGCCTTTAAACGAGGTCAACCAGCAGAAGTTAGCCGGGGCCGAGCTGCCCGGACAGCGAGGCCTCGTTTTTTGGGTGCAGTCCAAAGACCATGAGCCTTTAACACCAGCGAGATAAACACTCTGGCCCGGAGGGAGCTTAGCACTGCCATCAGACTGAGACTGGTAAACACACAACAGACACCACTGGGATATTGCCGTCATAATCGCATTCACAGCTTACGCAAGTCTCAAAGTGAACCGGGTACATATTTATTCCATGTTCGTACGGTAAAATGCACAGTAATGTTGACTCTTGCAACTTGCAACGGACAGTCATACACTCGAGTACATGAGCACAAGAAAACAAGGACAGTGAGTACCAAGGGATCAGGCAATCACAAAGTTTTCTGACATCCTCAAAGCAGCCTCCGGGGACAACGGGCACAAATCGCTGTTGTCCACTCAACCGACACTTCAACTCTCCTCATACAGTAACCGCAAAAGTTCTTCCTTGCTTGAACTCCCTGTCATCCTAATTTGTAACTTGAAAGTGATTCAAGAAAGCCTAATTTTTTCTGTTTTAAAGTTGCTAAAGATCAGAAATCACATCGTAGAGAATAAGCCTTTAAATATAGAGTAAATCTGACCTTCTACCGTGCCATTGATGTTATCTTCGTCAATGCAAAATGGTTGTGCTCAACAAATAATCATGACACCAAACTATCTGTGATTTAACACTACAGATTGAAGATTCTGGGTAAAGAAGCCGTTTTCTGACCTTGTTAATTGCAGCTTTTGTCCCATATATTTTACTAAAGCAGATTACCATTGAGTCAATCGCAAGGGTGTCTGGAATCACCCTTTAGGGACACAATGAGCAGCTTCAATATCAGCAAGAATTTTTGGACTATAACCCCTGATCGTTCACATTGAAAGGACCCAAATGTCAAGAGTATCTGATCCTCCTTGATGCCTCCCTGTGGAGGTTTTCATCTGTTGGTCCAACTGGGAGGAGACCCCGTGGCAGACCCAGAACACACTGCGGGGATTATATATCCCTGCTGGTCTGGGAACACCTCAGGAGGTCCTCGGGATGCTGCGGAGGACAGGGACGTCTGGGTTTTCTTGCTTAGCCTTTCATGGAAAAAGGAAAAGTGATGGAAAATAGATCGATGGTCCAAAATTCTATGCGGAAATAAATGTGTTGGATTTTGTATCTGTGGAGAGTCCCTGTTATTTGTGGGAACACTGAGGCTCAGTGCAGAGTTAGGGTTATATAAACAGCTTAATCAAACTGCAGGAAAGGCAAGAGCCAGGTTACCTTTGTGTTTGTAACATAAGATACCGTCACTCCATATGTTTTTGTCTATATTCCCCACTCTTTCTCAGTCTATTTCCATCCTTTGTAAGCATACAACTGTACTCATTTCACATCCAATCTCATGGGTCTCTAGACAAATGTTACATTCCACTTTTTTTTTTTCCAATCCTCTCCGGACCGAGTGTTTGCTTTCTGTCTCGGTTGGCGGTGTGCTGCCGAGGCTGGGCACAGCGAATGTAAGACTGCGCCCGGGGGCGAGTGTACTCAAGTCTTCAAAGTGTTTCCATGTAAATTCAGAGTTCCAGCATTATCCACAGAGCCAATTAGAGGGACAGTGGTTAAGGAAGGGCTGCACTGCCGAGGGCCCGGGGCCACAGTTAAAACCAGAAGTGTCCTGTGATCTCTCGTCCCACTGCGTTACGGCCAACAGCCCTCAACCTGGACGTTTTCATCTCCAGTACCCCAGAGACAGAACCGCAGGACACATCTCACTGCTGTCCAATGTGGGACTTGAATTTGGTACAGTGGTACCTTGAATCAGTGGTTCTCTTTATTGGGAACATAAAAATGTCCTTGGATGACAAGATAGCGCATTTACAAACTGAATCTTGGCAATGTTAAAGAAAATATTCAAAGTATACTCAAGTATTCTGAACCAGTGTTGGCAGGACATGCCATTGGATGTTTCATTTCCGTGGCGCTATAAAAAACATTCAGAAAGACTTGTTTTTCTTTCTCCAGCGTAGCAAACTTCTAAAAAGTGTTTCCAAGATGTAGCACTCCATCCATCTGCCAAGCTGCAGATCTCTGCTCATCCTTAAACTCCTTAATCTTTCTTTCTACAGTGGAAAGAAACTCACATTTATTGCCTTTTTCTTTTCCCTAGTCTCGAGTAGAACTTAATGTCCTGATCTCTCGCTACGACTTTCTTTAATTAAATCACAGCAAAACTGAAGTTTTAGTATTCGCTCCGGACCAGGTCTCTACAAACACCCTCCAAAAACCTGGGCTTCAATTTTGACTACCAAAAATCCAATTTGATCTTCCTCCTCATCTATGAGGCTTTGAATAGTCTTGCCACAGAATATATTAGCGAACTACTAATGCCGTACACTTCAGGTCCTGTAGTTGTACTTCATCCAAGACTGAAAACACGAGCTGACTGTGCGTTGCTCTCCTGGGTTCCAGGACGGGAGTCAGGTCAGCAGACTCGAGACTGAACTTTTTTCCCGAAGTTTCCCCGACATAGTAATCTGATTGGTCAAGTCTCGGTATCGCATTATATAGAAAAATAGTAAAAACATTATTGGCTGAGATACATGCTAGCTGTGTTTCAGAATAATGGACAGCGCTGTTTACTGTCTGTCTGTGTGTCTGTGTGTGTGTGTGTGTGTGTGTGTTCGTGTAGTTTGCGTCGCTGTCCGTGGTACTGACAAGGTGCGTCGATTTATAGACAGAGAGACAAGGTTACTTATCCTAGAGAGTGAATGAAGAGAGCGAGCGGCATTACCGGGAACAAATCAGTGAATGAGAGAAATAAAACGTTATTTACTGATTGTATCCCGGCGGTTACATTCTACAAACATGACCCACACCTCCGCCCAACCCTGCACGAAGGTGCGACACGACAAGCCGCAAGTAGATCCTCGCCTCGCCCTCCTTTTGTGAGGAACTTTGTTACCTGGGTTTTTATAGTTGCTATGTAAATACAATTTTACTTACTTACTTTACTACCATGCTGCATAATTCACCCAGCAAAAACCTGGATTTGCTCAAATTGAAGGGTGAACATAAATCTGATGGTGCACAGCATTATTCTATTTCCTTCCTATCAAGCCCCCTTATCAACTCTGATGCTTAATCACAGCTTTGGTGAGATCACTAGTAGCTAATTACCAATTACCCTATTTATAGGCTCCTGAACATATACTGTAATAGGCAACCTAGTAAGTACTGTAGTTAATTAGGATGCTTCGTGCCCTTTTCTCCCACTGAAATTACCGAAACGAGATCAGCAGGTTAAAAAAGGCCGTGGCCTGGTGTGAAACTACTCTTAATATAGCTCCCTTATGGGAATCCCTGCCCCACTACGATGCCGTGTTTCTAACAGCAGGGGTATTCCCAAGATGCCAAAAGTCTATTTTTGTCTTACAAAATGCGGCTGGGCGTGCAGATGAAGGGGTAAGCACTTTAGTTGAATGAGTGTAGAGGGAACACCAGGACGGGGGAAGCTGTCAGAGAAACAAGCAGCTAAACGTTACTCGACTAGCGTGAAGCACATTCTCAAAGGGGTTTGGGGAGTTTAACGGAGCACACAGCATGTCGAATGAGCAATCAAGGGCCAGTGAAGAGTGACATATCTGGATGTGATGTAAAACTACGTGCTATCTTAGGAATTTGTGTGTGACTTTCAGTAAAAATATGACCAAGTGAGCTGTTTCATCTCAAGCAAATAAACTCCTGGTATTGATTATCATTCATCAAGGATAAAAGCTGATTCTCCTTTTTGTAAGCAAAGGTTTCGGAGGTAACTTCAAACCAGAAATGATTGAATCATTAAGGTTTTCTAACGTTTACAATGGCAGGAACCTTCAAAAGCACATTTATAACAGATTGTATTACTGCGTTCTGGGAAACACTACTACTCCTAAATGATGGACTGGCTAACAAAAGTAAGGTTAATATGAAAACAAAGATTTAATTGCACATGTTTTTTTACGAGTTCATTTCAGCAGTAGAATACTGGATAAACCCTGCAGTTTCATTTACAGTACTTTCGCCATTTGGAATTTCTCGTAGAAAATGATTGCCGACACAAAAGACAACTCGTTGTGGGACAGAATGGGGCCTAAAACCTTTGCATGCAAATGAAGCAACATTTTTGATTGGCAAATCAATCTTGTTTTTTGACACTCACCGATGAATGAATTTCAGTTGGCAGTCAGTTTTCAAAGTATTTTAAATGAATCTCATCAATTCAACCTGCCATACGTCCCTCTGAAGCCCGAAAAGAATGAACCCGACCAATAAGACCGGCTCTTGTGCACTCAAGTCATTCAAAAGTGTCCATTACACTCTTGTGCTGTGATCCCGGAAATGATTGTTCTTCCGTCGCCGTTCCAGTGCAGATAAAGGACTTGTTACAATAGCTGCCAATACAATGCGTGGCCTTCGTCTTTGTAAGTTACAGACAGCTGTAAGTAAAGATTACAGGACATGAGACAGATGTAAATCACAGAAACAATAGACGACGTGGATGGCTTGTGTTGTGGGTCACCACCTGCGTTTTAAATCCATCTACAACTACAACAACTCAACTACAGCTGGACTTCAACAGGAATCGAGAGAGGTTTTTGGTTAAGGTTCAAATCCCACTTCGGTTAGAGAAATTGCACAGTCATGCTCTTAACGGAGCTAACAGCTAATGCTAACAGAGGTTATGCATTGTGATTCATTCAATCTCTATTCAGTACAAATGAGTACTGGGATTAACTAAATAATAACACTATCATGACGTATTCTAATCTTGTAAAATGTAGTTTTTGCAGAGGAAATTAATAAACACAGTTGTATGAAGGAGATGTTTTCACAGCAATATAAAATAGATATTAGAGAGATAATTATGACCTGTATAACTTCCTAACTCTAGCTCTAAGCAGCTTATAATACATAACTAAAACTAATAATGCCAATAAACCTTTTAATCTGACTACGGGACTGTAGAAATTATTTTTCAGGATGGTTCCAGGAGGGTTGTAAAAAGGTTTGTCTCGAGCCTTGCTGTCTTAGTTCTTAGGTCAGACTTTTAAAAAATCATAAAGAAATTGCAAATGGTGCATCTCTCTCTGTTATATATTATATAGTGGTCATGGTTGGGACTTGGGAAAGGCTCTAGGGAAAGAATGTAGGTCAATATAATGTCCTTACAAGTGACAACAACATGTGAGAGAGAGAGAGAGAGAGAGAGAGAGAGAGAGAGAGACAGAAGGTGAGAGCAGACAAAGCAGGAGGGTAGCAGCAGTTGTGTTAACACTGATGGTGTTATTAATTCAGCAGCACGAGGTACGCAGCGGAGAAATCAGCGTGTGATTGAGACGATAGCCGGCTGGGCCGGGACAACCTTGTGAACCAAGGTCAAGATGTAACAGTGATTTAACAGACAGAGCGCGAAGATCCACTTCAGTTTTTCAACAACAGAGAGAGCAAAAATAAACCACGCAGGCTGGTGAGTGTACAAAACACCCACGACCATGAAAAGTCCCCGGCCACGCGGTGGTTTGCGGCCATATGGGTCGCAAGTCTTGGTGCTAGAATGAGTGAAATTTCAAATGTAATTCTTGGCAGGAGAGTTTGAATCCAAAATGTCAAATGCATTCTGGAAAGTGAATATGTACTTTAGTAAGTTATGAACGGCTAAAAGAAGAGGCAGAGAATGAAGACAAATATGAAGAAGAGGACATTAAGTTACTGGATTCCAGATGATGTGAACTTGATGGCAAAATGTTGAACTAACAAGACTAAGTTACAGCCATGCCAGCGGCTCTCTGTGGCAACATTAGGCTGAATGCTAACCCAAAATAACGAGGTTACCGTGCTGATGTTTAGCAGGTGTAATGTGTACCATCATAGTTTGCCGTGTGTGTGTCTGCACTAAACAAAAAGAACAGCTGGTGCTGGTGAGGATATTATGAGTTGAGCAGATATTTGGTCATAAACCAAAGTATTGCCCAAACTGAAATGTTAACCTCATAATGTCTCTATAAAAGTCATGTAAGTTATTATGATTCATCTTGAAGGGGACAAGAATGTGTGGTGCAAAGAGTTTCATTCAGAACCACAAACGTCAACCTCAAGGTGGCGCTACAGGAAAAGTCAGAGTCTCATCCTCGGATTCATCCTCTGGGGACCATGAATGTTTGCACAAAATCCCATGGCAATCCGTCAAATAGTTGCTGAGATATTTCAGTGAGGACCAGAGTGGTGGGCTGAAATGACCACCCCCCGAGCCTCACTGGTACCATTACTGAAGCAGGTACGAGCCAGACCTCACAGCAGCAGTGGTCTACAAATCAGCTCAGGCGAACCTGGTTACTGTGACTGATTCAAAAAAATCTATGTATTGAGTTTTTAGATTGGAAACTCAAAATCCAGATATTATGTCACAAGACAAATTTTTTTACCTCTAAAAACATCCCATAAATAATCCAAATCAAACATCGGTGAGGTGCACAATACGTTTCTTTACTTATGGTCAAACTCTGAAGCTTTGTCCTCAGTTTATAAATGTTCATTTCTAACCAGCGGCCCTCAACAGGAAACAGTGCAGAGTCAGGAGTCCTCGCCGTGACGGCTGAAGTAATCATTCAGGTTATAGTGTCACGGTCCCCCGAGGGGGCCCCACCACTTGTTCTGAGCAATAAGCTAATTGATTGAAACATTCATCTTCGTCCAACAGCCGCGTTCTCGTATGAAAGGTGCCCCCCAGGGCGGCAAAGTCCGGGACTTTTGAAGAATGGTGAAACACACTAATGGAAGTGCCATTAGTGAGAGATGAGAGGTAGGGCGAAAAACGTCAGCCTCATAACAGCATGTATACACCTTTTCAACAGGAAATTAGGTAGAGCTTGTAGTTTGAAAAATCTATGGGCTCCATGCTTCATAGCTGCACCATGATTGGCATACATCAGAGCTGTACCGTGTCGTTAATCAAAGAAAATACAATGTTTGCTCTTGGCTTAATACATGCGGCGAGTGGTCTGCAGTCAGTTTATGATAAAATTGATTGCTTTGTATATATACTTTATTGTCAGCAGCGTTGGCATATTCTGCTTGATTGTCTACATTGTGTGCAAGGTCCTGTAATTTGATGGCGATAAATGTGGTGCCTATTTTCAAAAACAACTGATTTACAGCAATATGGAAATATTATATAGTTTTGTTTTTTCTATAAAGTTACATTATCTACACTGCAACATTTGATCAAGTCATGTCTGTCTGTCTGTCTGCCCGTCTATCTATCCATCCATCCATCTATCTCCCTTTCAAGCTTGTAAGCACTAACTGATACACACTGTGGTACAACTCTCCGATCGATCCCCCAACCAATCGTTATCAGCGGAATAAACAGTCGTCAACTGACCGGAGCACCGTTAACTCTGACATCCTATGAGTTTGGTTGGGATATTTTTTTATAGCTCAATTGGGGCACCATTGGTGAAAATAAGTAGGGTGAAATCCATCAGTGCAGAAAGAAACGAGGACAACTGTTGGATTTTAAAACAGCACTTCCTTCAAATAACCATAGGCTACTGACACCGTTGGGTTATTGTATTTTTCTTGTCGACAGTTCGAGCCTCATTTTGTTTTTCCTCTCTCTGCTCGCCTGGTGAATCAGTCATCCGGAGCATCTGCCTCCGTCTGAGTTTGGGCTGCCGTGCATGCTTGGCTGGGCAAACAGCAGCTTGAGAGGCAGGATGTGAGGCGAGGCCAGGGAGCCGGCCGGCCGGCTGGAAACCGCTGCATTTTGTCAAATCCAATTGCTGGAATGGTGGCACTTAAAAGGCAAGCAGGAGAACAACAGTCGATATGTGATGAAAGGATCTCACAGACGTTTAAAGGACAAATCCTGTCAGAGTCTTCCATGCAAAACAGAATGTGGAGTCCACATTATGAGTGGAAGTAAAGAGCATCCGAGAGGGGGGGGATTGGAAATGTGACTACGTCAATGAAACACTTAAGTAAATGAACTGCTCCAACACCAACTAAACCAACTGCTTTGTTTCCAATAAAAGAAAGGAAATACTCCACTAACGTGGATCTATAGCCGCCTGAAGTGATTGTCTGTTTTATTCAAATGGCCCCAAAGAAACCCATTAAACAACACATTGCTGCACATGTAGAGGGAATACCTGCATGAGGAGAACAATACAGCAATAACACAAAATGAATCCCTGTTTGCAAATACTGGGGCATCCCTCACAAAAATGTATTTTTTTTTTTTTAAACACATTACCACACACACACACACACACTGCCCTACAAGACTTGATTACACTGCAGTCGTGCTTTCTATTCATAGCTGGAAAGACATCAGCCTTGTGCACTTTAGGACCGGGAAGATATGTATGAAGCTCTAACAGATAGCTTGACTATGAGGACACAAACAAGTGGCGCGATACACATTGACAAGTGACAACAAGGTGGTTAAAATCACTGCTCTTGTGGTATTCACGTCCATATATTCCTTCTTCTATACCTCTCTGTATCTGTGTTGTATCTAGAGCAGATATGACGATAATGAGGAAGTCACATCCTGCAACAACAAGCAATGACCACAACAGCTTTCATTATTCGGCTGTAAGTAAGCATACTCCTGGCACACTTCTGCACTGTAAGCACGCCGAGATCATTATTTTGCAAAAATCTATACCAGCAACAACACTATGTCAAATGTCTCTGGCATTGACTGTCCACGGAAAGGTAGAAGTACTCAGACAAAGAGAGTGATTAATTATTCAAAGAGGCTCACTGCATCCATTACATCACATGCATTATGAAGGAGTCCGATCTGCAACATCTCGTCGAGATCTATTGCTCTTAATGATGAGACTGAACCGGCAGGTAAGAGGCATCGACCAGAAGGCTAGCCGCTACCTAGACGACGGCTCTCTGCAAACCAAAGGTTACTATGAAAGCAGGCAGAAAGAATTAATGAACTGTGATTAAAACATACAGTTTTAATCATGCATGCTGTCAACTGGAATGTAAAAAGACATCATTGGTTGCGATGCTAACTGCTGGCGTAAGTTCAAAAGCTTAGTTTCTCTCTGCTGTTTACACTGAATTAAATAAGGATATTTTCTAGGAATACATATCCGTAAAAGCGGCTATGAGTAATATTTCTGTATTAACAATGGAACAAATGACTACTTGTATATGAAAGGGGTCACCGACTGCAGCTTCCCTTAAGTGTTTTAGCATCTTTTAGAAAATCGTGTGATTTTACGCTCTGCAATATTACTGTTTTGATTCACTGAAGCCGCTCTCACACTAAACTGCCCGGTAACGAGCAGCAAATAAACAAAGTGAGCTACTCACTGGTGAACATAGTGGAACGTTTAGCAGTTAAAGAGCCGAGTGTTCTCTCGGGAGGGTTGTTGGAGACCAAAAATAGAGCTAAAAGAGAGACAATTGGACTTAAAGTCATGACCAAAAACACGACTCTAAATGAGTGATAATGTTGCTCCCTAACTGCAGGTTGTGGAAATGAGCTGTTTGCTAACTAAATAAGTGTTGTATTCATTAGCTCTTTGTTTCAACTGCCCCCAAGTAAACAAAGGCCAAATATAAATGCAGAAATATTTTTGACTTGCAAGTAATTTTGCAACATGTTTCTCTTATTAATGTTTTGTTGCTGCTGTTTGCATTCCTCCTGATGCAAACTAAAAATAAAAGCACCATTGTTTGTTTGTTTCGTTTTGTTTGCCATGTTTGCTTTGTGTAGCAAATGAGCTACAACTGCATTTCATTCTGTAACCCTGTGTTGCATGATGACAATAAATGATCCTTGAACCCTTGAATAACTTGCTAATCGGTTACGATCCATTCCAGCTCGCATTGATGAAAATAAACAAAAAAGAACGACAGCTCTCCAATTTGAAATGGAGGATGTGGATAGATGACATCGTCTTAAAAATAGCAGAGCACAGAGAGTTTTTTCATCTTGTCCAAGAGCTCTGCCCACATGTTCCACGGCCTTGAGACGAGCATATAAATGGCCGGGCTATTCTTTCCTCTGCCAAGGCTGAGCATGTTTCCAACTCTCCATCTCCATCATCACTTAACTTTTTTAATTAAATATATATTTCTTCTTGATCATGTGAACTGACTCTTAAGATTTGGAACAAAGTCCTTATCTCTGTTAGTTGTCCAAAAATAATATTTTGTCATATTGGGCCCATCTGTCCACGTAGTTTCACACTAAGTGCTAACTGCAGAACATTGATCTGCTTTGGGAAAAAGTCAAACTAATACATGCTTTTCTTATCTTATAGGAGATGTTTCAAACAGACATTTTCATGCACCGAATTGTAAAACAACCTCTAGTGTTTAGTTCGGTGGTTGTAACAGCATCATTAAAGAGGAATTAGATTACTATCCATCACGCGATGTACAGATTTAGCGCTTTTCCATTTATTGCCTCGTTGAGATGTGACTGAATGCGTGTACGTTAATCAATCTTCTGTCTGATCCGCCCCGTTCGGCACACTCACCTCCATAGTGGTCAGGTTGCATCGATGGGTTCCAGCAAACCATCCGTCAGTAGAGCACTGGTCGATATCAACATCCTGCAGATTAATGTCCACTCGCACCACGCCCCTGCAAGACAGGAGGACACCATTAACCCGAGCTGTTGAAGGATCAGCAGTGTCAGTGCACAGTGAGGAAGACTGCACTATTACAGGTTGGATCCACTGAAAGTTTAGGAACATTTAAATGTTGTCCAGGTTCAGTAGGATGTTAGATCACAGCCCGGGAACACGAGAGCACTTGTTAGTGTAGAGAATTCACACAATGAACATTTATTATTTACCATTTAAAATTGTCTTGTGTTCAAACATGCATGAGGTTGCGTAATTAACAGAGAATAGTAAAAAAACAAATCCTCATATTTATCAAATCATAAGATGGTAAGTAATAATATACAATAGCCTGATAATAATGCATTCACCTTATGAATCAGAACGTATTTCTCTCCCTTACATAATAATAGTACATTAGCTGCCTTTGATACTGGTGATCCTGGCCCTGGTAAACTGTATAAAATCATCAATTCAACCATAATATCCCCCTTCTACAACTCCTAGCGTTAGCAATTAGTAGAATTAGTGCTAATTTACTAATGGAACGTGTGCGAAGCATTTAAATACAGAAATTAAGCCAGATAGTTCACCCACAGAACTGGAGAATCATCACGTTTTTAAGTTTTCTTCAGTATCAAAGTAATCCAGTGATTGATGTCTGTACACCCATGATTTAAACTGCAGATAAGAACTGCTAATAGATTATTCAGCATACTTATTATGGAGGCAGTTTGTCAAAATAACAGCTAACTAACTGACTCGATGGCTGCATTGCACTTTCTGTTTGTATTGAGGACGGGGATTTTCGGGGGCTGTGTCACACTTTGAAAACCCTTAACTTTTCATGTACATATGGAGAGTTAATTATGGATAACATTTTTCAAACCACACACAAAACATACCGGGCTATTATGCAAATTCAGAAAAGAATATGTACTACTGATCGACTGCTTTTGGGAATCAATCCCCTCTCTTCCTGCTCAGCTGAATCTCATATTGACAGCGAGACGATAAAGTGTCAATAGATCAATTAACACAACAAAACACTCAGCAACGGTCGCTTGAAAGACTCGAGTCTCTGGTCGATTCCGGCCAGCTGAGCCGGGCAGGAACTTCTAGCGGGGATGCTGAGGATTTACACTTACTTAGCTGCTTAAAGCTCTACGAAGAGAAGCTCAGCAGCTCTGATACTGAAGGTCAGTCCTCTCTGATTTTGACTCACTGGTGGGGCGTATGTCTTTTCTATCTGACAGCTGCAGCACACAGGACAGACCAATGGCTGGATGCAGTATAGAAGGAAAAACAAGCAAGTTTATCCCTGTTTAATTCTACATGTAAACTTTACATCTCGGACATGTGCAGTTCAGCAGGAAGCTCTTAACTGTCTCTTGGTGACAACAGGCTTTTCCCTCCTGGCAAGGTGTTGTTAAAAAAATCTGTACTGACTTTAAACTTTGAGGACATGCTGAAGAGTTATAGCTCGGCAGGGTAAGTGTAATGACACAAAAAAGAGGCATTTCACAAACACATGCAAGACATTTGCATAGAGAACAACTGGCACAAAAAGGAGAAAAACTAGATGTTCTCAAGTAGTTTTCAACAGAAATCCCCAAATAAAAATGGATCAGTATGAATAAAATACACAACTCGTCCAAAGCGAACACCTGAAACCGTGTTTTAATCTGTTCAGTCAGGCAAAACCTGGAGCCGCCTCACCGACAATAAACCAGTGACTGACTTTGTAATAACCTTTAACTGCCGTGATGCTTGTGTGAGCATCGACATCCACATTATTCTTTTAGAGGATTAACAGATAGCAAAGATAAAAGCAGAGTGCAGACACTGACTTTGGTCTTCCAATTTCTAGCCTGAGCTACAGAAAGGATGAATAAATAGTTGTTATAGAGTTAAACATGTCATGAGCTGCTGTCTAGTCGCCTTATTTACAGTGTCAGTGGTCTGTTTTAGAGAGGAAAACACTGAACAGCCAGATCACTGTGTTATTTGCACATATCAGCACACCTCTGAGGGAGCGTATTGTTACGGGCAAACGATTTGTGGTAATTTGCTTAAACAAATGTATTCAGCTAATTCTGACACAAGTAAACGAGACGGATGAGATTACAGGACTGAGATTAAGACCCTGATCGTTTCATTTGATATCGAGCCTCAGTGATTACATATTCCCAAACACATTCGCAATTAATCAAATTACCACAAACCAACAGACACTCAATCTTTGATGGTCTAGGGGCCTCGGGTAAAGTGCCCGCTTTGCTTTCTCCAATTGACAATCAAGGCTTGAGTATTATCACTTATCAGCGGGGTACGTAAAAGCTCTGTGGTGCAAACAAGCACAAACTGGAAATTCAATCACGCGGATAACAAATGTGAACCAAAATAAATATGTTATCTGTGGTTATACAACTAATAGCTGATTTATTGGGTAGCGCTGACATCTCACTGTGTCAAAAAATATCTTCAATCCTTTTTAAATATTGACAACAGAGCTATTCATATTCAAACCATGACACAGCAATCATTGACAACACAGAGAGGCCAATATTCTGTCTGTCCGTCCAGCTTTGACTTACGAACAACACACACACACACACACACATGAGTAGTGCTGGTGTGGCCTGCTCTCCAGGTGTAGGAGCTGGTTCACTATAACCAGCTCCCTGTGGACACCTGGCGAGTGCAACGCTCTCATAACTGCTGCTCCGGTCCCGCCTTGGGGGGAAACTGACCTCGCTTTTCTTTTTGTTTCCCCCCCCCCACTGCACTGATGGTTGTTTTGCCGAGAAATTACCTCCGTTTCAATTCTCCTGTATGTAATAAGGGTTGGAAAGAGTCCACTGAATCACACGCAGCACAAGAACAGGATGCAGGAGCTGTCAAAATGTATGTTTCACTGGCAGCTCAAGCATTAACTTTTGCTTGGGTTTTGCTTGTTAAATTGAGAGTCTTATAAAAAATAATAAAATAGCCTGTTTTCTCCCTTTATTTCCACTCACAATCTTCCGCTTCCAGCCAAAGTGGACATATAGCATATAAAATAGAACTGTGGGGCTGGATGTCCACTGAAGATGCGTTCAGAAAGCACAAAAGACGGGGTCGTAATTATAGAGCGGGAACGGGAACGGGGAAAGTGAAGCAGAAGCATCATGGTGGCCATCAAGGCCCTCGGGCATAAAGACGGGATTATCACAGAGAGCCGGAGATAGTGGTGCCCCAGGAAACAGAGTGCTCTCTCCTTTCATCCCCCATTCTTTGTGGGTCTAAAAGGCCAGGACAGTAAAGAGAGGAGCGTCCCACCAGCAGGGGCTCTGGTCTTTCTGACACACCAGTCAGACTGTGCTAATGTTAGCCCCGGCATTATGAAGCTGACTGTAGATATATCTGGGTAATTGCTTACGGGCTACAAAAGGATATTCACCGAAACATTCTCGCAATGAAGGCCCCCATGTCCAACCCTTTGTTACAAGTCAGTCTCTGATGTATTCATGAATGAATACTGAATGTCAGGCCTTTCGGCTTTGAGCTGAATGTCTATATTCAGGCCCAGAAAATGGACTCTGAGATTCCTTTTGCCCATTTTAGCCACTCTGTGCAGAACCGTGGTTGAGGTCTGAACTGATCAGAGCACAGAAGACACATTCATACGATTCTTGTCATAGTTCATTTCATAGTAAAGCCATTGCTCTTCACAGAGATGTGGTAAAACCAGCGCAGTGGATAAAGACTAATACCAGATTAAGCGCTGCATAAGAATCTATTCTATTAGCAGCTATTATTAGCTGTCTCTCAGTGGGGACTGCAGTGTGATAACATGAGGCTTATATGACCAATGTAGCTAATCACTTTAGTGCTTAATTAATTTATTAAATAAAAACATTACGGTTAAACCTAGCATGGTGAAAACTGTACAGCTCCTCCACTTTAAAAACAGATACAAATATAGGCATTTCTTATATATTTCTTTCCATATTTTCTATTGTATTTGTTTCTCTATTATGTCGCTTGACTTTTACTGTTTTGTATTTATCATTATGCACCAAATCACAAAGACAAATGCCTTGTGTAAACCTAACGTTACTTGGCAGTAAAACTGTTTCTGATCCTGTAAATGATTAGCTAACAATAGCAATCACCTGTGTTCACCTCACCCTGTCACTTCATGGTGAGGACAGGACTCCTAAACTAAAGTTATAGCTGCTGAGAGCTGCTGACCAAGCTGTTGGCAGGGTTGCCAGATTGGATTGATAGAAATGAACAGTAGCACAATAGAGAGCCCGTTTTCACTCATATGAACAGAAGCCTATTTTATCACTGAGCTATGACAGAATAATAATGGAATGGGAAAAGTTTCAATTAAGTCGTAATATACTGGAATGACATTTAGTTTTGACAGTCATCAAGTTGTTGATCATTGCTGGTGGAGCTGAGAGGATTTAGTGCCCTGTAAATCAAAATCATATTACTCATATAAAATGTATTGGAGTAGAGTCTAACTTTGTATTGGTGCATATTGAATTGTACAAAAAAGTAATGATGTCATAGATTTTGTTCTTATTATAAATGCTTTTATTGTTTCTGTTTTTACCATGTAAAGTGTCTTTGAGTGCCTTTTAAAGTGCTATATAAATAAAATGTATTATTATTATTATTATCTTCAATGAAAGAATTGTCCGAAAAGCTATTTTAGGACTTTGTGTGGCATATTCTAATCTGTGAATCTTGAACACAGATTATTTTTTTCTATAATATTGTCTACATTTGCACAGGACTGAAGAGCATCTGCATGTTTCTTCTGAAGCGGGTGAATTAAGCTCCGATGTCTGCAGTTACACTGACTGTGTGCAGATAAATAATAATATAAAGGAGAACATGGAAGACCGGCACAAGCTTAAACATGATCTTTTAGCTTCTCCGTGTAGCCGGAAGACTTGCACGCCCAGATGAACTTGCATGCACATTTCTCCTGCCCCAGAGTGTCTTCACAAGAACACATTGCTGTCCTTTTAGAAGGGCACAGTTCGTGCATTATGTCATGGAACAATCACAATGCAGGAACCGTGCAGCCCTCCCGAGGAACAAAAAAAATGTCTCTCATGTGATGGAAATGCATTAAGCTGACAGGACGAGCAGAAGCTAATGTGAGTGTAGCCGCCGGGCACGATGCTGCTTGTCTACCAGCGTTTCAGTGCGACCCGGGTCATTTTATTGAGTCCTGTCGCCGGTAATCAAAAAAAAGACACAGGGCCCGAGGCGAAGCTGCTATCACAGAAAGGGAATAACAGAGTTGTTTTATTTTTTTATTTTGAGAGCCGGCACTTCTGGACTCTTGACACTCTTGTCATTAGAAGCACTCCTCTGAAGACCGAACACCACGTCGCTGCTGCTGACAAAAGAAAACCTGACAGTCTGACTGTAGCTGGTGACAATTCACATCAGAATGAAACAGTTTGATTCTGAATGAAAACTAATTATGGCTTTCAATAAACGGCACTTTATCCTCGTTATTTTAAGCCTCATCGGCCCATAAAACGTCCTTAAAATTGGTAACTTCATCGTACAGGTCACGCAACAAGCAATATTGAACTAATCAACACTATTCTGAAACAGAGTTCATAGACAAGCTGCATGTTAAAGTTGCATTCAAATTCTATATTCTGTGTTTAAACTCAAAATCATACAGTAATGCTGACAGCTGTAGGATTAGATGAAACTGTTAAGACCACTCTGTGGAAATATTATAGTAAGACACTTAATGTACAAAAGGAAAAAGGGATATTCGCCAAATTAAATAAATATTAAATGGCTTAAACCTGCAAAATGGTGTTTAACTTGTCCTTTTTCCTTATGTGCTTTCCTGCTTTATAACTGTTATATATTTATAATGAGACATCTACTGTAAAAAAGTATTTCCTGTATTTTCCTTACTTAAAACCTGAAATTAGCTAAATTCCTTTTCCTACAGAACAAAACCCTCTGAAGTCCATTCTGATGCGTCCTTATTATAATCTGCACTCCAGATTAGATAAGGATAAACCTACAGTAACGATATTACAGACTTAAATCCTTCGAGAGGCAACCAAATTACATCACCGCAACAGTGTAGAAAATCACGGAGATTATCCCGTACTTAGCAGTATTATTAGGAAAACTATATCTCCTCACAGCGAGCCAGAAGGGCCGGTGGTTTGGATTTTCTGTAGTGTTGACATTTACTGGCTGAGGGCGTCGTATTGACAGGCTGCCTCGCTGAGCAGCGGAGTCCCAGTGACGTCAGCTATGGGGGGGGGGGGGGGGGGAGCACCTTAGGATCTTTAACCCCCGCTTGCTTCAGGTTTCACTCAGTGGTGCACTCAGGATCTCAGCGTCCTCACATCTTCATCGGGTGAGAAATACTTAGCTCAGAGTCTCCACTAATTTTTCTTCTCCCTCTCTTTCTCTCTCTCTCTCTCTCTCTCTCTCTCCTGCTCTCTCTTTCATCTCAGCTTAATGTCATATATTATGGTGTTTAGCCTCGGGTATTGTGGGGTTTCCTTCCTATTTGTTTCTGGATGGTGTCCATGGAAGCAGATGCTGCCTGCTCCTCCTGCAACTCGAGGCTTCCCCACCCTGTCAGAGGGCCGGGCGTCCCACAGCAGTCAGGCTGTCCAGGCTTTAGCTGCTTGTGCAGCTAAATGGAGGCGTTAAGCCAAGCGTAAACGAAGACTATCCTGCTATCTAATTAGAAACCTATTTGGCCTTTGGAGAAATGTGCAGAAAAATAAATATCTGTACAGTTGTTTTACTTTTTAGATAGTTTCAACCAGTCGGCCTGATCATATTGCTGCTTCAGCCTCAAAGCAATTAAGGTCTGTGTTGTGAAAGGTGAGTTTGAAGTACAGTGTGTTCACCTAACACACACACACCACCTCCCTCTCTTCCTCTTCTGTGCATTCCCACTTTGTTTTTTTTGCATTTGTGTGTCTGTGTGCTGTTATGCGTTTGCGTCTGAAGTTTAGAGTGATCTGCCAATTAGGATGGTTCGGAGCATCCGGAGAAATGTCTCAACCTCCAACAATGACACACACACACACACACACAGGGTTACACACTGCAGGCTTGACAACAGCCAGACCTCTGTGTGTGGTCCAAGCTGCCTCCCCTGTGCCTCCAGTGCAGCCGAAGAGGCAGACGGGAAGAGAGGAGTCGAAGTGTGAGAGGTGCGATTTCTTGCACCTCCACGGAAAACAAACAGGCCGATCTATCGCAAACACATGTCCACACACTCCCGGTCTAATAAAAGGTTGCACGAGTTGTTTAGCACCTGCGCGTTCGACAAACAAACGGGACACACACAAAAACAGCCCCACGTTCTTTTTTTAAAATCTATTTCCATATGCCGAACACATAAAAACAGGTCACGATGCTTCTTACATCATCACTCCAAACAGGAAGTGACTGAAGCATTAAAAAGGCTGGAATCAAGATGGCCCATGCAGGGTCGGTGTTCTACATCTTTCATTATTAATTCATTGTTGTATTGATTGTGTATTCATCTGGAGGGGAAGCGGAGGCGAGCTGATGTCTGAGGCGGCTATATTATCCATCCCCTCCTCTCCAGTTTCTTATCTGGCATTGTGCTGAAGCACAGGGAGGATGAGCCGCCCGCTACTTAGATATGAGCGTCTGAGAGATGGCTGTTGAGAAGCAACAAAAGGATGCGTGGCAAAAAGGAAGTTTATTTGTGGCCTGAAATATTCCCCAATAACTCTTTAAATCGAGCTATGATTAGCAAGGTTGTTCAGATATGGCAACACGACTGCATGGCTACTCCAATGAATGGCCATAAAAACAGCTCCATGTTTGTTGTTAAATTTGTTGTTGTTTGTTTAAAGTTGGAGAAGTTTTAGTTGGATGTCGCTTATGTGACAAACTATTTCTTGGCTGCTTCCCTCTGCCTCCAGTCTTTATGCTAAGCTAACTGGCGTCTGGTGGTTGCTTCATATCTAACATACAAACATGAGAATGTTATAATAAACAGTTGTTTTTATATATGAGCCTATAGCATATATAGCATATAGAGTTTACTGGTGTGTTATGCATGATACCTTTTCTTTCTGAGAGTTAGACTAGAAGATCGACGCCGCACTCAATGAAAATATGAAACACCAACTAGCAGCTCTGTTAGCATAGCTTAGCATGAAGCCTGGAGACGGGAGAAAAATGTTGAATGGTTTCCGTTCCGCATTGGTCTAAATTGTTATCAAGCAATCCATTAGATCTACAATAATCCCCAACTGCAGTAATGCTGCAAGGAGTCATAAATAAAGTGTGATAATGTGGAAATGTCCCTTTTTTGATTGCCGCTGCACTCGACTTTTCCCCCGTGTAAAGAAAACATATTCATGAATGGATGTTGCTCTCGTTCTCCTTGAAGCGCAGCGGGATGTTTCTCTCAGTACGGCTGAACAGGCCACTCTCTCCGGGGACATTAAACAATACCAAACGCCCACGCATGTCACACCTTCCATCTAATGATGGGGGGGGGGAGGACAACAACAAAACGGCTTCTTTGGCCATGGAAGCATCTCTAACACAATTACTTGGAAAAATCAAACCAAATATGAAAGAATTTAGCTTCACAAACAGACTGGAGTTGTGACTGGTCATCAGCTGCGTGTACCGGCTACTATCAGATTGCTTCAGTCGACTTTAGACTAAGTGTGAGCTGCTCTGAGAGGCTTTAGTCCCCACCAGGTAGCTATTAGAAGCCTATAATCACTGCAGGTTTTGACTCATTTGCAATCCGTGCCTGCCATGTGAGCGACTCCAGTGTATCAATTAAAGATTCATCGAAGGCAGTACACACAGTGATCTGGATTAAATATTCATTGGGGAAGATGTTGGATCATATATGGAGCTTTAACACTTCACTGTACGTTTATATGGCGGCATAAACGTGGCACATTACACAAGCAGGCTGCAGCGAGGGTGGCTTCAGGACACCCAAACATCAGACGTATATTTCATCATTTCTTCATCTGCTGAGCACGACGTGTCTCTCATCTCATGATGACATTTCACAGCCCCCCCCCCCGCCCCCCCCTCAAAAAAAAGACAAGGGCATGCAACATTTCCTGAGTAGTAAAGCATGCAGCTGAGAGGGTTTTTGATAAATGAATTATAGGGCCTGTAGCCAGAGGTTTCCACCACTGCCACATCCAGTAACATGCAGGGTTATTTTTAGCAGCCAGACTGGAGGAGAGGAGAACCCCCCCCCCCCCCCCCCCCCCCCCTTGGAATAAGGGGGGGAGGCCAGTGGGAAGCTGCAGCATGTTTGGAGAGGAAAGAGAGGCAGGGGTTGAAGATGCAGTTGGTGGTTTAACCCACCTTAACTCACCTTTACCGTGACACAATCCTCACTCACACACAACTTATAATACAAGAGTAACACAAGAAAATGAGCACTTTTGATAACAAGAAAGCAAAAGTGAGCTTGCTGTTTACCAGCTTTTAGGCTACATTACTGTTCAGATTTCTACCATCTGTGTTCCTACCTGAATTCAGGAGACAGGTTGGGCTTCAGGCCATAGAACGCGGCCGATAAGGTCAGAAGCCAACGGGGGACAAAATTCCCATTTTCACACTCCAGGTAGGGCGCAGACCATTTGACGTGCGTCTTGTCCGGGATGAAACTCTCCCCTCTTTTTAAAGAATTGTCAAGTGACCTGAAATCTTGGCTCAGCACCCTCTTATGGAAGCTGGGCTTCTTCCTGTCTTTGACACTGTGGTACCACTCCGTGTCTACCGTGCGGTTGTGCAGATGGCGGTGCGCCACGCCGGAGAGGTCTTGGAGGACTATCTCCCCACCGGCCCTGGTGGCTTGGAGGAGCACCGAGGGCCCCTCCGCGGACGAGTCCCCACCAAAAGTGACGACCGCCCGGTGGATCTTGGCGTCTCCCTCCAGCACGCTCCTGACTAAGGCATGGTACCACTCAATGTCTCGCCGCAGACTCTGCTCCCTGGACCTGTTGGCTTGCAGGATCATGTTGAGGAAGTTCGTGGCGTGCAGCACCGTGTCCAGCACGCTGCCCATGGAGTGATGCGGGGTGCCTCGTGACTTTCCGCGCAGAGAGGTGAGCTCGTACCTCCGCGAGCAGTTGGCGCTCTTCAAGGTGGTCGAGTCCCCCGTGTGGAGGAAAGCCGTGACCACCCGGGGGAGGTGCTCCTCCGCTTTCTTCGCGGTCTCCCCGGGAGGAGGATGCTGAGGCGCGCGGAGCTGCGCCAGCTGCCGACGGTGCGTCTGAACGCCGTAAATCGCCTCGCGCGCTCCGGCGTCTTCTCCCCCACGCGCTGACCATTCCGCGTATTCGTGGTTCGATCCGATCACAAATCCCACATGCAGCAGCAGCGACAGCCGGAAAACAGCCATCCTCCCTCCAGAAAAAAAAGAAAGCGTCCGCAGATGTTCAGGGGGAGGGCACGGGGGGACGGGGGGGAGATTGCTGCTCGGAATTACGGTGTCGTTGGGCGGGCGTGCTGTAGAAGAAGAAGAAAAAAAACCTACCGAATTGCTCCGCTAAACCATCGCTTCACCACTTGTGGTGTTCTTGCAAGCTCCGCGCGTCGGATCTTGAAATCAGTAAAAGCAGATGAGGAGGAGGAAGCGCGAGGAACCCCGTCGCTGTCCTCGCTCAATCCCGTCTTCTTCCTCACAGATGCCTCATACAGCTTGTTGATGTTGAGTATCCGCTTGCAGCTGTTTCCCCCCAGCCTCTCTCTCTCTCTCTCTCTCTCTCTCTCTCTCTCTCTCTCTCTCTCTCTCTCTCTCTCTCTCTTAGACTGTCTTGGCTTTGCTGTGCGGCGGACGTTCTCCCTCTGCGTGCAGGCTACACAGACTGAATCAAAACGAGGGAGGGGAGGGGTAAAGTGGGCAGGTTATTGTTATATTTATATATTTTTCTTAGGAGGCACCGAGTCAGGGAGCTTTCTCACTTGGATGACAAACGCACTCCGCCCTCTTCCGACCACGGCAAGCATTAAGTGAGGCCTGCGTGTGCAAAAAAAAAGCCACGGAGAGCCCGTCTTCCTCGTCATCTCATCGGGGCTCCATGTGGCCGCATGCTTCCGTCAATCACGGCGCGGTGTTCGGTTGGGTGGAGCGCGGGGAGGGAGCTGTCCCGGTGCTGAAATCAGATGAAATCAGCGTCGCGTTGATTCATCAGAATGAAGCGCTTGATTCAGAATCAATAGGTAGAGATTTTGTTCTCACTTTGGCATTCAGGAGTCGTTTGTTTACTGTTGATCAGTGTGAGAAAATAAAAGAGGATTAATTACAACCACTTTCATTTCTAGTTGTAAAACAATTTGAGAAATATATTTGAAAACCAAATTCACTGACAATAGTGTAGAGGAAAATATACCCATACCCATACTTGTTCATGAAGAGAGACTTAATATAATGTAATTCAGATATGTGATTTATCCCGACTGTTTGAGTGTAATTTGATTGACAGTGACCAAACAACCCATCAAATGTCATAGATTCTGATTGAAATCTGATTGGTGCATGGCAGTACAGGTGACATCACCTTTTTTCCCATGATCACCCGCCCACTGCAAGCCAATGAGAAGAGCCCAAAATACAGGCGATGCCAAAATATCTTCCATGAAATGACTGTTCAAAATCTGGCAGAAAATAATGAGCTCTTGTAGGATGTCAGTACTCTAAAACATAAGTTTTTAGAGCCTTTGAAGGAACACTTCACCCTCAATATGACCATTGAGTTATATCAGTTATATCAGTAATCCTTGATGAATAGATGGAGGCCAGGTTTAACAACAGCAAAACTTCCTCAAAACATCCGTTTAAACTCTCACATGACCCTCGCAGTACAATCCAAGTCTCGTTTATCCAGTCGTATGCTCACTACCTCCCAAACACATGAATTTTTTCGTCCAAATCGTACTCGCACTGTCTCGTATCGTGCATGCACAAAGCATGAGTCGGTGTTCATGGAGTTACTTGAATGGCCTGCACAGAGCCCCGACCTTTAACCTCATCCTACTCCCTTTGGGATGAACTGGAGCAACGTGGTCCAACTTCACTAACGCTCTCGAGGTTGAATGGAAGCAAATCCCTGCAGCCAGGGTCCAACATCGAGATGAGAAAAGCCTTCCCAGAAAGAGTGGAGGCTGTTAAAGCAGCAGATTAATGCCCATTGATTTGAGACGAGATATTCAACCACATATCTCGTAATGGGCCACAAGTATGTGCAAGATCAGGTTTTAAAGATCTTTTTTTGACTTTGTCAAATACTGTAAATAGATTTCCTTTGGGCTTCTCCAAGTACAGCAAGCACACTATAACATAAAGACAATTTGCCTTTATTGTGATCCATATGGAACGACAGCAAAGATTACAGCTGCAGTGGTCAAACATTTTATTCAATTACTGTACAAAACCACAGGTTATTTTACTGCTCAGTTGTCACTTTAAACTAAAATATTCTGTCTTTTCTCCCAGGCTGGGCACATAAAACTTGTTCCACTAAAGGTTTCTTTTCCTGAAGCACTAAAGTTTTTTATCGTCATTCAGCCAAAAGAATGGATGGATCACAAATGGAGGTCTTTTTACTGAAGAGTGCGTCCCGTATGTCTTCGTTGATAGGACATAAAACAAAAAAGTAGGAATTCAGTCATGCCTTCCCTTCAACCTGGACAGGTTTCTAATCAATAAACTAATTTATAGTCGATGCAAGCGGTTGCTCCTTCACGTGTTATCCAAGCACACTCCACTAAATCTATTTTACCACTTCGTCAATCTATCAGTCTCTCTTATTAGTCCAAGCTCCAAGGATGCTCTCTCCCCCTCTATCGCTCTCTCTCTCCCCCTCTCCCCCTCTCCCCCCCTCTCTCTGTCTCCTGGGTGCAGGGGCATGTCACGTCACGCTGTGTGGGCTACAGGCATCTCGTCCTGGCAGCAGGGTGAGGCAGACAGGCGTGACGGAGGGTGACAGAGCTGAGAGTGGACCTGTGTGCTGTGTGGGCCACCGGGGGGGGGGGGGGGACGCTGGAACCTGGAACCTCGAAGACGTCCTGGACTTCATGACCTGCCGACGTACGGCTGCATCCACAAGGATGCTTGCTTGTCCTTTCTTGAAATCTTGATATCTTGCAAGCAAACGGCCTGGAAATCCAGCAGCTGCCATCAATGCACCGCTGTACAGAACATAATTGGAATAGCTTGATGACACCTGCACAGCTGTTTTGGTCAGTATATCAAAATGGCTGCTGTATGTTCTCACTGTGGAAAAAAAGTCTTTCTGCTTTCTCAAGTCCTTGCAGTAGTAGATGTGCATGTTAGAAACTCACATTCATATCTGTTGGATTGAGGTCTTTTAGCATCTGGGCTCATTAGTTAGATGGCAGCGTGGATTAAAGGTGTCAACGTCCCTGTTAAAGGGCCAGCGTGTTGGATTTGGCGGCAGATTGCAATCAACTGAAACTTCTCCCGTTTGCCCGCTCCTTGAAGCATTCTGGTGATTATACACTAAAGAAAACATTCCTATTAAGGTTATATTCTAGGGATGCTAATTTGGATTATTTTTTCTAACCGACAACTAGCCCATGCTCACTTAAGGTGGGCTGACCTTTTAAGGTGGACTAGCCATTAAGGGACAAGCCTGAGTTTTGCTTTTTATATTTCTTTTAACTGTTAAACTGAGCGGAAACTGAAGCCTTAATCGGTCAACATTTGTTATTGTCTGTTAATTATTAACACCCCTATTAGATCCCCTAAATGCTACACACTGGACATTTAACTTCCCAATATTTTTACATCACCCTCAATCCTTTCCTAATGCTAACAGGATTATTTCTCCTCTTTCTCTTTCCATTTTGATGTTGGCGCTATCAAAGTGCTGCAGAGAAGGAAATGAAAGAAACACAAAACATCAGTCATGGTGATGATGACAGTGACGAAGGTGGACATGGCACCTCCTCTGGAGGTGTGAACCATCTGCATGAGCCGTGGGTTCTTAATGTTAATGTGCTGCCAGTTGGAGACTTATGATATGTCATCAACACCAATTCCTGGAATTGAGAAATTGTGGTTCAGCTTAATTACGTGCAGTTTTGAATAATGTGACATTTAAAAAGTATGAGTACCTGATGGGAAAATCTGGATTTGTTTATCTGCTCTACTTGACAGGTTTGTTACATCATCACTGTGACAGCGTTGAGTCCTAAAACACAGAAATGAGTGAGTGGGTTTGCACTTCCGGTCCCATCGTCTCAAAGTCAAAGTGTTTTTTAGTTGTATGTCTGAAATAAGGTCTGAGGTTGACACAAGGTTATGAGTTTTGATTGTTTTGTTCTATGATATAAAATACGTCAGTAAATACCCTTCTTGTGAATTTTGAAGCCTTTGAGTGTCTTTAAAAAGTCGGTGGCTAACAATGTGTCTAAACGGCATCGTGCCGACTAGTCCGCCTTCACAGCCTCGTTGCGTTTCATGCAACGGTGGTGCAGTTTGTTTACACGTTTATTTTCTACAATAATCCAAAATCCAATGAAAAATAATCCCATTGTCTTTTTGTGCAGGGAACCAGTGAGATGCTGACTTCTTGTTGGCTTTAAATAATACGTCATCCCTGCATCGCTCTATATGTTGCAATGACACACTCAGATTTGTGGATGTTAAATGTTAAAAAGTGTAATTCACCTCTATTTTGTAACCCAAGTGTAATCCTTTGCTAATCGTATTTATAATAGCCGTGTCTGTTGAAGTGTTTCATTCCACCATCGTGAAGAGTGCAAAAAACACCTGACAATGATCGATTGTTCACACTGCTGCCAGTGAAAGAAAAGCCGATGTGAAACAAAATGGAACCTTTTTATTCTGTTTGAGCAGCACATCAAGGTACTCCACTGACTACACACGTTGATATATCTTGCCTAAGAGGCATTGAATTATAATCAATGCATTTATAAGAGTGACTGTGTGCTGTTGCAAGAAGTTGACAATCAAAACCAGCTGTTTAACTACAAAGCGTGCAAACAGGTCAGTATTTTCTTTAAAAACTACATGAAAAAGGGAACATTTTGCTTAAACAAATGATTCATATTTAGTTGATGATGACTTCCAAAGCAAATGTTTTGGAATACCTTTTATATCGTGGGCTCTGCATGTAAATGCACCTTCTTAACATGCCCACATACGATCAACGCTGTAACTGTGGTCATTGTTTGCTGATCTGCAAACTCTTGTCTTTACCTTCGTCTTTACTTTTATCCGATCCGCATGTAAGCTGTGTCAGAAATACTGGAATGAAAATGAGGCCGTGAAGCATCCCAATAAACATGACAAGAAAGAAGATCTTAAAAAATGTTCTGAATGTGTGAAATTCAGACGTGGCCAACACCGACACCCCTAAAATGGTGGACACGGCCCCTTGAAGTATGGGGTAGCCCAAAGTGGAGAGGGCGTCCACGGCCTTGTCATTGGGACTCGTCCTCTCGCTGGAGGCGAAGGCGTGAGACACGTGAGCTGAGAAATCCACGGTGAAGCCGATGCAGAGGGTGAAAGCGATCATGGATATGGAATCGAGAGTGACGTCCCAAAGCGCCATGAAACCGGTGACGCCGGCGGTCACCGAGCCGATCGAACAAGTCAACCACAACGCGCAGAGCAGGTCTGGAATCAGCAGGAGAGAGACGACCAGCATCCCAGCTGTGATCACGAAAACGTTCTTAATCGTGGTGCTGACCACCACGTCGTACTGGTCGTAGAAGATGAATTGCTGGTTATAAACTGATAAAGATGCCGCGCGGCATCTTCCCGCGGTGGTTTTCAGACCTGTAAACATGTGAATTTCCATGCTGGCGTTGGCGATGTCGACGGTCTGAATGAAGAACCGGGATGCGCGGACGGCGTCCCCGGTGAGGTTCACGTCTTGCTGTAAAAAAGGAAATGAATCAAAAAAGCGAGATAGATTTTTGAGGAAAACGTCTTTATCGTCGAGGTTTAAATGTGTTTCCCGTCCGTATGACAAATAAGAGTCCAGCCAGGACGTAGAGACGTCCTCGTCTACAAACTGGAGCTTTTTAAAATCCTCGATGCATCCCTGAAGTTGGTGTCTCTTGGTTTTATCCCAATATGGGAACTCCTCATTCACAATAACCATCACAGATGGGCCGTAATCGGAGAAATACTGCCTATCCTTCCTATTGAATCTGATAACGTGGGAGTTATCAGATGCCAGATCATAGAGCTCAATCCCCTGTTGAACGTGCAAACATCCATAAATACTTGCAGCTAAATATACCACGTAAAGGAAGATTACAACCGCCTTGACACAGGGTTTTATCAAAAACGGGCCGTAGTAATCCTTAAAGAAATTACTCGCCGGTGTTTTTTTCTCCTCTCCGGTGTTCTTATCGTAGTCGCCTCCCACACAGCAGATGTTATACACCGCAGAATAATCATCACTGTGGTCTGATGGTACTTTCTTGCAGGTCAGCCAGTGCCTGTTGCTGGCTTCTCGCCTCCCGTTCAGAGCCAGGAAGGCGCCGAACAAGGTGATGGTGTAGATGTAGCAGAACACGATGGAGACGCTGGCGTACAGGCTGAACGACTGCACCGACGGGAAATCGGACGCGACGCCTATGCAGAACTTGAAGACGTCGGTCAGGGCCGTGATGGTGATGGACATGACTGCTTCTTTGTAAGAGTGAGCCATCCGCTTCGGCACCGAGTCTTTCACGTTGGTGTGCTGCCAGTCGGACACCATTACGAACATGTTGTTGAGACCGATTCCTGGAGGAAACAAAATACAGTAGAGATGTAAAGTTAATGGCAGTTTTGAGGTACATTTGTGAGACTTTAAACATTTTACAGGACTTTTACTGTAAAACATAAAATGCTCGTAAAACATGATGAACCGCTATTGTCTTATAGTCCTTAAAATATATGAAGCGGTTAAAATACTGCTCAATTCAATGCTCCGCAAAACACCACAGAGATATCTTTTTCATTGTCACTTTTATGTAAATGCGGTGTATTTCTTGATGGATGTTGCATTCCAAACTACACCCCAAAACTACAGTCTGGAGCAACAACAACAACAAAAAAGACAAGGGTGCTTTTTCTCACCAAGTATGAGGAAAGGAGAGTTGGCGACTGTGATAACAAACGGCACTCCGATGTAAAGCAGCAAACCAAAAGAGGAGAGAACAGCCAGGCCCGTGGAGACGACGCCGAAGACGGCCACCCACCCCTTGTTCCTCACATTGTCCAATCTGTCAAGGAGGTAGAGACAGGGAAGTGTTGGTGTCACATTCACAATCATGCAGCTAACAAAGTACAAATATCATCCCTTTAATCCCACACTTGATCTTAGATTAACCTGCGCAGCCTTACAATAATCCTGTTGATTGTTGGATACTTGTAACAAAGGCATCACACGTGCATGTTTTTTAGCAACGAGTACTAAAATGTACAAATTTAGTGGAAAATGTACAGTAAAATTTAAAATGAGGCTTTGACAAATGACTTACTTATGTTACACTGCCCTATCTGGTTGAAATGTTTATGTAAATTTGACCACACCCAACAGTGATGTCACTATGTACTGCCACACCCTGGAGTACGCTTGTATTTAACTGCTGCAAGATGAGCAGTGAAACTCATGAAGATCAGCAAAAAAAGAAGAAAACAAGACTTTCCGCCGCTGTTAAAGAGACCCTGTGGAGTTTCTGACCACTACATGGTGCAATGTTTTATGTGTGAGTCCCGGTTTTGTTTGTTCTCATGCACACGTTACACAAGTGGTAGCAATGCAGCAAAGTGGAGGGAAGAAGAAGACTGCTAGCTAGCAAACATGGACGTAAACAACGCAGGGTTCAAACTTTCAAGAACAATCTGCTATTCAAACATGTTATGAGGAAGGAAAGACACGCAATACATTTTTCAGACCTCAGGGATACACACAATACATTTCGGCAATTAGCTTTGAACGTAAACACAAACTCCACCGGCGCCTTTAAGTTGCTCCTTAAAGCAGGACTTTTGCTTGCTAAGTAGCAGCTACTAAATACAGGGTCGTGGTAAATGATCAAACCTGCAGCAGCACAAGGAGACGAGTCATAAAGTCACAAAGTCATAAAGATCACTGGTGTCTTGCGTTGTTTGGCTAACGGGAGCCAGATAAGCAGGGAGACTCACTATGAGCTCCTGCTCATACCAGACAAAGTACAGATGTAGCAGCAGAACTTCTGAGTGTGTTGAATTAAGAAAGGGTGGATCTGTTTGTTTGTTTATTAGTATAATATCTCATTTGCAAGAGGCTGAATGTGCTAATCCATCTTTCAAAAGTTATATAGTTTCACTTTAACATTTTTGATTTAAAGCAATAAAATCTTCTGGGAAAAACTCAACAAACTTGTGTACAATAAAATAACAGAAAGACCTGTAATCAAGTTTAATTGTGTATTAAAACTACCTACAATATGTTAAGCGTCATGCTCAGGTATTGTTTAACTCTGTATTGTTTTGATCCTGTGTAATTTAAATTAGCAGGTTACTCCCTGTACAGACAAACATGAAATACCTGATAGAAACTACACCTCACTTTAAAAACTTTAAATCCACATCTAAAATAACTAGAAACTCAAATGTAAACTAAATTTGAAATAACAATGAAACATCTTTAAATTGCAATAGCTCTGCTTTGGACACATTAATGCTGACATTGTTTCAACACCGACATGTGAGCTGCGTGTGTTTTTCCTGAATCAGTTGCTTTGATAAACAACATCTCTCTGCGTCTCAGGAAGTCGCTCACTGTGTGACGGTCGCTGATCACTTCTTACCTCAGGCAGGATATCACAGAGAAGGTGATAGCACAGGCATAAGTGATGAGGAATAAAGGGAAGCCATCTGTGGTGTGACTGTCAATCTCCTCCTGCCTGGATTTGGATGTGTAGTAAGACACCTATAGAGTACAGCAGGAAGACGGCAACGAGAAGTCAGAAAACAGTGTTTTACACACAGATGTCATTACATGACAGGGCAGGATTTCAGGACAAAGGAAGCAGTGTGTGTGTCTGAAACTTTGCCAGAGACATTATCGGAAGAGGACGTGTAAAGACACAGTTGGAGCAGAAAGGCTGTAACTAATCTGTTTAGATAAACGCCTGTTTGCTTATTTTATTGCACATTAACAGATTAACTTCACAGTGCAACGGCATGTTCAGCTAGGAGACAAAATCCACCTTTGGTTTGTTGCTGCATTGCATTGTGGTCTAGTGAGGTTAGAAACTGGTATTCTTTCACTTATGATCTAGTCAGATATTTCAAATACAATAGAAAAATGAACCAATTCATAAAAGAACTGGTGGTCTTATTCTCACTGAAAAGCTGAAACATGCTCTATTGGCACGCTGTCGAAGCCTCGTGGGAGCTGTAGTTGTTCAGAGCAAAATAAATAATCATTGTTCCATCCTAGTTAAAACAAAGAAACACAACACAGCATCAAATATTGAAGAGTGTGTGAGAAGAAGCAGCGGTGTAATACGTACGTCGATGTGTTTGCCATCAGTCTCCTCTGATAACAGTCTTTTAAATGCTCCCAGCCATGCTTTCGAGGCGTCAGCTGTGTTTGCCTTGTTATCTAAGTGGTACAAGAGTTTTACGGCCTGAGCGCTCGTGACTGAGCCGTTGGCTTCTGCGATAACTCCGCCGAGCACCGAGCCCAGGAACACCGAGCCGGACCCGTGCGTTTGTACTGGGTAGGTGATGGTGCTTTGATCAGCCTCACTGGAGCCGATCACTTCCAGGAGGACGTTCGAGACACATTCTCCTCTGGCTTTTGCACACAGCTCACTGAATCCCACGCTCCCGTTGAGCACGGTGATATTAAGGATCCTGTTGTTGAGTCTGACGATGTCCTCAAAGGCAGGATTTGCCAGTATGTTCGAGCTACTGGTGGATACGGCGATGAGGGAGGCGAAGTTCCCCTTCTCGTACAGCCGGTCCTCTGAAAACATGGAGTCATTGTAGGGGAAGTGTTCCCTGACAAAGGCCCTCGTTGCCTTCGAGGGTCCTTTCCTGGGCGTAAACTGACGCTCAAAGTCGTTGTCCTCCCTGTCTTTGAGGAAAGTGAAGCCTCCGCCGAGCACCACTGAGAGTATGAGAGGAATCACCAAAAAATACAAAGGGCAGGAGCCCACAAGGGACCCAAGTCTTTCAAAAAGGCCCGACAGAGGCTTCGCCACGCAGTCGGTTCGTCTGCATGGTCGTCCCATCTTCAGACTCGCAGGACAGTTAGCTCAGATGTGGAGGAATTACTGTGCTTCCTTTTTAAAGGCAGTCTTTATACACCCTTATTTAGAGGGTTGGAGGCAGTCTCTTTGGCCAATAAAGGCACAGTCATCACTTTTAAACCGGAAAGGAAAAACAGTGCTGGGAAGTGTTTGGTGTCACTGGTAATCTCATGCTTCTTCGTGGCCGTAAAGCGATACGTGAGGAACGAGATATCGCTACAAACTCTACTTCAAACGAAGAAATGATAAGAGTTCCCAAACCAACGTCACTGACAGAATATCAGTACCAAGCATGTGTCGTAAAGTAATAAAATGGGCCATGTATTCACGGGCGTGCCGCAGCTTTAGTAACTAAATAACTAAATCAAAGTGTACTTTGGCATTTGATTGGTGTTACAGATGAAAACACCACAACTATGCGTGAACACATGAATACATGGTAGTAAAGGTTTCGATAATCATATTGTTTCCCGTGTTGGGGATTAAAAGGGATCTTAAATGGCAGCAAGTGAGAGACGGTAAACTACTTTAAACAAAGTTCTCCACGAGAGATTGGTGAAGGAATGAGTCCTCAGAAAGGAGTCAGCATTTATGCACATCTCGTCTCAAAGTCAGTTGGTTTTATGAATGGGTTTTAGTTATGTGCCTGAAGTAAGGGTCTGTGGTTAACAAAAGCTGAAGAGATTGTTTTTGTTTTACGAAATAAAATACGTTTGCTGGACCTCCGCCTCTCGCTTTTATACTCCTCAGTGTCCTCATGTCCCCTTTGTTCTCGTCCCTGTCTTACTTTGTGTAATTTCTTAGCTTGTATATATGTTTATGTACTTGTCTGCACATGTTGTACTCACTTTTCTACACAATAAAAAGATAACAAAAATAAAATACGTCAGTAAATGCCCCTGTTATGTGTCTTAAATGAGGCGGTTGCCATCTTGCTGAACAAAAAGTATCAGAGCTTATTTTCTGCAATATTCCCAAAATGGAAAGAAATAAGATCCCCATTGTCTTTGTGTGGAGTGCGATGCTATCTTCCTGTTGTCCTACAGACTATGTCATCCCTGCAGCACTCTATAAGGGGCTTAGCAGACAGACAATTACAGGAATATCTTGGGACTCCAGGAACATCCAGCCGACATGTAGCCGCCCTAAACCTCAACACCTGGTCCGAGAGGGGTCACTTTCACACCTCCGAGCCAGTCGGCCTCTCCTAGTTAACCCCTGTCAGTCAGCCGTCAATCCGAGCCCCGCCGACTCCTCCGAGACTAACGCTCACATCTCATTTCACACAGATCCATCTCGGGGGGTCATTGATTTCTCATTCTCAGAGTGAGAAATGGATTCTCAGACGGTCGCCAGGAGCCCGACGGAGGCATCTGTTAAGTGTAATCTCTTCCAGGACCCTTCAGTTGTTTTGTTCACCTCCAATTGAATCACTTGCTTTTTTTTGTTGTCCGCGTGCTCGTCAAAGCCTGTTAACACCAGATAGGTGCCAGCCGGCAGGTGCTGTGGCGCCTTGAGTTTTGCATCAAAATGCAAATAAATTCAATCCAATAACAATCATCTTCTGGTTGGCGAGCTCCCGTTGACGCCTTCATTAGCTCTCTTTTCTCTCCTCCTCTTCCTCACAGAGGTGCAAATCAATGTCTGGGCTAATTAGCAGGGAAGCCTCGGGTGAACACGACGTTGAGACGTGTTAGCTGATTGTTTGGCTCCGGCTTCCAGAAAGAAACCACTGATCACGGAGGAAAACATTGGGGCTTTCTACAGACCTGTCTACCCTTTACACATATTTGCCAAGCGTTGTTGTCCTTACTCTCAGCTGTCATTTCTATTTCTTTATAGGTACATTAAGAGAGATGCAAAAAAAGAAAATCCTTGTATGTGTGCACACATACGGTACGTACTTGTCCAATAAAGGTGATTCTGATTAAACTTGCTCGTAAACAAATATACCAAAGTGTAGATTGAGGATATCAGGATGCAGAGCAACTAATAAAATCATTAAAACATCAGAAGCTGTTTCCTCATTTGTTAATTCGTTTTTGTATTAAGTACAAATACAAGTAAATCAATTTCAGCTGAGCATTACACTGGTGCATTTCGCCCCACATACAGTGTGTATGTATATGTTTAATCCTTTTATTATGACTTTATATAAGATTACACGTGAGCTGGACCAGGACGTGATCCCTCACTGGCTTCCCACTCCAACGCTCACGATTGTGTCTGTCGAAGCACGTTGGCAAAGGCAGACGCGCCGCTGCCAAGAATCTAACTCAGGTCTTTGCAGTGGTGGGCGAGTGTTTTACCTCCACTTCAGAACCAACGTTTGGTGCCAGTGTTTCGCGCCAACATTTATAAATGTGACGATTTTTGGTGCCAAGGCAGACAAAGATTCTTAGTTCCCCCTGTGGGTTTTGTTCTTGGCAGGAGGGGAAAAGCCTCTGAAATAGAATGTATTCAAACCATCATGGGACAGAACAACTCCACTGAAACCAATGCAAATGACTGTTTAAGGACACTTTGAACCAATTCACTTTCTCAATGGGGACATTTACAAAAGTCACCTACAAAACAACTTATTGTGCAATTAAAAAAGTTCAAAGTTTTTGTATGAAGACATGACATAAACCCACTTTATCACTGAACTGGAAATGAATGCATTCTGTGAGCTGGACAGAAGAGACTCGTGCACCATGGATGTATAAGAAGAACGGCACCGCCGCTGAGCCCAGATTACAACTCTTACCCGGTGGCCACTCACAGTATTGCATCTGAATAATCCCCCTTTGGCTCAAAAAGCATTTTCCTCAAAGACCACCAATGTAAAGGAGACGTCTGTAAAACTGTTGACAAATAAACTCAAGCTGCAAATGTCAACTTATGATTCTTTCTATTATGATTTTTTGATCCATGGAGGTTTTATATTTGTAAAACCTTAGATATTAAAATCTGTGACGTCATCACACGGGAACTCGTGGGCGAGCAAGGTTTCTTTACTTGATTGCTTTAAGTTCATTTGAGATAGCCCTGCTGTTGTAGTTGTATTTGATTTAGTTTGTAATTTTATGATATCACTGTTTTTTTAAATAAATCTGTATTTGATTATGATCCTGCTCAATTTGAGGCAAAGTATATTTGTAATTTGAGACATGTAAGGAGGCCTTGTTTGCGTGTACTTATTTTCTCAAATTTCCAGTTCTTACAATAATATAATAATGCATGGTTCCTGAAAGAAGTTGGTGTACCTATATTTTGATACAGTATATGTTTTATTATATCATTAATAAATTAAAGTAGGCAGAAACAACTATTTCACGTTTTCCTTTCCACAGTGAAACCCTGTAAAGACCACAGTGATGCCATGTGCCAAATACTGTTCATAAACATCTCAGGTCCACCACATTGTGGATTGCAACAAACAGAAATACACCGAAGGATCTCGGGAGCAGAAGCTCAAATCAACCCGTTGGTTTCCTCCTCCCTCCTTTCTGTCTCCCTCCGCTGTGAGAGAGCAGCTTCCATTATTCCACAGGTTCACATTAAGGAGATGGGAACAGGCTGCTACCTGCAATTATCCTTGCTCACCCAGCCGTGGGCCACTAGGTGCTGAGCAACAGCTGGCTCTCTCTTTCCCTTCACCACTCGCGCACACACACACACACACACATGCATCGACACACTATCCTCCTCCCCCCTTTCAGACACTTTACCCACCCATTCCTCACACTCACCTGCCAGGCAGCTTGATTAATAAGGCCAAAGCTCCCAGCGAAGCAAACCACAGACACAGAGGGGAGGAAGGCAGAAGAACAAGCACCGCGTCGGTGCAATAGAAGCCTCCAGTATGTGTGAGCATGTGCTGTGTAATATATTCATGCATATGGGAAGAAAGAAAGGCGATCTGTCATCGAGTAAGCACGGAAACTTGAGTACAGTCGAAGGGGCGATTGTAGAAATGCTGCACTGATTGAAAACAAGAAGTTGTAATTAATCTGGATGTCCCTCCGCACCTTTCTCCTCCTCTCTGTCTGTTTGCTGCGAGCCCGATAGCAGCAGAGCTCAGGTCTGTCAGGAGCAATGGATCACTTCAGAGACTGTTGCTCTCTCTCATCTTCACACTAACAGCGACGGGCTGCTGTGGATGTTGCACTCATTGTGTCTCACACACCTTTTTCTCCTGTTGTTGATACTTTGATCGTCCAAGATGAAGAAATAAAGCAAAGACTAATACTCCTGTTGTGTTTATCTCTCGACGTTAATGCAGAAACTGTTGACTCCTTTCCGATGAAATTTTATTAATTCTCTGTCTGTAACAAGAAATAAGAGTAAGTAAGGGGGAGATGTATGAAATGTGGGGAGGGCTGTGGGGTATTTTGCTGATATGCGATGGAAGATGGTAAAAGATATTTACAGTGAGTGACTGTAATTTGCACAGCATTATGGGTAGAGTATAGACATTATATATCATTTACTAAATAGACCACTCTCTGGTTTTTGGAAACCCCGAGCACACAAAGGTGTCAGAGCTGATAACTTAGGGAAAGTATTTTAACTTGAGATCCAGCATTGGACGAGGTTGTTGGCTTTTAAATGATGTATAATTTAATTCATCCATGCTCATGAAATAGAAATTTGTTCCATAATAAAGTGCACGTTTATGCTCCCCGGAGGGTTGACGCAGTCAGCACGGGAATAAAAAGGCAGAAAATCTAATAACGAAACCAATAAAATAGAGAGAAGGTAGATTAAAAAACAGTAAAATAATTAAAAGACAATAACACATTAAATAGATAATAGAGAGTAATACAGAAACAGCTGCAATGACCCAAGAAAAGTCTTCTAAAATTAACCTAATTTTGTCGTAGAAATAGGTTTATATCCCGTTAAGTCTCGCCTCACTAAGACTGACTTTGCGACCTCTTTTGTTTTAAACAATAGATTTTCTCCAACTTGATGGCAACAGACCAAGAGGCTCCAACCACAGAGCTCAGCTCTGCCAGCCAATGGGAAGAGAGTAGCAGGGTCTCCGTATGTGAGGGGCCTCCATTCCTTTTCTGCCACAAAACCATGAAAGCAGATACGCTTTTAAAACTACTTTCAGAAAACATATTTCCTCTCAGTTCTGCCAAAGACTCCGAGAGACAGAGATCCAGATCAGAGGGCATGTCGGCAAAGTGCTTCGTCAAATCTGGCCCGACTTTCCATCCATTTCAACAACTGCAGCCATAAGCAATCCTGGAGGTCTATGAAGAGGTATCTTCCTCCCCGCTGCTGAGGCAGCACCTGGGCTTAAAGGAGTCAACTGATGGCCACAGAGACGGGAGTCCTCTCTCGTCGGACGGTGGAAAATGACCCTCAGGCCCACTCGGTTCTGTTTACAGGACGCGTCTTCTGACAGATGTCTGGCAAATAAGAGCAAAATGTGTTTTTTTGTTGGATCCCAAGAGCTTATAGAAAGCTTGTATCATATTACTAATCTCCATATATTCACCCCAAATACACTAAAGTCACAAGCTGTTACGTGGGTGGCAAGAAGTCTTGTAAATATATCTTCAAACACAAATTTGAAAGGACTTTATGAATGAATTTAGCATTGTAAGGAGCTGTAGTTTCTAAGAAAAGAAAAGTTTAACATCAATACATTTTAATAAATCAATACAAGTATACAATCTATAATACAACACAAAATTAAACATCATTTCTGCCTCAGGTAAATATATATATATCTTGTTGAGAGGAAACATGAGCAGAAAATTGAGCCACTTCCTCTTGTCAAGCATAATTCCCCAAATTGTCAAGCTGCTCATTTTAATCGTGTTATTCACAAGATAACTAAATCTGCTTTAACCGTCTTATTAAAGAATGTGTTCCTGAATGTTAGCCGCTGAGGAGCTCATGAAAGAGAAAAGGAAGCAGTGTGGTTCAAAAGGTTTTTCTTTTTAATGAAATAATAACCAGTTTTCTACCTTCAGTCGGGTAGCTAACGAGTCAGAGGACTCTGATTGGACGAGTGTACCAGATGCTCCAGCTTCTCCTGGCAATTAATGGACTGTGCCGATCAGTTCATTAGCCGCGTTTTAATGCCGCTGCGAGATCTGCCAGGCAAGCTTTCACAGCCCGTCGTCTGTGCTCACGTCAGCGGGGAAAAGTTTGAGTAATGAGAAAGAGGACGAGGTAAATAAAGCGTTTGTTATATAATCATTGAACATCAATCAAAGACACGGCAAATATGTACAACCACAGCACTATGTATGAGCACACAATTATCTTTAAGAAGGGTTTCACGCTGACTGCTGGTATTGATTTGTCATTTACTAGTTTGTTTGACCTTCTGACTTGGTCATTAATTAACCCCCCCCCCCCCCCAACAGTAATACACATTTACTGTTACTGCACTGCCTGCGCCAGTGTGTCTACACAGCAGTGGCCAAGAGGTAGACATCCCCATCTAGTGGGCCAGGGCTCTGGGTAATGATGTAAAGAAATGTTGCATAATCAATAGGAATTCAATTGAGTTTAGAGCTCGATTACAGTACGTGTGGTTGTTGTTTTTTCATTAATCCTGCAGACTGGGTTTAAATGATGTTTTAAATTAATCGTATGACCCTTCCTGCTTAAAACTTTAATATCTTGCATTTTGTTAAAGAAGATTTGTTCTGTTACTTCTTGAATTAGCTTTTAAAAAAGTGACAGATTCATTGGAAGAATGAGGAACATGATGCAAAGAGGACAGAGTCCTACATGACCTTTAAGAAGGAGTCCTGTATCATGCTCTCCACCTCTTCAACCAACGCACCGTAATCTGCCTGACAAACGGTGTGTGCCCTCCCGCCTCTCTCCTCCAGGCATTTCATCACGCCTCTGTGCACTTCAGGTGCGGTCGCGGTCGATCCGAGCCGCCTCAGCTGCTCGACGGGATCCTCCGGAATATTTTGGATTTGTAACGCTTTGAACACGGCCGGAGCGAATTTCCCGTAGTGAGCGGTGGAGCAGAGCACCACGGGGCACGAGCCGTCCTGCAGCCTGTCGGCCACGACTTTAGCCACGGCGGTGTGCGTGTCCATGAGGTAGCCCGTCTGCGCGTGGACGCTCTGGATGGCGGCCAAGCAGTCGCCTTCAGAACACCAGCCAGCCGCCACCTCCTGCTGCATCCTGCCAAGAAGGGGCTCGGCAACCTGAAAGTGCTGGTGCCGGTCCAAGCGAGCGAACAGCTCCCTGACGAGACGGCCGTCTCCGTCCGAGACGTGGTGGATAAACCTCTCGAGGTTGGAGGATTTCAGGATATCTATAGCCGGGGAGTGGGAGGGCATCAGAGGCCTCCCCCGGAGGTCGTACTCGCCCGTGGCGAGGAAGTCGGCGACGACGCGGTTGTGGTTGGACGCGCAGATGACTTTTCGTATCGGGACGCCCATCTGCTTGGCGTACAGAGCGGACATAGCGTTGCCAAAGTTACCGGAAGGGATGCAAACATCGATGGGCTCCCCGAACTTGATGACGCCGTCTCTGCACAGATCCAGATAGGCTGAGGAATGGTACACCACCTGCAGGAGGAGGAAACGTCAAGAAAACTGTGTGACTCTGTATGTTGCTTGTATGATCCCTCCTCGGTCATCAACCCACCTGTGGCAGCAGCCGCGCCCAGTTGATGGAGTTGGCGGTGCTGAGGACCGTGCTGTACTCCACGGCGAGGTGCCCGGTCAGCCCCGACTCTCCGAACATCCTCTTTATGCTTCTCTGGCAGAAGTCGAAGTCTGACAGCACGCTGACGGCCCGGGCGTTGCCCTCCCTGTAGCTCGTCATCTGGAGCTTCTGAGTCTCGCTCACGCCTTCCTCTGGGAAGAACACCAGCACCCCGGTCCGGTGCACGTCGGTGCCACCGAGGCCGCCGAAGCCGCTGAGCACCGCGCCTCCCGTGTCCCCGGAGGTGGCCACCAGCACGAGGTAGTTGCACATCTGCGGGAGGCAGTGGGCGAAGAGCTGGGGCATCAGCTGCAAGGCGAGGTCTTTGAATGAGGCGGTGGGGCCGTGGAAAAGCTCCTGGACGTACTGATTGCGGACGAGGTGTTTCACCGGTGCCACTGCCTCGCTAGAGAAGTTGGACCCGTATGCCTTGAAGATCATCGTTCTCAGGTCCAGAGCAGAGACGTCCAGCGGGTGTATGCACTGTTCCAGTAGCATCAATGCTCGTTCTGGGTATGACATGTCGACCAGTCTCAGCCATTCACCAGCGTCCATGTTTGGGAAGCCGCTTCTGGGAACATAGAGGCCTCCATCTGTGGCGAGACCCTCAATTACCACGTCGCTAAAGTGTGTCTCCTGATTGGGCGACGCCGCGCCGTCGCTCCTGGTTGACACGAAGGTTTCTGCAGCGCGGTTGCGATACCTCTCGACGGCCTTCAGCACCTTCTCCGCCACCTCCTCCACCGTGACCCCTCTGCCGCACAGCACCCGCACGTCGAGCCATCTCTCGTAAAACTGTTTCCTGTAGCGCAGGATGTCCCTCATGGACGCCCCCGCCTCCTGGCCCACGATCCTGTTCACCTTCATCCTGGCGAGCCGCTGCATGACGTCTTCGCCGTCCACGTCCAGGTAGACGACCAGTCCGGACTCTTTGAGGCGCCGCATCGCCGCGGCGTGGAGAGGGTTAGAGCCCGTGAGGGAAACGACACACCCAGAGGCCGAGAAGTTACACAGAGCCTGGCCCTCTTCCTCCAGGAAACGCTCTCCGCCGACCGCCGCCAGCTTGGCGGCCACGGGCATCTTCCATATCGTCTCCAAGATGTCGTCATCGACGTCAACGGCGGGCAGCCCCAGTCTGTGGGCCACTATCCTCCCCACTGTGGTCTTCCCTGCACCAGGAGCGCCCATGAGCAGGATGTTCTGGTCCCCCGGCGGGGGGGCTTTGGTAGAAAGCCATGATTTTGATGCTGAAAGGGGACTCAGGGAGCACCTGACAGCTCTCAGTGCAGTCAGCAAACCCATCGAGGGGACAACAAATGACACCAGCCTTTACTCCTGTTAACAAAAGCGACATTTAAAATACAGTTACTTTAAAAAACAATCTGTATTATGCAGACTAGCAACCTCGTGTTTTGAAACAGTGCTGCATGCATAGACTGTGTGTTGTGCAAGTGGCTGCGATAACTTTGCACGTGTTTTGCAGCCGGTACAGTAGTGACCTGTCATAGTATTATAATAAGCAAGACACTCACGTGTAACGATGTGTTTCCGTACTTGTTGACGATTCTTTTAGTTAGTTAAGTATCTCGTGTTGTAACGGAGAACAAGCACCATTCTGAACCACACACGTGAAACTACTGTGTGCACAAACATCTACGGTCAGCCTGGAGGGACAAAATTGATTCAGCTTCAATGAGAAGTCGAAGGCGCACCAGTTTCCCGTTGCAAAAACAATTCACTTTTTGTAAAACGTTTTATGTTCTATGCAATCTAACCACGGGATTACAAACATTACGATCAAATCACTCCAACAACCCAGTATCTACTCGTACGAGTGATCTTTGTGCTGCATTCAAATGCTCCTCGGAACGTTGTGCTTCAGTGAGCAGAAATCTGAGAAGTACGAGTGAAAATAGAAATGTTACGCTCATTCTTTATAGTCCACGACATCCAGACAGAGACAGATAAATAGCTAAACATATCCTGACACATCTGCTTCTGATGACAGCTGATTATCTGTAGAAATGATGCAGCACAGCGCTATGTGTGCAGTAGCAGAACGAGAATAATAACATGTATTTAGTTGTGTAATTTAAATTTTAAAAAAGAGTTTTGGATGAAGACTGAGTACTCTAAACCAAGACACATTACTTGTGTTTGTACTTCACATCTGGACCACTCAGACACCTTAAATATTTCGCTTTACAACTGTCCTAAAATGCAACATTTGATACGACAGTTGCCTAGAAACTAGCCCTGTGTTGTTAAACAAACCCCACGATTTACCCGTGTTAGCTGATGGTAGCTCGGTCAAGTGAACTATCTAATTGAACTTAATTTCAGTGTCTTTTTAATCCTGAAAGTCCTTCAAGATGTCTGGAGTTGTGAATCCACCAGAGAGCGTCTACAGTCGGCTTACAAAGGAAGAGGTTCATGCTCAAAAACCGCAAAGGTAAGCAACTATAGGTTGCTAGACCATTAACTAGTGTACAAGGTTTTGCACACAAAAAAAACAAGACATAGAAAGTGTGCACGTTTTATTTTATTTTGGCATGTAAATAAAGCAAAGTAAGTAATAAAATGAATTGATGGGTATGTGTAATTAATAATACAAGGGTATAGTAAACATAAGAGATTATTTTGGTATGATTTGGCACTGGATGAATACAATTTAATTGAGATTATAAAATGATTTCTTCAATGTCCTGCTTCTGAAGGTATATGTCCAAGTACAGGCCGACAGTTGTTCTTGAGGAAAAGTCAACCAAGCGTCCAATGAGGACGATGGGACCAGCGAAGGTAGAGGTGCCCTCCCCAGAGAACTTCCTCAAGAAGCATTCAAAAGAGCCCAAAGTACCCGAAAGTGAGTTCTCCTGTAGATATCTGAGCAATGCGTGGGTACGTCTTTGAGCAGTGATTCTGTTATTTAACTTCATATTCATATGTACTTTCAGAAGCACAGTGTTCAAAAGAACACACCTGCACCGTGAAGAAAGCAGACGTTCCTGCGCAGACGGACAGACCACTTATGGGCATTCACACCAAGAGAGACTTTGTACAGACAGCTACAGCGGTGACAATGAAGCCCCAGCTTACCAGTGTGGACACCCGGCATGGACACAGGCAGCTCCTTGAGACATCAGGACTCGTCCCCAAATACATCAAGAAGAAGGTTTTTCTTTCCATATCACACAAGAAAGAATCAAGAAAGACATCTTGCATGCTTAATTCAATTACAACAGTCAGTTACGTTTAGATAAACAAAGAACATTACATGACAATAGTCCCCTTTTTATTGATTACATCATCCATCTGTGGGACTTGATTTAATGTTTCATTAGGTCCACTACATATTGTAAGTGTCCAGTTCCTATTCGCAGCATTACGGAGAAGTACCCGAGTACCTGCAGCAGCGCAAGGAAGACGAGCGGAGAGCTCAGGAGGAGTATGAGGACTTTGTGAAAGAACAGAGGGAGAGGGGAGCCATGAAGCGCCTGTCTGACCAGGAGCGACAAGCCACGCTCGAGGTACTCCAACACGTCGGAATCAAAATCAGAAACGGTTTAGTGTGATCGCACATGCAAGGAATCTGACTTGGTGGCTTAATAATACACACAATACAATAGTATCAAGACATAGACAAAATAAGAAAATGAGAAAATGCTTTTTTCCTGACAGTGACATTACCAAGCTGATTATATTGTACTAGTGATGGGTGTCCCTATGTGGGTTCATGCTGCAGGGTCTGAAGAAGACTTGGGATGAGCTGCACCGCGAGTACCAGGGCCTCTCCTTCGTCACAGACAACCTGAGGAAGAAGTCCCACAGGGATCAGCTGGAAGTGGCGATGAAGAATCTGGAGAACGACATGGACCTCTTCAAGAGGTTCAAGACCATCTACATACCCAATAACTGAGACATAAAAACACTGGATTCAATCAGTGCTGTGCTGTGTGTCTTGAGACCCCCCAAACAAATGTCACATGAGCTTGAGGAAAATAGAAGTATTCGTATATTATCTCTGTCATATGAACAATGAAACAAAGATACAACTTTGTTAGATTATTCGGAATTACAATGGTAGTCTGGCCAGCGGTTGAGACATTTCACAGTGGACTATTGCCATTCTTAAGTATACAGTATTGTAGTATTACACTCTTTCTAATTTGAAAGGAACAATTGTAATGTAACGCCTCTGTATGTCTCAGAGATAATACATTTAAAATGTCAGATAATCAAAAACAAGTGTGTCTTTATCCCTTTCTTTCTTTTCACCGATCTGCCTTCTCAATGGAATTTCTTGGAGAACAAAATAAGAAATACTTAAAGAGTGTCCTTTTAAAATAAATGTAATTCTGACTGAATAAAATGTACTGCATTGAAAGTGAGCCAAGTATTTGTTGTCAAACTTTTTTGACTATTTATTTTAAATCCTCTTGCCCTGGCCCATGATGCAGCCACAAGCCAGCGTGGCATCACATGCAGCTGATTATCCCTGTAATTGTCCACGACTAACAGAACGCCGTCCTTTTACGCAAATGACTTGAGCGTGATCCCACAGGACCATGTGGTCTCTCTACACTCTCTCTCTTTGTGTCCCGTCCTGAATCTCTACGCCGGTGAACACACCAACAAATGGACAACGCCGAGATGAAAAGGGGAATCGTGGTATGTTTGTTTTTATCAACAGAGAATGATTGGGGGGTTTTGTGTGTAATTATTTGCTCAGATAACGTGTTTGTAATTCTCTGAATGAATTCCTTGAAGTCATTTTTTGATAAATTCAACAGCAGCTTAGAACCTTCAAGCTTGTTATTTAATCTAAACCTAGAGCAATATAATGAGGCTGAAGTCAATGTAATCATAATAATAATAGTTTGTTGTTTGAGCTGAAAGGTTACAGATGCTATGGGCCAACAATCCTTCTGTATATCTCATACACTTTCTATTCAATCTTTATTTCTTTGACAATTTAACGATAAACAAATCTATTAACATTTTTTGGGGGGTCTGCACGTTTCATTAGCTGCTGCTGTGGCTACTTCCAAACTCAATGATACTGTTGTCATATTATCCTTGCTGTAATTACTTTAAAAAAAAGTGAAACTACAATACCAAGCTGCTTTGAATTTTAGTTTTCCAGGTTTTAAAATGCCTCTACATGACTTCCTACAGCAAAAATAATAACAGTAACCGTCACGATTACATGTTTCTTGCACCTTTGAAATCCACCGGCCTCTCTGGAGCTTGAACAGGTCTCTGTTTTTATTTGACTGCTCCCTCTCACATATTGCACGACTGAGCGGTTTAAACACCCACAGCTATGTACTAACAGTCGGCTGTCTGTCCCAGATAAAAGACGACTGGCCAGGCTACAGTCTGGAGCTGTTCACTTACCCTGAACACTACCATGAAGACATAGAGAGTGTTTACATACCACATGGGGTTATCATGGACAGGTAAAGAACAACAACACATGAACACACCTGTAAGGTGACTCTTTAAAATCATTTCCTGGTCATTTGTATTTGTCTTCATGTGTTTTTTTTCCTGCAGGGTAGAGCGTCTGGCCCGCTACGTCATGGATGACTTCGAGGACAACTTCATGGTGCTGTGCGTCTTGAAGGGGGGCTACAAGTTCTGCTCAGACCTGGTGGAGTTCATCAAGGTTCTCGGCCGCAACTCCAACAAGTACCTGGAGACCCGGGTGGAGTTCATCCGTCTGAAGAGCTACCTGGTAACTGCACCGTGTACTAAAACACGACTACACACTATACAGCAGGCTTTGAATTATGCTCCTTTTTTGTATATTTTTATTATTTTTTTATTTCTGGGAGGTTGTTTCAGATTGAATCTTATGTAAAAATATTAAATTTAGCCGTTTTTATTCCTATGTAACAATGACGTTTCGCTGAAATGATTAGTTGATTATTTGGTTTGTCAATCCACTGAAATTTCATTGCCAAAATCAATCATTTTGAGAATTTTCTAATTGCCAAAGTTCTTTTTTGATTGTTTCCAGCTTCTGAAGAGTGAGGGTTTCCTCCTATTCTAAGTTGATTAGCTTTGGACTGTTGGAGGCATAAAACAAGCAATTTGAGGACATAAAACTAGGCTTTGGGAATTTATGACTCATTATTTCAGCACATTTTATCAAGAAAATTGATGACAGATTTATCAAAAATAACCCTGTAACAGTCCCAACATCCACCCACCACCAATGACACGTTTTCCATTTGAAACATCCCAAATGTTGCGGCTGACTTTCGGCTCAGCCACCAGATGTCCCTGTTGTGCATGTTTAGTGAGGAAAGAGCCCGTTCAGACAGGACACCTCAAGGACGATTGATTGTGGAGCCGCTGCAGAGCTCAGGTCACGAACACACCAACACTGCTAAGTGGTGCTGTCACCCTCCAAGAGAAACAGCTTATGACACTATCTAACACCTGGAATGTATAAAGCGAGTAATGTTTACAATGATGTCGCTTTGCTCCACAGTCACTTATTATGCTTCAGTGTGTTTTGGCACAGAGGACATCCAAAGTGATGTGATTTACATTTCTCTGCATTCCTTCTCTCCCTTTAGAGCACAAGGGAGGATCCACTATTTCCGAGGAATTGGCTTTCATGGAGGTTTAAGTAGCTATAAGGACATTTGATTTAATTATGGATGTATTTTTTTTGTCTTGCTTGGACATTTAAACCACACTGAGTTCATTATAATGTCACAAGCTTTCTTAAAGGCAACAGATGGAAGATGTTTACCACCAAATACGACAAAATATACATACAGCCTGCAGGGAGTTGACAGGGCTGCAAGCAAGTAACAATTAATTCATTTAAATGATTTATCCCTGTAAAGACGGTTGTATGCAGCAGTTTGGAAGAAGAAGTAGGAAAATCACAAAACATTAAAGGCTATAAGTTTAAAAATGATATGTGGAATAATAAATACATTAATAAATAATTGAAAATATCAAAAATAAACATGTAGTGAGGCTGTAAAAAACAAGCATAAAAGCAATCTTAAGCCTTCATAATAACATGTTGTTGTCAACAACAGCAGCAGCCGCTCGTGGTCAGTGTCTGAGCGATGGCACCGTGAGTCAATCTCACAGCTCATGATGGAGTCATGTGACCCGATCCCCCCCCCAGGGTCCGGATTTTGTCCATGTCGCTGCTCCTCTTATCCGAGTGATGCATCTGTAGCCGACCAAATCTAACTTCAAAGCCGCTGTCCTTCAAAGCTTCTGCTTTTCTGCGTGCTTCCCACAGGAACGGAGAGAGAGAGTCTGGCTTTGTTTATGTTGAGGATGATATTTTACACTCACTGTCCTTCTGCAGTCAATCTGCTTTTGAGAATTTTTCTTGCATTTGAACTGCAGACAGATAAAACGTACAGTATGCTGTCTCTCAGTCTGACGGGATGTTTGTTGTCATTTATGGTGGCTGAAAAGAGAAAATCTTGATTTCATATTATTGACAAAAGCTGCATACATTATTTTTAGTTATCGCATAACACAAATCTTTCCATTTTTGTCTTCCTCTCACCCAGAACGACCAATCAACAGAGGAGCTGCACATCATAGGAAGCAGAGATCTGTCTTTCCTGCGTGGAAAGGTGTGTGTAAACACATTTCCCGCCTAGCTTATAGAGATAATGTGGTCAATGGGGCAGTATTCTTTGTCAGCATTTTGATTTATTGTAAGAGAACTGAGAGACTACTTTGTGGTAAAATCTAATATTTCATTCTTGATTAATATGTGACCCTGTTTCAAATATGTTTTATTGCCCCAAAACATGCCCTTGGACCAGACCGAACCCCTTCAACTTTTATTGCTTTCTCCTCACAACCGTCCTCTATATGTGCGCACCTCGTGAGTGTCACTTTGTTAGAGTGGTTTGCCCTCCACCAGTCTGGCCATGAATCAGGCGTTTCAGGAAAACGAAAAGTTCCCACCACAAGGCAGATTTACTGAGTGAGCTCTGGCCCGGAGGACCGAGGAGTCTGTACGGATTAATCCCTCCTCACTGCATTATTCTCTCAGATAGGCATAAGACATAAAGTTTGTTTACACAGCTGAGTGGGTGCTCGAATATGCTCACGAGCGTTTGCATAAAAAAAGACTGATGTCTGAATTCTTCACTGAGGTGTCAGCATGTGTTTCACTGTGGGTAAAAAGGTCAATGGGAGTAAAAACAGAGTGACCACCGCCATGCACTGAAAACATGAATCACTCCACTTTGTCTGCGTAACTAAAGTCGTCTCCTGTTACAACCCTTCACCTCGATGGAAACACTGAACACAGAGTCACAGTTCCATGTAGGTTATGAGTGTGGTGCTACTGACACTGCTCCTTTTTCCACCTATTAATCTGCTCCGTGATCATGGCGACGTAATGACAGCGTGGACAAAAGTAAATGTTGTGTTGAGGAGGGGGGTGGCATTCTCCCCGGTTTCAGTGAGTTGAAGCCCGGCCAGCAGCCCGGTTGAAAAGCTTCTCATACGATCGTTGCTCACAGTGAATTTATAGCACTCTGATCATCCAAAGCATTATTATGGTAATCTGAGTAGTTAGGTTTGCATGTAGCACAGCTTTATTGCTGCTTAAAATTCATATTACCCAGTACATATTTCATTAAAAACTGTTTTTAGCCGTGCTAAAAACAGTTCGAAAACTGTTACCTAAACCCGAGACGAAGTAAATAAATCTCGTTTTTTTGCCAGAGTCAGGATTGAGATAAAGAAATCCCGTAAAGCCCGTGATCCAGGGATCCTAGGAGAACTATAAATCCCCAAACAATGATGCTTTACACAGTCAAATAACTTTCAATGCACAGTTCTGGTTGTAGACTATGTTTACAGTCTGCAGCACGACAGGTTATGTTTGAGCCTTCTTGTTTTTTACACGTTGGGTTGTGTAACAGCGTTCAGGTGTAGACCAAGAGAACATTGGCCGGGCGCCTGCATTCTCTCCAACCACTCTCCCTAAACCATAGATACTCTCCACTGGTCTCACAAAGAGCCCCATACACCCGGCCCAGGGAACAAGGAGTCATTTGAAACCCTGCAGCAAGGGAAAGTGTGCACCACCCGGACACTTAGAAGTGACTTCTTGCTCACTATAGACACAGATGTTCATTACTGGCGAGGAGAGAACGAGTTGTTCTGTGTTTTTGTTAAGGCGCCGAAGATGCTGCCAACGTTGTTGCTATCGATACCATCTGTAAGAAACGTACATTTCACAGAAACAATCCAGCTTTTAGTCCTTGAACTGTGTTCAAATTCAAAAGGGGATGTTTTACTAATGTTTTTCTTTATTTCCACATGTTACCAAGAGTGTGCTCATTGTTGAGGTGAGTGTCTCTACAAAAACACAAGAAGTCTTTGAGATCATGTTTCATTTGTGAAAGATTTAAAGAGGAGGCATTTTGAAATCATGTCACTTTCTGATTCCACAATGTTGCACATAATGTGTTAAATATGCACTGCATGTACTCACGAGTTCTTTGTGAGAGTTAATCTATAAAAACATGAAGTTTTTCCTCCTATAATCTGCTTATTTCTCTGCCATGTTCCTCCTCTTTCAAAACATTCCGCACTCAACATGTCTCCATCCCTCCCTTATCCCTTTGCTCTTCCCTTCCCTAAGGCCATAGTTGACACAGGAAAGACCATGAAGGCCCTTCTGCAGCATGTGGAGACCTTTGAGCCCAAGATGGTCAAGGTCGCAGGGTGAGGCAGTGTTTCGGTCATCTGTGTTTTCCCCACCAGGGGAAATGCCAAGCGAGTGACGAACTGAAGAAGATATCACTTGTCCACAGCCGCTATCTGGTGTCCTTGTGGCGCTCCTATGCAGATAAACATCTTTCCTGGCACATGTTGAAGGTTTTTCCTTCCTTTACTGTATGTGTGTGACGCTTTTTAAGTGTTAGCATGTTGCATTAATGTAAGTTCTTACTTTGGTATTTCTTACAGTGACATAATACTTTTAAATACCAGAGATAAGGTCATGGTTAGTTACTGCAGTTCTGCACTGTTGCATTGTGGAAATTAACTCTATATTTCATGTGTTTCAGTCTGCTGGTGAAGAGGCTCCCTAACATGGCTGAAAACCTGACAGACTGTAAGTACACCTGGTTTTAATGAAATCCATTCCTCTCTCATCATAACATTTGTATGGGCTCAATCATCTTTCATTGTCCTACTTCTGGTATGTTTGCCAGACTGCTGCAGTGAATCAGGTGCATGTTTTCCCAGTGTTTCTCAATGTTAAAGTGTGCTTCTGCTCTCTGAAACGTGTTCATCATTTCTGATCTGTAAATCCTGAGATACATGACTGAAAGCAAAAAAAAGTGTTCATCCGCCAGGCGTCTAGTCTTGTGCATTTTGTCGAGGACGGTCAAGAACCAACAGCTGAGGGTTAACATGCTACTCGTTCATGTCTGTGTTTGCTCTGACAGATGTTGGATTTGAAATCCCCAACCACTTCGTTGTCGGCTATGCCTTGGACTACAATGAATACTTCCGCGACCTGAATGTAAGTCACTGCACACTGCACATGACCTTTTGAAAGAGCTAAGAGAAAGAGATGAAAGAGGCCGAGGGAGTGGAGGGGGGTAAACACAGCAAATCAAAGAGATGAAACCTAAACTCACCCAACAGGTATACTCCGTGCCTGAGGAGACTTTCCATCGAGGCTAAGCAGCTCAAATCCATTATTTCTGTGGATGGTTTCTGCTTAGCAACACCATCAAGTTTAGTTCGTCCAATTCGTCCTTTGGTTTCATAATGTTGTTGTTTTTTCAAATTTTCTATAGATATAGTGATGATATTATTATTGTGAATTATTTTTGTCCACCATATATTGTATTGAAAATCTGATATTGTGACAGCTCCAGCTGTACTTTGTGTTTAGCACTATTTCGCAAATGTTAGCATGCTAGCACACTAAACTAAGATGCTGAACATTAGCTGCTAAGCATTAGCACTTTAGCTTCGTCATTGCGAGCATGTCGCCATGCCGGCGTTAGCATTTAGCTAGAATTTGAGCCATGATGATAACCTAATATGTTAAAAGTAAAATGACTAACAGTGCTTAAGACGGACTCTCACCATTTCCTCTCTTATTGCAAAGAAATCCAGCCCCCCTTTTCCTCTGAAAAGTTTGTGTGGCATTCCTTCCTCTGTCTTTTCTCCTCTGCCCATTCCCCTGGTGCCTTAAACCCATCTTACACCTCTACACGCTTTGAGTCAGGCATGCAAACAATCCTCTGTTTTCTTTGTTGCACCCATGACACGTTATTTCATGCCAGATTTTCTCAGCCTGAAAGTAGTAAGTGCAAACTTATGTGAACTTTGTCATTTTTATATCTGTAAAGACTTGTGGCCTCAAATTTACCTCTGACTCATGTGCAACACTAAGCCAAGACCGACTCCCATAGCTTTGTGTGTGAGTGTGTGTGTGTGCACATGGGCATGTGTGTGCTGCATGTAATGTACTGTACGATTGTGTGTGAGTGTGTTTTGTGCATATTTGAGGAGGTTGGTATTCATTACGAAAGTTTGAAAGGGGGTGGCCTGTGGAATGTGGGGGTTAGGCTCTCATTATCAGGCAGAGTTAAAGCTTCCCCTCTTATCTGTCCTCGTCCTACAGAAGAAATATGAGTTGAACCCCTGGGACGCCCAAAGTTAGATTAATGAGTGTGTCATATCTTTGATTACCTTTCCCTGCTTTTGCAGGCTTCATCTTTTCGTACCGTATATATATAGCATATCGAGAACATACTGGAATCCCCCATAGGGCAGGGTGATCTTAAACAAATATTTTCCTGTCATCAGATGCAAGGTTTTAGACAAGATTGAAACATTCTCAAGTGTAATGTAACATTGATATTACACATGCTGATTTGTCTTCCTCTTTCAGCATATCTGTGTCATCAGCGAGACTGGGAAGATGAAGTACAAGGTTTAAGAAGCAACGCACAGTTTTACATTTGCGGCACGAAACCGTCAGCGATAATTAAAGGCTCATTTTTGTTTTTCCATTTCTGTAACAGCCGGTCATTGCACTACTTTGTTTAAATGTGCCACTGTTTATTATCATTCCAATGTAAATTAAAATTGTAAGTGATTTAAATTGAAAGAACATCCTTCTTCTCAAAGCAGGCAATCATAACTGTTGAGAAGGCCTTTATACAACGTTTTTTAAATAAACAAAAAAAAAAGTGATGTAGTTGTTGCCTCATCCTCAACTTTTTTGTACTTTGTTGCGATTCATGCGGGAACAAAGCAATGGATGAATAAAATAAAAGAGAAATGCTGGCGTCCAGGAGAGGACTGTTGGTGACAGATGGAGAGAGCTTATGGACGTTGGCATCCCCGTGCCCGGATGACGCCCACTCTGACTCATGGAAAACACACAGTGGGTGCAGCAGACCGAACAGCGTCTCCTCACGACACTGTATCTGTTTGTTCCCAACTTTAACCAGGCCTTACTGGAGACCACAACCAAACACATTAGAATTCGGCAAAACTGACATGTCTGTTGATTATGAACTACTTTTACATCAAACCTCACAGACGTTCAAAGAGCAGTCAGCCATTAAAACAGGCATCTTTGGGTAAATTGTATATTTTATTTATTCTAATTGCGCTGACCGACCCTCCACGAGTCACTACTGCTCCGGTGAGTACAAACGGAATGGAAACAAAACTTTTTGAATGTCAAATTTACTTAAAACCCATTAGTTCTTTCATCAAAGAATTCCTGAATTACAATTCCTAATAAAAAATCTCTCCTTTTCAGTGATCACAAGATTCGTTGTGCTGCAATTACACTCTGAGCCCTTGATCTCTAGGGGGGGGGGGGGGGGGGGGGATGCTCACAGTAAAGGCTAGATATCATTATAAATACACACACACACACAAGTATTTTGTATGTTCTCTTGCCATCTTTGGGGCGACTAAGAGAGTCAATTGTGCGTGTCGGCAAACAGACCAGAACACGCTTCACCTCCCGCAGCGTGCACTCGGGGAGTGTTATCACGTGGCTACGCACTCTTGATTCTTAATCACCTGAAACTCCAAACAGCCGTCGCATCGAGCAACAGGAACACACACACACACACACACACACACACACACACACACAGGTATTATTCTAACAGTGTAAAGATTTGATGGGATACGACATCCCAACTGAAAGATGGTGCACAAATCAGTCTCTTATCCCCAAGACCCCTCCCTGCTCTCCCTGTGCAGACTTTGGTGGTCTAAGAAAAATAAATTAACATTTTTATTGACATTCTTATGGTTGTTGCAGTAATTTTTGTTAATGCAAACTGTGTGTTTTCCCCACGTTTTCTAAACACGTTTCCAAGCCAAGGGTAATGGTCCAGCTCCGGCTACAAGGCCTCTCCAAGTTAAATGGCCTGACAAACGAGTCGCTATTTGGATGATATGAGTGACTGCAAACACAAGAGAGTTCTGGGAGGTTTGGAGCACTCAGATTCCACGTTGTGCTTTCAAAATGCTCTCAGGTTTCTCGTCTGTGGTCGTAAACAACACTTTCTCTAATACACTTAGAGGAACCCTAAATTCATGTCAGGTTTTATTACTTGCCCTTGACCCCTTAACATACAGAGGAGCGAGATAAGCAAGACAGAAGAAACTCCACAAATTACACAACTTTTTGGTCGGGTGCTATCCGTGCAGCCTCAGCCACAAAGACGTCCATTGTGCCTCCCGGCTGCAGCCCTGTGTGTCCTTATCATAAAACATCAGCACTTGGCGGTGGTGGTTAACTTAATCCCAGCGCTGATGCCCCCCACACTGCCCTGGGAACCCAGAGGCCATTGTCTTCCACCTTGATGCAGGGTTTTGGTGAAAGCGAGATGGGACAAAAAGCCTGGCAGGTTTCACATGCTGCGGCTTTGTAGTGCTCCGTCAGGGGAACCGAGGACGGGGCCGACCACAGAAAGTAGGCTACAGGTAGACTGCGCTCAGCACAAAAGGAACAAAAACAGGAATTGTACATTTGAATGGCAACACATTCATGCGTTTGACATATGAAGCCTGTGGTTAGAGACAGAGCTGAGGGGTTTGATTTCACATCACCAGCACATCAGATAGACCACGTTCACTCCAGAAACCTCATTTTATTGTTCTGCTGTTAAACAAATAGTTTTAACTTTTTGGAAAGGCGCAATTTGCTTTTTTTTTGCCAAGAGTTAGCTGAAAAGATGGCTAGCTTATCTTAGCATAAAGACAGGCCCCTTGTTTCCAGTCTTTATGCTAGGCTAAGCTAACCATCGTCTGGCTGTAGCTTTCAAGGAATTGTTTGACGTATTTGGGAAATACACTGATTTGCTCTCTTCCTGAGAGTTAAAGTTAGATGAGAAGATTGATAAGACACATATGGAGCCAGCAGCCGATTAGCTTAGCTTCACACAAAGAGTGGAAACAGGGGGAAATAGCTCGCCCGGCTCCATCCAAAGGTAACAAAATCATGCCAGACTATTTCTTGGCCGGTGTAGTAAATTCCTGGAGTACTACACTTTGGTTTTAGAAGTTCTGGCAGATTTTTTTTTTTTACTATGGACAGACCCAAGCTAACTGTTTCCCTCTGCTTTCAGTCTTTGTGCTAGGCTAAGCTAACCATGTCTTAGCTGTTGGCTTTGTATTAAACGGATAAACATAAATCATCTAACTCTCAGCAAGAAAACAAATACGCATATTTCCCAATTATTTCTTTAGATATTAGACCTCTTCAGTGTGAGAGCTCCATCATTTACACATTTTTATGTGCTCTTCTGCTGCATTTGTGATATAAATATGAACCAGCCCCTCAATTAAAATCTACATTTATTTGAGCAGATTTGAGCTAGCAGATGCCAAACAATTACATTCCCAGTTTGGAACTTAATAAATGCTGTTTGACTGACGCATCTCGGTACACAAATAGAAAGAACATCCTCTGCAGTGTTCATTGTGTTCCAATTAGGGACTGGCTGGCTAGAGGGCTTGATAGATTGACTGCTGCTGGGTTTCATCCAGTCATCACACTCAGTGCCAGATCCCCTTATACAACCTGGAGCTGGGAGGGAACCTCATCAACTCTCAACTATAGTTTAAAGAATCCTTTACGATTGAAATATATTTTGTCTCGCATGTTTTGCATGAAGGAGTGTTTAAAACCTGTGTAACGCACCAGGCACGCTGTGCTGCAGAGTCATTTCCACCTGTCCTAATCCTAACGCCGCTGGGTTTTGAACTTGGGCTTCATGTGATGTCCTAATCCAGCCAAACATTTTGCTTCCACGATAGAGATCGTAATCGCTCTTCTGCAGGACATTTGAGTCACTCTGGCTCTGCAACACATTTGGTATAAAGGAATTAGCAATGAATACAAACAATTATTATTGATTATTAGAAACATCTGGATGGAAAACAGTGAAATGGAGTTACAAGCATGCTCCAGAAAGACATTACTCAAGGTGACACAACAGAACGTTTAACTATACATGCATTTGGTCATTAGATTACAACTCCTCTGTGAGCTTTGTTCACCGCTCATTGATCCGCATCTCCTCACTTTGCCATTCATAAAAACAACACTGCGCTGCATCGGTGTCTCAGTGTTGTGCACAGAGGAGGGTGTAGTAACACAAGTGGGCCAAGGTTTTTTTGTGGGGGGGAAAAGTACCACACAAAACAATCACTGTTGGCTCATAAGCTGTTGAACCAGTAAAACATTTTTATAGTTTGCTTGTGAATTTCGATACACGCATGTAATGCAGAAAAGATTTAGTTGTTTCTGAGGGAAAACATCATCCATATGTTGTATTAGCGATAGCTGGGAAAACTTATTTTTGGTGTGCAATCACGCTTCATGTCAAATCAGGAAAGATCTTCTTGCTGTATTAATAGTGTGGTATGTGTTTAGTAAACACATTGCATTAAATGAATATGAACCTCATGTCTACCATCACATAATGCAGAGTCCCACTTACATCAGTTTAAGTTCTCTATTGTCTGGATGAGGGTGCACCGGCTCTTTAGACAATAGCTCCTCTCTGAAACCAGGGAAACCTCCGCCACAGTGTGGGTCAAAAGAGTCCTATTGTCCCATCTTCTATTGTGCTGCAGGAGTAGCCTGCAAACAGAACACTGTCGGCCTTTGTCTTTGTCCGGATCAGCTGTGCAGCCCTTTTTTTATTTTTGTCATGCTCTGGAGTCCCATGTGGCCGCCATGCCCTACATGTCACCATAATAAAGTTAAGGACACCGCTGTTACAGTTGATAATGGATGGGCAAATACGCTGGACGTTAGGAAATTGGAGAGTTCAGCGTATGTGTTGGGCCTCGGGGCTTTTCCTCGGCCCTCACAATGGTGATTTCATTTGCTCACTTTAAAGGTCGGAAAGGCTGAATGGCGGAGTAGGAATAAAGTGTTTATCAGCTCGTGGATAGCTGATTATTTACACGCATTGTGCGAGTGAAAAGTGTGGCCGCTGATCATGTTCCATTAGTGGAACAAGTAAAAGTCACGCATTAAAATTGTACTCAAGGGAAAGTACAGAATGTTAACTGCAAAATATTTAAAGTATTTGCAGAATTGCCTGTTATAGTGTTATTTTATGAAGAGGAAAAAAGTACAATATCTCTCTCTCAAATGTAGTGCAGTATATACAAAGTAATAAGAGACATATTGCAGTAAAGTATCAATAGGCTATCTGAACATTGCACAGTACTTGAGTACATGTACTTAGCTACTTTCTACAGTATTACTACACCAACCTTTGTTGCCGCAGTTTTCCAGGAGAAATGTATTTGCTACTATAAAAAAGTATTTCCTCTTATGGGAAGAAACTACCAAATTCTAAAAAAGTAGATTTAGAGGATAATGTCACAGCAGTAGCTTCAATGAATACATTCATTTATATTACAATAAAAACACTAAAGTGATATGAACTATACACAAACTTTCAATCAGGGGTGTAAGAAGTATTCAGATCTTCTGGTAGAAAATAAGCCATTTAAAAATACCCTACTACATTACAAGTATGCCAGTATAGAAGTATAGCGGGGTAATAGAAGTACTCAAAACACAGAATAGTCCTTCAGATGTTGTATTGTCATATTATAGTATTGGATTAGTATTATGCAAGCAGTATTTTAATGTTGCAGCTGGTGCAACGGGAGCTAATTTTAACTACTATATATAGTGTTGGGCATTTTCATTTTGAACAATGGACCAGTGGATCAATAAAAATGAATACTTATGGTGGAAAGTACAATAATGCAATATTTTGTATCCAGCCACTCAATCTGATTATATTGTGTTTTTAGCTTCTTTTTTTTGTGATTTACTTATTTACCATACCATTATTGTTTGACTATTTATTGTACTATCTTGTCTTATCTCACTTTATCTTAATATTTCTTCCTGAGATGCAGTAGAGTTGCATTAAATGGAAGCACTTAAAAGCTGTACTTTGTACAGTACTTAGAGTAAACGTACGTACTATAGTTACTCTCCACCACCGCTGTAATATGAGTACAAAACAAAAGACAAAGTTGCAATGATCCAGTGACCAGCAGGCACCAGCTTCTCCTCTTTATTGAAATTGTTATGTAACAACGCCTCCAATTGGCCCGCTTCAAAATTCCAAATTTAATCCGCCCACCTGATTGGACGACGCCTGGCGAGGGTGGGCAGCCGGAGGGGCGGGGCTTGCGCAGAGTCTGGAGATTCGTCAATCTATGTGCAGATTGTCGCGCCGCCAACCGGGGACCACGCAGGAGTACATGTTACTTTGTAACTATTTTGACTATTTTAGCAGCGAAGCGACGCTCTGAAATGATGGGGAATGAATGAAGAGCAGCGGGTTATTTTGTACCGGAGCTTCCCGACGGAGGAATGCACACTAAAGGGCGTTTTCCGTGTTTTTTCTCCCCTAACACCTCAACTGGAAAAGGAGACCGAATATCCCGCTTTTCTAATCTCATTTTTTTAACCCGTCTCTGGACCGAGCGAGTCTGGGTTTTTTTTTTTTTTTTTTTTTTTTTTTTTTTTTTAAACGGAACACCCAAAACTCTTCCCAGAAAGCATGGATGTGTTTTGTCTTCGGAGTAGTTTTCTGAATTTGTAAACAGGTATGTTTTGTTCGCAATTAAACGTGATCGCCACAGCAACAACCTGTCGTCCGCCCGGTTAGCTGGTGTTTGTCAGCTGCAACAAGGGGAGTTTCTGCCTCCGAGCGATGGGAAACATAAAGAAAATAGGTCGGTTTTTAAATAGTTTTTGGTGCATGTGTATCACGTCGGAAGAGAGAGTGTTTAGCATCACAATCCTGGCTGTTTTATATTTAGCGTATGGCTTAATTCATGACGGCTGGATGTGGCGCTTTTACACCGCAATCCTTTTAATGTGCACCTCCCCGAACAGAGAGCCATGAATTCCGCTTTTATTTGACATGCACGTCTCGTTTTTTTCCCCTCCTCCATGTGTGCGAATATGATTACAGAGCTCGTCAGACATTTTTTTTCTTTTAATCTAGGTTTGCAGCTCGACTATCCACCTGCCGTTTCCCACTTTAAGCCAAATACACCCTCCATGTATAGAAACAGAAGTATTAGCTGAATGTTCACCATTAATTCAATTCTAGAGAAGCCCTAAAGTCATGCTATGCAATCTGAAAAACCTCCATAATATTCCTCTTTGGTCTCTATATTGATCTAATGTGCTGTGTCTTTAAAATATCCTGTAATATCAGTATTTAAGGTATTATAAGGGACATTTATATGCTGTAATATCTTAATAGTATTCTTCATTTGGAGTTAAGATGTTGGGCTGTCCTTGGTTGACCAGGCTCATCATACATTTATGGACTTGGAGCTTTCGTGTGACGTTTAGTGGCCGTAGTATTATAAAGAAAATGCCTTCCAGGTTATCTTCTTCTCTTGTACTTCATGTAGCTGTCATTCAGCTACACCTCGATGAATGGGCTCATTAGTCTGGGTTAGAATCTGGGAAATAGCTGTTGTGTTTGGCACTGTGTCCTGCGTGGGACAGTGTGCCAAAGAGTCTCTCTCTGGGCTGCATTTTCACCAACTTGTGTTCTTTGTGTTTTAGATTTCTGCCACTGATGGACACGAAGAAGGAGGACGGCGTGGATTAGGATCTTTTTTTTCCTCTTCCCCTTTTCTTTTCTTTTTGTTTCGTTTTTTGGCTTCATCCTCCTCACCTCAATGTGGTCTCTAAAGGACTTCTTCCTCCTCTGCGGTTCGAAATGAAATGATGGCAGCACGTTGGAGTGATTCACCGCGGGACAATGAAGCGAGTAAACACACAGCCGTGACTCCGTCTTGCGAGGTAAGACTTTCGGATAGAGATGAGGCTGTTACTCTTCACTGTCTGTTTCTAAGCGCATGCCTGCACAGCTCTGGTATGGTGGCTTTTCATCTGTAGCCACCATGGTGCATTCACAGTCTCTGTGAATACATATCCAGTAAGTAGACTGTGTGTGACCTCTGGCAGTGTGGCGGAGGGGAACTATAATCCTGAAATAGTTTGCATTTTTGCACGGCACGTTACACCAGATTTCTCTTGCAACAGCTATTTTCTGACACAATAGAGACTTTACACGACTTGACTAGACTGTCACCAGGCTACACGTGAGGCGTCCACGATAACCATCAGACCACATGGCGACTGTGATTCCATCAGCTCGGCTTCAAAGGTGTCCTCACTCTGGTAAAACTCGTGACGCGCCGCCAGAAGTTCTCAAAGTGTGTCTGCAGCAGGAGCAGAGTGTGAGCTAAGTGTTTGCAGCACATCGCGTCTGCCAGCGCTCGGGGGTGACCGAGTTCCTTTCCTTTCTCGCTCTTGACAACTGTTTAAAGTGCACAAAGAAGAGTTTCATACTTTGCAGCGCTAATCTTTTGCAGGGTCTTCTGTGGGTCCGCATGCCAAAGCGCTGACAAATGGCACATTGTGGAGCTCATCCTTTCCCCTCTGATGAGCGGTCGCTTCAGTGGTTACATCATCATAATCATCATCATAGCCCAGCCAGGCTTGATGCATGCAGTCACAGCATTGCAGCGGCGGCATGTTCTTGGATTAATCCATCATCAGAAAATAACAACAGTGCTCTGTGTGTGTGTGTGTGTGTGTGTGTGTGTGTGTGTGTGTGTGTGTGTGTGTGTGTGTGTGTGTGTGTGTGTGTGTGTGTGTGTGTGTGTGTGTGTGTGTGTGTGTGTGTGTGTGTGTGTGTGTGTGTGTGTGTGTGTGTGTGTGTGTGTGTGTGTGTGTGTGTGTGGCAGTAATCTTCTTACTGTGTCAGAACTAGCCGAGGATGGACGCCATAAATTGTTGGGAATGTGGTAAAGCAGCGACCTCACGGTGCCGGAGTGTTTAGAGACGGTAGATGGAGTACAGGAGGAGCACGGGGCGCTGATATTTGTTTTAAAAATGTCTTGATGAGAAGTTTGAGATGGAGCGTCGGAAATGTTAATGGCACAATCTCAGGAGTGAGAAGTTACCAAGAACAACTTTGTTGCTTCTCTGCTGGCTGCTCCTGCGGTGCGGTCGTTCCTCACATCCGTCTCTCTGAGATCTAATAAATATTTCCCGTAACATCGCTTTACTCTCCCTCGCTGAGGGAAACCGCCACAGCCTGCTGAACCTCCAGCTGTTGAGCAGAAGCATCAAAAAAACTCATGAATTACTTCTCATCACAAGCTGTGACTGAAGTTTTGGACCCTTTGATTCAGCTGAACTCACAGATGGAGGAGGGCTATTGCACTTTATTTATTTATCTATTTATTTTAAAGATGGGCACAAGCTAAGTATGCTTTGTGCATAAGGACGGCAGAATAAAAAAAAATAAAACGTGACTTTGCAGGTGCACGGTTGCCCACTGAATCTCCTGAAACTTGATTCCATCAGTTTCCTAATAACCTGAGGACCAGAAGGCTTTCTGGCACACGCCGTGCAGAAGATGTGAGTCACCTGTGAGTCAGTACCGCTGCTTATCCTGATGCTTTGCAGCCCGGGGGCTTGACAGACACATCACATCAGCTGTTTTTTATTTATTTTTGAATCTACCCGATGCCTCCTACTACACAAACACAATTCTCACCCAACTTTCAAGCTTCAGTGCTTGTGAACGGTTTCTCCCCTCCGTGGGGTCTAATGGGAGTAGAAACCTCCCCTCCAAACCCCCCCCGCCGCCGCCGCATCATCTCGGCTCGCTAATGAGGGAGATTGCGAGGGGCGTTTTTCTCCCCCAACACGCACACACACGCACACACCCCCCACCCTGCTACCGCCTAAACGATGGTAGCAAAGCCGGGGTAATTTAGGCACAGCTGCCCCGATCATTAGGGGAGAAACGGCCCACGTGTGCAGAGTCTGCTTCTCTCTTGGCCTCATTCACATTCCCAACCTCAGCGGACCTGCTGTCACTCTGACACCAACAGCAGTGTTCCAGAGCAGCTGAGGCTCAGCTCTGTACACCGCAGAGAGAGAAGACAACAAAGTGATGGACGGAGTAACTCCTCTTTTCTTTCTTCATTGTCGATTAATCTGACGATTGTTGGACATAGAGAAAGTTTTGTGGTTGGCTTTATGGCTGCTTATGATTGTTTAGATTTCATAAGACACCTGCTCCTTTGTCGAGGTCTCTCCACTGCTGTTGTGTTTACTATTAAATACAGGATGTTAGCTGTTGGGAAATAATGCAAGGTAAACAAATAGTCCATTAGTCAATAGAGAGGAAATCAATCCACAGCTTATTTTGATCATGGGTTCATCGTTTCAGTCATTTCTTCAGTAAAAATGAAAAAGCAATGTGACGATTTGCTGTTTTATTTCATCGTGAAGTGAATATCTTTGGATTTGTGGACTGCTGGTCGGACAGAACAAGACATTTGACAGACCAGACCAAATGTCAATTAGCAAAACTTGTAATAGTGTCGCCTTGAAAAGAAGAAGCAGATAAAGCAAACGTGAGCGCTAAAGAGAAACGAACACAGCGGGGAAACGTTCCCCGGCGTACTGATGGCTTCCCTCACTCACGTCGGGCGGATGAGACCAATGGCGGTGCTGTGAGTGGTGCTGATGCTTCGCTCTAAATATCTATAAATAAAGCCCCTCCCAACGCCATGAACCCCCGCTCTTTATTCCTCCCCTCTCTCCCCCGTCCACATGCTAGTCTTTCACCCGTCCTCTATTCCCGCGTGTTTTTAGTGATGCTATATTTAACCCGTGGAAAGATTAATGCCGGAGAGGGAAAAATGGAATCACTGTACTGGAATACCTCCGCTCTCTCCTGAAGGCTGCTTAAAGCAGCGAGTGTAGCGGGCGTTGGGTGGGACGGAGTCATTTTAGGGGTCAGGGGAACGCGACAGTGGTCAGTCTCTGTGGGGTTTTTTCTTTCTTTCTGTGGAAACTAGAGAGACGTACATACGCAGCTGGCAACAACTTCCAGTGCCACATCCCAGCCCTAATTAAGCTCACCGTGATCTCACTTTCTAAAAGTCTGATGCTTTATTTTAGTCATTGCAAAGGGGGGGAGGGGGGGGGGGGGGGGAAAGAAGAGAGATTACAGTGTCTCCAGCAAGGAAATGACCTCCACGTTTATCAGCGTTCAGAGCCGTTGCTGTTCATCAATCAGAGCGGCGACACAGCGATTTACATTTGCATACATTTGAAAAGCAAATGTGTCTCGTGCAGCACATCAGGGTTCTTTCCCATTCGGCAAACAAGACACTGACCCGGACGTGACCCGGCTTCTGTCTTAGCACACACACACACACACACACACACACACACACAGAGTGCTTTGTGAATTACCAGGAGCTCACTATCTGAAGGGTTTCCTCTAGATCTGCCTCATAGTCACCGCCGTCAAACTGAAACCTGGAGCGTGTGTTTTGGCATCTCTTATCGGAATTTGTCGCTATTTTTTTCCTGGAAAAAGGGGGAAATCTGTGCACGTGCTGCGTCACACTCAAGCGCAACTCTAAAATATGTGTGCCGGGCGGGGCCCCCCTTTTATCTCGTTCTTCTTGTGGAGAGGTGACGTTGGTGCTCGGCATGGCTCCTCTGCATGTCATCCCTCAGTCTAGACACTCTTATCCTGCCGGCCATGGATGGATGGATGATTGATGGATGGATGGAAAAAAATGCCACCCTCTTTCTTTTTCTTTTTCTTCTCATCTTATTATTATTTTTTGTTCTCTCTTTCCCCCGATTGGCTCAAAATCCCAGCCTCTTCTGCCTGGATGCCCTCCGTCCCTCTGATACAGGGAGGGCAGAAAGAAGATGGTGAGATGGGGGGGGGGCAAACGAAGACAGGCAGAACAGAACCAGTCTAATGCTCAGCGAGGCTGAGACGCTATCCATTACACATGCACAAGGCATCTCCGTCAAAACACCCGCCCTCTATCAGGCTCCATCTCTGGCTCCCGGACACGACACACACTGGTGAGGAGTGTGTGAGGAGCGTGTAGTTGATCTGTGTGTAGAGCTCATTTCTTTAAGGCGGTGTCATATTTTACATCCTACAGTCTTATATAGACTGCTGCAGCCATGTAGTATTTTCACACAGGATGTCCATACAGCCCAAGTAGATTTGAGTTTCTTTCAGTTTTTCTTTCATGACTCCTGGAAGCACTTTTACTTTCATATTTTATATGTAAAACCGTGTGTGTGTGTGCGTGTGCATGCGTGCGTGCGTGTGTGTGTGTGTGAGCGAGCTTGTATATGTTTTTAATCGGCCCTTATGTAACAGGGTGTTATCAGGACGTATCTTAACCCGCCGTGTTACTACGGACTTTGAGGTCTTGGCAGGGAACCACATTACTTCCTGTCAGCGTCAGCGGTGGAAGTGAACAAGGGCGCCCTGATGAAGGACCGGTTTCATGAATGGATGGCAGAGGAGCCGCAGAGCTGCTCTGTTTTCTCCAGCTCTGAATTTACAGCAAGTCGTCTATGTGACAGGAAATATAATTCCCCCAAATTGACCACAACTGCTTAATTGTAGACCAGCAGTTATTGCTAGAGAACCCACCGGGTTCATGTCATCTAAGACAAGGCCAACACGCTGAAAAAAAACTTTGAAAACATAAGCCGACACAGATTTGGGGTTTTAAATGGATAGATGAGGATTATTTTTAGTGCTAACTGGACAAAGTATTTCGATGGGTAAGAAGAGTGCCACTTAAAACCAAGTTTTATTCCTAAAACCAACAATTTTACACAACATTCGAGCAAAAACACATTTGTTAAATGTGAGGATTTCCTTCTATATCATTGAAAATGTAATATTTTTGATGTTGGTTGGACAAAACAAGCACTTTGAAGACGTAACATTGTATTCTGGAAACTTGTGATCGGCATGTTAACTATTCTCTGACTTTTTAAAGACTAATTAAAAAGAAATGAATCGGCAGATAGATCAATAACGATACTAATCTTCAGTTAGAATCCCAGGTTGAATCCTATAAACAGTCTTGATGAATCGGACTGGACTGCAGTGGCTCCAGCTGTTGACTCACATTTGTAATAACTGTTCCTCTTCTTCACTGAATGTAATAACTCGTCTGTCGATAATCCCCCACATGACTGTGGTGGAGTTTCATTTCTCCGCCTCGCGTCCTCGTCAGTGAAATGACCTCAGCATCCTTAAACACGCACACACCGCCTGTTGTTGTGAATGCTGTCGGAGGTTGTGTGAGATCCATAACTCGCCATTGATTGGATTATATTGGCTTTAGCGTGGGGTGGGGGTTGGGCACACGCTTTTACTCTTTACTGACCTGTTTGTGATGGCGGGTGGTCTTCATGAGACCTGTCGTTTTTATTCTCACATGAAATCATTTAGATTAAAGTGAAATATTAAAGAAAAGCAATCGACGCATGTCCTCTTTTACACTCTGCACCGTTCTAGATTTAATGATAACATTTCTGTTAAGCTTTTTTCATCTCGCTTTCAGGGCGGTTCGTTGAGGCAGATTTGTGAGATTCCCCCGGCCTAGATATTTAGTGAACAGCGCCTCACGCTTTGCAGATCTTGGTTTTGCTCGCATTAGTCTAATCCCTCTGACTTCTTAAGCGTTTGTGAATGTTTTTGTTTTAAGCGTACGATGGCAAAACAGGGGACTTGGATGGCTTTCGCTTTGCCAAGAGAAACCTGGCGATCTGGAGACAGCGGGGCGGTTCTGGTCTCTGAGAATTTGTCTTGGTCACGTCTTAACATATTTTCTCATCTATGTGATGGATGTAAAAACAAGGGTTTTTTGGGGGGGTTTGTCCTGCTGTGCGATAACAGCCCCAACGTGCTTATTGTTTCACTTTTGGCCTGAGAATAAACACCGTTCAGTGAATCATTCCCGCTGGGGGTCCGGCCTCCAACGTTAAGGGGAGCAGAGTGGTTGTGTGTTGATAATGCGGGGGGGGGGTAAAGAAACCAACTGGTCTGCTGATGGCGTGTTGGGAGGCCAAGGGTTGCCATGTCTGGACTTGTGGCCGTCTGAGACACGGCTGACCTTTCTGACCAGACTGTGTGCGTAGCCTCCTGACCTGCCGGAGACTCTTCTGTCTGAATTATCACTGAAGTCGTCTTTGCTTGTCTTTTTTGTGATGTGTCCATCTCTGTTGGACAGTTTTTACATCAGATTTGGTGCACAAAAGGACTGAATGAATGAAGTGTCCAATCACCAGCGTTATCTCCGTGGTGTGTTGGTTTTAGATCTTATCCTCAGTGGATGTGGAGCTTTTCCTGATCACTTGTAATTGAGAGAAGAGGCTGGAGTGACACTTGGTTCAGAAGGGTTATTATGAATATCTTAAACCCCACCTCAGGCTACGTCTTTGATTCTAAGTGGTCGCTGCGTTTCTCTTGTGAAGTGAGCTTAGAGCGTCTCACTGATGTCGCAATCACAACCATCTGGACGTCACGCAGCATCAAAGGCCGCTGAGGAACATAAACAATCCCAGACAACTATTTTGCTGGCATCCAGCCGTTTCCTAATTCTCTCTTCGTGCATTTCCGGCATATTTTCCTCCCTCAAAAGCGTGATTTCTTCGACATCCCGGCGTGACAGAAAGTCTTTAACTCAATGTAAATTTACTTAAGAGAGAGTTTCTGCTCCCGCGGCGGTGGGGGCTGCGGTACTCCTCTGGCCTTTTGTCGGGGGGAGTCTTCTCTCTGCAAAGTAGGGTGAGGATTTTTTTTTTTTTTGGCAGAGTAATGAAATAAATAGCTCAGACGGGATGCGGTCCTGCATTGCCTGCAAAGTGCAGCATCAGGCAGGTTCGGACTAAGAGGCGGAGAGCTTCCTCTGTGTGTTTTTTACAGGATCACAACTTGACGTGTTACGAGCCTTAGGTGTGCTTCCACTTTAACGAGAGACGGCGGTGGAAGAGGAGTCCTCTGGAGAGGGAAACAGTTGTGTCCTGCACTGCGGGCCTGATGCCTGATGATTTAGAGTGAGGCTTCTGCTGCTCCGATAGTCGGGCTGCCTCAGCCTGGTACGACTGTGGAGACGAGCACGGGGAGGCACGGCCAGCCGGGACGAGACACCGTCACAGGAATCAAAAAGAGAGGGGGGGTTATCAAAAACGCAGAGGCAGATGACAAGGAAAAAGTGCACTCTGCTCCGTCGTCCTTTAGGCTTCTTCTCTCCCACCGGCCGGTCTGCATTCTCCTGCGTGGCGATAGACAGGTGGACTCCTCTGCTCCGTATTGCTGAGAACACTTTCCTGCTGCATCCCTCTCTCAGGAAGGCTGTCTTTCTTTCTTTCTTTCTTTCTTTTTAAAAAATACATACAAAATAATCCCCTGAGTTCCTGCGCAGCGGGATGCATCATTAGCATACCGCTAATGATGCGCGGTGGATAGGATGCCTGCTGAGTTCGAAGACGGGCCAGAGGATGCACCCTTTTTCCGGCTGCTGAAGATCCTCCCTCCCGCCTCCTCGCTCCCTCCTCCCCGTCAAGGCGGCATCGAGGACCGCCGCTGCCAGCAGGGCGCCGCCGGGGACGGCTGGGTTCGGTACACGCCGCTGAGGGGAAGATTTTTATTACATCTGTGAAACGTAAAATGGCTCATCTTAAAGTTCTCGACTGTATGATCAACAACAACTGGAGTCTGATCTGTGATCTGTACTGCGCCTGGAGCAATCAGGTCAGTTTCTCTTCATGTTGAGAGCATTTGACTTATTATTATTATTATTATTATTATTTATTTTAAAGCATTTTTCTTGATGGTGACAGTAGAGCTCGACAGGAAACCTTTGGAGAGGGATGAGAGGGTTGACACGCAACTGCAACAGTCGTTCTTGCTGCAGCAGGTTTTTTTCTTGGTCACCTGTCCTCACCCTTTTTGTACGCCTTCCTCTCGGCCCCACATTACTTTCTGGAGTTCTCCAGGAAAGGCATCCCTGACATCTCGCGTATTAATAGACCAGAATTCATTCAGTAGTGCAATGAGGAACTGGAGCCTCTGGAGCGCCTGGCATGCTGACCTCCGGGTGTCCCCAACAAGAGTGCCTCGTGTAGCGTCGGGTGGCTCCAGACTAAACTTGATTTTTAGGAAAATCAATCTCATGAAGTAGTTTAACAAGTGACTTAAAGCTCAACTTCTCTCGGCTCGGCAGGATTTGTTTTGTCGGAAACGGCTACATTTAGAGATGCGACACTCTTTTGGAATCAAAATATCTTGCAACAAGTGTAACTACGTTGAAATGATTCCTCCGATTGGACGATTGGGAAGCGCAGTCTAAACTTAAAGGCCAGTAGAAGATGTTCACTGTTCAGAGAATGACGTGTTTTCCTGTGACTCTGATCGTATGAATGTGGACGTTCTCTCCGTCATACAGCGCTCTTTGTCTTTGTCATCCTGTATGTATCCATTTGTTCCTATGCGCACAGAAGTCAACTTGGCACCCTTACTAACACTTCATATCTCACATACATGGCCTTTCTGCTTTTTCACTGGAGACTCTTACAGACGGCTCATTGTTTCCTGCGTTTCTTTCCCCGCTCCCCGTTTTCATCTGGCCACGGAATGCCCGATGTGAGGAGTAAAGAAGTATTGCCGCGTCAAGCGTCTCTCTCGGCCCCTTCCCCTAATTTAATTTTAGCAGCTCTGAAGATTGTTCGCGTCCCGAGCCGAACTGATAGGCCTCTGTTTTCCAGAGAGCCTCTGCTGTCTGAGCCGCTGAAAACGGCCTTTGTGCGCCAGCAGCGATGGCACAGAGGAAGCCTCATGAAATATTTACAGGCCGACACCTGGTGTGAGACGGAGACGGAGGAGCCGGGGAAGCAACAACACCGTCACCAACAACAGCAAGGCCTCAGTGTGCTGGACGGCAGAAATATTGTGTTTGTTAGCGTCTGATCTTTAGCTTTCTCATGAACATCATCATCTATGTACAGGAGGTCTCAGTGGAACAAAGTATGACAAACCATCAGAAAACTATTCAGAGCTACTCAGTTAGTAGTCCATCATTATTTCAATCGATTAATCATTTTGGTTGTTTTAAAAAAGGAAACCAAGCCGAGCTTTCTCTGGCTCAAAAAGGCCTTTTCACACCGAGGGCGTTTTCTGTTTGTGTGATTAATTCACACTTTAACGTGTTAATATATTTCAAGCTGTTGTTTTTGTCACTAGAAACTTCTGAGCTTTCTCGCTGTGAATAAAGACGTCAACCAATCAAGTTGTTCAGAACGGGTTGAGTTGCTCCTATTCATGAAACGACAACATGGAGGCTCTGTAGTCTGAACCAGCGCGGCAACTTTATTATTCCTTTCAACCTTCACAAAGGCAGCACAGACTAGACTCACTCCTTCTGTTTTTACCTTTCACAATAAAAGCCCAAGACATAAGACACTCACACTTCCTTTATTCATCTCGCCTTAACTTCTAAAATGAGATGACCTGCTGCTTTCTTTTCTTTGCCGTACTTCATTGTAAATTAAATATCTTTAGGTTCCAAGCTTCTGATTTTCAGAGCTCTTTGACACCTAATATTAATCGATAGTGTAAATAATTGTTGGTTGCAGCGGTAAAACTAATATTATTACAACAAAGGTTGTATCATTCAAGAGGTGTAAACCATATCTCATGCAGATTTTTGACCAATACATCTCCTGCTACCAATGCCCCTAGATGATGCACCATTATTACTGCAGGAGGACGTCCTTCATCAGTCCACCCATGGTTGTGTCCGGGTGTCCCCACCATGTCTGGAGGAATAGTTGTAACATGGCACTGGGGGGGTTAAACAGGAGAGTCTACGTGTCGGAGGGTGCACTGTCGTGACCCCGCCCTGTCAAAAACCTCAAAGAGCAACCGGGATTAATAATTCATCGATAAGGAAACCAATTATACAGGGCTGTGCTCGCATCTGGGTGGGGTGGGGGGGTGGGACCCCGGGGACCCTAATTGGCCCACCTGCTCTCTGTCTCTGAAGGGCCGGGCTGAGGTGGCTGGTTGGATGTGAGGGTGGTGTGTGTGTGTGTGTATGTGTGTGTCCTCTCTTTGTTCTGATGGTCCTGAGTCTTTAATGTGATGTGTTGGTGTCCACCTCAGCTGACATCCCTGTAGTGATGGACCACACCCACATCAGGGGAGAGGGCTTCCCATGTGACTCTCAATGCTGCTTTTGGACTAATAGACAATTACAAGGCAAGCTAGAACCCCCCCCCCCCCCCCCCCCAATCCCTATGTATGTGACATACATAGGGATTGTTTTTATAATATTAAGTTGAATATCTTTCACTGTTTTTGACTTTTCGAGTTTTGATTTCACTATCGAAGAATCAATGAATGGATTATTGTAAAAACTAATGTGTGGGTTAATCAATAATGAAACTAATCATTAGTTGCTGTCGTAATTGTTTCATCAATACACTTCCAGAAAATTGTAAAAAAAAAAAAAAAAAAAAAAAAAAGCCGACCTACTCGACAACCCAAAGACATTCATCAATCATCAGTCCATCTACTAACAAGCTACCCGCTGGACTGAATGTTTATAATATAAACATCCAATACAATGCATATTATTATGAATTAATGTTACTTGTAATACAAGAAGCGAAACTCTTCAATTAGGTTTGTTGGAAACGAGACTAGAGCTAAAATAATTACTAGATAAATCAAAAGACGGAGATTTATTATGTAACAATTGTGATAAGCGATGAATCATGAAACCCTTTTAAAAGGTCTGGAAAAAAAATCATGTCTATTCTTTCTGACATTGCATCGACTGAAAATCTGTAGATTTATTAGAGAAAATAAGCTTCAAATGCATCTTAAATCATTTGTTTGCAGCCCTAAGACGAAGTAAACTAGCATAGTAAACACACCATGCACTCGAGTAGAACTCCACCTCTGGGCTCTCTGTCCTCTGGCAGCAGGCGGTGGTTTGGGCCTCTGATGTGCATCTGCCTGTCTGTCCCTCTCTGTCCTCTCTCTTTCCATCTCCAGTTCTCCTTTTGTGGAGAGGAATTCCAGGCTGTTGGCCCGCACAATCGCCCGGTCATTAGCATATGAAAGCTGCAGAGGGGCGGGAAAAAGGGAGCGGAACGGGGAGTCATAAAACTTCCAAATCAGTCCCGAGCACACTGCTTCTAATCTGCCTCATGGTGGCACATGTGCTGATGTAACTCCTCGATATTCTTCTCTTTCAGTTTTATTCATGGCCGTTGTCCTGCGTTGAACTGCTCCTCCTGACAGTTAGCAGCTCGTCAGTGATAACTGACAAGCTTAACTTTTCAGCCCCTCCGGCAACAACACTCGTCTTCAACCCCAGATGTGACATTTGCCTGCTCCTTAGACTCTTCTCTCAGGCATAAAATCAATCTGAAGGATTCGCCTCACTCGCTTGAGATCTTAATGTAGCCCCAGATGAGGCCGCATGGCATTGTAAGGTGGATTAATGTGAGAGGTGCTGTGTGTATTTGACAATGACAGGTGTTTACTGGGTGTTATTTTCACTGCATTGCTTTCATCATTTGGTTGGTAGTTGGACTGAACTGGTTGTTCTGAGTCTAAGCAGTTAACACCTCCACACACACGTTTCTTTCTGTATTCATTGCCTTTTGTTTCCAAGTGAAGCCTCCCTCTAGTCTAGAGGGAAAGATGCAGACCGTGGACAGACTGTGGAGCGTGTGTGTGTTGTGTTGTGTCGGTGAGTCCGGCTGCAGCGAGGCATTAAACTATGAAGTAATGCCTCCCGCTGAGACCGGTTAATGTTTACACACAGAGGGCAGATTCTGACACCACTAAGCATTTTGATGCAATCAGCTGTTTTTGGAGGCACACGATTGGATTTAGTTAATTTGTATTTGAGTTCAAGCAGCTGACGTTATGAGTGTGGGGCTTAAATAGACATGCTAATAAACATGTCCATTTATGTGAAGTTTGGAGTTTATTGTGACAAAAGAGTCACGATAATTGACAGAATGCACTCAACTTTAAAAATAGGTCACATTTGATGCCATTAAACGTAAGATATCCCTCCTGTGGCCACTATTGCTGCGTCATTGTCTGTCATTGTTGACTTCGGGGCCGTCTTCGCTCACATTGTCGGGGCTTTTTCTCGCTCGTGCTCGTAAACCGTAGTCCTCAGCAGTTTGGCTGCAGCGAGAAGCGGCGTGAGCAGAATGCTGATTCACCTCACACTGCCACAGTAACCCCCCCCCCCCCCCCACACGCCTGCACACAGACACATAATCCCCGATGACACGTGAGCTCCGTGCTGCAGTGAACGTACAGGGATGCTGGTTGTAAAGGTCCGTCTGTGCATGGCAGGGTTACAGAAGACAAGCTGGAAAAGACTGTCTCCCTACAGGCTTAGATCAAGACACACCTCGTCCTTAGTGGATGGCACATAAAAAAGTGTCTTGGGAAAGATGCAGCTCTCTTTGGTGCAATGCAGACAGGGCTGGGAGGAGCCATTGTCCAGTGGGCGGAGCTTCGTCTGCACGCAGGAGAGCATGTGTGGATGTGTTTGCGAGAAGGTGTTGTTCTGTATTGTTCTGTATCTATAAGTGCTTTCACATTTTTGCCCAACCCCCCCCCCCCCCCCCCCCACCCAGACTCTCTCTCTCCCAGGTTGTAAATAACGCCGCAGGGTTGTTATGGACATTTTGCCCGTGTGTGTTTTGAATGGCAGTACCTGCGCTGTGGTGCGTCTACATTCAACCAGCCTACTAAGAGCAGTCACGTCACGCGGTACAGTGTGAGGGTGGAGCCGTGGGAGTGAATAATCCCTCTGCAGAGCGCTGACAGAGAATCCATAGATCACTGGTGTGTGTCGGTCACCCTCTCCATGCTCTACCTCTCCCTGCTACTGCTACCAGAGCTTGTCCTTCTCCAACCTCGTTTAGCCGACACGGATGGATCAATAACTTTCAGGAGAACAGTTTGCTTGCTTTATGTTTTCACATATGTGAATTCATCGGCCATCGTGTCCTTCTCCCCGTGCTTCCAGCTCTCCCATAAAAAGGGTGAGGGTTTCCTGTCCTCGCACAGCCCTCGAGGCATCCCAGTAAAAGAGGCGTTAATTGGCTGCCCGCTCGGCGCCAGAGCACGCGATTGGCAGCCTGGCGCCACGGGCTTCCACAGCGATCCAGACGGTGATGGCGGTGCCCCCTCTGTCCCGCCATCGGCCGGTGTGCACGTGCCACTTTGTCCCGACGCCAACGAGACGTACATCGAGACGTACATCGAGACGTCTCCATCTGACAGTGTCACAGGAGAGGTCACCAGAGGAAGATGGTGCCAAATTAGCTTTTTCTGCAAATCTGAATACCTCTCCGCCCGCTCTAGAAAAAAGCGATTTTGTTGCCATTGTCTGTCTGTACAACACAAATGACATCCATCTGTTTCTCACTCGCTGTGTTTTTAAAGGGGCCTCTGCGTGCATGCCAGAGAGACCGGCTCACTCCGTTGACTGTTTACTGTGGTGACGGAGAATGCAGCGGACACTCCCTCTCCTCTCTCTTAAATGGGACGCAGAGGATGATTAGAAAAGCAGTCCGATAAAAGGCGGATAAAAGAAAGAGGGGCGCGCCACGGGAAAGAGAGAAGGTGAAAGAGATGCTAGAGCTGTGGATTTAAAGTGCTGTGAGGTGGACGGCAAATACAGGACAAGGGGGATGGAGGGAAAGAGGAAGAGATGTGGAGAGCGAGTTTTTTTTATTGTTTCCAGCTGGGCCTGGGTGTGGTCATCATGGACGGGAGACCTGCTGTGTTCAGTTCTGCTCCGAGTCCTCCCTCACAGTCTCCACACCCATCTGCCAAATGGCTCCTCTCGTGCGTTGTTTTGTGTCTGCATATGCTGCTGCACGTGTTCCATTTAAGTGGGATTTAATTGTGTTGTGCGATGTTGTTATTTCGCCTTGAAATATTGACATTTTAGGGATTTCTGTGCAAACTGGAGCGCTGTGGGAATCAAACCGTTTCCACTGCAGGATGATTTATTGAAATAGTAGGAAACCCAGCAAGTGGAATATGAGTCCAGGTCGTAAATCTGATTGTCATTTTTTTATTGTTTGCTGTGACTACCATCAGGTTTTGACATGTCTTATTCTCTGTTGAGGGTCAGCTGAGGTAGTGCCAGCGGTATAACTTAGTCAGCACTTCCTGTCCAGGCTGGCATACACCCACATATTCAGCAGGGTCTTCTCTTTCTGGGACTGGGAGACATCTTTTTTGTCATTTTGCATACGAGAGAATTACATAACCGGGAAAGAAAAAGCCTCTTTTTGTGTTTCCCTGAAAAGCAACAAACGCCTGCAAATGAATCAGCACTTAAAGTTACATTTTTAAGGAGACATTCCCTGTTATTGTGTTGCGCCACACAGTGTACAAATGGATGGAAAAAGCAACAAATACGTCGAGAACAGCCAAACATCCAAACAGTTACGGGAAGAAAACCGGCTGCCAGATGCACTTTGAAAAGGCTCCATTAGTGAAAACGCCAGTTAACAAGGATTGAATTTGCTTATATTAACCAAACCAAATTATGAAGCAAGGATCTAATTACATGACGCTACACTTCAAACTTTGGCGATCCCATTGATGGATCGAGTGTGACAAAGAGAGGTGACTCGGTCGGTTTATTTTCCCTCCTGGCAGGATTTAGTTTGGACATGAATGAGAGATAATGAAAGTGTCGCTGACAGACGTGTAGCCACGGCGCTTATAAAAAGGCCACTTTTAAAAACCAAAGTTTGCAGCCCTTCACCGCACAATCTCCCACTGGCAGCCTTTTGGTGCAGTCCTCCGTCCGTGTGGTTTTTTCCTCCTCTCTCATCGCTCCATTATTCAATTAAGCAGTAAAACACATGTTAAGCTGAACATTAACCGCACGGACGATCCCCCGTTGGGACGAGAGCTCTTGTATCACGCTCCATCGGCAGCGAAGAGACTCCCAGCCTGGTTTTCATTTGGACAAAGGTGATGCCGCACGTCGGGTGCACCTTATAAATACCTTCTGGTTCGGAGGGTGAGACTGCGGAGAGCCAGGTTGCCAGGTCTGGGAGCGGATGAGGCGCCAATGGGTGCGCTGAAGAGCCAAGAAAGAGACATTTTAGCCTGAGCGAAGGAGACATTTGGTTTCTACTAGTTGTGATTACTGCAGAAGTTAATGGCAACAATGCTAAACCCTGTCTGTATTAGCCTTTGTGTGTGTGTGTGTGCGTGTGCGTGTGTTTGTGTGTGTGTTTGTGTACGGAGGCTAATGGGGTCAAGGAGCAGCATGTAGAGCAGTGATTCAGGTGCAGAGATGCTCCCATCCAGCCATCCCATCAGTCCCAGTGGGGGCATCCATCAACCGAGCTCCAGGCCCTATTTTCTCTTCTCTTCTCCGATTTGATTGATTGCTAATGACTGGCACTAATGGACACGTGGCTGATCACACACACACACACACACACACACACACACACACACACACACACACACACACGTGATGCAACACACACACGAATGGGGTGCATGCAAACACATCGGCGGAGCAGAGTATTGCACACGCGTTTGTAGAAATTCACACTCCTCTCACACACACTTATTCTGGGCCCTTTTCCACAGTCTCCACATTCCACTGGCCGTATCTCACCGAAAAGGCCCCAACTGCTTTTAATCAGTTGGGTCACGAGGCACTCCAGATGGGCCTCAGCGTTGGGTGGGACGGCCGCGGACGACGTGCTGGTGGTGGAGGGGGGAGGGGGAGGGGGGAGGGGGGGGGGGGGGGGGGGGGGCTTGAGCTTGTAATAGTCAACATATTTGTGCCCCCTCTCCTCAATCCTCAACATCCCCTCCCCTCCCGTCCGGTATTGCGTCACCCTCCTCAGAGACCCGCGATGGACAGCTTGAGCTACACTGCCGTATTCAGCGCGTGCATTTCTAAGCCTCCAACTTTTCCAGCGTTTTACTAGCTAACATTTTCCATCGTCAGACTGCATGCTCCGGGTGTTTCTGAAAAGAGCACTGTGTGCTTTTGGAGAGCGCCGTCCCAGGATGTGCTTTTACAGTCTGAGGAAAGATGTAGGTCTACACTGCAGTTTTGTTTTCTTTACCCCTATATAAATAAATATATATATATATATATATATATATATATATATATATATATATATATATATATATATATATATATATATATATATATATATATATATATATATATATATATATATATATATATATATATATATATATATATATATATATATATATATATATATATGTTGAGTTCACTGAGTACAGAATGTCTTGTCTTGACATGAAGGCCATAAGGCATAATATGTGCAGAATGCAGGAACTTCTTATTCCTACTCTGCCTCTCAAAAGGAATGTCAAGTTACCAGGAATGTAGGAGTCGATACCAATACCAGTGAAATTTCAAAATTCACGAAACCCAATTCAATACCGATGGTAAAAAACCAAAACAAAACACAAACTTTGAGCGTAATTCCCACTCTAATATACATTTGATATTGCTGTGAAAACAAATCTCCTTCAAACAACTGTATTTATTCAAGTTTCTCGCCAAAAACTACATTTTACAGGATTACATTTGAACACGTGATTTAACGTTATAATTTGCCTTCACCTAATTCCAATATTAACTGAATAGAGCTTGAACGCCACCTCGTTAGCTGTTAGCTCTGCAGGAGTGTGCTGCCCACCGACTGCTAGCAGCTAACGTTAACTAGCCCTCGTCCTGTCGATTTCAAAGATTAGTTCACAATATCGCGTTATCAGGGACAATTAGGGTACCTGACCTTAAGTCTTCTGAGTGAGTCTTTTGTTTGTATACCGTTAGTTTTTAACCTCCCCAATGCTGTAGGAAAACCAGCATTGTCACGTCGTTTACAGAATTTTGGCATCGACTTGGTACCAAAGTGTTTGTTCTTGGGACATCTCTACATCCACGCGTCCTATCTAGTTAACATTGGGACGAAGGAGGAAGATATTGTGAAGGAGTCCTGAATGTAAAAGTGCGTCCAGTCCAAAAGATCAGAAGCTAGATCAAAGCTAGACCACGATGGAAATGATCACTTTCTCTCTAGCATAGCGACCAAAACACAAAGCATGTACATAAACACACGGCGTAATTTCATCCATTCAGTTGTTTAATTGCCACAAAAGCTGGTCTTTGTCAGTTTGAAGCCTCGTTGCTCTGATCCGCTCCGTGTTCAGTCTTGCTTTGACAGTGTTTACGACCCGTTACCTGGATACCGTAGCACTAATCTCCCCCTTTCCTCTCTCTCCCCTCGTCACCTCTCCCACTTACTGCCGAGGTCTCACGTTACAGGGGCTGACGTCGCCTCGTTCCTCAGCGCAGGCCTGCTGGGTTAATACTCACAGGGCGCACACCCTTAGGTGAAGGTCGCAACACATCCGCGCTGCAGGAAAGGCCTGGGATACTCTCACATACTCGTATACATAGCACCGAGTTGTTCCTGAAAGCTCATCCCCAGCAGAGCGCTTCCTGTCCTCGTATTGACAATGTGGTTTGGTGCCACAATGTGACACCACCAGCTGCTCCATGATGCTTGACAGGCAGGCCGAGTTAGGACGAGAGAGAGAAGCAGATACAAGAACAAGAGGGGGGGGACTTTCCAGTTTCATGGGCAAAGAGCAAGCTTTAGTCATCTCAGGTTTTTACCTCTTTGGAGACCTAAGAAAAATAATCGTCTCAGCAACTGCCCCGAAACTACACATGTTTACATGAAGTATCAAAGCCCTCCAGCAGAGGAATTGATTATGAAGGGAATCAGGTGACATTGTTGTAGAGCTTAAGTGTCCACATAGGGAGGAGGATGGAGGGGTTAACAAAATGTCCGGGTTTAACACGGAGGGCTGCTGTTTGTGTCTCGAGGCAACATTGTTGCATGATTGTTTTCTAAAGAAATTGTCTTTTTAACCCAAACCATCATCTTTCCCTCAACATAGCCAGGTCACTTAAACCCAAATAAACCTTTATGCTTTTTGAAAGACACGGACAATTGATGTTACCCTGCAGACAGAGACGTCGGATCAGAACATGCTTCCACATGTGGTTTGATTTGGTGGAAAAAGCAACTTTTTTTCCCTTTTTGGTTGCAAACGTATAGCCGACACGAGTGTTTTGCAGGCAGTTGAAGGCCCCATGCAGAGTGAGCTCTGCCACTATTCCTGGAGCATTCTTGTCTCAGTGGGATTGCCTGAGTAAGGTTTGCTCTGTTTAGCAGCTGATCTCGGCTCTCCTAAAAGGATTAGGGTGGCTGCACCTATAAGGTGGACGTCGGGCATCCCTCTGATGGTTGCTCCCGTAGCTTAAAGTCGTCTGTGACCGTTACGGCTGCCAAGCGGCCCCGCACTCGCCAACTCACTCGATTTGTCCTGTTAAAGTAATGAGCTGTGGATTAAGCTAAACTTCTGCTGCTATCTATCTCTTTCTCTTAGCCGGCTGTTTAATCATGACTTGTTGCCTTGTCAGCAACCCTGCAGCCCTCCTGGCCACTTCAAAGACGACCCACGGACCATTAATACGATATGAACAACATGTTTCATCGCTCCAACTACTTTGTTTGTCCCTGCTATCATTTTCTTTATCTTGGCCTGGGGTTTCAAACAGGTTAAAGCTCTTTACTCTGGTGTAATATTACTTTTCATAGGAGGATACCTTTATAGCTGGGAAGATGTTTGATGTCCACGATAGACCTGATGAGTCTTCAAAGTCATTAAAAGCCGTGTATAATAAAAAACAAAACACAGATCCATGATGTGCTGTATTTTGGTTTTGCCAAGGTGCCCATGTAGTGTGAGGAATCCAGCCGCTTTCTGAAACGAAAGGGGTGTTTGCTGAGTCGGCAGACTGACAGACCCACCCGGTCTGAGTCAGTGCAGCGTTCACATAAAGAGGCTTCATCTGTTCAAGGCCTCCATTAAGGCTAAGTGTCTTGTCTGGTGTTACCCACACGCAACCCTTCACCTTTCGCCCTAACCTTGAAACCTAATTCCATTTAAGTTGCCCGGTGAAGGCTCAGCATGTGTGTGTGTGTGTGTGTGTGTGTGTGTGTGTGCACACATGTGTTTTCCACCACATTAATTGTTGTTGGTGCCATGCAGGAGTCCTCAGATTATAAACAAATCTAATGCCTAATCAGTTGCTCCAGCTCTGCCTCACCACCATCACCGCCTTCTCATTTATATGAGATGTGTAAAAAAATGTATAAAAGACAATGAATCATACACATACATCTCAGCCAATGGGGCACCCACATGTAGGTTGTTGGGTCATTTGGTTTCAGGCCAAACACGATCCAAAACTGGCAGAGAGGCACCGGGTGTTCCCAATGACTGTTTGCTGTTGAAGCCATCTGGCCCTTAATCTGGGTTTGCAGCACCACCAGCAGCCTCTTACAGTAACACATAAACTCACACATGTGCCACATCCCAGCGCAAACAATCACACTTTTGGGCAACTTTTGTTCAACTAGTGCATGTGATCATTTCATATTCTAAGAGACCATTATTTCATATTCAAGTTTGGGCCTCCAAAGGGTGTTTGTGTTTGATAGTAGCTCTTTGTTTCGGGGACAGATTGTGTTTATTTGTTGTGCATTGCATCTTTATTATGCATGTGTGCTTGATTTTTAATGGCCGCTTAAAGGCAAGTTTTCCTAAAAAAAGAATTCATAACCGTGGATAATTTCAAATATTTGACTTTGGTGCCTGCAGCAGTTAAATCTTTTATGATGCTGGTACAAGACGTTTTGTTTCCAGCGCTGCTGAGATAATACTTCATAAAATAAACATCTTGGGATCCAGTTGTGCAGCCGTACAAAATGTTTCTCTGCTGACCCTGTGTTCATCTCCAGCTGTTTTCCTGCCAAGTGTCTGTGTGATTGACACAGCCTCATAACTTGTTCATGTTTAGACTTTTTTGCACATTACGCCCCTCTGACTCTACTTCTCTCTTGATTTATTACCTCAGTAAACATTGTAAACATGAGTTTATGGCCTCAATCTCTAGTTTCAAGTCTTCTTCAATACAGCATGATGTTCATTTAGTAAATTATGGTCCATTTAGAGTCAAACAGACCATAAAGCCGTGTATGCTTTAGGGCGGGGCTACCTTGTGATTGACGGGTTGCTACCAGACCCGTATAGGGCGTCTCTACGTCACTCCTCCGCGGCCCAAATATGGTCACTTCTGTACAGTCCCTGGCTTTTACATCAGGTAGGTGTCAGACACCTACCTGATGTAGTTGCACCCGGCTGAGTAACAGTCAGGGCCGGTTGAGTCGGTGAGAATAAACTATTTACAAAACTACATGCTTTGCCTTCCATACGGACATAATTTATGTAGATGAAAATGTATTGTCCCAAGTACCTTGGAATGAAAAGCAAGACTAAACGGGGGCGATTGTGGCTAAGAGGATAGCAGGGCCGTCTTTCAATCAGAGGGTCGGCGGTTCAAACCCCGGCTCCGGCTCCGCTAGTCGCATGTCGATGTGTCCTTGAGCAAGACACTTAACCCCAAAATTGCTCCCGTAGCTGTGCCTACAGTGTAGAAATGTGATAGACTCTGAATTGTAAGTCGCTTTGGATAAAAGCGTCTGCAATGTAATGTAACGTCCCCTTGATGAAACAATAATGTTTATTTGACCCTCGAGTGGTTAAGTGAAGGGTGTGTTTGACGGGAAAATTAATCAGTAAAGAACACTTAACAACTCTTATCTTTAAGTGCTTCCTATGAAGGGTTAGTCAACTTGGACTCGTTTACCCTAGGTTAAGAAAACACAGACGGACAGACAGACAGACGCTCACTCACTCACACAGGGTTCTGATTTGTCAGCTTCGGGGTCTCAGCCCCCCCTGGAAAAAAACCCACGGGAGGAACACATTCCAGTGACTAATGGCTCAGCAGCTCCACGCTGCAGAGCTAAATAGTCTTCTTTTCTTCAGCTCATCTGGCCCAGGTCCTCATTACATAACTGGGTTTGGTTGGACAGACTCCCCGTTAAAGGGAGATGCTGCTCGGGTAAACGGTCGGCTCTAAAAATAATGATTTGATCCAATTTGATATTTGTGTGTCTGTCAACGCATCGCGTGTGCCTGGCTACTTGTTAACAGCAGGCGGCCCGTGAGCTATTCTCCACCGAGTGACGTTAGCGCTCAGCTAAAAGACGACATTCTTCTCCCCTCGGCTAATACAGGACGTTACTGTTCGGTCACACCTGCTCCGCCCTGCATAAACCCCATGTCTGTCTGAATGTCTGCAGCAGGTCACATGAACTCCCTTGAACTCCGCCCTGGACGGCAGCCCAGGCTGACGTTAGCAGCAGCTACGCACCATCCAAAAGCATTTTTAAACTGAAACCACTCAGCATCTCTTGAATCATCTGTATTCCTTTATTTCACCCCGACTCTAAGGCCTTATCTCACTCACCAGGCCCGGCGGCCCTTTATTTATGAACACAAAGCTTTCATATTCTTCTCCGTTCCCGTTTGGATTCCCACCTTTTTACGCCAAGTTCTCATCCCCGTCTATGTTCCCACCCATAAGTCCTGCAGGCTGGTCTCATCCTATACTGTAGCTACGGTAAATAGTGCGGCATAATTCGTAGGTATCCCACAAAATCATTTTGAATGTAATGCACATAATAATGAAGGAGGAAGTATAAAGACCGCTGAAGCGCACACACGGGGCTGGTGGTAGTAGGACGGGTCCAACAAACAAGCCAGGAGATGGCATTGATTTATTCGTCACGTAACTTGTGTACTTCAGTAACGGCAACTCCGTCGTTTTTTAAAAGCCAAACAACCATCTTTTCCGAATGCTAACTAAGTATTTTTGTTTCCTAAACCTAACTGAGTGGTTTCCTGTGAAGACAGAAGTTTATTTGGAGAAGACCGTATACAAGTAATGGGCGGAAAACGCACAAAAAGTAAAGGGGTAACTCTTCGTATCGTAACATTCTAACCGTTAGTCGAGGATACGTTGAGTCACGTAAACCCAGACTCTGCACCGACTTCACTGAGAAGTACCAGCTGGCATTAGAAGGCAGCTCAGACGAGATGTAAAAAACGCTCTCTGATTACAGTCGTGCTGATCCACAGAATCACTCGGGCCATGAATCAGACCTGCATCCTCTCTGAGCTGCTGCCAAATGAACTGTGCAGGAACGCCTTCTCCCTGCTGCAGCACTAAAGACCGACATGTCAAGAAATTAAACTGTGTGATACTATCTCACAGTTCTGGTCGGGTTTTCTTAGGTCGTGACATTTTAGTTTTTCACTTGCCACAACTGATGAGTAGAGCTGCAGCTAAATATTATCTCAATTATTGAAAACAACCTGGTTTAACAGGGTCGATGTAGAAGTCTTTAAATGTGAAATAAAAAGAAATCTGTAAATCTTCTAATTGGACAGTTACTTGATTATTCTTCTGTCGAAGGATTAATCAACAAATAGGTAAAGCTCTACTGTTTATTATATATATTTATATATAAAAAAAACATACAACGGCTCGTCTTCGTTACATCCAAACACCATTGCATTTTGGTCCATTTGATGAGATGCAGCATGATGTCACTAAGTGAGGTTCTGGGCGTGTACGTCAGCATCTTAATTGATGAACTCGAAGGTCTGATGAAGTGCTGCAAAAGGAGGGGGGGGGGGATGAGAAGACGCACCCATTGGCAGCAAAGTGAAGGATGTAGGGAAGTGGAGAAAGGAGGGAGGGGAGGGCAGATCCACAGGACTGTGTCTGCTCCTCTCAGGCCACCAGGGTGTTTTCCACAGACCAGTATTCCTCTCTCACACACGACGGGCATCCACGATGACTCACAGTGCACGTTGTCTTGAATTCCTCCTCTCATTCTGTTCTATTATTTTCTCTCTCCCCCCCAGTCTCCCTCACACTCCTTCTCTAGCTTGGATCATTATAGCGGTGTAATTTACAGCTCTTGGTCAGCTCGGGGCTGTGTGTGTGTGTGTGTGTGTGTGTTGTTTAAAGGGCGTGTCCCACAGTCCTCATCAGTGTTGGCTCCAGTGCAGACCGCCTCTCTGCATTACCAAAACCAGATCTGTCTCACACTGAGTCTCTTACAGTCCTTTACAAAAACGCTGATTAAAATGTCTTTCAGTATACGTGCATGCATTTTTACCTTTTATGTGGGCAGAATATAAGCAGCATATCCATAAAAGCACCAAAACCCTGAGGTGTGTCCATAAGAGAAATGGAAGATAGAAAACAATAAAAAGCCAAAAGCGATGCCTTGAAATTGCTCTTTTTCTCCGACTAAATAAATTCAATTTATAAGGCTATAAAACAGGGTAATGCAGCAAATCCTCGCACTTGAGAAGCTGGAACAAGCAAATATTAGAATTTTGGCTTCAAAAATTGCATAAAAATAGCATCAAAATAGTTTCTGATAAGTTCTTTCGTCAATTCACTAAGCAACTCTGAGAAAACATGAAACAGTGGCATTAGCCCGAGAAGTGGGGACACAGTCTTGTGTGTGTGTGTGTGTGTGTGTGTGTGTGTGTGTGTGTGTGTGTGTGTGTGTGTGTGTGTGTGTGTGTGTGTGTGTGTGTGTGTGTGTGTGTGTGTGTGTGTGACCCTCCTGTCATGTGTGACAAGTTTCTACAGAAGTAATTAGGATCAAGAGAACAGCAGCTGCTGCTTTGGCTGCAGAGCTCAGCAGCAGCAGCAGCACATGTTGGAGAAGCTGCACGTGAGTGAGGTAAACACGGGATCTCCAGACGTGACGGCAGTTCATATCAAGATGAATATTTCATATTCCATCAGGCTGCAAGGTGTATTTTTAGAGTCTGGGAGCGTCTCTCCAGTCGCTTTATAAATGTTAAATGTCAGTCGTGAATATTTCACGAGGAGAGATGACGTTTGTTATTTCCTCGTTGGATTCAGTCAAAAGGTGTTTTCACACTTCTTCTGTTGGACTCATAAGGATGATTAATCTGTAGATTAGTTTTCAATTAATTGAATAATTGTTTATATGTGTTACAAACTGAGAAAAGCAGTTCAACTTTTTGAAATCAAAAAGCTGCAGACTTTTGAATCAGATTCCCACAAATATTAGCTAAATCTTTTCTACATGGTATGATATTTTATTATGTATTTTCTAAATAATGCTTTGGTACCAGGCTAAATGCTGTAGATTAAATTTAAATATTCTCGCATGTAAAACAGCGTCACAAAATCACTGTAATCTCTCAGCGTTGAAAGGGTCTAATCACAGCAGAGGGCCTCACTCAGTGTTCGCTTCACTTGTTTTCATACCATGACTTAGGCTCATAATCACGATCATTTTGGGCTTTTGGTTCCAGACAGCCTGGACTACTTTATCTCCTTTCTAATGAATAAACACCTGAATGAATGAGGCTTCATTCTGATGCATGTGTGTAGTCGCCCGTCGGCCATGCGTCTGGAAAGACCGCTCCCTCCTCCACCATTCAACCTCCAGCAGGCCAACCTCAAACCTCAGCCGAGGGAATTCCAAGATCCACTTACACCGCTGCTATATGGGCTCTTTTATGAGACACGCGTTGGCTAACGGCAGAGTCACGCTTTCTCAAAGGAGCCCTTTCAGACGCGAGCGACTTAGTTTACATTCGGGGTGGACAGGTTCGTCCATACGTCCCGCGCTGCTGTTTGAGCAGCCCTCGCGTCTTGAATCAGGTGTTTGTCTGCGCGTCTCACCCTCTGATTGATGGTGTCTGTGTGGAGTTTTCCAGACGTGGGCGGTGAAGCGGCGTTGGATTGGTTCTGGTTTTATGCAGGGTGAATCCTGCTTTACCTCCGGAGCCACTTCAGCACATAAAGCCCCGTGTCTGGCGGGTTGAACTTGACCCATTGGTACGTAAAGACTGCTCTCCAATCCCTGGTCCCTCACGCAACACCTGCAACTGCAGTTCAGACCCGGTATAATCAGATTCAGACAGTGTGGATGAAATTGGAGTTTTCTCATTTGTTTATTTTAGCTCTTAATAAAAGGTAAATACAAGCGCCGACACCATGTTTTCAGTGGATATCTATATATTTCATTGTGGCTATTCTCGATGCCAAACTGTTATTCTGAATATTTAATATCAGACATCGGTGTGTCAGATATTGCATGTTGACCCACTGATGTCGACCTCAGACACGAGCTGATCTCACGTGACCGTGCCGGTCTGACAGGAGCACCGCCGCGTCTTCATTAGCGCCTCCCGGCGATGTGAGGGGCTCTTCCTCGTGTCACCATGTGGTGATCTCCCCAAGGGGGAACCGTCTGAGCCATGAGGAGAGATGTAATAGTCAAACAATGACAGGGAGAGGTTTTTTTTTGTTTCATTTATTATTATTCGAGAAGGGTTTCAGATGGGGTGGGGTTTTTCGGCTGTCATCACTAACATATTTTTTTTTTCGCTGTCTGCGAGCAGCTGCTGAGGAGTGAATGAGCGGACCACTGAATGCCTGATTGGCAGAGGCGTTTGTGTGGAAGTGTCGAGGGACCTCCGGAGACAATTGTCCAGATCGAGCCCCCCCCTCCCGGCTCTGGCCTTTTGTCCTCCCTGTTAGTTTTTGTGGGTGAGTTTCCAACCCACAACCTCTCCTCTCTGCAGCCACCGCTCCGTCTTGAAGGAAATCCCCTGTATTCTTGTTTCTCCTGGACGCGTTTCTTCTCTGCTCTCCACAGATGGTCTCCACAGCAAACTGTGACTTTTGATCGTTGTTTTTGCCAGTGGAAGAGGAGCGATGCACTGGCTCATATATATATATATATATATATATATATATATATATATATATATATATATATATATATATATATATATATATATATATATATATATATATATATATATATATATATATATATATATATATATATATATATATATATATATATATATATATATATATATATATATATATATATATATATATATATATATATATATATATATACTGTGTGTGTATATATATGACTCACGGGGAGTTTAAGCGGTAGCTTTTGGAGTTGTTGCGTCATGACTTATGTCTGAGTTGGATACTTCTTGAATTGACAGGAAGGCTGGTGCCAACTTCCTCCTCACAACAACAGCATGCGTGAGAAAAGGCAGCCATTGTGCTGCTGGTGGGTTTTATAATGAGGACTTTTAACCGTGGCTTTGACATTTCTCGGAACATGATCTTTTACTTTCGTTAGATGGGGAAAACAGTCGTTCCTCCTTTGAAACTACAATGTAAATGTGTGTGTGTAGTCGTAGCCATTCTAGCTGCTACATCTTTTCCATACATTATATGACTTAACATCATCTACTTTCTGCATTTAGAAGCAGGATATGTTGCTGCTAAAACAGTATTTTCTACTTTGATAGACCAAAAACGAAAATGAGTCGACTAAGAGGGGACAGCCCTAAAACCTATTGCTTTAAGCAGACTGTTTAGAATATTCACTCTTAGTATCTTTGTCCTCATTTACTGTCTCAGGTTCTTCCCTTCCCTCCAGGAAAGAAATGTTTACACCCAGAACACCCCTCCCCCCCTTCCTTGTAGAGTATTGGCACCTGATAATGCATTCAAATTACATTGTGGGACCTCATATGCAGTACCTGACTCCATTACTGCCTCCTCCACTCAGATTGAGGCCCTTATCTGAGCCTGAAACCAGATCAAGCTGCTCCAGTATCGGCCTGATCAGCCTGCTGCCTCCCCATGGCAGCCGATTGTGGGGTTCGTACCCCCCGAGGGCCCTATGAAGAAGGGCATTATGGGTGCGCGGCGGTGTGGGCGCACAGTGGAAGCAGTCTGGTCCCTCGCCCTCATTAGCCAGCCCTTTGTTACAGTAAGCCTTACCTCGCGGAGCCCAGATGCAGCATGTCCAGATTAGATCTCACACCCGCCAGGAGTCCTGAAAAGCCACCCTGAATCGAGCCTAATCCTCCTGCAAGACTTTCTCTTTTCTTCTCGCTCTCTGCACCACACACACACACACACACAGATATATAAAGTTGGTCACACACGAGAACCAATCAGAGACTTCAGAATGACTTATTGTAGTTTTTAGAGCCCAGTCGGTGGCTTGTGTCTTTAATCCGCGTCCAGAGATCCCGTCAGCTGCTTACGGACCACGGGCCCCTTTCTCCCCCTTTGTTACACAAATCAGAGCTGCAGATAATCATCTAATAAATCCTGGACTCCACCATTTGAGGGGATTCAAATGAAACAACCTGGTTTTCATTGTGTTGTGTTCTCCAGAAACGTAAACATCTGAAACAAGTTTTACTTCTCAGGGAACACAACTTTGGCTGTTAAATTTGAGGATTTATTCCTCTGCTCAGTTTTGGCGTACTGCTTTCAGTGTAAATATAAGAGACAGAACAGCATCACATTTAGCTCGTTCAGCTTTTACACAAACTGGACTTGTCTGCCGCGGTGTTTTAAGCACACCACTAATGTAATTTCAGCTTAAATAACGCCACACCAGTCTCTGGGAAAAGCTTGTCGATTTCTCCGCCCTCGTCTTTATTTCACCACAGCCGCAGTCTGGATGTTGTCTTTGGCCCCGCGTGTCATGTTGTGTGAAGCCGCAGGGCCATCTGCAGAACTATCAGCGATGGGACTCCCAAGACCGGATTGCACCGTGTCGGGTCCAGCAGCCTCGAGTGGTAGCGGTGCAGAGAGAGCGACAAAGACCTCTAACCCTTACTACACATACATTACTCACAGCACCGCCCTCCACACCACGGTCAAGTCGATCTTATGAACTGGCCTGTTCCGGTGTTATTTTTAGATTTCATGGGATGGACGGCGTTGCTTACAATTTACACCTCCGTGTGATCTCATTGGTTTCTTCAAAGCCTTTTCCTAGCTGCTGCTAAAGAGCTGTGGGTTTTGAAAATGGCCGTTAACCTGCTGTTGTCTGTTTCATACGGAAGTAAACTGAATTAATTGTTGGAAACTCAATTCAGCGTCTTCACTGACTCATTCAGGTTCACACAGATCAACGGTATGATATGATGTGTAGGCGAGGACGTCTCTGCAGTACGACAATATTTCATTTAAAACAGTATTTTGACTCATATTTCACCTTTGACAAATATTGCACCTCCTGCCATTTGAAAATTGCATCAGGCCGTATTGCGATCTTGATAACATATGTAATAATTGTGCAGCCATGCCCTCTCTCTCTCACACACACACACACACACACCATTCAATCGTCGTGCTAATCAGAGATCAGATAAGCACTTCTGTATGAGTTGAAATAGCTTGAGCCTGATTTGTGAGTAACTTTACGGTAGACCAGTGATTGGTCATAAGAGCAGGATATAAGTGGCTATTTCCTCAGATGGCTTACTGACGTTACACTTGGTAGGAGTAAAATACTACATGTGTGTTGTGAAGACATGGAAGAGTACACCGTCTCATACAGTCTATTGTTCTTGACAAACAGCATTTTCCTGATTTTTCCTTTGTGTTCAGGCTCTGATGAATATGGCCGTGACACGCCTCTGTGAACGAAGTCCTTGTGTTGTTTACAGCAGTTAGTTAATTGGCCAGAACGTGATTTCTCTGCTTATTTTTACGCTGCGACTACAATGCACTAGAGATGACCTGGATTATCCCTTAAGCTGTGTCATTGAAACGCGATCCAGACGAGTAGCACACAGCGCACATCTAAATCCAGAACACGCTCGCGTGAATCCTTTTTCTTTCACTTTGCCGTAGAAAAGCATCCGCAACTCCTCGGCACCGTGCTCTGGCCTTCATGGCGCCTTCAGACACACTGATCAACAAGAAGCGCCCGGCGAGGACACCCCATCAGTCCAGTGGCCGACATTGCTGTGGTGTGGTTCGTTGCCACGATGACAGCACAATATTTCGGGGCGGCGTGTCTCGTTTTCGTGTCTGCATGGCACCAAAATCCACTTCCTAGCCAACAGGAATTCCACTGAGGGAATCTCTCTCTTTTTGCTCATCATGTGTTTTAGATTTACAGGAATTCAGAGACGTATATATGATGTGGGCTGAAACCCTATAACAGTGTACCAGAGGAGGTGAGAGGCATTGTTTGGCTGCAGATCGTGCCTCTAATGGGGACGTGGGCTTCTACATATGCAGTAAGACCATTGTTGTGAGACTTAATCCTTTGTTTTGGCTTCCACGAGTCAAGTGTCTCAGCCGGCCCGCGTCTATTTCTGCCGTCCTTTCCATCCGGAACAGCGCACGCTATATTGAGCTGAGTGAATGTGGTAACAAGATGCTCATGACGAAACACTGAGATGGAACATTCCTCCGCTGGGTTCCTCATGTTGTTTTCATCGTCTCGGACGGCAAATATTCCCTCAGAATCACAACAAGTCTTCCGCCGTTTCAGCAGACGCTCTCATCCGCAGCGACTCTACGAACCGCAGCGGCTGTAGACGGACGCGCTGTAGCCGGGGTTGGAAGTGAGCCAGTCAACTCACAATTATGGGGACAATCTGTGCCACTGATAACTCACCCTGGAGACATGGTGAGGTATTGAAATTCAAAATGGACAAAAGGGCGGACCCATTGTCCTCAAGCAACTTTTCACAGCCTTATTCAACATTTAGCAACGGACCATTCAACAGCGCAGAGTCCTGATGGAGCGGCACCAAAGCTCTGGAGAGCCCTGAGATGAAAATGTGATTAAATATTAAATGGATGTTTTGGCCCTGCTCTCTACCGGAGAGATTTACTAAAAGGTATCGGGGCGGAGTTCGTCCTGCTCTCCCGACCGGCTCGCTGCTGCTGAATTAAAGGAGGTTGCCGAGCCTCTGTGGAGTTTTGTTTACCTCGACGGATTAAGGAGGCATTCCCTTGTGGCGTGGCCGGCCTCTTATGTAATACTGCAAGGCGAGTGGGGAGAGAGAGTCGCTGGTTGTGGAGTTTCTATTTACAGACTCTAATTCACAGCAGATTGTCCTGAGTGAGGAGGAAGGGTTTCACTGTCATGGTCGAGGTGATTTTCAACCATTATGGGATAGTTTAAGGTATTGAACATGTAATCTTTGGGTTTGTTACAGCCAGCGTAGTCAAGGCCACCTAAACCTAGAACCAGGTCAGAGACCCACACTGCATGACTCGTTTCAGATAAAGTGTGGAACATACAAACTATAAACACTCCTCAAGTTGATCTGAAAGATCCACATCCCCATAAAAACACCCCCAGAAAACAAACAAGGATTCCTGTGTACATGAGAACCTCAAGTGAGGTGGAAGCATGCTGGGAGAAAAAAGTGAAACTCTATGAAACAATAACAATGATAACGGAGAAAATTGTTCCGCCCTAACAGATGCAACAAAGGAGATGTCAATCAAGCGTCAAGCAGTCTGTAATCAGGCAACAGAGGTGGAGACGCCTGTGTTGGTCCATCAACAGGCTACTTTATAGTTGTAAACTTTATCCGAATTCAGTAGAAAAATCACATTGAAATGTCTGTTTTTTTTTTGTTAATCTAGTGACTAAAATCCTATAAGTCAAATTGATTATTGGGGAGTTATGCAAAGCACCAAATCCTGCTTAACCCGATCTTCATTCTACAGCATGCATTGTGTCACACTTTGTTTTGTTACCAATCACCTGTCACACAAAGGAAAGGTCCCTGAAATAATCTCTGAAAATCTTAAACTTTATTCCAACACCTGTCATTTTATTTGGCACGTTTGTTAATTAAACTCGACTGTTAAACTATAAAAAAAAAACGGTTAAAAGCTTAACCAGGGCGAGGGCTGCAACTACGCTCCTAACTCTATAGATTACATCTGTTGCGCTGCTTATTCTTACGTAACCGCGTTCATCCATATGGACCCTGTTAAATAAACAAATAAACAAATATTCGGGAGTTACCGTGTGTTTATGCAACTCCTGGTAGTCTCCCTGACCACACAGCCTGCCACCCAGGCGTCGGCCCTTTGTAGTTGCCAGATGAGCTGCAGGCATGCAAAGGTGGGTGGGATCGGCTGTGGATCTTTGTGCCTTATAGTTTTCACAGAACCCATATGCGTCCTTATCTGTATTAGCCCCACTTGACTTCCTCCGCAGGCTGTGAAAACAATCCCAGTTATTCCTGCCCCCTGACAGATAGACACGATGTCCCGCTTGTGTTTCCGACTATAAAAACATTTTTGAATATTCCTCATTTTTAACATACCTTTGACTGTGTGTCTTTTTCGTTCTTATGATTTATTGATTAGCCTCGACACAGAAGTCTGTTGGTGGACGCATTACAGCTAAAACTTTTAAAGGTTGCCAGCGGAAGAGCTGCGTTAGAGAGAGATGGAGGAGACAGGAAAGGGAGAGAATTCACTTCAGGCCGCCTGGTGTGTGTGTGTGTGTGTGCATACTTGGGAGAGAGTTTTGTGTGGTGGGTGCGTCAGTCAGTCGGCTCTCTGCAGTGCACTCAGCCGCTGTGCTCTCCTCTCGGCTGAGTGGAAACATCATGCGTCTGTGGGACGCCCCGTTTCCCCCCAAACTGAGACCAGAATAGACAGTTGGAGACGGACCGCGGGAGGAAGAGGGCGCACAATGGACTCATCCAGAACCTCGGAGTAGACGACGTGGAAAAGAGGAACCAAAAGACGCCAAAAACCAGATTTTTGAGGATAGTTTTCATCTATTCTGCCATTTGATCTCACCACCTCAAACCTGGCTATGCCATGCTGGCTCAGAGGAACGGGCTACCACCGGGCTGTAAGCCGGTTCCCCTGAAGGATCGCGACGTGGACGTCAGCGCCGAAGGGTGCTGCGCCCTCACTCCGTCCCCGTCGTCGGGAGGGTGTCCCTGGGCTCGGCTGGCCGGGGTGGACGGCTGCCTGTCGGAGCCGTACTGTCTTTGGTTCCAGCTTCTGGCCAGAGCGTACTGGGGGGAGGTGGAACTGGGGCTCACCAGTCCTAACCGCAACGTGTCCTGGGCTCGGCTCAGAGAAGCCTCCAGGAAGAACTGTGTCCGCTCTCGGGTAAGGACACTTTTGCATGACAGAGATGGAGAGCATCCTCGTGAATTTGGCATTTTACGGAGGCAAGTTGTGCTCCGGTTTTTGCAGGCATTTAGGAATTCCCTGACTCGCTGAAAATATGTGTTGAGGCGATATCAGTGTCTGGCAGAGATGTATAAGGTTACATAGGAAGCATTGGAGAGGTGAGGGGCGGCTACACTCTGTTGTGCTGTCTGAGGAATTTAGTGTGCGTCATCCTGCTCTCCAGCGGTAAGGCTAGTCCTGTTTCACTGACCGATATCTTCTGTAATGTGAGCGTTTTCTGTGTCAGTGTGAGTGTGTGTGTGTTTTTGGGTTTAAGGTTTCATTTATTGTTGGACCCTTTTTGGAATTTCAGAGTGACACTTTGCTGTAAGCTGTCAGAGGAAGATGATGTTTATTTTCCAGCTGTGCTTATTTTAGAATTTCTTCTTCTGCCATTACTTAGCGAGGACTGAAGTCTCCTCCTTTGTGGAGGCAACTGAAGGCATATTTTCCTATAGTATAGTGGACAAGTGTGACTAATGTTAAAGTCTGTGGTCGGAGAGGGAGAGAAGTTTGGAAAGAAAAGGCAAGAGGGAGTGAAAGAGGTAGATCCGTGAGGTCAGACGTCCCAGGGGTGACTCACGCGCTTAAAAAAACAAAACAAAGAAAGAAATGGTGAGGAGAAAAGCTGAGTCCACAAGTAACGCCATTCAAATTCACTCCTCTCATATACATAAAGAAGCAGGAGTGGGCATGCAAATGCACCGTCCCGCAGGCCACGGCACCATATGGCAGCACGCAGATCAAACCCTCGGTGTGCACATGATGGAGACTGTTCTGATGAACAGACTGCATGCATAATGAAGTCATATTTATCAGGTTAACTGTGGGAGCGTGTTTGGAGCAGATTTACAGTATCGTGGCTGTAGTTTCCCTCCACACTGTGCCATGCTGCTGCTTCTTTTACCGTATAAAGAGATGGATAATGTGTGTGTGTGTGTGTGTTCCTACTCAATGGGGCATTTGAGCCAAATGGCTTAGCGGTTGCATAATACGACGTTACATTTTCAGCATGAAATCAAAACAAACAGCAGAGTCGGGCTGTCGTTGCTCTCTGTAACACTGTGGGCCGTGGCTTGCTTCCAGCTCTGCACCGCTGGGTATTGGTGGTGATTTCACCAGTCACATCATTAAGCCCACACCCATCCCACTCTCCGGAGGCCTCTACATCTGCTGCTCCCGGACCGGCGGAGGAGAGGTGTGGACAGAGAAGCCTAGAGGGGCGGCGGGGGAGAACGTCTTTGTTTTGGATCCACACCGAAGATGTGTTTTGGTAGGAGGAGAGCCTGCGGAGGGATCCGGGTTGAGGCTGAGACTCTTGGCAGGCTCCCGTAGCCCGTAGCCACGATGGCAGCGTTAGCGAGAACCACAAACGCACGCCCTGCGGTGCAGCGGTTCAGCTCCATCATTACGTCGACGATAGATGTGACAGAGGTCTCGCCGCTCAGACAGCTCGCAGCAGCGGGAGAGGTCCGAGTGTTTCTCAGTGGTGACGTTGTGATTAAGAGTTATTGCATATTTCCTGCTGTATGGTTATGGAAGTTATAAATCTGGGTTGTTATGTTCTTAGGCTTTAGAAATAAAGAATCAGAAAGGAGTTGAAGTCCTGGATAGATTATTCTCAGATTTGTATTGTTGTCCTGTATGTTGGGCTATTGCAACACCTAACAAAAAATGTGTTTGTAGGCCGGCAACTATCGATCATTTTAACTATCATTGATTTTCTTTATTGATTAATTAAAGATGCTAAACTCCAAATTCAGAGCATTAATATAGCAGCAAATGCATGTTAGTGCACGTGAGCGTGCCCCACTGGCTAGCTCATGGCTGCTGCTCTGCACTGCTCTCATACGGCGGTTACAGCCGATAAAGTCGTTCCGACCCACCGGGTTGTTGCGGAAGCGTAGCTCCCACCCTCTGGTTCTGTTTCAGGTGTGACACCGTTAGCTCTGTCCGCACTGTTGTCGTTGTTTGCACCGTTGGCGCTGTTTGCATTGTTAGTGCTGTTTGCATTGTTAGCGCTGTTTGCACCGTTAGCTAAGCCGCAGGCTCGCTGCCACCATGTTGAGATCTGTATGGAGGCAATGGAAATGCTGTGAATTTTGTATTGAGCACTTTAAACTTTTGGTCTCTAAATTGTCCCAAAATAATGAAACGTGCTTATCACAATTTCCCAGAGCCCATTGCAACATATTCAAATAGTTTGATTTGTCCAACCAACTATCCTAAACTCTCAGATATTCCAGTTACAAAGCTTTATGAGAAGGAAAAGCAGCAAATAATTACATTTCAGAGGCTACAAATATGTGTTGGGCACTTTTGCTCAAAAAATGACTAAATTATGAAAATAATCTGTAGTTGCAACTCTACATTGTATAATGTAAAAACAATAAAGTTTTGATGTAATTTGTGACCACCCACACGCCCTCTGTTTGTGTGTGTGTGTGTGTGTGTGTGTGTGTGTGTGTGTGTGTGTGTGTGTGTGTGTGTGTGTGTGTGTGTGTGTGTGTGTGTGTGTGTGTGTGTGTGTGTGTGTGTGTGTGTGTGTGTGTGTGTGTGTGTGTGTGTGTGTGTGTGTGTTTGTATTGTAACATCATCTTCAGGAAAACAGGGTCGTGACTGTAAACTTCTCTGACTCACTCTGTGTTTCCAGCTCAGCTACAGTTACCATTTGAGAGCGAATCCGCGTAAACACTTTGTCACAGGACGGTTTAAATGCAGAGTTTTGCTGCTGATCTACACATCAGCGCATGTGTCGTGTTATATAGGCATGAATGTAATGTTACTGAAGCTGAGAGCTGCCAGCACTTAAGGCTTGTTTTCATCCCGTGTTAGTCACAGTAGGAATGTAGAAGATAAGTCTGTCATCGTGCAAACACGCCAAATAGCCCCGCAAAGCCCCAACTGTGCAATAACCGAAGCCACATGTATGGCTGTGTGCAGCTCGCGGCAGTACAAATGTGGCTTAAATGACGACCCTGATTATTTCGACAGATATTGTGATCACTGACATGAACCACAACTTAGGAACTAAATTATTTGACTGCATTTTTGGCCTCTGTCACCAACATTTTTAACTGTTTTCATCTGGGGGATGCCGAATGTGCTGAGTGAGAGGATTTCTTTCTGTATCTGCAAGAAACTCATGTCTTAATCAACAGCTTCTACTGAATGTGTCACGTTATTTATCCATTCTCACCGTTTAGACGGATCAGCAGCAGCAGAGGAGATCAGTTTGCTGCTATTTGAGGACATTTTTGTTTCACTGGTGATGGCTTTAAGAGTCTGGGGACGTTTTGAGCTCATTGACACTTAATGTACGTGACGATCAAGTCAGGAAAATAACACAGCTCAGTAGATTAATCCCATGATGAACCAATGATGTCGTGGTGGAAATGAAGGGCTTTGTTTGAAATATGTTGTATGTTTGTATCAATCTGCCTTTGTGTTTGTGAAAAACAGCACATTACAGTCTACAAACCATACGTCAAGCTTCTTGTTAACTCTTTTCTTTTTTATTCTTAAAGGTGTAAACCTCGTCCACAAAAACACACCTTTGTTATTGAGCAGCATCAACCCACCCTAGCCCGACTAATGACATCTTTGTCTTGCCGTTGGCTGTTTCATCTGTGAAAACAAACTTTTCTTTGTTTAAGCCAAACCGCTTCTCTTTACACAATTACCGAGGGCCGAAGTGAACAGAGTGACTGTATTTGTTTTGTTTATGCGAGTCGGTTCTCAACAGTGAACACGTGGACATGACAGTTTTACTATCAGTGCGTCATTGTTTTCACAACCACATTTGATTGACCCAAGGGTTCAAAGATACATTTTGGGTTACACAAGATTATGTATATTTTTTTCCAACTTCTATCAATTATTTGCTTATTTTCTCGTTAAATACAGGATCCTCTCACCTGATAGGCCTCGACAAGTCCTTTTGAGTTCAAAACAAATCTGAGAAAGAAAAAATATTACTTCAGGAGTAGGCGTTGCTTAAAAAAAATCACCAGGTCAAATCTGTATGCTAAAGCTGCTTAGCTTAGCTTGGCTTAGCATAAAGACTGGAAACAGAGGGAAACACCTAGTTTGTCTGTCCAAATGTAACAAAATCTGCCTATCAGCACCTCTAAAGCTCAATCTTTTAAAAAAACAAAGCTGAATCTCTTTTCAGTCTTTATGCTACGCTAAGCTAACTGGGTTCTTGTAGCTGATAGCTTATATTTACCGTACACACATGTGTGGTATTAATCTTCTCATCTAACTCTCAACAAGATGACTGTATTGCCCTAAATTAATTATGAATTAAGCGCTCCTATAATTTCCACTTTCTTTCTGTGTCAACAGTGCAGTTTTTTTGTCCTAAAGATCAACACTGACGTACCCGTTTGTTTGTGTTCTTTTCAGGCCAAGCAGAAGGATGGGCGCGATCAGAGCGAGGGGTCGACCGTGGCGTCTCTCGGGGCCGAGGAGGAGCCTTTTTCGTGGCCGGGGCCCAAGACGCTTCACCTGCGCCGAACCTCCCAGGGCTTCGGCTTCACACTGCGACACTTCATCGTCTACCCGCCGGAGTCCGCCGTCCACAACTCTCTGAAGGTGACACAATGTCGTCTCTTGCCCAAAACACAGACACAAAACAACCTTTATGTCACGTAAAGCAGTGGGCTGAGTAATTGCTTAAAATAAGCATGAAATTGTGACCGTTGAGGTAAGAAAATATACTCCTGTCACCAAAGTAAATAGACTTTTGCTGAATCAAGTGAATTTCAACTGACTTTATTTAGCTTTTTAGTGTCTGCAGTGATTAGAAAACACCTGATTTGTGTGACACAGGGGGAGAACACGACCAGAATCCAGACTTTAAGCTGCTGTTTGAACACGGCTGTAGACAAACGCCTCAGTATTCAGTGCTGCTGGGACATTAGCGATGTGTCCCAGTTCTACACTACTTACTACCTGCGTAGAGTATGAACTATTTATCATATTTATCATGCTGTTGCTTGTCTGAGATCCTCCTGAAGCTGTTTCAACACCGTCCACCACTTGTTGTAATTCTTTCCAGCTGTGAGGAGCTCCTTTATTTCCTTTGTGCAGTAGAGCTGTGAAGTGGAAGGAAGTGTTTTTTCCAGTGTTCCCATTACAGATGTTGTCTTTTAATGATATCCTGGATGTTGGTTAACACAGAAACAAGGGACTTTAATGTAAGGATTGGATAGGTTTATGTTATTTTTCACTTGTGGAATCGGCCCTGGTGGAGGTCTGGACTCTCCGAGTGTCCTTCTAGTTTCAACTTGCTTTCTTTAGATTGTTTTTTTTTCCTTAGTTTGGAGAACAGTACAAAACACTACAATACCCACAGGTTGGTTGTTGTTGTAACGTAGAAGAAACCATTTAAGGGTGCAGATTTAAAAAGCTTCATCACAAAAGAGTGGGAGTTGTGGTTAACTTCTCGCCTTACATTTCTATGTAAACAAGCATCTTTTGCATATTGAGGTTATTTGAATGGTAAGTAAGTACCGCATGAGCACTTGCAAATATAATGAATATTTAATCTCCTCAAGAAGCTGAGACGACTTGTTTAGTTGTGGCCACGCTGACACAGACTAAAGAGCAGTACCATGATATATGTGAGCACGTCATGTCGGTAGTGCACAGCCTCCCTGACTTGTGTCATCCCACCTGGGAAGTGTGCCAGCTGTGGATAACATCAGCACCAATCAGCTCTTTGGTTTTAATCCTGATGTTACAGCACTTCCGGCTCCTAGTGGGCACCGACTAACGCACACTAAAGGGCTTTGGCTAAATACCACAGGGCTTCTTTAACGGTAGAATGTGCCGGTGTTTTCTGTCCGCCTTCTCAAAGCTTATCATGGCCTCCTGACTGTTAGTTTTTGTAAGTGATAATTCAGGATAAATTGGGTTTACGTTTCTCTGAAGTGTATTTTGACAACCTCTTCAGTTTGCAAAGGAGGATTTCCTCCAAAGTTAGCATAGTTTCTTCTGTTTATAGCTTTTGGCTTCTGTTCTGCATGTTGAAAGAAACTGTGGCACGACAGTTTGGATTTTCAGACATGTGTGTAACCAAAACGATGGATAGTTTCTCCCAGAGGCCTTCCTGGGTAACACAATGTTGTCCAACGTTGGCCACTACGTGCTCGGTGGTCTTGCTGTAACGATAACAGAAGGAGATGAAAGTTTGTGAACCTAAAATTGAACTGACATTAGCAGGTTTGATCAGAAATCCGGAGCCCAGCGATCTAAGATGCCTACGATGCAAAATGAAGTAAAGCAGAATTCAGCTTTTAGTCTCCTGCGTAACAAGTTGGCGTTATTCTCATTTATTCATGTAATTAATTCTGAGACATCGATGTTTAGAGTTACACAACTAAAACTACATTTTGTGTTGACTTTGAGCCGACTGTCTTGAGTCATCTGAGGCCTTCTTATCATAAGACGGGATTCTGGGAAATACTCAAACCGAAGCCTTAAACTTCAATCCGTCAGGTCACACTCACTGTACGCCCGGACCAGTCCTCCCATTACGTAACCCCATCCTTATACATCCATCACGTTTCATTGTAATTACTTTCAGGGTCTTGGGAGTGGAGCTCTTGATTAATCACAGTTTGAGGGTATTGGGGTTAGCTTGAAGAGGGTCAGAGCGTCTTAAGGAAAGCCTTGGGAGAGCAGGCAGTCTTTAAGGATACATGCAGGACATGTGTGTCACTGGGGAGAGGTGGATTAAAGCAGGAGTGTGTGGGTCTCAGCTGGGCCTCCGAGGGAAATTAGGGTTAAAATAAACACCAACATGGCTATGAAGTGGTTTTTGGGTTGCTATGTCTATCAGTTTTAAGTATGCAGCAGTGTTAAATGATAATAATATTTCTCTGTGGATCATCTAATCCTTTATTCAGTGCTGAGAGATTCCTTCTAGTACTGTAACCAACTATTATCTTGATTACCAATGCATTGCTTACACTATAAAATGTAAGAAAATATGTGTTGAACACAATGACTCAAATGATTAATCGATTATGAAACTTGATTCTGAAAAATGGTGGATGGAGGATGATTGGAGATGGTGAGAATAACGATGTGTATTTTTATTTTCCATATGAAATAAACAGATATTAAATGTTATATTGAAGTGAATATACTGATGCAAAAGATAAATAAAGAGATAATTCCCCCCAAAAAAGGGAATCTGTAGAATGAAATAAAATTAACTTTCATCATTTATTTTCTGTCTTTTCTCCTCCAGGATGAAGACAACGGCAGCCGAGGTAAGTGTTAAAAACCACCTGTTTAATGTTCCCTTTATTTTGAAATCCCTGCACGCATTAGAGATGTGCTCTGTGATCTGGGACCTCAGGTGTCGCAATAAGAACGACACAGAAAGCATTTACTATTAGCTGTTCTTCAGTAGCTCCCCAGAATAGAGACCAAATTGGGATTGACAGTCCATTACTCTTAATGTATTCTCTCTCCTTAGAGAGATCGGTCTGAACATTTCATTAGCGTTGGCCCTTCAGTCCCGTCGATAGCTTCGTAAATGCACTCATTTGGCCCTGGCATGGTGCTGGAGCCGGCGTAAACAACATGGTGCAGGTGAAGCAGCGGGCCACGATGTCGTGCTGCACTTTGCTCTTCGGCCGCAGCTTTGCTGTCAGCTTTGGCGAAGGCCTCGGCATTCCTGAGAGCGTCCGGCTCGCCGTTCCAGTCGCTCGGTATTCCGCTCACGTCTGCAGCCCGGCATGAATGCAGGATGGGTCGCTCCGCTGCATCTGAAGCCTTCTTAAACTGCTTCCTGTCTGTGCGGCGTATAGCAACACACAGCACGTGTACGTCTGCTCCCATAAACATGCACAAAGGCTGAGCAGCAACAGCCAGGTCTTAAAGAAATAATCCGTTGTTTAAATAAACATCCACTTCGTTCCACTCATCACCACTACCTCGTTCATGTAAGCTTTTGTGTTTTCTCATCTAAGCTCAGGGTTTTGGTCGATCTTTCTTTTTTTTTGGAAACGAGCCGATACCTCTCTGGCAGACGCAGACGGTGTTTTCTGTTTGTAATAAGTGGGGGAGAAAAGGGAGAAGATTATCGTCATTGGCTGCTTGTTTGGCTTGTAATGAACCCAAAGCCCCAGCAGGTGTGATTCAGTGAGTTGTTATGGCATGAGTGGACAGTGAAAGTGAAGAATCCAGGGTGAGCGCAGGGTTTCTGTGATGATTCTCACTCTTAACTGCCTCTCAACGTGGAAATTGAGAGATTCCTGTAAGTGTCCCTCATCATCCCTCTTGGCCCTTGGTGTCACATTCCTTACACTACCCCCCCCCCCCCCCACACCCATTTTTAACCCCTCCATGTCCACCTGCCTCATTCAACACAGGCCTCAAAACATTAAACAACCCACACACTACGGGCCCTGCTGAGGAGGGAGGAAACCCCGCAGGGAATGTGTGCGGCTGCACATTCTTGAACTTGGATTCCTTTATGTGACTCTACCTGAAAGAAGTCATGTAAAAGCCATGTGTGATTGTGTGAAGAGGTACGGGGGCAAGAGCATGAGAACCACTCACTGCGAAGCTCAATAGATGGAGAATAATGATCCCCCCCCATGCTGACACAGGAAGTCACTTGGCTTACTTCCAGCCTCTCATAAATCCTCCTCTGCCTCTCAGTGGTGATGATGCTGACAGGTAGGAAGGCCACCGCTGACAGCAACAAGGGCAGCAAAGTTGATCAAGATATTAAAACATGTTGTGTGATTGTGACTTTGCTTCTGGACACGGAGCTGGATCTTAGTATGAAGAAAAAGGCTCAGATTTTACTTAAAATAACTAAATTGTGTTGCTCAGAGATAAAGACCGATCTATGAAAGTTCTGTTCATCTCGTGTCTACTTCTCTGTGTAGTTAAGCCAGCTGTGACCCTTAATTGTAGGTTTCCCTTTCACCAAACTCTCTCCAAACTGCTGCTGATTGTAATTTGTGTCTTCTGCTCAGCACCACCGATCTAACTCTGGCTCCCAGTGATCACGACTGGTTCTAAAACATACACTAAGCTTCCATCCTGTTAGTCACACCTCGCTGGAACTAATGCAATCTAACACAGCAGTACTGATACGCATCCCTTTATGAAGGTTATGGAATGGAGTAATAATAATGTCAGTATAATGTGTGTATACTAATAATATATTATGTCACTGAGTTTATATTCAAACATTTCTTAAGCACTTTTTGTCCATGTCAGCTAAAAGGTTGAGATATAAAGTTACTTCTTGACCGTCTCATTGTCTTTCTGTTATGTAGCAGCATGTAGGCAGAGCCTGAGCGGGCTAGAGAAAGAGATTAGTTGTGGGTTTGAACTCGTAGACATTTAGCTTTGGTGTCACATATCTCCCCGACGCCTACAAGTTGTTATTGTTGCTATGTGACCACCCAGCTCACTGCTGGTCACGATCACAGCAAGCAGCACACACCCGCAGCATCGAGGAAAAACAGCGTGAAGACTCGCGGACCGAGGCGGACAAAACATCCAACGTGTTCGGTCGTTTTAACATTTAAAGAAAGAGAAAGTTTCATTCTGCAGCTTTCTCCAGTCTGTGACGTTCCCTGCAGCCTCTGCACTGCAGTTTATTTGCTTGACTCTGAGCCAGTGTGTGATGAGGCTTGGTGTTTGGAGGAGGAGGGAGGGGGGGGCTGCCGACCGCATGTTGACTAGCTGGGTGTTGCCGCTGGAAACACACCAGAAAACATGGACACACACACACACACACACGCTGACGTAGATACACAGATAAACAGACGTAAACAATGACATCCAGCATGTCGGTGCATAGTGGAAGCGGAGGAATGATGAGCGTGTCAGCTTTGGATCAGTTTGTTTCCTCTCACAGCGGTTGTCTACATACCAAATCTTCCTCCTCTATCTCACTTCCTCTCTTCTTCCCTCCCTCCCTCCTCTCTGTCTCTCCCCCCTTTCATGTGTCTCTCTCTCTCTCTCTCTCCGTCCAGCTGCATATTTTAGCAGCTTGTTGAAGGGTGAAATCCGAATGAGGCGTTCTGTGCTATGCTTATGAATCTGCGGTGCCTCAGCAACACAAGAAAACTGTCTCCATCTGTTTAAATATTTGTTTTTCACTCAACGGGAAACACTTTTCTCTGCAGATACCGGCTTTATTTCCATTTCTCTTTTCTTTTTGGGTCAGATTTGAGTTGGTTCCCATAAAGTCTGCAGAGGGAACGTAATGCAGCACAAGCAAACAGAATTCCCCAGTATTCTCCAGTGGGCCTTTCAATGCTCCACCTTCTTTAACAAAGCTGCGTCCAAAGATCTGTCTTTCTCTTCTCTTCTTTCTCTCTGCGCTCTAACCTGCCCGCCTCTCTCTCTCTATCTCTGTCCTTCTTCTTACTGGAATCAATGATTTTTTTTCACTTTTCCAGTTTGAAGTTGTTACCACGAGGCCTGACACTGAACTCCCCAAATCTAGATTAATTTAATATTGTATTTTTATTTCATTTAATTCTGGCTGCAAGTGGAATTCCTGACCAGTTCTTTTCATCTTGAGTGTGACATCCACATAGAAGTTGTTGAACATGAAGACTTGAGTCGTAAAAGCTTTTTTTAGGCAAATGTCCAAATACAATTGACCGTTTGCTCCCCTCACTTAGGTTTTCAGAGTCAAGAGTCAGCGGGTGTGACATGCAACAAAGGTCCCGAAGCTGGAACCGAACCCGCTACCATGCAGTAATGTTGCATGTGACAGCTCACCAGGGTGTTACGGTGCCACACATTTAGTTCTCACATACTGTATGCAGTTTGCAGTTATAGTTATAACAGATTTACCGGTAGAAATCATAGTTATTTTGAAAACAATTGGTTCTTGATTTCATTTCTTGCTGGAAAATGTAAATTTTGCTGAATTTGAAAAAACGTACAGATTTGATCAACTGTAGCTAGTTAGCTAGTTAAGCTAACTAAAGCTCAATGTCTCAAACTGACTTAATGAGTTGTTTGGACGTGAGCATCTTGTATTGAATATGCACTTGATGCTGTCACCATGTATACAGTCTGAGGCTAAAGCTGCACGTTCTGTGAAACCTTCCTCACCTGTTGAGTAAATCATCATCATATGAATCTCAATCAAAGGTCTGCATCTCAATTACAGAACTGACGGGAGCAATTAGTGGACCGTCCATCACAAAAACAAGATTCAATCCAAGAGTATGAATCTAAAACGCAGAAGCGAGAGAAGCGACACCACATTCCACGTTCACAGCCAGTTGGCTTAAAGCAAGAGACCGTATTTTAGGCTCGGATCTGCAGGTTCCAGATGTTTGTCGCTTGTTCCCTCAGTTAAACTTTACCTCCCTTGGTAGATAGTTTCTCTTGATTCACAGAAAGAGAACAAAACACTGAATCAAGTTTATTCTTTATTTCACCGTGTGGTCAGTATATCCTTTTTTTTTGTTGGTATTTCGAATTCATAGAAAAAAAAGCGATGGAAAGTTCTCCACTACCTTCCTGTCTGTGCTGGAATAAACAGTGTGTGTGTGTGTGTGTGTGTGTGTGTGTGTGTGTGTGTGTGTGTGTGTGTGTGTGTGTGTGTGTGTGTGTGTGTGTGTGTGTGTGTGTGTGTGTGTGTGTGTGTGTGTGTGTGTGTGTGTGTGTGTGTGTGTGTGTGTGTGTGTGTGTGTGTTGTAGCGGCGGGGTCGGGCATGTCTCTCTCAGGTTAGGAACGCTACAGTCGAGGAAATGACTTATTTTGAAATGATCCTTGCCCTGCAGGAATGTAGCCCTGCTGGGTTTTACACATACTTGTACAGTTCCAAGTTACATATTTTGTGTCCGTGATATCTTCTCCCATCTGTCTCTGGTGAAATAGGAAACAACATGCTGGGACAAAAGCTCTTAATAGCTGTAGTGTTTTTGTCTTTCTACTGTTTGCTAAGTCGATAATGAACTTCTCTCGCTCAGTTTTCTTTGGTGAGAACTTTTTAATAAGCACGTGAAGGATCCTCATCAAAAGTGCTCGTTAATATCATGTATGCTAAAACCAAATACATGTATAAGCTGGTGTATACTGGCATCTCGAGTACAAGCTTGGTTCTGGTCTCCAAAAATAGCATCAGTCGGGAGATATAACTCATGTTCTTTGTGCTATTTTGCTGAAGTTTACGTACTTATTTACTTACATGTAAGGACAAACTGCTGACTTGACAGTCTCAGTGATGACGGGGGCTTTCAGGTGTATTGATTTTAGCTAGAGTTGTGTTTGGACTAGTTAGTGCGTGAACTTCTTCTTGGGAACGGGAGAAACAAAGAATCACAGTATTTATTGTCATGACGGCTGCGGCTGTTGTCTTCAAGCAGTCCGGTTTCTTTGAGGAGGAGTTTGACAGCGAACAACTTCTTTTGAAGGGAGTTGGGAGTTTATGGATTCATGTAAAGTGTACTTGTGCTTTGACCTTCCCACACTATGGGGGGAACACGCTGTGCCAGGATCATGTGCCTCCCATTTTCATATTCCTCCTACTGGACGAGACCCGACACAGATAACCATCTAAACACATGCACGGTCCTCCTCCGCTTCAGCATTGGGAAACAAAACAACACTTCTTCTTCTCAGTACCAGAGCGCAGAGCAACACATCTGTGTAGGTTTCACTATGTTTTTGTGTGTCAGTAAATGCGAGAGTGACACAAATGGTGAAGAAGAGTGAGCTGGACGGAGAGGTATTACGCAAGGGTTAATGCAGCGAGCGGGCAGCGGGCCCAGCCCTCTGAAGAATAACATTATCGAACCCAAAACCCCGGGGGGGGCTGGCCGACACAACCGGGCCCAGCTGTGCAGCCAGAGAGCAGCGGTGACATCCAGCCAGCGGACTTTGCTCTGCTACAGTAGATTGGACCGGTTAGGGTCGTATAACACTTACAGTAAGGAAAATAAATTACATTTTTGTATCGTTTATATATAATTGAAACGTGAGGCGTGGTTCACATCGAGACATTTTTATGATTAGAAGTGCTTTAAAGCGAGCAGAAGCCAGCAAACGAGCTCAGGTTTTGATGCTTTTCGTCATCATACATCATAGTATTCTGAATTTCTTTGGGTTGGAAATGCCACGTTGAGCTGGTAAATCTGCCCGATCGAGCAAGTGGTAAAACACTAATTAAACACGTCGGTTTTGTTCCAGAGCTGAGGATGGAGGTAGTTTAGGAGTGAGTCATCTCTGTTGAGAGTCACAGCACAGATCAGGCACTCGCGAGAAAACGGCGGCGGGTGAAGTCAGAGTTTACGGACTGAAGCTTAGCTTGAAGCGAGTATTTCATTCATCCTGGAAACAGGAGTTCAGTTTGATTTACTTTAGATTAATTTATTTAAATCTAGATTAAACATGACAATTCACTTTTGGTCTTTGTTCTCATTTGATAACAACTGCAAAATAAACCATTTTTACAGGGGCAAGCCAGCAGCTTACATGATGCTGTACTGACTGGCGTTGGTAAACTTCACACGTGTCATCTACTGTACTTTGAGCAAAATACCTGCAGTTATTCAAATCAATTTTTAAGCCAAGATCTGCCTCAAGCGTGCACCCGCTCAGTGTAACACGATGTAGTGACGTGTGAATGAAGAGCCTCATCCACTGAAACATTCGCCCCAAGAGAAGCCAAGGTTACTCAACTCTCACTCTGAGTTTTGGAACAGCCAACAGTCGATTTGGAGATTTCCTCCACACAGTAGTTTGTGCTTCGGTAAGACAGTTGGGAGCATTAAAAAAAATAATATCCAGAGCTTTAGATTTCCACCTTTAATCCTGTTCATCCAGCTGCGTGCCATGGAAACTTCCAGAAATCCAATTTGTGCTGCAGAGTTGGAGCTCGGTGAGATTGGCTCGGGATTGGGAGTTTGCCGAGTACACAGAGAGAAGGGGGCATTGGGCTTTGTTAACATCTGTACCTTCACCTCAGGTCAGTCATGTCCTACATTGTGTCGCTGACGTTACACATAAATGCATCGGTGCACATTTTCCCCTCCTGCTCTGTGATGGGCTGCACTAGAGCCGCACTGCAGCTCTTACCTTCTTTATATATATGAAGCTTTTGTCATGCGATCATTCACCGGATCGTCCAGTGATGAAATACAGTCACAGTGTTCCACTGCTCCTCTCTGGGAACGATCACGGCATGTGCTGCACTGCCTTCTGCTGGACGGAAAACAATCCTGCAGCTGTTCTATCAAACAGAGAGTGTTCAGTTCTGACTTCACAGTGAATGAGGAATACTATGACACTTCACGGCGGCTGTGATGGGTGTCAAACCTGTGGTCTTTCATTTTGTAGAAATATCTTTCCAGCTGAGGTTTTGGTGATGATGCAATCGTTTTTGTAAGAGTGTCTGTTCAAACTCACTTTGTTGCCTTTAAGTTTTATTGGACAGTTAATCTGCGCATCAGTACATTGAACATCACACATTTAAATAGTTTGCAGTAACATGTTCAGCCACTGGGGGGCGGCAGCAGAGTGACTTTGTGACGCCATCACCACAGAAGGACATCTAAGGAGACATGATTACATTTCAGCAGCTCACACTGGAAACGTTGGCTTGTTTCCTGCCAACATGAGCCCAAAACATATAGATTCAAGCTGGCAATAGTCAGGATTTGAAGGAAAAAGGTTTTTCAGACTGTCATGTTCCAGGTTTGGATTCCTGAACTAATCATTAAACAACTCTCACCTCCTCCTCATCTTTTGAAGTTGCTCCTCAGCAACACTGTGAACCCACGTCTGCTCCGGTCCAGCTGTTCAGGGCTCCACACACACCACTTGATTGCGCTGTATCGGTGTAAATGTGAAGCGGGGCCTTCATGACAGGAGCATGCGCACTTAGTAACAGTGGGATGCTCTGATGTTTGCACTTCCTCAAAGCCTGCGGGCTCTACGAGGCGGCCGAGGCCGACTGAGTTTGATGCTTATGGCTCAGGGAAAGACGATTTCACAGTCTTTCGCTGTCTTAATTAGACGCACCAACGCAGTCCCTCCCTCTTTATTGCATCTGCATAATTTCTATAAATCCCATATTATACATGCTTTTTACTTGGTCTTAAATAGCTTGCCCCTTACACCTCCCACCACATGGCGTGCTCTCCCTTCCTCTGCCGTGTGAAACCTAACTCCCTTGTGGGCTGTTTACCGCGGCCTCTCCTCGCTGCTCTGCAGCTCAGGACCCATCTGACAGCAGAGTAGAGTCAATGGATGGATGTATTAAGGGAGGGAGCACCGAGCGCTTGAGATGTAAAGGGATATGTTGAGAAGAGGAGGCATTAGTTTCCCCTGTGTGTTGTTTCATACAACCGTGGAGCTTGGAACTACTAATGCCACTGAGGAAGAGCGTGTGTGTTTTGAGTGAGACATCTGGAAATGATGCCGATCAGGATTGAGAATAAGGCATTTTGCAGAGCTGTTTAATGTATCATTCATCTTGCAGCAGTGTAGGGCTGAAGCAATCAGTTGAACATCATTTGGTTTTGACGACGTCGTCCTGGGCTTTATGAAATTTGAATTGGCATTTTTCACTATTTTCTGACAATTACCATTCTGCATTTATTCACTTGCCTCACGCTTTTGTCCGAAACAACATAAAAATGTGTAACTGAGAAGGCACTAAGAACGAGGACCACAACGCTCGGCTTCAAACTCCACCACAGGAAGTCAGAACGTTAATAATTGGAACATTCAGGGATAATGAACTGTTGGCTAACTGAATTGGGTGCTGGTCAAACAAAATAAGAGGTCGCTTCACAGCTATGTTGAAATGGTAATAAAAGTATTGAATCTTATATATAGTAACTTGCACACGTTTTGCATGTTCTTTCTTCAGGTCCATATATATATAAACTCATATAAACTAAATTCATGTGCTCATTAGGGCTTCCTCTAACAATCTATTGTTAGCGATTAATCTGCTGACCAGTTATATATATGTTTATTATTACATACTGTAAGCTGAGGAGCCGTAAACGAGGGAGCGTTTCTCATTTTTCTTCTTTAAAAACGAATTAAACGATTAATAAATGATAAAAATAGTTGCAGAATAGATTTTCTGTTAAGTGTTTGATTAATCGCATAATCGTTTCAGCTCTACTGACAGCTGATATTTTCACTTCATAACCAGTTTGAGCGAGAAATCAATATCAACCGCAACTAATAACGCAAGCGGAAAAGCTCCCGAAAAACCCCGTGTGCTGACGCCCCGATGCTGCAGCGGTGCGATGTGTTCCTCGTTCTGACTGCGCTGCCTCTCTTCTCCCTCGCTGTGTGCTTGACCAATCGCCTCGCTGCATGTGCTCTCTTGTTGCCAGGGCGGCAGCGGAACCGTCTGGAGCCAATGGACACCATTTTCGTCAAGCAAGTGAAGGAGGGAGGCCCCGCCCACGGAGCTGGACTCTGTACAGGTACACACACACACACAGTCTCTATGGAGATCGTTGCTTCTGATAACCGGTTGATCTTACGGTTAACTCTCACCTTAAAAGCGCCGTTTGATGCCAAGATATTTCTTCACGTTTGTACTCTAGGTAATTCCACTTCCTTGTGACCCGCCAGGCAAAACAGATACGAGTTACATAATAACAGATGGCTCCTTCGTGGGGGGGGGGGGGGGTTGAACAAAGTGTAATATGCACTCTGTTATTCCAACCTCTCCTTGATTCTGTCTCCCACTTTGTCTCTTTTTGATTTAAGCAGAAAAAAGAATTCTTGAGCAAACTCCCTTCTGGTGAAAATCAGCTCCTTCCAGCTGAAGCTGTGTCAGCGTTATTGCCAGATTAGCACTCTGTGTTACAGGAAATGTTAAGTGGCCTGGACAAGCCCTCTAAACTGTCTGCTTTTATCTGTTCGCTCTCCTCTCCTGGGATAGAGGAGGGCAGTGTTTTCCCACAATTATCTAGTTTCTCCCCTAAACTCACCTCGCCTCTCTTCCTGTAAGATGGCCATCTTCAGAGGGCTTGAATGGACATGGATCTTTCACATCGGGGCCTTCAAATAAACACGTATTGGTATTCTCCGTTTGATCTAAACACGGATGTGTGTGCTGGAAGGAGCTGCTTCAGAGTGGTTTTCTTTGGTCGATAACCATATTGACTGGAGTCCAGATCTTTATTTGTCCTGTTGCAGTAAAGAGCAGGTTTGTAATGTATTCTCTAATTCTCTCCAGGGGACCGGATAGTGAAGGTGAACGGAGAGAGCATCATTGGGAAGACCTACTCGCAAGTCATAGCTCTGATCCAGAACAGGTACGATATGCGACATTCCACATTTAATGTTACCATTTATTTAAAGATAGAAAGACTCAGACCCTGATGCCCGGGTCCCCGTCGATGTCCCCTCACTGCCAACACTCCCCCTGCACGTTTGTGGACCAACACAGAAAATGAACCGCAGCCATTGTGAAACTTCTTTGGAAAAGCACATTCAGTCCATCCAGAGTGAATCATTTCCTTATCGCTGACAAGCACACAGTGTAACTTTCATTCACATTCATTGAGTCCTGTGTTATAACAGCTTCTCTCTCTCCTTCTCTCACTCCCCACCCCTCACCGGTCTCTCCATCAGCGATGCCTCACTGGAACTCTGTGTGATGCCAAAGGATGAGGACATTTTGCAGCTGGTAAGCATTCATGAGTAAATATTGCAAGTGTGCTTAAAATGCTTTGCAGTTTATAAAGCAGAAAACCACGCGTTTTTTAATACCACACCAGTTAGTCTAATGGCAATTAAAATGTATTTTTCAACCTGGTCACGAAGGGCGTATGTTGGCTGTATCTTGTTTGTTTAACCTGTGCATGTACAGAACAATCACAATTTGTGATTTTAGGGAGAGTAACAAAAACCAGTACTTCTGTGCTGTGTCTTTGACTGTAGCTCAGGCTGTCAGATATGTGAGCACAGGCTTTTTGTCTCTGTGCAGAATCAATGTTACCAAACCTGGCAACCTGGCACTTCCTGGTCACTAATGAGTAGTTCCAGCATGTAACACCCACTAAAACCACAACTTGTGACTTTTATGTGCCTGTTTACAGCTCAAATAAACCAGACACAACATGTTAATTGGCCAACTTTCCTGTTGTTTATTGGGGTGTTTTTGTACTTTGGACCAGGTTTTCTTCCCCCCGTGTTGTCAGGCTAAGCTAAACGAGCTCTGTACTCATCACAGAGATAAATAATTATCTTCTTCTCCCAAAATGTGAATCTAAACTTTCTATGAAGCGATACTCACCTCTGAGTCACGTCCGACTCAGTGTCTGACTCCCTCACGAAGAGAGAAAATGTTGACCAGCGGTCCAAACTAAAACAGATAAGTAAAACAGATAAGCTTCTAGTGGACACAAACTTGAGTTACTGGACTCAGATTATCAGACAGGACTGTGTTAAAGAGTGGGTGATCTAAAAAACATGGTCACAGTGAGGCCTGATATTTAATGAGTCACAGCGTTGATCCATGCAAGAACGGGCATAATGCGAGACTTTCTAGATAATTCTAATGATGACACCTGTGTTGACAGACACAGGTGTCAGGTGGAGTCTCTCCACCCTCTTGCTCATCCTGCCATTGAATCTCCGATCATGATCATCAATCAAGACTGTCGTAGATTGTCTCATTCTTGGCCTGGTTTCCGAAAGAGCTTACCAGAGAAGTAGCAGAGTAAGACTTCACGCCACGGCTCTACACCCCGTCATGCTGATGAGCTCAGTGAGGCAAACAGTCACCAGTCAGGGTCCAGAGCCCCGCAGACGAGAAACCAGTCGCCACACGTTATTCACCTCCGTTTGGGAAACTCTGTCTTTGGAGCAGAGATCCGAGTCGGCTCCCACTGTGTTGCTAAATTCCACACATAGTTTGTTAGCTTGGCCGGAGCTCACCAAAAAAGCCACAGAAACTTGCTTTTGGCGTTTTGGAATGAGTCTGAACCCTCACAAGGCTGACGGGTTTCAATGAAGCAATTGTCTCTTTCTCCTCATTCAGGAAAAGTTCAACTCAACGTCAACCACGGATTGTTTCACTTTACAGTTTGTTAGGATCTGCCTAACACAGTCTTTGGGTGTTTTAACTGTTAATTGAAGGAAAGTGGAATACAAGATGTGATATGAGTTAGTTCTCAGACGACATGTATGTGAGAATCACAATCAAGCCATTTCTTTAAATGTCAGAATACACACCGATACAAACGCTGACTATGTGACCTTTTTATCCATTTCATACGAGGAGAAGAGATCATTTTGGGCTGTTTCAAGGATGAGTGGACAACGCTCACTGTGGTGTCTGTAGATGTGTCTGTGTCCATGTTTTTCAATGTGTTCATGTTTGTCTGTTTTGTTTTTTGGGAGACATTGAGCCCGCTCGCTACCAGAGGGAGTGTAGCTGCCATCAGCTGACTCCTCTCTGCTCGCTGTTTATGGGAGTGAGTGAGTGAGGGAAGGAAGGAAGGCGAGCGTGCCGTTATGCTCACCCAAAAGTGACGATGCGACAGATAGAGCGGCGTCTAACCGATGAGGGACAGGATGAAAGAGGCTCGTAGTCGTGTGTTTGTAGCGCAGGAGCCGCTGAGCCACCAAGAGAGGGGGAGGGGCGGTACCACAGTGAGCAGGTGAGAGTGACAGAGCAAAGGAAAGAAATGCTGAGTATGTTGAGAGAGAGAGAGAGAGAGAGAGAGAGAGAGAGCCAGCAGAACACATTCACCAAATGTAATCTGTAACTGTAGCTGGGTTTGTGGGGTGGAGGAAATAATGGGGATGAAGAGCAACTCAGAAGACATTCAGGTCTGAGAAGGAAACCAGAAGTTCACCTCTATTCTTCTTTCTTCTTCTTCTTCTTCCACTCCAACTGAAGCCTCTGCTCAGCGAGTGTATTTTTAGCCGGTGCTGAAGTCAGAGAAGTTGCCTGTCTCGCCTCCATCGATGGCGTCTCGTTTCTCGATGCTCAACTGTGTACTTCTCTTTACTCCCTGTTTTTTCTCTCTGCTTGCCCTTCTCTAACCTGTGGACTGCAGTTTTCCAGGGATATCACTGCTCTGGTAAGAAGGGGAACTATACTCACTAATCACTTTCCTTTTCAGTTCACTCTCCATTTGCTTCAGAGCTCTCATGACATGTTTCACCGCCTTTAGAGCTCGTATTTGCAGACCGCTGGCAAATCCCTAAAACCCCCTAATATATTCCTCCTCTTTGCAGCATGAGTACTGTTTCATATATGCAGGTTATTTTTTTGGCGTTTCAGGTGGAGGGAAAGGTGTGTGTACAGGAAAAACAAATAATCTGGCACTTTGCCCTGTGATTTCCCTATTGAGGAAATTGGTTGCTATTTAACTGTATGACTAATGCAAATCCAGAGGGAGGCACGGAGCTGCAGATTTACTGCGGCTGCCTTTGCTGTTAGTACAATCGTAAGCCGACACTTCAGGTAGAGTGCTATCGATTAAAGTCCAACACCACGACTCTCTCCCTTTTCATTTTCTCAAGAGTCGGTGTGCTGAAGGGATGAGGAAATGTACCGCGTTCAAGTCGTCTGAAGTCGTCCGTCATTCACAGGGTTATAAATAGCTAATTTTCAGTGTTTCAGTTCAGGTTTTTTAATCGAGGAAAGAACCCTAGTTGCTACAGTGACAGTAGAGTTGTGGAGCCATGCTGACAGAAGTAGCATTAGCTGGCAACGGCAGACAGAGGCGTCCCCCGTTCAGCCTCTCCTCATGCCTCAGGGCTCACTCTCCAGTACCAAAGGTGGGTAAACCCCTGCCAGCTTAATCCTGGCTCCTGGCTCCGCGGGGTTATTCTGGACTTTCCAGCCTTCTTTCTCTACTGATTAAGGTTTTCTGGCTATCCTCGCTTTTCCCCACTCTCTCACATCTGTTACTTCTCAGGGCCGTTCATTTGTATCATGGCATGCTGTAACATTTTGTTTGCAGTCTCCTAGGAAATGATTGAGAAACTGTAACTGAAGCAGAGTGTGTTTGTTTAGGAGGAAAAGTACCGGAGCGCTGTGTCTACGTTTAGAATGCTGTTATTTTATTGTTATAGACAGGCTGGTTTCAGTTCTCTGTCACTTACAGAGTTCTGGAGGGAATTCAGTAACGCGGTTTGTCTTGCTGATAAACTCATCAGCTCGCACAGAAACTCTTGTCAATAAATGACACTCGTGGATCAACATTCAATCTCCGCTTTCAAGATGTGAGCAACCACATTGTCGTGGTGCAGTCGATACCGTAAGATATTGTAGCCGTAATGGCAAAGACAGATGAAGTCATCAGTGAGATGTTGCAGTAAATTCATCATCTAGACCGGCTAACTAAAACAGTCTTCGTATTTGCATTTGCAGCATTTTTTTTTAGTTTCTACAGCACTCCCTGTTCAGTAAAAGTCTTCAAGCTAAGTCTAATGTATCCTGTCCGTGGTCGGGTGTGATGTTCTCCCGGTTCAATGTGATCTATTTTAGCTTTCCAACCTCGCAGCAACCGAAGTGACATAATGTCCTATAATCTCTTGCAGGCGTATTCCCAGGATGCATATCTCAAAGGAAATGATGCGTACAGCGGAAATGCCCAGAACATCCCCGAGCCCCCTCCCATATGCTACCCTCGGATAGAAGTGAAGGCCGCGGGCATGGCTCAGACATCGGAGCCCGCCGCAGTCAGTGAGACCCCCCCAGGGCCGGCTCAGGGACCAGGAAGAAGAGGGGGGGCCGCGGAAAAGAGCTACCGGGTTGAAATCCCTGTCACGCCATCTCCTCCGCCCCAACAGACGTCAAAGTCTCAGACGGTGGTTTGTGTCTGTAGTGAGAATGTGAGAACAGCGGCAATGCTTCCTGATCCGGTTGACAGGGGGTCCCGGGTAGCTCGGGCTGGACCAAGCCACAGGACAGAGGAAAACCGGTACAGTCCTTCAGCAGATTCCGGCTCAGCCAGACCGAGACCGCTTATTCCCTCAGTACCTGGGGGTGCACAGTTGCAGTACCCCTCATCCTGTCCCACAGAAAGCCCGGTCTACTCCCCGTCATCAAGACCTGGTCCTATCTATCCTGACACATTGTCTCCAGCTGTACGGGACACCGCTGCCTCACCGGACAGGTTCTCCACCGCCATCTCACCCAGCGCCAACCACTACTCACCATCTCCCACAACCCCCTCCACCTCTCCACACCAGAACATTGACTGGAAAAATTACACCACCTACAAAGACTACATAGACGCCAAGAGGCTGCACACGTATGGTTGCCGCACCATCCAGGAACGCTTGGACAGCTTGCGTGCGGCTGCCAATTCCAGCTCCGCCTATGCCCAGCAACGTACGCCGCCTCCTCCTAGCACCAGTCAAAGAGGGGCGCTGGGCTCCCAGCACAGACGGAGAAGCACCTCGAACGACCGCTGGGTGGATGCAAGTAGCAAGGGCACTGCAGTGACTCCATTACGTAGCGTCTCCCAAGAGAGGCTTGGAGGTGGAGCAGAGAGGACAACACCAATCAGGAACTGGCCTCGGAGTGCTTCCGAGGATGCTCTGCCTTTCTCCAGCCCCACAGGAGTCCCCAAACCTCGGGCGCGGTCTTGCGACTACCTGGGGCAGCAGCCTGGAGAAGCGTTGGCTGTCTTTGCAGACCGGGTGGTGTTGGAGGACAGGCTGATGCTGTGTCGTGGAGAGGACGCCAGGGCTAGCAGGCAGGGAACAGGCCTGAGAGCTTTACCTCATCTGAACAGGAGTCTCACTGGACAGGAGGGAAGTGGATTATCAAACTCTGCTCCTGTGTTTACTAAATTTACGACGGATTCTGTGCTAACATCAAGGACAGACGGTGTCATAATGAGACCATCGCGCCTACCTGTTAAAAACGCCATCTCAGACCCTTCACCTGCCTTATCCTCCAGTAGAACCACAGACCCTCTTAAAGACCAAAGAGCTAACATTGTGGGCAACCACCTGGGCTACTCCTCCCCTCTGCACCTGCAGCTCAGAGGCCGGTCTGACAGTCTGAAAATGGAAAGCAGGTCAGATACTGGGTTGGCAGCCAGGTCCTCCTCTTGCTCTGGTAACTCCTCTAAACTGCCCTTGCAGAGACAAAGTGTAGTTGTTGCTGCCTCTTCCTCTGGTTCCTCCACCACTAATGGAGCTGTTACCCAAAAGCCAAAAGTCAGAGAGATCTCCAGTTCTACCAGCGCCCTTGTACGGACTAACGGCGGTCTTGCAGAGGGCGTAGAAGGACCGGATGCGACAGTCGTCGTCCTAAGAAGGGACAAAAACTCTGGGGCTCCCCACATCCGCCCTCCGTCCTATGTGCTAGCTGTTAATGACAACCAGGGAGGAGTGACTCACAAGTCCCCGCCATTAGTGAAGGCAGGCTCTGTGGACGGAGCGATGTGCTGGACGTCTAATGACAGCTTTAGGGAGATGCATCTGAGAAGGCTTGGAGACGCACGGCACAAGTCTGGCTCCAACAACTTGGACGACTCCCTGGATTCAATCCCCTTCATAGGTAAGACTGCACTAATCTGCATACCGTCTTCTTTTTAAACTCTTCCTGTTTCTACAGCAACAGCAGTGACAAGGGTGAGTCCTGTGAAGAAATGATGACACAGCATGTGTGAGTGACAAAGCATGTTTATACATGAAAGCTTGGCAGACTCTTCAGCCAAGTAGAGATTATACCAAGTGGCACCATGCTTTTAATGAGCTGATAGCAAACGACATGACCAATCTAGGTCTAATCTCTGTCTTCAGACCAAAATTTGTTTTGCTTCAAGTATCCAAGTCGGCATCATATGCTTGGCAAGACATACTGATGTGTTATTTATTCCTTTATCTGAATAAGGAAAGGCTGTATGCAAATCAGGAAACTTTAGACTGTGTTTTATTTTAGGGAAGGTATTTTTACAGCTGCTTGTGCTAAGACAACGATACATGTGGATGCATTAAGAAGTATTTTATTCGTTTCACTAAGAACGTTTTGTGGAAAAACAGGTTTATATTCCTCAATTTGATGAAAAAAGTGCTGTTTTCTATTATGGAAAAACTAAAGTGATACCCAGCCCTTATATATAGTAGATAGAAAGTGGGCATTATTTTTCATGGGTTAGTCCACTGTGTGATTCTATCAGCGGTTTTACATGCTCAGATAATCAGTATCAGGAGAGAAAACTCAGCTCCAGATGCAAATGAGAGGGTGTGGGTGTGTGTCTGTGTGCACTTTGCATATAGCATGTTGGAGGCAGTGAGGGCAGATATACAGAATGCTATTTTCTGCATGCGATGTGGAACTGGTGAGAGTTCACAGTCGTGTATACTCTTAGTTGCATTAATATCCTATCTTAAGATCCACATTTTAAGGTGGCCTATCTGGTGTTCCTGTTCAATATTAGTGGGGACATAAGTGTGGTTGCCCCTCTCTCTGTGGGAACCAAATTACCAAAAAACAACCCGAAGCTCCCTTTTTGCTTCAGTACAATATACAATACAATCACAAAACGGCAGTGAATATCAAGTGTTAGCCTCTGTAGCCTCACTCATCATACTACAAGGACATCTATTGTGTCTTAATGTCATCGTGAATATACTGTGGATCACCAGAAATAACGGTGGTCTTACAGGGAATACCCCAGGGCTTCTGTTGCTTGTTAGGCTCTTTGTCTTTTCCTTAAACGAACACTATTCTATGTAATTTAGCACGTTACCCGTGAAACCACTCGTCCTCGGTCATAAAGGCAGAGGCATTTATTTAAGGCATGATGTACTTTACTCAAGTTACAGTCCCAGCATTATATAGGTATTTGAATTTTGAGCCCGGGGTGACATGGAGTCAGGTGTGTGATTATGTGACAGTGTGACACTGTACTGCAGGCAACCATGATGTATTCAAACCACCCTTTTGGCATCTGAGTAGGGCAGCACACACACACTCAGACACAGAGCTGCTCTCCAACTCGATACACACCCCCCCCCCCCCCCCCCCCCCCCCCCCCCCCACTCCCCGAATTGGCTCATATTCCCCCTTGTGTTGTTCAGCAAGAGAAACCCAAGAACGTGGTCCTAATGGACTGTGACATAACGGAGAAATAAGAGCATTCCTGCGGCTTCAATTAGATTTCGTAGTACAGTTCCAAACAATAAAGGGAACAACTGCTGGACATTAGGTGTCTGCCAAACACGTACTGAGAACAGAGCACAAGTGGTCCTGCTAGAGTACGTGCAGAATGTCACGTTCCCCCGATGAGGAGAAATCCTCCTTTTTTTGTGTTTTTCCTCAGAAAGCTGAATGCATTCTTAACAAAGCAAATGCATCATAGTGGAGCTCTGTATTTACCAGAAAGGAACAATACACAAAATAGAAGTTAAGTATTGTTTTTTCTATGTTTTTTCACGTCTCTGCCAACTTATCGGCTGACATAACCAAAACAAGCTTGAACTCGATTTTGCATCCCCAGTTGTGTCGCCATCGGTGACTCGTCACCAGCCAATAAGAGCAGCTCTTGTGTTTTTCTTCGTGCCCCAGAACCTGCAGGTGTTTAATCATCAGATCCTCCTCCAGCAGCATTTACCTGTGTGTGTACGATTTCAGCACTTGTTCCCAGTGTTCTGTGTTTGACGCATGTGATGTGCTGAGAAGGCAAAAACCCGAAAACGTTTTCTTATTTCACACTGATCATGTCAGATGGTTGAAGTTTCATATTTGGACAGACCTAAGATGCATTTATTGCTGAGATATCATGTCTGTGCTTTTATTATAAAGCTACAACCGGCAGCTGGTTAGCTTAGCTTAGCATAAAGACTGAAAGCAGGGGGAAACAGCTAGCCTGGCTCTGTCCAAAGATTATAAAAATCCACCGACCAGCACTTCTAAAGCTCACTAACATGTTATGTCTTGTATGTGTCATACAAAAGCCAACAAGTCGTGCTTTTAAGGGGGTTACTTTCTAGCTAGCTGCCTCCCTGTGTTTCTGGTCCTTATGCTAAGCTAAGCTAACCATCTCAAAAAGATGTGAGAATAGTATTATCTCTTTTTATTCACTTCACAGCAAATAAGTGTATTTAAGGGTAGGGCGATTTCACAGCAGTCATCTGTACACAACCAACAAGCAGATCACATGTTTCATATCAAATCTGTTGTGAAAGTTAAAGATTTGTATCAGTGAATTGGCAGGAATTTAATCTTAAAAGAGTGTTAATGTTGGTCGTGCTACATTAGGTTTCACCTGCATCACCACAGTCGCTGATATGATTCATCGTATACGCGTCTCTTCATTTGTTTTTAGGGCTTGCCATCCTGCTGATATTGCATATCAGACATTATGACACGGCCGTGTCTGTGATGATGTAATGCTACTGCTGTGTTTATTGGATAGGGAAGGTGCTTATCGGAACAGAGACGCAGTCAGCCAGTAGAAAGGTGTTTCTGTCTGCATCGCTTTGCTTTAGACCCGTGCGCCATTATCAGCGTTTTATTGCCGTGTGCTGAAATGTTTATTCAAGTGAATATAGCAGAGATGGATTAGACTTTGTTTTTGGGTAATTTAATGTACCAACTAGTTCCTGTTGCAGACTACATCTGAATTTATGCCACAGTCTTATAGGAGTTCAGCTGGAATAATAAAGAGCATGCCACACAATTAGAATATTACACAGTGGATCTGATAGTCATGAAGGTTTTTATTTATTTTTGTATGCACTGTATGTAACACGACAAACTAATGTAGCTAGCTAGATAAAGATGTCTCTATGGGTTCAGTAACTGCTGCTGGTAGCAAGCTATTTAGCCAAATATGAGAATCCATTCTTTACACTTTTGCATTTGTGTTTTCAAAAGATTATAAAAAAGACACTCTTTAAACTCTTTAAATGCCAAGTAAGCTATGCTAAGCTACACTAAGCTATGATTGGACAATCTCTGTTTGGGGGAGTGGTTTAGCTAACGGTCAGTCTCAACCTAAAATGCTCCGTGTTTGGTTGTCCTGCAGCTAATGGTGCATTCATGTGCTCCTCGGATTGTCCCATTTCTCAAGTTGGGAAGTTCCGACTTTGGTGTGTTCATGAGCTTTAAGTCGAAACAACATGGACGCCACAAAGAGGATTTGTTATTATCTGTCCAAGTATGCTGAAACAGTTTGAAGCTTTACATTTGCCCCAAACGTGTTGCTGCTGCAGTGCGTTCCCTAAAACCACTCAAACATTGCTTTACTTGACTTTTCTATGAGGGTTAATACTAATAAATAAATTCAGTAAATAACCGAGGTGGACAGTATCTAACGGGTACAAGCTAATATCATATTACAAATGACATGGGAGCAACCATCAACCCAGCGTTTAATTTCATCTGCCATGTTTCTGCGTAATATGACGTCAACTCATATCAACGGCAATTTTCACAGTCGTTGTTCCGACATGTTTTTCGCAGTCGGGAAGTCATTTCTGCCGATCTTTCCGACGCCTCATTAATGCAGTTCATTGCTCTCTTCCTGTCCTCAGATGAACCCTCTAGTCCCAGCACCGACCAGGACTGCACACACATCCCCGCCTCTGCTGTTATATGTGGAACGCCCGTCATCACCACCATCCCACCCAGCCCCACCTCTCTGTCGCCTCTCATTCGACGCCATCTGTCACATGACCAAGGTATGTTCACGTCAAAGCAGCAACATTAGGCCTATGACAGCTACTGAGCTTTGTTACAAATAATTGTTTCACCTTCTCTTAACAGATTCTCTCCGTCTCACAGTCATTGAGTCAGATTCTGGTAGTAAAACAGAACGGTCCAAGTCGTATGACGAAGGCCTGGATAACTACCGGGGAGAAGGCATAGGGTAAGTTCTTACACCCACAGCGGCTTCATCATAGATAGGAGTAAAAACAATAACCATTATATCCATCCTGATGGGGAAAACGTTCAAATTACCTAAAAGATGACCTCTTCTTTTCCATTCAGGAGGTCTTTAATACCTGGTCTGAAGAATCTGAGGAAGGTGAGTTCAATCCCTATTTCTTTTTATCACGCTGCCAGCTGTGTTCGGCTGACTGGCACATCCTGCTGCTTTATCAGCTCGTTAGCTCACACCCAAAAGATAAAACTTCTCCCATTGAAAGGTGAATATCTGATGGTAAACAATAGCAGGTGTAAAAGCAACATCAGGCATTGCTGGTTAATAATTAATTCAAAGTTTATTTCTCTGTATTTACGTCCTTTGATATCCTTAAATTTGACGACTGTACCATTCTAGCTTTTCATCATAAACATCAGTCTCTCTCTCTATATTTTTTATTTCTTTATCAAAACACTTTTTTTTTTATTTTTTTTTAATGTATGTTATTTTCTTATCACAGGCGGGGGGGGACAGGTCATCCGAAGATTCGGGATCCAGGAGAGATTCTTCATCAGACGTCTTCTGTGACGCCACCAAGGAGGGTTTGCTTCATTTCAAGCAGCTGAACACGGAGAAGAGCAAGGTGTGGACCGCCTCCACGTACACAAGCCATCGCATCATATCACTCACACACTGACACACAGGGAGCACATCTTCAAGCATTACGTGACTTTATAACTGTAGCAGGGCTGCCCTTGTTTCCAGATTTGTGTGAATATTTTATGCCGTTTCACCTATTGGACCAGTTTGAACTGGTAGCTGCCTTTGGCCTCCATGTATGAGGTCTCATATTGCCCTCAAGGCAGTGATTATGTGTTAGAAGGCCAACGCTTACAGACCGATTACATTTAAATCCCCTATCATTTTGCTGTTTAAACTCGTCTCCTTCTCGTGACCTGTTCCCGCAGCGTGTCGGAGGAGGTATGCGCCTGTGGAAACAGATGTACGCCGTGTTGAGAGGCCGCTACCTTTGCCTCTACAAAGACCGAAAGGAAGGGCAGGCTCACGCCAACTGCCAAGCGGTAGACGAGCCCCTGCCGATCAGCATCAAGGCGTGTCTGATCGACATCTCGTACAGCGACACCAAGCGCAAGAACGTGCTGCGGCTGACCACGTCGGACTGCGAGTACCTGTTCCAGGCCGAGGACCGGGAGGACATGCTGGCCTGGATCAGAGTCATACAGGAGAACGGCAACCTGGACGAGGAGGTGAGCGCCAAGCGTTCAATCTGGCATCAGTATTTATTGTGCTGAAACTAATATTTTGACTCACCTGCCAACGGGAGCCGTGTCACCTGAGAGCAGCCGGTTATATAAAGATCCGTTATGTTAGCGGTGATGGGTGTGAATGTACCTGTTGCACCTGATGCCTTAACCATCACCTATTGTGTCCCGATCTGCCCCGCTCCCTCTTTCCTTCCTTCCTTTCTTTTTTTTTTTTAGAACGCGGCCTTCACCAGTCATGACCTCATCAGCAGGAAGATCAAGGAGTACAACACCTTGATGAGGTGAGGGGCAAAGGGAGGGGACGAAGTGAGGGAGGAGGGCGGGCCTCGCTCTTCAGGAGAACTTTCACTGAGTGCTGGATGAGGTTTTTTTTTCTGATCTGAAAGCTCATTTTGGGTTCATGTCTCACGCAGCCCGACGGGCAGCAAGACGGAGTCGTCGCCCAAAACCTCGCGCCAGTCGCTGAGCATCAGGCAGACGCTGCTGGGAGGAAAAGGAGAGAGCAAAGCAACGAGTCCGCTCGCACCCAAAGCTGAGCAGGAGAAGAAGAACGCGCACAAAGGTAGGAACAGAAACGTCCCCCATTTAATGTGATTCACTTCTTTCTTCGCATTTAATGTATTTTGCAAGGAAAACTAAATTCAGACGCCAACCAGGTATGTTGTATTTTAAGCCAAGAAGAACAAATGTGTTCATTGTACTCACCGTATTGTACGTTGCAGATGACACCAGCCCTCCCAAGGATAAAGGGACATGGAGGAAGGGCATCCCGGGGCTCATGAGGAAACCCTTTGAGAGGAAGCCGTCTCCTGGAGTCACGTTTGGAGTGAGGCTGGACGACTGTCCTCCTGCACTGACCAACAAGGTCTGTACTGATGTGTTTTATCTGTAATAAAACCCTGTGAAGGATTTTGTGGGGGGAACATTTTTTTTGCATCACTACGAAACATTTTAGGGTTTGTATGGATGTTCCTGTTTTGTATTTCCTTTGATAAGTTCTTGACCCTTTCTCTTCAATAATCTACTGCAGGTCCAATGAGCTAAACATTTGCTGCATTTCTCTGTATTGTAGTTTGTGCCTCTGATTGTGGAGGTCTGTTGTAAGCTGGTGGAGGAGAGGGGGTTGGAGTACACGGGCATCTACAGAGTCCCAGGAAACAACGCCGCCATCTCCAACATGCAGGAGGAGCTCAACAACAAGGGCATGAACGACATCGATGTCCAGGACGATGTGAGTGGCACTTTATCGAGCGCTGTTGCTTTAATTAAACTCTCCTTGGGAGTTTCACTTTCTACAGTGCTGCTCCTAATGTGTTTGGGACTGAAATACTTTTAAAGATGCAGTGTTATCCAGATGTGTGCGCACATAACAGTTCTGAATACTTGCTAGTGATGTGTCACTTATTTGTTTAGGATGAACAGGGGAGCAGTCAGAGCAACAGCACCTTGTTGGTGGATGTGAGCTTCATGCATGTTGAATACACTTTTTGTTTTGTTGCATAACTTCTATTCTGTTCTCGTGTTTTACAGAAATGGAGGGACCTCAATGTGATCAGCAGTTTACTCAAGTCCTTCTTCCGTAAACTTCCAGAGCCGTTGTTCACCAATGGTGAGTTTCAAAGGTTGTTTCTGCCATCTAGTGGCCACAAATGAGAACTAGCTGGCTGTATTTCACCTCCAGCCTTTGCCTGATTTTGTTTTCTTTCTGCCTGCAGATAAGTACGCAGATTTTATAGACGCCAACAGAACGGAGGACCCAGTGGAGAGACTCAAAGTGCTCAAGAGGCTGGTGAGTTGCAATCCATTTCATCCCTTATTTGTATAATATACTTTTATTCGTTAAATACTTTATTTATTGATATATCTACTTGGCTGTAAAGCATTTGGGTTTGTACCAGAGCGCTGAAACCTGATGAAGTTCTTATGAAAAGCAAAAATAGAATAGAAGAAACAAAACTTTGTGTTTCTGTGTGTTATCATCTCTGTCTACAGCTTCATGAGTTGCCCGATCATCATTACGAGACCCTCAAGTTCCTCTCGGCTCATCTCAAAACTGTGGCTGACAACTCAGAGAAGAATAAGGTGCGTAACTTACACGTTTTACTGAATTAGGTTTTCGATCAGAGAAGTTAAAGATGTACAATAAATCTTTTGTTTCTTGTTTGTTAGATGGAACCAAGGAACCTGGCCATCGTGTTCGGTCCCACTCTGGTGCGCACCACCGAGGACAACATGACCCATATGGTGACTCACATGCCAGACCAGTACAGGATAGTGGAGGCCCTCATTCAAAATGTGAGCATCGCATCTTAAACTTTTCACTAAAGATATTATGGTTTCACGTAAAAAACACAGAGCAGAATGTAATGCTGTTTGTCTTTCCTCTAGTATCACTGGTTTTTCACTGAAGATGGAAACGGAGATCCAGTGGTGAGTACAGTGAATCATTATCAGCTCTGGTCTCTCCCCAGGGTTGACTAAAACCAAATTAATTCGATTAAAACAATTTATCTGTCCCTAAAGTAAATATAACATACAGTGCCTTGCATGACGTTTCTCCTGTTTTGTTGCATTATGACCTGGAATTAAATTGTTGTTTATTTGGATTTGATATAATGAAAATATTTGAAATTGATAAATTGTGCATATGTAGTCACTGCTTCAAATGTCGCCCTGAATCCGCTCCCAACTGTGTTACATTTCTTTCTCTCAGACTATAACTCGTGAGCAGAGCGCCGTGGAGTCTCAGCCCATCCCCAACATCGACCACCTGCTCACCAACATCGGCCGTACGAACACATCGCAGGGTGAAGTATCAGGTAACACGCTGACTCTTTGGTGGGTTCATCTTTCTCTGCCGAGCGCTGTGGTCGCCGAGCGGCCGCTGTGTACAACCAGTAACGAATGTTGATGATAACGCTGCTTCTTCCCCAGGCCAAGCTTCCCCTTCTCTGCTTCTCTCGCTGTTGCCACTAGATAGAAATGTCTATGGCTAACCATGAGTCCAAACGCCTGCGTGAGTTTACTTGCATCACAATAAGTTAAAAGATGCAATAAATTGTCTCGCTTCTTCATTTGCTTTAAGAGATTTATCCCCCTTCTCGGTATTTGATAAATTTAGACGTCCTTTTCCTTTTTTTCCGCCTCTGCCCTTTAATACCTCGTTTTAGACAAACTCCACACCTGGGCTGCGTTTCCTCCCTCCCTTTATCCCGCCCACTGTTGCACTAACAAGGCATGTTCTTCCTCACGACAGAAATAGATGTCTGTACAGTGAAAGGCGACCTCTGATTCCTCTGTCTCTAGTGAGGCTCTGTCGGGTGTCCTAAAGGCTTTCCCAGCATTCACACATACTGATCTTGACACAGGCCAAGTGGGAGGAGTCTATCACACCATGATGACACTGATGGACTCTATAATGTCCGTGATGGACAGCTGGAACTGTAGGAAGAAGGAGGATTGTTGCCCCCAGTGTAGCTGCCTAGTCTGCAGGAACCCGCAGTTCTTTTAAGCGCACGAAAAAGCCAAAGAGGGAAAAACCAACAAAAAAAAAAAAGGATTAAAGAAAGGAACCGTGACGGAAAGGGGGAAGCGGCTCCACGGTACTGTGCAGGGTCCGGTGTTGTGGGTTGTCGATCAGAGTATACCTAACACGGGCCGGTGCTACTGTCTCAAAGGCTTTCCGCTGTCTCTCCTCACTGTCTCGCAAGCTTGCCAACGGGAGAGATAGCATGGTATGGTTTCTACGTCTCCAGTCAGTGTGCACTTGCATATTGTGCCATCATCTGCATTGTAAGGGGTGTATAGGGGGGCTCGGCTATGTCACACAAACAAACAGAAGCAAATTTTAGCTAGAAGGACGATTACAGAGCAGGCGAGGACCGATTATAGGTTCTCCTCGCTGACTCTCTCTCTCTCTCATGTAGTGTCCCCTCTTCTCATATAGCTAGCCCCTCTGTGACCCCCCTGTCACTTCTCTGTTCTTTATTTTTTGGTTTCTGCCGTCTCCGTCATCACCGTGTCACTGTTGTCAGCTCATGTCACCTCACATTGCTTTGTCAGTTCAGGTAAAAAGCATCGTACTCTATCTGCACTAGCATTGAACATTCTGAAGCAATACTCAGATGTTTCTTTAATCAATAAACGCTTTCATAGGGCTCACGTCTGCATATCCTTCTCCATCCTTGTGTTGCACGGCACATTATCACCTTCACAGTTCGCCTGCTGTTTAAACGTACTTGTCGTGTTTGTTGCTGAAGTTGCACTCAGTACCACTAAGAAACTTGAGGGAAGATCAGAACATGTTCCTCCCCTGGCTTGGACTCGATGTTTCGGGCGTGTTGGGGGAAGAACGCTCACACGCCGTGTCGCTGTGGAGCTAAGTGTAACGTAGAGCTTCATCTGTCTCGCTGTGAAGCATGGCCTGTTGTCTGCTCATGTATGTGCTCACTTGTCTCGTCCGTTGTGTGTTTTCACGCCACACGATCCTTCATCATCAACATTGTTCTCTTCTTTCCTTTTTTTTTTTCTCCCTCCCTGATTCATGTTCCCATGTTGCACCTCATCGATGTGTTCATCTGCTTTGTAAAAACATCTAACGTGTCCCTCTCTTCTGTCTTCACCCACAGATTCACCGACTAGTGACTCGGCTAAATCAAAGGTGAGTGTGTGTGTGTGTGTGTGTGTGTGTGTGTGTGTGTGTGTGTGTGTGTGTGTGTGTGTGTGTGTGTGTGTGTGTGTGTGTGTGTGTGTGTGTGTGTGTGTGTGTGTGTGTGTGTGTTCAGCGTTAGCCCTCTCAGGCCACTGCTAGTGTAGGATGACAGGAGGTAGGTGACGAGCAGGACAGATCAAGATCAGCATACCTCATATTTTATATTTTATACATCGTACAGTCCAACACAGATTGCAACTCAGGTTTTATTAGCGTGGCATGCAATGAGCTTGCAAGTTTGCTCTCATTTGGAAATATACTGCTAGTTTTCATCGTAACCACGTTCCACTGAAGAAATAGTCCCAATAAAACCTGTTCAGCCTGTGAATCATCACTGTTTATGTTGAACATTTTAAATGTCACTTCTCAATGATGTGAGCAATACGAATTATAATTTATTCACATTCATGGTATCACGGTAGAAGCCACAGATGGATATCTGAAAACGGAGACAAATGAAACCAAACTATCTGCATGGGGAGATTCCACAAGGGCTGAGTTAGACAATGTGTTTTTTGTAATTTGGGTGAACCGCCCCTTTAAGTTCATTCAGTCTGACAGCTGACCGTACGTCCAGAGAGCCACAGCCTCTTCTCTGCTTCGTGACACATCGCACTTGTGGCTGACAAGCTCTGTATTTATGCAGTTTCTCATTATGAGATAGAAAAAAACCTAACTATGTTGTCATTAGCAAAAGCAGGTGCTTTTCATCACTGCACTGCTGTTATGTGGCTGCCTTCCTCCAGCTTTTAGGCCACTCATGCCAGAGCTCAGGCTCATGCAGGGATGCTTCAGTTCATGCTGTGCCGCTGCTTCTCCTGCTTCTGCCGGCATGGAAACAATACTGTGCTCCCTGTTAATGACGCCTGTTAATGTTCCTCTCTCTCTCTACTTCTCTGGTTTGTGGTGCTTCACGGGAGCAGGTGGAGTACAGGTTTAAGTTTTCCAGGCAGGGGGGAAGGTTTGTTTTGTTCTCTTTGATGTGCTCCTTCAGAAATACTAATTTTGCTTTCCTCCTCCTCGTCTGTCCCTCTCTGCAGGGTTCCTGGGGCTCAGGGAAGGATCGAGAGCTCCTAGTCTCCTCCATCTTTGCTGCAGCCAGCCGCAAAAGAAAGAAGTCAAAGGAGAAGCCGCAGGCCAGTAGCTCAGATGATGATCTGGATGCTGTGTTCCTCAAGAAGGAAATCCCTGTTCAGAAGCCGAACCACCACGGCCTCCAGACCGAGGCTCAGAGCGAGACTCGTCCCGGCCCCAACGCAAAACCCAGCGCCAAGCAACCGGTATGTGCAGAGGAGAGGAAGGAGAACGGCAGAACTGTGGAGGTCACACCTAAAGCCAAGAGGGAGCACAGAAACTCCTTATTCCTGAAGGAGAAGACTCCACCCAGACACCCCTCACCTTCCCCCTCCCCACATATCTCTGTCTACCAAGCTCAGGCGAAATCCTCCTTGTCGGACCCCCCATCCCAGCTTGATGAGAACACCTCAGACCTCGGGACCATGAGCTCTGGAGCGTCTGTGCCCAGGTCGAGACCGAAGAAGTGGACCGGAGCGTCCCCTGATCTTCCTGCAGGAGCGTGTGTTGGGCCGGTGGCGGGTCCAGGCGCGTCCGCCGGTGCAGAGGTGAGCTCCATCACCTCGGACTACTCCACCACTTCTTCCATCACCTTCTTGACAGGAGCGGAGTCCAGCGCGCTCAGTCCGGAGCTGCAGGGTGGGGAGGAGGCGGACGACGAACGCAGTGAGCTGATCAGCGAGGGACGACCCATGGAGACGGACAGTGAAAGTGACTTCCCGGTGTTTGCCCCGGGCGGTGGCAGCAGCCAGTCTACACCCTGCCCAGACCAGAGTCTGGAAAAGACCGAACTTCGAGGAGGTGGAGCAGCCGAGAGCGGCACCACGCCGAAGCTGGAAGCACGGCGCCTTTTCCCGTCGCACAGGATGATCGAGTGCGACACCCTCTCCAGAAGGTGGTCCCTACGACAGAAAACAGACAGCGAGTCATCCGTGGAGGGTGTTTCTGGGAGCACGGAGCGCAGCGAGGGGAGATCGGAGTCGTCCACGCGGCTCTCTCGGGTCCTGGAGGTGATGAAGAAAGGGCGGTCCACGAGCAGCCTCAGCTCGTCCTCCCGCAGCGAGTCGGAGCGTCCCGAACCAGCCTGGCACCTCAAGATCACAGAGCGGCTCAAATTCAGGTTACGCTCATCTGCCGACGATATGTTCACCCAGAAGAACCGAGCCCCGGACGCCCGCGGGAAGAAGAAGAACATCCGCCGCAGGCACACCATGGGCGGGCAGAGGGACTTCGCCGAGCTGGCGGTCATCAACGACTGGAGGGAGCAAGGCGGTGTGGACCAGACCGCCGATCTGTCCGCTCTGGACCGCCTCAAGCCCAGATGTTCCTCTCAGGACTTCTCCATCCGGGACTGGATCACTAGAGAGCGGTGTAGAGGTTCCGATTCCAGCGTTGAAGTTGCACCTACATCCGTCACCGAGGAGGTTCACCCAGAGGCTCAGGACGTAGCCCCTGACAGACCGTCTCCTTCCGCGTCTCCGGGCGCACAGCCGCTAGCAGGGGAGCACGTTAACGGTAGCGGGCTGCAAGGCAAGAACAAAGCCAGCCTCGGGGCGGACGCTCACCCACACAAACTGTCCGGAGCACAGGTCGTCCGCTCGCGGTTCTACCAATATCTGTGAAACGGCAAGAGCGGTCTTGTCTAGCGTGTTTGTGAGGATTCAAAAAAACACAAAACAACCTGAATGAATGCGTGAATGTACGAATGTGGGTATTTTAGCTAAGGTTACTGCACAATATTTTTTCTACAAAGTATACTTTATGTATCTAATGTACATACTATGTATAGGCTTATGTGATTGTTACTGGAATAATGCTGAAGAGATGTTTGTGTGTGTGATTCCACTGACTGGAACAGACGTGGACAGAACTCTGACTTCCTCCTGCAGGATGGAACCCTACTAATGCAAGAATGTGAGTGGACGGGACAGAAGTGGACTTTGTGGATTGTTAAACGGCACTAATGAAAAGAAGGAAAGTCAACGTATTACTGAATGCAGGAGGAAGCGTTTCTTTTTTAAAAGAATCATGATCCAGTTCTTCCTATTATAAGCGGTATGAAGAATGTATTACTCTCTCGGACTAACAATAGTTGCTTGTGACAATATTGTCCTTTTCAAAACAATATGTATGTGTTTTTTTTTGCCTGTACTTGAAGTATATGGATGGAACTGAGGGCTGCTTTCTGAGCTGAGTGCTGTGGGAAGTTTGTTTTTTCACAGTACAGTCATAACAGCCAGATGGACTGGAGGACTATTATAGTTTTATCAAATAAAGACTGAAGAAAAACAGTAATGAAATGCTGATACTAAAGTATGTAATGCTTGGTACAGTGGTTTTTATGTCCAGTTATAGTCCAAAAAGTAAGTTTTACACGTTTTTATCTCAAGAAGAAGAAGTGCCTCTTTTTTTCCCCTTTTTTAAGCTGTTTCTACCAGCAGTGGACGAGAATAATCTCACAGGCATTCCAGACATGTTGTTTGTTGTGGGTTCTTTTCTGTTTTTAGTTAAACTCACATCAACATCAAAGCATTCAAATGTATGTCGGTGTCTGTGTTTCATTAGAGTTTTACCCCCCCCCCCCCTCCCCTCCCCTCTTTTTATTTTCAAATGCAGTAAAATGCATGGGCGCTTAAAACCTGGGAGAAACACAAAGGTATCTTTAAAACTGCATGAGACAATGTTCCCTGAACAATGGACATCTCGCCTGTGTACAGCAAAACAAGGGTGCAATGCCCTCCCTCAACAAACACTGGAAATAAATAATCTTTATTAAGTTTGTGTGTGTGTTTGGTCTCATTGTGTGTAGAAATGTTCATTCCTCTGTAGAAGGAAATACATGTACCGAGAGGTTTAAGGGAGGAAGCGGTGAAGCTGTTGTAGAAGAAGCAGAGCCCCTGAATTCTATATATTTTTAAAACAACCGCTGAATAAATTAGGACGATAGTTCCTGAGGTGGAAGGCAGATAAGGCACACTTATGCCACCGGAGTTACTATGATAAAGATGATAAAGACCTGCGAGGTGGTGAATGGTGAGTCCACTGAGATACAGACTGTGGCTCAGGTAAAAAAAAAAAAAAGGTTTGATATTAAAGTTTAGGCGAAAAAAAGGATAAAAGAATAAGTCTTTTTGTAATTATGTGATAATAGTGTTATCAAATATGAAAGACGATCTATGACTTTTTTCAACATACTATGACTTTTAAAAAAACATTTTAACATACTTTACAATGACTCTTACTTGTTAAAAGTACCTTTTTTCATTAGTGAGAATAGAGACAAACAGAAAGACATTCAGCAAAGGGCCGCATGTTGGATTCGAACCCTAGGCCACAAACTGAAGGACTTATTTATGATGCTTAGTATGTACAATCTACCAACTGAGCTAACTTTCATGACTTTTTTGTGACATACTATATTGTGACTTTGACTTTTTCTTTACATGTTTGTGACACAATGTCCTACAACTCTTAGGACATTCGATATAAGGGCATTTCTTAAGACATTTGATGGCATACTGTGATATGACATACTACACTGACTTTCTTATGACTATATTATGAAACTAGGCTATGATATAAAGTTACTACTGTTTGTGTTGTCCTTTTTTTGGCACCGTCTGGTTGTTGCAACAAGGATTACACACTGGGGCCAAGCCACTTGTTACATTACAGTCATTTAGCAGACGCTTTCATCCAAAGCGACTTACAATTCAGATTCCATCACAGCTACGGGAGCGATTTTGGGGTTAAGTGTCTTGCTCAAGGACACATCGACATGCGACTAGTGGGGCCGGGAATCGAACCGCCGACACTCTGATTGAAGGACGGCCCTGCTCTCCACTTAGCCACAGTCGGTATTGTAACAATAATAAGCCCTTATGTATGTGCTTTGCATAATCAGAACAAATCAGCACCACAACAAAATTAAATAAATAATTGTACAAAGAATGTACTAATTAAATAATATACTTGAATCTGCATAATAATGAAGCAGTGAATGAGAGGGTGCTTGAAAATAAAACTGTGGGAGTCGACCAAATCAAACATTTAACCCGTATCACAGCGTGTGCATTTTCACAACATGGGAATGTGCGCATGATGACAATTGAGCTGATGAGCAGCCTCGTGCTGTGGGAGTGATGTAACGTGAACGTGAACACAGTCTGTGTCTGTCTGCAGAGCTCAGTTATATATTTCATGAACGGTTGCAGATTCCCCCAGACCTCCACCTGACATCTTTAACCCTCGTACACCGGAGGTAAGAACGTTTTATGGCTGAACTGTATTAAAATGTAGACTTAACAAGATAAAGGGTTATTTTCTAACATGGCTCTTTTTTTTTTTTTAAAGCAATTGTTTTCCTGCCGTTTACAAAAACTTGTTTTCGACTTGGTTTCCTAAATTACATTATAAAATGTGTTCTTGTAGCAAATTGGGACTACAATCTAAATGTAGTTGTGCAACTCTGTCGTACAATTGTAACCTTGTAAATCAGTGTTTTACTTTTACTACAGTTTCTTCTTTATCATTAAGCTCAAAACACATTTAGAAACTATTAGATATAATGTTTGTGATTATTGTTACGCAGTAGTATCTACTAAAAGCAAGTATTATATAAGCCTGTGTGAAGGTTCAGCTGTTACGTGAAACTAGAAGAACGGGTTAAGCAGCTGCTGATGTTGTGTAAAGAGACAAAAGAGAAGATGAGATTCTCCGCTACAGCACTGAGAGGGATAAAGACAGTGTTTTCACAAAACCATGAAATCCTAGTCAACCAGGTTACATCTCTAGGGAGAACAATAGAAGAAGAAATGTGCCACGCCAAACACCCTCCACAGAATGCAGGTACACCTTTGACCTAAATGAACGCAAAAGCCCACATTGTGTAACTCCTGACCACAGCCGGCTAACAGAAGCATCCACATACAGCTATTCTTTTAGATAACAGCAATAACACCAGACAACATTATTAATTCCACTGTCAATAGTTATATAATCCACTATTTCTGACATAAGGGCCACACAAAGAAAAATTTATGATTGTTTGATTTTGTGACATTTGTTGCACAAGTGTAGGTGCTTTATTTCTTACAAGATGTAGTATTACACTTCCAATATATTATCAGACTCACGCTGGATACTTTTTTTTAAACAAAAGGATCAAATTCAATGCAGCAGAACAGGAGACGTTGTCTTTTTTTATTGCACACACTTGTTCCTTGTCGATGCCTGGTGCCTGATTAGTTTTTACTAACTACAATTTGAATTGTACTTTACATGAGTATTTATATTTTCAGGTGGTAATATTCTCCTTTTTACTCCATCACATTTATTTAATAACTTTTCAGATTGAAATGTCTGCAGTCTACCTCGTCCTGCTGCTGCTCCCTCTGGTGTCAGCACAGACCTATCATTGGGGTCCTTGTCCTACTCCCAAGGTGCAGCCCAACTTCAACCTTCCACAGGTAAACACACCTTAAAAACATTCATTCATACACGTGGTATGCACTGAACTGTACAGAACTAATGAAACATCTCTGTTAACAGTATCTGGGCAGGTGGTACGAGATCGAGAAGCTGCCTGCTTCCTTCGAGAAAGGAAAGTGCATCGAGGCCAACTATGCCCTGAGGGAAGATGGAACCATTCAGGTCCTGAACTCCCAGTTCTAGTGAGTATCGAGGGATTTTGAAGTTCGGTGTTCGAGATTCTAGCTTGGAAACAAACCCACTAGTCTAGTTGGCTACATCTCTTCCATCAGACTCTGAGGAATAATTCAGTAGCAGCATTTTGAGAAATATGCTCATCCACCGTCTTACAGAGAGTTAGAAGAGAAGATTTATTTAAATTTAAATAGATAAAGTAAAACAACAAAGATTAACTCAAAATAATTTGACTCAGGTTTACTCAAACCAAACCAATTTGCTTATCTTTCTGACTCTTGTTACACCAGAGAGAATGGCACACACCAAAGCTTTGATGCTCACGTGTCGGTTGGATCACTGTATAAATATGCAATGAGTAATAATTATTTAAAATATGAATTATTAGTTATGTGTGGACGTTGAGCAGATGACTGAAGGCCTTGTGGCGGCACACCTTAGGGTGGAGTATGCTCATAATTAAACAGAGGAAAGGACTGAATGTACTGTAGACAAACCTGTATGCTGGGAGATGATAGACAGTTGATTCTATCTTTCTGATTGCAGTGATTGTGTAATTAGATTAAACTATTATTGTCAATTAAACTAATCTTGTTCTCTTCCCACTTGAACATTTAGCATGCACTACTGCTGATTTACTGTGTCCCTTATATTAGTTTGATAAAGTGTACCTCTCTCTCTCTCAGTAAAGAAAAGGTGAGTGTAGCCCAAGGGACTGCAGTGGTTCAGGACCCGAGAGAACCTGCCAGACTTGGAGTCAGCTTCTCGTATTGTGAGCACTCTTCTTCATCCTCATCCTCTTCACATTTTTAGTTTCTGTCATCTTTGCTGTTGTCTTCCTCTTCTTCTTGTTCTTCGTCCACCTAGTTATCAGTAGATGTTTATGTCCTTTTTCAGCCAACTTGAGCATGACATCACTGTGACGTTAAGGGGACATTGTTAGCATTTAGCTCCTCCTCACAGGGCTGCTAGCACGGCTGTAGACACTTAGTCTTGGGTATTTATACGCTGTTCTGTATCATCAATATGCAGATGATACTTTCATTTATTTATATGTGTCTTGCACCTAAAACAATCGTACTGTTAGTCAGATCTCGACTATGAGTGAGTAATCCTTTCTCTGTAGTTCTCTTCCCGTTCATTTTGTTTTAAATCTTGCTCAGACGCCTCTGTTTCATAGTACATGTAGTTAATTGGGTTGCATTGGTTTATTTAACAAAATATTTCATAAACTCTGCTCTACAAACACCTCACTCTCTTTTGTCTCTGTGACTTTTGCTCCCAGTTTTGCCCTACAGCCCTTACTTGGTTGTGAGCACAGACTACACCAGCTTGTCCATCGTGTACTCCTGCACCAACATCCTCAACATTTTTCACGTGGACTTCGCCTGGATCCTCAGCCGGTCTCGCTTCCCTCCTCCGGAGACCGTTAAATACGCCAAAGAGCTGCTGACCAAGGAAGGGATCGAACTGTGTAGGATGAAGCCCACCGATCAGATGGGCTGCCAGGATAACTAGGGATTCACCAGGAACTAGTCACAGCCCGGGGCAGGGCTCCATATGGATCAACATATCTCAGTATGGTTTGCTTTGATTCCCAGTACTTATCCAGCATCACCCAGGCCTCATGTTGTAACTATTCCTCATATTCCTGACAAAAACAAGTTAAATCTGCTTGGTTTACAGATATTAAAACATTTAACGTGTTTTCATATTATATTTTAAATTCTGTAGTAACTGCTCTGTGCTTTAATGACTGAGGGAATGGTATTTTTGTAAACTTATAAATAAACACCAATGCTCAAGAAATTTACAAGTGGAATATTGAATTGTGATATTAGGACATGTTGCATAATGTTACATAATGTGTTACATAGTGTAGCAATGGCACAAGCATATTCGTGGTGATGGTGCAAATCTTGTGTAGTTCTTTGACTATTAAAGCTCTATTCATTAAGCCGATCATTTGGTCAATCTTTTTTTGTGTATCGACTATAACAAGGAGGAGATCGGAGTAATGTCATACCCAAAAGTTCCACAGTAACTGTAGGAAGAAAAAAAGTCACAGTGGAATATCCTTTAAGTAGAGTAAGAGATTTTTCTTTTCTAAAATCAAGCCTTGTAATTCTGATATGACAAATATGCATTAATGAATTAATTCTTAATTAGGTGCTAAAACATATAACATTATTGAGAGGGCAATATGTGGACCTAGAGAAAAATAACAGCATGCATGGACAGATCATCTGGAAATATCAATCAGTACAATCTGGACAAGGCTTTGCTGTGTGTGTGTGTGTGTGTGTGTGTGTGTGTGTGTGTGTGTGTGTGTGTGTGTGTGTGTGTGTGTGCATGATGCAGGTCCACTGGCTCTTCCTAAAGCTCCCCACACAACAGACCACAGTCAACCAGCAGCTGAACAGCAGCACCTCTTTGCACGGCTTCACAAATCATTTACAGGTAAACATCTTAATGTCATTTTACTCTCACTAAATTGTTGCAAAAGAAAAAAGTTTTTTTAGGTAATAGGAATTATTATACTGCATGTTGTTATAGACTGACCGGTGGATTAAAACAGAGAGCATCACATGCATTTCTGTTCATTCAGGGGGAAAGATGAAGCTGTTGGTCTGTCTCAGTGTTCTCCTCTGCCTCTGTGCTTCTCAACTCACTGGTGAGTTATTTAATCTGTAAATTACGAATTAATTAATATTCACTTGAATGCTTGTTGTAACTGAAGTTAAGTTTGTTTTAATGTAAAAACATGTAGCTGTGAAGTAATAAAACCCAATTTGATACATGCATGTATAAATGTGTATAGCTGTGTATAAATCATGTATAATTCTCCCAGATGTGAAAGTGCTGCATCTATACGATCTGTTTTTGGTGACTGCATGTGTACAAAGAGGACTCTGTGTAATGATGAATTCTTTATGCCTCAGACTGTGTGGGTGTTTGTGTGTGTTTGTGTGTGTGTGCGAAATCGTCAGCACTAATATTTGAGGAGTGCAGTTTTCTGCACTTGAATCCCGTCTTTGTGCCTGGGAAGCCTTGGAATGCTTGGGAATGTTAATTTTTCCACCTCTCTCTCTCTCTCTCTGTCTCTCTCTCTCCTCACAGAGGCCAGAGTCATCCCAGAAGGAGGTAATATATATATAACATCTCCTTTTAGATGCCTTCATATTTTGCAACAAACACAAAATGCCACAGATATTATAGTTTTCCATCTGTTGGCACTGATGACATTCACACAAAGACTTCAAGCTGAAGTGAATGCACACTGAAATAGTCCAATGCTCCAAAGGACAAGTTTAATTTACTTTATTTTGGTTGCTTTAATCTCAGACACACTCACATACACACAAGTATTAAAAAATATTAAAAAGTACAAAAGTATTAGCATCAAAATAATGCATTCATCACTTTAACGTTGCAGTTACAAAAGATGGAGCTCATTATAAGTACTTAAGATACTGCTGGGCATAATAATACATAATAATACATCATTTATTAGTTGATTTATATTTTGTATTAATAATCTAAATGTTGCCTTCCAAACTGTAGGGGAGTAGATTCTACTACTACAGAGTATAAAATGGAACTACTGAAGTAAAGTACAAGTACAAGTACCATGTCTTTGTATTTGAGTACAGTACACATGTTGAGTGGATGTGGTTCTCCTTTTCTTTAGTAGAAAAACTCGCTCTTCATCTCTTTTCACATATATAAGCTACAAGTTCACACCCTTTCTCTGAGCGTTGTGTAAAGGCATTCTGGACATTTTTCAAATACACTGACTGAACTAACTGAACCTGACCAGCAGCATGTGGAGTATGACTGCACATGAGAGAGGATTTATGCTTTAAGTTGTCTTAGCTGTCTTTCCCTGATCTTTAGGGCCTTATGAAGAACCAGCAGCTGTTCCTTACTGGCCCTACTCCACCTCTGACTTCTGGAACTACATTGAATACTTCAGATCCATCGGCGCCTACAACCACATCAACGAGATGGCCCGGACCTTCTTCGCCCACCAGCACCTCGGAGACACGCTGGGATATGAGACCAACGCGGGACACGGACACTGAAATGGGGCTGGAAGGATCCATGAGGAGGAAGAGGCGGGGAAAGAGTTAATGTGACACCCTGCATAAATAAAAAAGGAATGCATTTCTCAGAAAGGAAAGATGACGAGGAAATAAGGAAATTAATATGGAGTCATAACATAATGAAGTGAATACTTTGTGATGAAGTATATCACTGTATAGAGCGTAGTCATAGTATGTAGCCCTTTTGTAGGTGATTGTGTGTTATCTTAATGTAATGCGCCACAAATAAATAAAACAATTTCCAAATATGTAATGATTTTTTTTTTTATTCAAATTCTTCTCAATCATCAATTCCTCTAATTGAATTAGTTGTCTTCTTTCCATATATATATATATATATATTTATATTTTAGGAACTTATGATCAAGTAATCCTTGTAAATAGAAACGTAATACCAATGTCTTTACTACACAAAAGAATCCATTAAAATTCACAATAAAATAAATGTTTAAATCACTTTTCACGTTTTTCAGCTATACAGCATAATATATAAGCCACGCCCCTTTCAATGCAATGCATTATATTATTACTTTGTTAGTACAATTAGGTAATATCGTATTATCCTTGATTAAATCAACATGAGGATTAAATATTGTAAAATATTGTAATGGTTAATATTAATTTGGTTAACAGTTACGTGGACAGACTGCTCCTCTGTGTTTTGTAACTGCAAATAAAGAGCGGAACGATTGAAACAAGCTAGTTAGACCTGGCCGAGCACAATTGAGTGCTGCACACGTGTTGTTTTGTTTACCAGAGCTAGCCAGAGCTAGCCGACAGACTCAAAGCCGCACACGTCTTTTAAGCTGTACGTTCAACTGAACTGATACTAGAACACAATGAAGCCCGCAGTGGACGAGATGTTCCCTGAAGGAGCCGGACCGTACGTGGATCTGGACGAGGTTCGTTAATAGATTTGGACCGAAAAACAGCGACATAATCGGGCTAATGCTAGCTAGCTTAGCAACGTTAGAGCTGTAATGCTCTAAAAAAAGATGCTTTTAGAGACAGTTGATTTTCAGCCTTTCTGGTTAATAATAATAATAATCACCATGATGATGCATTGCTTTTAAATAGCGCTTTTTGCACACAACGAGTAAGACATGTTACTTGTCCTACCAGGCTGGATCTGCCAGCATATGTAGCTTTAACTACTTCCATAATGTGCAGTTTCTTCTTCCTCCTCTTGTTCTTTGGGGAATGCGCAGTTTCTTCTTCCTCCTCTTCTTTGGGGAATGCGCAGTGTTTGCTCTACCCTCGTGTGTGTTATTAGGTGAATGTGGGGAAGTTACTACTTTCCCAGCAAAAGTTATAGTGAGACACACATTCAAACTGCCACTAAACGTATCCCCCTCTATAATGTACTGATAATGTCCCACCACCAGACATGAAGTTATAGTATGTCCCCCAGCAGCGTCTTTATCCCTCTTTACATTTAAACAATGTGTGTGTGATGTGCTAATGCATTAAAACTGGTTGTACTGCTGTGTGTTAACAGGCAGGAGGCAGCAGCGGCCTGCTGATGGACCTGGCAGCCAATGAGAAAGCAGTGCACTCCGACTTCTTTAACGGTCAGCCACACTTTTCTCTCCTTTTTTACCCAATATGTTCCTCTTAAGTCACCTGTTCTTTAGTATAGTAGTAGCATGTCAGCAGGACAGCATTCAATGAGGAGGAAGCTTGCAGAGTTGAGCAGAAATCTTCTTTTATTCAGGACTTTTATTCAGGAATAGACTGAAACTCAAACAATCAAAGCTACATGACGTGATGCAAGAAAAGAAGCGGCAAAATACTCCTTTGAGTCTCATATGTGTTGAGTTGAAGAAGTAAAGCCCCTCTAGTGCACCGTTCCAAGTGTTGGTAACTAAAGCGAGTGAACCATTATTTGTTTCTGTCCTGTTGCTTTATTGCCCATATTCGTCAGCAGACACTCACGATTTTAGACGTTAATTTGCTGTGTTTGTGCATTTAACTTAACTAAACATTCCTGACTTTTGGTGGTTATGTGACATCTGTAACATCATGTAAAGGAGGAACTGGGTTGCCTTTTAATTATCAAGGGATTAACAGAAACCTGTTCAACACACATCAGCTCTGGCTAATAAAGAAACCTTTTAAGCATCTTCTCACCAGGAAAGTTTCTAATGGAACATATTAACTTCAGTACATTTTTCAGGACGGACATAAAATGGTGAAGAAGAGAAACCAGATTATTGAAGAACTGCATGAACGGGAGTTTTAGTTTCAGCATGTTGACCAGTTTCTTGTCTTAACCTCATTGTCTTCTCAAAGACCCCGTAAACCCTGTAAACCCCCGTTTCACAGTCCTAAACACACACAAGAAGACGCACTTAAACACTAATCTGCTTTCTGTCATCCTGCGTCGGCTTCAGGCAAAACTATTTGTGCTCAGCAGCACATGACCCAGAGAGAAAAGAGCTGATTGTTAAAAAGGAGGGAAGCTTAGAGGAGGATGGTAAAGTGAGTTTTATAGTTACTGTCAGACTGAGACTCAGCGGGACACCTCGCCAGTCAGCTGCTTTAACACACACACACCTCTTTGGTGGTTAATACTGCTTAAACTGCCATTCAGTGAATTCTAAGCTCGTGGCACTAACAGGGAATTGAGTCCTATAAAGAACCCTTCATGCTATTTAACGTGTGCACTCAACACCGTGTTTCATCTGAAGATAGACACACAGCTGGAACACAACATAAGACACGCAGTGTTCAAAATGATGCAACTTAATGGCTCCTCATTTGCCTTTTCAGTGAATGCAGAGGGATTCACTCGATCAAAGAAAAATCTTAGACTAAACTCTATTTTGTCGACTAATCGACAGGTCTGTAGAACTGAGTTTCTCCACAAAAGCACCACTTTAAACTTTGTTTATCAGAGATTTGCGCATAAGTTTCTGGGAAAGAAATAATTTTGCATGAAAAATGACTAATCGACGAAAGAAATTAGTCGAGATCAAAACAACCGATTAGTTGTCAAACTGACTCTAAATACTCATTTAACATTCAACAAGACGTGAGCAAGGAATAGAAAACAGCAAAAGACTTCTGTCTGTTTATACAACGAGGGTGATCATTTAAAACCTTTATTTCATTTCAAAGAGACCTTTTAATTTGGTTCTTTTATCTTTTTTCTAGAAGAAGACTCCCCGTCCCTGCTGCTGCGGTGGCTTGTGTTAATAGTTGCAAGGGGTTATGGGTAGCCGAGGGGCAGCTGTTTGACTCGCTGCCTGTCCCTTATTAGGCTAAAACAGGAATGTCCTGTTCCTGGGAGCCACTCAGACATGAAAGAAAGAGTTTCTCCAACAAAATCACTTTCAGCCGATGGACATTCTGGTAAATGTATAAATAATTTAAAATGTTACTACGCAGCCTACAAACGGCTGCAGAGATGTATACGTGTAGCTTTTTAGACTCTGAAAGATCCTCGCTGCAGACCGCTCAAAGCCCCGCCAGGTGATTTGTTTTACTGGGCTTCATGAATAACGTTGACTTGACTCGAAAGGTCAGAATATAATTTACATCAACCACAAACTGTGGTTGATGTAAATTATATTCTGATTTACATCTCGTGTGATGTTTGTACCAAACATCACACGAGAAGCTTTCATATTCAGACTTGGAGGCTATGATTGTAAAAGATGATATATTGCATAATTAGCTGAACGTGTAGGAGTTGAGGGGAAACAGCTGGACTCATTCTAACCCTGTTCTCCTTTTCTTTCCGTCTGGTGTTCTTGCTTTTTACTGCCTGCAGACTTTGAGGATCTGTTCGATGACGATGACCTGCAGTGACGACAGCAGCTGACCTCCTGCGTGTTCCTGTGAACGTGTGAAGAAGAAAAGAAATCATGAAAATGGGCTTATTCTTAAGTTCTCTCTTATTTGTACAGCTCCCTCCTCCTACATGTCACTCACCACTGTAAAGAAATAAAGATCTTTTTTTTGTCTTGGTAAACCAGGTGTCTGTGAATTCTGTGAATCCCTCACATTCCAGCGTTGGAGTAAATTATGAGTATGGTTTTGTCGTCGTCGTGTTTGAATCTGCTCCCGTCTGGATTGTAGGTTTGTGGGCTCGGTGAAACACCTGTTAGCAAACTTAATTACAAACGAGATACGGCGTTAACACGACCGCTAAATGTTCAGCCGGGGCACGACGGGACAGGACCCGGGCCGCGGAAAAATGTGGAAATGCTAAAAAAGAAAACGGAGCAAATAAAGCGTTCATGTGTGGACTCTAAATGTATCGTAAATATAGAAATAAAAGAGTTGAATCACTTCATATGTGCCTTCAGTTATGTCTGTAGACTGTTGCATGAACTTTTGACTTCAAATTACATTTTAATGTCTTCAGTTTGGACTTTCCCTGAGGCGACGCAGGCCCACGTAAACCTGCTGCATGTGTCGGCCTGAAGATAAGAAAATAGAAAACTTCACAATAATGTATTCACACCATGCATGTACATTTACCCCGGGCAGGGAACGAGGGCTGTTCAGGGTTAGGTGCTTACAGTTTAAAGAAGCTACAGCTCATGGCCAAAAGTATGTGGACGCCCCAACGTTACACCGTTGAATATCTCGCTCCTAAGACGTGCACATTACTCTGGAGCTTTCCAGTTGAAAGGGGTTTGCGGAGGTCGAGGTCAGGGCTCTGTGCAGGCCAGTTCTTCCACACCAAACTGGGAAAACCGTTTATTTTATGGACCTGACTTTGTGCTCTGGGTTATTGTCGTATTAAACCAGAACACGGCCTTCCCCTAACTGGTGCCACACAATTGGAAGCACACTGTGCTGCATGCTGTGATACTCCGAACACAAACATTTCTGCCAAAATTACGGCAATTTGATCATTTCACATGCAAGATTCCTGTAGTTTTAGTTTTTCTCCTTTGCTCCTGGCTCTGGTTTGAAGTAGGCGGGGCTTGTTGGCACCGACCAGAATTTAGCACGTTTTGAACCAAAATGTTTGATAGTTTTGAGTGTTTAACTCTTGATACACGACACAAACCTTTAACTCTGATTGAAAAAACTCTTTTTAGGGCTTTTCTATGATTTCCCTTAAATTGCAACTATGGGGCCGAGCATAGACTGTGTGTCATATCGGAGCTGCTTTTTCAAAGTACTTTGACTTTAACATTGTACCTCATAAAATAGGAAAATAAAGAAGTTTAGCATCTGTGTCCTTCATAAGGGCCAATGTTCACAGGGTGACCACTTTCCCAAACTCAGTACATCCAAAAATAATAGAAAGATGTATCCTCTCTAAACTTTAGTAAGATAGCGTTTATAAACTAATTTCATCCCCTTCAAACATGATTTATTTTGGGTTTAATGACTTTTGGTGAGAAAGAGCAGATTGCAATTTTGCCTTAAACTTCAGAAGCCGGCCTGGACACAAACCTCAGACTACAGAGTGTTATAAAGGAGTTACAGGCTAATGCTGTCAGATGTGCTGATATTACACATCACAGCCCAGAGACCCACTCAGATCTGTGTTTGTGTGTTACAAGGCTGGCATGCCTGAACACAGTTAAACTGAGGAGGAAACTGTAGATTATCAAATTCCTCATGTGTAGACCAGCTGTCCTGCATGTGTGTGTGTGTGTGTGTGTGTGTGCGTTCAGGTTTAGACAGAAGCTGTGGTTTGGCCCTCATTGAGGGTCTGAGAAGTGCTTATGTGGCACCTCAGCTCCCCTTCATTATTTCCTGATGTTGTCTCTCTTCTGTCCATTTCTGTCTTTTAGGTTTTCTTGCTTCGGAGCGATTGTTGCATCAAAAGACACCGTGTTTGATTTCTAACCTTAAACATGAATTAATAATCAATCGTGTTCAATTCAGAAACGCCGCATGAGACCACTTCTCATCCCGCTTCCCTCCACGTCTCCATCTCTGCTTCGGGCCCTCCCACCTTCTCTCTCTTCCTGTCTTTAATTACGGTGCCTCCAATTGGCTGAGACTTTCTGAAAGATCTAACCAATCAAGCATCTTGTTGAGGTGTCCTTTGACCCCCTCAGGTGGTCCCTGCTTGCGTTTTTTTCTGCACGAGTGTTAATGAACGGACTTGGTTTAAAACCTTGCCAGATTTCTTCGTCGGGGCAGTCTGTCAGAAAGGCCGGAGGGACCGGGTGCACCAGGAACCTCTACGCACACACACACACACAAACACTTACTGTTTGAGCCCAGGTGGACTGAGTCACCTGGTCTGTCGGCTTCACTTGAGTCCACATCTGGATCCGCAGACAGAAGATAAGATAATCACAGGTAAGAGACTCAAAAACAAACTGTGGTGATTCTGCACTTCTATGTATTTAAAAAGGTACTTAACAAGGGATTCAAGTCCAGGTTGAAGTGAAGTTTGACTGCTGAACAACACCTGGTTCTGTTTTTTTACGGCTTTTTAACAACCAATAGCTTCAGGAGACCTTGTGGCAACATGTTTATTTATTAAAGCCTGCGAATCAGAGTTCACTTGCAAGCTGCAGGGGTCGCGTCACCAGCTCTCCAGGTGAAAAATTGACCACCTTGCAACAGTGATTTAGAAGGTTTGTACGAGTCTCTGCTCTCTTGAAGGTAACAAACATCTCTTTGGGCTCTGAGTCTGCGAGGATCTGCGTCTAAAGATGCAGCTGTATAGGGAATTGGTTAAAATAGCGTAACTAGTGGATAACATATCATTTTACTACACCTGACCTAAAATCTATACAGCGGCATCTAGGAAAAACATGCCCTTGCTATCATTTTATTTTCATTACATTGGTGACTAAAATCTGTCATGTGCTAAGATTTCAAGGCACATACGTGATGGAGGGGGAAGTTTTGGTGCACCAGAGCATCGTTTTGAATGTCGGTCTCTTTGGCAGGAGAGGACGAGGTCAAGTCATGGCTGGAAGGAGGAGAACCAGTTTCTCCGGCGTGTTCGTCACAACGCTGCTGGCTGTGATTCTGCTGCCTGGTGAGTACAGCAGACCTCAAATACACTCAAGTAAAAGAGTTGAAAATGTTGAGCAAGTAAAAGTTTGAAAGTACTCAACGCAGAAAAATGAGCCCCATTTTGAAACTTTTTTACAAGGAGGCCATGATGGCTGCTTAAAAGTTTCACCACATAAACACACATAACAGACTTAAAGCAAAATGTTAAAAACAACATAAAAACATTAAAAATTCCCATAAAAGAGAAACCCATCAATAAGAGGGTTTTACAAGCTTATCATATGTTTCGTATCTTAATCTGAAAAGTAACTAAGAAATACAGCTGTTGAATAAATGTAGTGGAGTAGAAGTATAAAGGGGAATGAAAGGGAAATTCTCAAGTACTTAAGTACACAACTTTTGCAAAATGTACTTACTTTCCACCACTGGTGATCTAAACTGACTACATTGAAACACAGTAAACAGAAACAGAGACAACACAGATGCTGTGCGTCCAAAGCATGAAACAGAAACTCGTCTTTCAGTTTGCACTCATTAAGGAGAATGACCTCTCCTCGCTATGGCCGAGTGTGAATCATTCAAGTCCTGCGTATTATAAAGGACGCATTGATTCATATGTCAGCTATTATCTCCTATTGTAAGTCTGCTTACAATAGGAGATAATAGCAGTAATTGGCCATTTTTCTTCAGAGCATAAAAAGCCTCAATTTGATAAAAATCTCAAATGATGGTACTTAATTTAGTTAGCATTGAATGATGAGCTTATGTAATGTTCTTTGAATGTAAGGCTATGTTTAGTTTGATACATGCAACTCCAAAATCATGGTGAATTGTATTGTGAATGAGAAAGAACTCAAAGGTGCAGTAATTTCCTGTCATTAGAACTACTGGTTAGTGATAATCATGATGATCAGCGTGCTGTATAATCAGCCTCCGTTTCAAAGCTGGGAGTACGACAAACCTTACATCTGATAATGTGTACTACACATTATCAGATGTTTCAGAAAGTACGGAAATATGGTTTGATATTGTGAATTGATTTAAGTTTTAGCCGGTGCTGGAAAAAGTGTTCAAATATTTGAGCTTCTACTTCAGTAAAAGTACAAAACTATTTGCAGCAAAATGTACTTCCACCCCGTCAGTGTGATATTTCATTATTGGATAAACCTTACATTGCACCTTGATCTTAACTATGGCTCTCCTATAAATGTAGTGGAGTAAAAAGTCCAGTATTTGCCTTGAAAAAGTATTGTAATAATAGTATGAAATTGAAATACTGAAGTCAAAATTAAACTTGCATACTTAATTTGCATCGCTGGTTTAGCCGATAGATTTTCCACAAAATAATTTGCCTGATATTCATATTTTATTTCTGTATTTTGTGCCTCCGTTTGCTTTGTTACCTTGCTTATTTAAAACTCTTCATAGATCAATTTGACCTGCGATGCAGCTTCACAATCTACAACTCAAGGCTGAGGGGTTAGTTAGACTGCGCAGGGTCTGTGCCCTTCACCAGTTCATGGACTCACGTCATCGTCAACTCAACTGTGCTTCATGTACATCATAATGTGGTTCATATATCATAATGTTTCAACATAAAGACAGGTTTCTCCTTGACCACCTGTTTCCAGTTTGCTCTCTACATGACATATGGCATATTTACGAAGGGGTGAGTCCCGTCCGTCCTTTAGAAATGTTTTTTTAAATCACACTGGTTAAAAGGGGAAAAAGGGAGCAGCAGTAGGAGCAGTCTCTTTCATGTAAAAAATGAGTACCTGTCAGCATCTCCTCCTCCTCCTCGGCCCGCTTAAAGCTCTGTTTCCAGATGTGCCAGCCAGTTTTTTACAGGCTCGTAAAAACAAAAAACAGCGGATACACTGAGACAGCATCATTTAGCTCCTCCTCCTCCTCCTCCCTCCATCCATCACCACAGGTCACCTTCACTTCTCTATTCGCCTATTTTAAAAAAAAATTATGTTTCTCTCTGCAAATTCATACCTTTACTTCTTACCCTTTATGTTTGACCTTACACGCTAAAGTGTGCGTCACATCTTTCAGATTAATCCCGTCAAAGCTCATCAGAACTCTTTTTTTGAAGCAGGAGATTGATGTTTTTTCTATTTCCGACACACGTCACATAACCCTGAATTATCCCCTCTGGATCTCTCTTTTAAACCCGTCATCTGTTCCCCTGTTGGTCTTCCTCCTTTCCCTCCTCTTCCTCCTCCTGTAAGGCATTAACACCTTTTCCCTGTGGAGATGAAAGAAACCTGGAGCAGAGCCGAGTCTGCTGTTCTCTCAGCCGCATGGGGTCAAACAGTGCACGCACATACATGTGTGCACACAGCTCTTTGAAAACGCACCGTGGGGTGCGATGTTACAGGCTCACCTATAAAATCTACAAAGGGCTGCAGTCGACCAGCGTTTCATGCACAGCCAATTACCACTGCCCTATTTAATGAACGATACCTGCCTGTAAGTGTTTGAGGTTTAATGTCAGACATTATCGCTTATGAATTACAGACACAATTAAAAAAAGGTCAGAATAGAAAGAGTAAGCAATTTCCAAAACTTTATCTCGACTTCAGCAACTTCTGGAATTTACATCTGTTTTTGCTTTTCTCTGTTTTTTGTAGCATTCTTGTCTGCTGGACCAATTGTGAAAAAGGCCAAAGGAGATGGTAAATATGTGTTTTCTTTACCTCAGCATATGCTTACACATACGTGTTTGTTTCTGCAGAGTATATCAGCCAGGGGTGAAACCAATATTCTTGACAAGTAAAACGAATTGAGGGCTTAATATGATGTCTAACCCCCAAATATATCAAGTTTGATGTCTTGAATAAGTTGTTATAAACTTTAAAAGTCACGAGAAAGTCCTTGAACTTGATGTGAGCACAAGAAGCCTTTCAGCAGCGCCTTCACTTTTCTTTTCTCCCCTCAGCGGGAGAAGGTATCCAGGAGAGTGCGGCTGATTCAGCGCTTCACAGGAAGCTGATCAGAAACCGCAGGAACATCAGCTGGTATAAACAGAACTCAGACTTCTGGGGCTGGTACAAGTACTTCACTGACAACGGCAACCAGGAGGCAGTAAGTACACACACACACACACCTGCAAAAGAAAAAAGACTTTCCACCTTAAGTCTATCTTTTTAGTACCAAACAAGGATTCTATGTTGTCGAATAAAAGGAGGCTGTTAAAGTTCCCCTTTCATAGATGTTACAATGGATTCCAATAATAAGGGTTGCTCTAATCAATATTTCTATTTTAACAATGAGTCAGATAATGTGTAATGTGATAAACCCACAGAGATCCATCATTCATCTCTGCAATTAGCATGGATTTAAGCAGACTATAGCTGCTGTACCATCTTTTAAGATTATTTGATACTAAATACAATTTAGGATATCACTTCACAAGTATCGTTTCCAAACTGTGCCCATGCATCGCCTGAAACAGCTCACCAATAAACTCATCCTCCCCTCTCAGGTTCAGGAGATGGACCGCATCTACCTGGCCTACCTCCAGAACAAGAACCGTGCTGAGGGACGTCGCTCCTACAAGGCCTACTTGCGCCACTTGGGGGATGTCTACAAGTCCTGCTCCGATTCTGATGACCCCAACTGCGTGGCTTCCTACACCAGCAGGCCCAAACCTAAGCCAGAGGCCCCCAAACCTGCACCTGTGAAAACCTGTGACCCCACCAAGGACGCATACTGCCTGTACGCTGCTTTGGTCCAGGGCAAGAGCCCCTACCAGCCTCTGGTGGTCCCGGCTGCCACCCCCGCCCCGGCACCAGTGAAGGCCCCAGCCCCTCAGTACGCCCGCTCCGCTGCTCCAGCGAAGGACCCACAGTCAGGGTATTACTACTACGCTCCATCCGCAGCATCCTTCCTTTCCAAGGTATGCTTCCACAAAGTGTTTATACTCCAATGGTTAGAAGGATATGATGCATCTGGAACAGAGAAATACAATTCATCACAATCGTACCACAAATATCACAAAGTGTTCCTCAAGACTACTCTTAATATGACCATGTACATTTAAGGTATTTTAATATATTTATTTATGAGTAGATTGAGGTTCAGCAATTTACTTAACCTCAGGCTGTTGCAGAGATTTGCACATGTGGCAAATATTTGCATGTTAAAGTGTGTAGGATTTGAAAATGTTGGACTTTAGTGCCCCCTGTGGTAGTTTTAAAGAAGACGCAGTGACCGTGTTTTCCAATATGGGAATGCTGAGAACGAAGGGCTGAAAAAAACTGCAATTTCACCGCACTTGCCTTAACGTTTTGACAAAATCCCAAACTTTTCTTATCAAAATAAGTTCAAACATGATAAAATATCTGCATACAGTGGCCTTAAACCACAGGATGCCTCAATAACATCATTCAACCATCTCTCCCTATATCTTTCATGGTTTAGGAGCAGAAGGCTGAGCTGCTGCGTATCTGCGCCTCTGATGATGTGGAGTGCCTGCAGTACCACTTGAAAGCGGCCTACGGGTATTCACCCTCTGCCGGACCCCTGCCTTCCTACGCCCACCTTGGCTGTGACCCCAGCAAAGACCCCAACTGCAAACCCAAACTGGTGCAGAAAGCCCCGTCTGGTCTCTACCTGCAGTACCCCAACTGCGATCCCCGGGATCCCCGCTGTGCCCATGCTGCCTCCCTTGTGGTATGCTTTAGTTTATTGTCGTCTCATCGGCTGCTTTCTGTTTGTGTTTTTATTTGCATCTATGCTTTGATGATAATGACTTCCGTTTCTACTGTGATGTGTTTCTCCAGGCACCTCGTGCCCCCAACCCTCCTGCCGCCGCTGGCCCTGGATCCTGCAACCCTCTTTATGAAGAAGGCTGCAACCCTCTTACCGCTACCAGATTCGCCACTCCCCCTGAGGCATATCAAAATAAGGAAGGAGATGAGGCTGCTGCCATTCGTGCTGCTCCTGTTGCGCAGAACGACCCCTATGCTATGTTCAGGGATGCTTATGCTAATGCTAACAGAGTCAATGATCCCTATGCTATGTACCACCAGGCTAGTGCCCCAGCTTCTCCTCCAGCTTCTGCTCCAGCTAATGACCCATACGCCATGCTGCGCAAATTCATGGCCCAAACTCAAGGTGACAACCCATATGCACGCATGGAAGCTGCTCCAGAGACCAACCCCAACGATCCTTACTTCGCAATCCGCGAGGCGGCGGCTGATATGCATCGCCGCGGTCATCCCTCCGCCAGGCAGCAGTTCCCTTTTCCCACTCCCAATCATGAGGAGCCTGCCCAGGAGGAGCGCCACCCTCTGGGCCCCCCAGGTAAAACCAAGGAGGGCTATGACTGCTTCATCGGCTACGATCGCGAATGCTTCCCCGTGAAGCCCACCGAGCCTCGCGCTGGACTTCACCGCCGCATCCCCTACCCCGCCGAGGCCTACGAGCCCCACCTGAATGCCGACGGCACCCGCAGCGGAGTCCTGGAGCCGTCCAACCCACACTGCGACCCCGAGTACGACCGCAACTGCCGCCTGCGCCGCTTCGAGTCTCAGCCCGAGGCCCAGCCTGAGCATCACGCTGAGGAGGACCACAGCCAGGGGGCAGCAGAGAGCGAGCAGCAGGAACAAGAGCAGTACGAGGCGGAGCCCTACCAGAGCGGCCAGGAGGAGCCTCACATGTCCTACCAGCCACAGGGTATGACCAGCCTCCAGGACATACTGAGGCGGTACAGAGACCAGTACCCTGAGCAGGAAGATCACAGAGCCTATGCAGACGACTACCGCAAGAAATAAACATGCTAACAAACACATGCATGCAGATGGACATGAATACACAGTCCCAAGCATTCTTGTAGCTTAGCCATTGACCGCCTCACGCAGTAAGTCCTACCTGGACCAGATATGGGACACGAGAGAAATCTATGGACCCAATGAGCGAGTACGTGCACGTACATCCACACACACCTTCCAGCTGTAGGAGCAGTGAGCCGAGGGTATTCCAGCAATGTGTTCATCTCTTTAGCCGCTTTAGACCTGTTGCTTTGGCCTATTGCTTTCCAGTGTCCACCCCCTCAAACCACTCAAATGTGTAATGACTCACATTCTGCATCTATGCATCTCACATTTTTTTAATCTGTTCGTTACATTTTGTCAGTGATGGATTATGTAAAGATTTTTTTTTTTCATTTTGAATGTTCTAATAAAAAGCTGTAGAAAGCTGTTTTTGTATTTCATTCATTGGATCTTGACATTTGACTCTTGATTGATTCCCTTGACTCAACTCAACCATATCAGTGCTCTGACACAACTGACTTACAAAGCAAAAAACATGTTTCTATTTAGGGGCTTCATTGTTCTTACATAGGTTGATGTAGACTCATCGCTTTTAAGAATAGAATTAATTGATTCTACAGCCATGCGGCTCTGTGAGGCTGAGCTTAATGCTAATGTCACAATAACATTGCGAACATATAGTATGCAGGTGTAATGTTCACCATGATCACCATCTTAGTTTAGCTTTTTAGCATGCTAATCTTTTCTAAATAGCAGTAAAAAAAAGTACAATTTAGGACGATGGGGATTTCATTGGTTCTGCAAAATGGTTAAATTGATTTATAATTTAAAAAATTTACGAGAATTTGGAATGAATGCAACGATGTACGTGCATGCATCCACAAGTGCATTCACACAGGGTGCTGTTAACAGAGTCCACTATGTTGCACCGCCATGTTTCTACAGTAGCCCAGAACGGACAAACCAAACACTGACTCTAGAGCCTTTTGTGTTTTTATGTTACCTGAAGGCCACCGTAGTTCTCTACGTGAGAAGGGAGCGTCAGGGTATCAATCTGCGACCTCACCGCTAAATCCACACCCCGTGTGATTTATCATGTGTATTTTTCCTTTGATCTAGTATTGTTCTTGCTGTTCACATTGCAAAATTGCCACCTTACAGGGAACATACTAATAGTATCAATGTTAAAATGTTTCTGTTTCAAAGGAAAGAAAGTTGAGTAAATCCACGACTCTGTTTAGTCTTAAAAAGTTGCTCACATTGTGATTTCTGACACAAGCTGATATTTGGAGCAAAGATGAACACTTGAACTTACAGAGACTTGACTGCATCTCGTCTTTTTAGAAAGAGGTGTCTCTGCCCCTCTGCTCCCGTCTCACACTTCTTTGACTTCATGTTTTGCCGTGTTGGTTTTCTCAAGCTCCAAACAAACACTGCTCGCCGTGACCCTCCTCATGCTGAGGCTTGATGTTATTGATCCGAGAGCTCTCAGACACATCAACAGCAGCAGCCATTCAGAGGTCCGGAGGGAAGATCTTGTTGTGCCGCTGCAGACGGTTGAAGAAAACTTCAGACTTTATTCAGCTGCAGAAGAATTCACCACATGTATCAGCATCACCATGGGTCCTTCTAGCAGAGACGTAACTGGCAAACAAGAACACACTGATGTCAAAAGAGGTGGGGAAAGGGGTTGAGAGAGGTTATGCACTTTTGTTTTCTTTAGTATTAATAGTTGAACAGGCATTGGGACACATTAATCAGTATTTACCTGATCATTTATTTATCGGATCAGTGTCTTTAAAAAGTCTTTAAAAAAACATGTTGGGTCAACTTTTTTTTGGGTCAACACAAATCAAAGACGCCAACAGTAAATTAGCTTGGACAACATTTCCTCTGCAAGTGAAGTCATGACCGCAGATTATTGATGATCTCTCTTTTTCTCTTTCTTTTATCTGATTTATATCTATTTTGGCTCTAAAGGACAATTGTGTCTTTGTGATATTAACTTTCTGATAATATCTGAAAACAAACAAGCGCCTGCAGTTTATCTTCAAAATGTTAGAAAGACACCACAGACAAACAAAACCTGTGTTCGGTCAGCTTCATTACAGCAGCTCCTCAGTAGCAAACACCGAACAAGTTTACCTTCATCTTCACCCTTCTTAGAGTGATGCATGTTAAAACATCATTGGCCTAAAGTTACTGACTGTTATATCTAATGTCCATTTAAATACTTTTGTTCTACATGGAGACCCATCCACACTGGAGCGAGAGGTCTCTGTAAAATAGGCCGTATAGTATAATAATCATGATATTTAATATGAATATGATGTAGTACCTTAGAGACCCACATACACCCAACATTAGTGATTGAGACCATAAACTCCAGTTTCAGGTCTTCTTCAATACAGCTTTAAATCATGGCGTGTGTGAGTGCGAGACTGAGAAAGAGATTGTCGCTCCTAATCAGTCAGTCATAGTCGGTCTGCCTCCGGCTGCTGACAAAGTCATACCCCCTGCACGGCCAGGAACACACACACACACACACACACACACACACACACACACACACACACACACACACACACACACACACACACACACACACACACACACACACACACACACACACACACACACACACACACACACACACACACACACACACACACACACACACACACACACACACAGACACACACACACACACACACACACACAGTAAGTCAGGACTCCCTCTTGTGGCTGCCGATGTACAGGAGGAGACAAGGGTGGACGTCCGTCACTGCTGTCAAGGCCGATTATTTGCTGAAGACTAACAATAGATCACACTGTCAAACTAATCACTGCACATCCTTTACACGTCAGTCCTGTCATTAGCTGTTTAATTAACACACAAAGCATTCAATACCACCTTAAATTGGCAGCTGGTGGCCTTAATTTAACTCAAATGCGGACACAACCAGGTTTTACAAGTACACTTTATCACAGTTCAGTTTATTTGCTGTTGATGCGGTCTGTTACCATGATAGAGTAAACTCCAGCTTAACTTCCATCAGAACAACAATCTTTTTCTTTTCTTTTTTTTTTTACACAAAATGCTTAATTGCTCATTAATATCATAGTTTGAATACTGGCTTTTATTTAAGATTTTACAGGATTAAACTTCCACGTTCATTAAACCTGACAATTCTGATCATATAACTCTGAACTCTGTACTAACAGAAATCAGACAAAGTGCGTTTGTTTTGGAACTTCTTGATTTTCAGCCAAGCTGCAGAATAAGTTTGTACATGATTACCAAAAACAACACTTGTCACTGTAAAACAAACAGGCTCTATTATTAATTATTATTATCATCATTATTGTTATTCAAGCAGGGAAAACAAAGGACAGAGACAAGATTATGCAATCAACATAAAAGATATTTGCATTATAAAATCTTCCTAAAAAGGGTAAAAAAAAAATCATATCAGCTTTATTATAATTATCACTTGAAACTAAAACACTTAAAATTCTGATTAGGAGAAGAAAATGAAACAATTTCTGTGGACGTCATTGTCACAGAATCTGAGAATCCTTCGACCCTCCACATGATGAAGAGCTATGACACACAGGCTGTAATGGTGTGTCAGTGTGAGGTGTCGCCTCAAATAGAAAGGTGTTACTTCAGTCAACTCGTGTTGAAAGCTGCGAGCTGGTACCAGGTGGTTATGATGCCTCGGGGATCGATAGCGACTAAGTGAAGGAAACGGAGGAAGATGGTCAATAAGACAAAGAAGAGGAGAGAGGAGAAGGCAGCGAGGGTAAATAATGAGGAAAGGGAGACACACAGCATGGCGTCTCACTAAAAGGTCACAGAGTGTCTTGATGTACAGAAATATTCCACTGAATGGAATGTCATGATGTGAAGGAAACATGTCTCAGTAGTGCGATATCGCCCACTCTTCTCCTTCTTCTCTGGACATCATAGAAGTATATGTGACACACAGAAACACACTGAACTGTCTCCTCCGTGTTTGTTAGTGGAGCGTTGGATCAGAGAATGAGTACGTTCCTGATAATCAACACATTCTTACTCTCAACTCGTCAAATAGTGATGCTTGGTCCTTCAAACTATGACACTAATAAGCTCAGTTTCCTCGTTACATAGTGTCTTTTCAAAGTAAAGCAACTAAACCACTGAAGAGAGAGTGGTTGACGTTGACAAAATATCAAAGTTTACTTCTAGTTTAGCATGTCCTGTATCGTCAGGAACTGTAGGTCCTGGTAGGGTGTCCCAATCCAAATTAGGCCAAGGTTAGGGGCCTGACTACACGTGATTCATAGACCCTATTAATCTCTAGAATGAGGGAGCTCCAGCACATTATGTGTTAAAGATGTCACACAACCCACTACAGACATGGTCACTGATCACGTGCATGTGAAAAACAACAGGACGTAGAAACGATCGTGTCGCCAACATATTTCAGTGACGTTGAAGAGGGTTGTAGCCTATGTTCTGTGTATAACTTCTCACAGTGAAGACGCACAATAACGTCAAACAGCTGCAGGCTGATCGGCTTTGTTTGGCAAAGGAAGCACAGAGAGAGTTCGTGCTCAGTGTGGATTCTTCTCCTATAATGACGCTGTGTCAGTGGTGTATTTAACATTCACGAAGAGCCTCTTGCATCATCACGACGTAGATTCATCTGCGTTCACAGTCAGTGAACGAGAGGTCAGGGGAAAGCACAGAGTCAGCAGATTCACACCGGCTCTCTATCTGCAGGATTAGACTTAAGAGTCCACAATATTAATACGAGGGGATTTGAGGGATCATTTTACCTCCCGTATTATTCAATATGCTTATTCGTTTCTTATATGCTTATCACAGACCTTCATTCTCTAAGAATTCAGATCATTTTGAACTGTTAACTTTTGGTTTTTACTTTGAGTTACTTGTAGTGAAATTGATGATGCCCATACATTTTGTAAACGTTATCCCTTCATCTTATATCTAACAGATCAAATCTCTTTCATGTAGAGCAGACTGGAAACAAGTCTAATTTGTGGTTCGCTTTGTCTTCACAAAACACCTTTATGTGCGTTTCCACCTCCTGTTGAAGCTCTTTTTGCCATCAAGGGAACAACAAAACTTCATGTCTTGTTAACTCCTAAATTCTAATAAAAGCAATGAAACTTCAAATGTGACCGCCCCTTGCCTAACTTCTGAGATGCAAGTGTGGTTTTGCCAGTTGCTATTTTTCCTGTGTCCCTGAAGGTAGCGCAGGAATGTGGCTGTGACAGAGAGACAGATTCAGAGCACCTGGTCCCAGTGGTCCCATCAGCGAATAAAAGCTCTGGTCTCTTACCTGGACTCAACCCTGCCAGCGTCTGCCCGTTTTGTCTTGGTCTCTATTACCAATGTGACCACATTTGGAGCTATTTTTTTACTCGTTTACTTTATTTTTCCTGGTCTAAGAGCCGGGTTATGACAAAAGTCAGATAGTGTTTTTTGGGATCAGATTTTTCATCCCCTATCTGACACTCACACCAACAATGATTCATGCCTCCACCTGACAGGAATCTTGAGATTGTGTTCCTTCAGGGAGAAGGACCTCTGCTCCAAGACGTGTGAATCAACATTTCCAGTACCGTGGAGATGCCAGCATGGACAGGAAGAAACCTGTGTGTCACCCTCAAACAGAGCTTGAAATATCTTTCTTGACATTGCAAACAGAAGGTGAGAGGTCAGACTGTATCGTCTGCTGCCATCAGGCTAATTAACGCCGACGGTAGACGTTTTGAATTGAGTGAAGTTATGACAAACCGCCAGGACACAGCGCCATAAACATAACCTGCAAAAATAGATATTCAAATAGTTTGAACTCGGTTATTCAAATTACATTTTTGGCTAATTTTGACAGCACTACAGACTATTTGATTTGGATGGATTTGTTTCTGAGCAGGCTTTTCTTACTGAAGACGTAAGATCTTTCTTTCTTTCTAGTTCAGTCATTATTGGTTCTTCAGAGCTTCAACAAGGACAAGTGAGAGAAAAACTGTAAGAGAGACAGAAAGAGAGGCGGCGTGGTGTCGTCTTATCACGTGAAGCAGGGCTGCCCCGAGACAAAAGCCCATGAACTCATTTCATACTCAATTTACATGAAAATTACTATTAATTATGCCGAGATATTAGGCATGTTGGAAACAATTACACAATCCACATGCAGACGCTATTATGTAAATGTATTTAGTTTCTGTTCCCAGTGTAAGGCAAGTGTTTAAAAGTTTTTGAAGGCCAGATGTCAAACACACACACACAGAGGAGTGTGTGTGTGTGTGTGTGTGTGTGTGTGTGTGTGTGTGTGTGTGTGTGTGTGTGTGTGTGTTTCCGTTTAGTCTCCATTCAAAAGTTCTCCCCCTTCTTGTCTTTGTGTAAATTGGTGATTAGGTGTTCCGCTTGTTGCTCGAGGGCCACGGCTCTCCGAGGCGGTCCCCTGCCGAAAAACTGGCGACAGGTTGTCGTGGCAACCTTGGTGTGATAGATGTCCCCGCCTCCCGCTGTCGTCTTGGCGACGCTCTGGTGTTTATCTTGCCATCCTTCGCCCAGAGGTCTCATTCATCATCCGGCTGCTCAAGAAGGGGGCCAGCTTCCCCCTGCTGAAACACTACCAGACGTGTGTGTCCATGCACAACAAAAGCCTGGATTTTGTTTTTACTCTTTCATGTCCAGTTTGGTACATTTTTCCAAACTTTGCTTCCATCCAACAGTGAGCAGAAGCAGCGTTTGCTCTCCGTCCCTCTCTGTGGGATTTACTTAAAGCAAAGTAATGGAACGCTCTGAGAATGTAATCTGAAGGGCCACGGTACTGGAGCAGCAGTTCGCACGCATGTGACAAAGTCCATTCTAATAAAACGTGTTTGAATACGCCGGCGTGTGTGTGTGTGTGTCTCTTTCTGAGTGCGCTTTACAAACTTTCCATGTTTGGCCATGAAGCTGTGCCATCTGGAGCTACGATGCCTCCGGTTAATGCGTGTGTGTGTACACATCTGAACAACAGCTGTCTCAAAGCAGCAACAGATGGCTTCTCCTCCTCTCTCATCCTCTCTCCTGGGGCCCTTCACATTTAACCCTTGTTGCAAAGACGAAGTGGAGGAGACAAAAGCAAAAACAGTAAATATAACTATGTGCCAACATGGCTGTGATTCATTGGAGAATGCTTATGTAAAAGGTTTAAATATCATATATCATGAATATTGTCTTTTTTTGAGTAGTTTATTGCAGCTCCTGACTGCTTTTGCTTGGATTAAGTTGAATGTCTTTCTTTTCAAAATATAGTAACTGCCATATCGTTCCTGCTCTGCGGGTGTTGTGACACGTCCGGGGTAGCCACAAGCCTCTTGCTTACATTTCAGAAATGTTTTGACATAATCCCTGAATCTGTCTTGTTGGAGAAATGCTACACTTCATCTATGGACACAATCTGATAACCCTTTTCAACCACCTTTTGTAGCTCAAACGAGACCCACACACCTGACATCCGTCTGTCACTGTGCGCACATTCACTAGTCTGGTTCAAATCTTCTGCACACATGCTGCACAGCGGGAACACGAGTTTGTTGTGACACCTGTAGGGCAGGTCAGGATGGAACAAGCCTTTTGGTGGGAGCACTGTACACTTTACGAACCCCAAATTATCATCAATAGATAATATGTGTGTGCAACTGGGTACCGTTTTGTTGCTTAAATGGTCCGATACAGACTTGTAAAGTTGTAGTATCTTTTTTCATCGTTTTCAACCTTGTGGTAGAACTTCATGGCATTTGTACGACCGCCAAAGAGCCTTTCTAGGATCTGGTTGTTCCGGCTTTTTGTAAGCAGCCATAAAAGTCTGGATTGATTTCTTTCATTCACACTCCCACATCTCAACAACCTGGTCCTTTTTGCAATGCGTGTAATTTATCATTGAACACTTTGTATTGCCTCCCATAGACAGGATTTAAAGTCAGTCAGTACATGGCATTTGACATCCATGGAAAAAAACAACCAGCAAATTCAGAGCATGTGTTTGCAGCTGCATTATACCCATCCACACAGAATGGTACGCACAGCTGCTCAACATGATTGTGTGAATGTTTCATCTCAATTTTTTTATGATTGAGTAACTGCACGGAGACATCTGATTATGTTTTATTCTGCGCTGTGTATGCGCCTGCATACGTTAGAGCTACAGTGTCTTTGAGGAGAAACAATGTCCCACACTGCTAGATGTCAGAGTGGTGAACGCAGAAGGATCAAGCTGTGTGCACTCCAGAAAAGTGCAAGCCCTGCGCAACACTTCCACATCCTTGATGCAGCGGCGCCTAATCTCTGCTTAGAAATCCAATGTTTCTCCATGAACTGCGTCATACCACTTAATGAAAGTCATTTAGTCACCGTCACACATCTCATCATACCCGTAATAGGAAGGATCGAGGTAATTGCTACTTAGTACTCGTTCTCCCTATTGTTGAACTTGTTGAAGTATCCCTTCTCCATACCCTCAAAACCTAATGCAGCAGGTGTTTTTCACAAACGCATGTATAAAGCAGAATATACAGTAATTGTCAAAGCCAGATGTGTTGTGCGCAATGAATGTATATATACTGTATATATATTTAGGCTGTCTGTAAAGCTTCACAAAAGCGTCCGTCGTACATACTAAATGTGCCTCATGCTTCCCATTATACCTATTCTTAAAATCAAAAAGAAATATAATGTTTGCGGTTCTTCTGCTTTACAGGGCTCAATGAAACATGCATGCGGCTCATCGCTCTCCACTTGTTGCCCTCCACCGTGTGAACACACGGCTGGTGCGCACTTGTGCGGCCTTTTGCCAACCTTGTGTGTTTTTGCACAGGCCTCACCAGTATGTCATTGAGATACACGGTATGACGCAGTGTACTGCTTCTGGAAGCTTGTGTTGATCTTTTGCAGATGACTTTACATTTCTAAATGTTGCCAGGGCAGAAGGACCAATCCATATTCTATAAAAACAGTTTTTGAGAGCAGAGGACTGAACACCCTAAACATCTGCCACATCTCACTGACTGGGAGTGAGGAAGAATCTTCTCTACAACCTACGTGAGAAGAGGCACAATTAGTCTCTGAACATTTTCCCCGCAGGATCCGTCACAGTCGAGCTGAGCTTGGCTTGCTTTGTTCACCGTTCGTTTGCCGAGATGTTTACAGCTGGTGAGCATCATGCGCTCAGTCTCAATTGTGTTATTTTCTGTTAAATGAGAAATTCATGCAGTGGCCCTAAATAATGTAGCAATATAAACATGAACAGGACAGCTAAAAACATGTAGAGTCACAAACATAAAAATGCAAGCCACCCAGCAGCAAAGGTTTCCAGATAGCCAATAAATATTTATACATTTTAATTATATTTTGCTTTTGTAGCAGCATTGAAGCTGTTGTATTTTGTCCTTTTATACGTATTGTTGCCTTCCTGCAAGCACATCTTTTGTTTCCACACCATTTCTGTGTATCCAGTGTAGACACACTGTTACATGACAAGTAAAAACAGAGTGCATGAGCAAAAGGGAAAAGAGAGAAGGAGCGACTGCATTCAGGCGCGACACAGATATGTCAAGGATAATGGTGAGGATGTTTTCATGAGGCGAGGATGAGCAGCAGCATTCGTCTTCATCGTCGTGGGCAAAAGCAGGATGGAGAAAATGACAAAAGGGGAAGGATAATGGAAGGGAGTGAACGGCAGGACAATAAAGAAGTGCGACATGTCTCTTTGACCACATTACATGAGCATGTGTGTGCGCCCAGGTGTAGGTCTGCGTGTGTGTGTGAGATTGAGTGTAATTTGTGAGTACTCTCGGTACTCAACGTGCCCTTTGACATTCTCCTTTGGAAGCTCATTACGAGCTCCTAAAAACAACGAGGCAAACACTGAATGAACAACAAGAGAATGAATGTGGATGTGATTAATTCTTGTTTACGGCAAAACATCACGTCACAGCTGAGATTACAGATGATCAGCACATGGACACTACAAAACAAAGCGAGAGGATCGGACAGTAAGACGGAAAAATGATGACAGAACACACAATTATCTGTTGCTTTTGCTTTAATGGAAACGTAGCTCATTGTTGTAACGAAGGAAACGTATGGAATATCATCGTTTAGCTCCATCACCTTGAATTTTTATTAATAATTTGTATGCAAATTATTTTCATCCAACCATTAGTAAATCAAAAAAGGATGACGGATAAATCTACAACTTTAGGAATACTATACACAAATATTTTAGATCACTTTCCAATCTCCCAACTCATCACGATTGATGTAAAAATCATTCAAAATAATACAAAATACAAATAAATAAATACAATCATCTCCTTAGAGTAGCCCAAAAAAAGTTCCTCAGTGATCAGTTCAAGAACTCTGCAAGTGATATCAAAGCTACACGGACGATTATCAATAAATAACCTCAAAAGAGAAAAACATCCACAAAATTCTCTCATAGTTTTCAGACGGGAAAACCATTGATCACAAATCCCTTTGATATCACTTTGCAAGTTCAATGAATTCTTCGTGAACGTAGGAGTCTCCACTTCTAAAAAGATTGGCAACTGATTTTTAGTATTGATAGTTTTTATTGAAAATCAAGGTTGTTTTTCCGTTTCTAGACAGCCGAGATAATTCCCTCGCTGTGGATTGAGACCCACCTGTTGTTATAATTGATACATCTCATAATAGTAATTACGTGACCATTAACTTCCCCTCCCAAGTCCTTGTTGGTTGCATGGCGTATTGTAATCTCAAAGAAAGAAAACCTCACAATATGAATTACGTGTCGATATCACATGGAAGTACCCAATGGTTGTACTCAACAGGTTGTCACCTTGTGTAGACATATTGTCTCGTGTTTGTATGTGAGGTTTTTAGTGACGGAGTGAGATTTCGCTTCAGTGTCTGTGGAGCACATCAGCGCAAATTGTTCCATTGATTCCTTCTATTCCCCAGTTGTTCCAAAGGTGTACACTCGAGCAAAAGTGACATGGAGGCTGAAATAAGAAGCCATTAGTTTGATCCTAATATGGCAATTTGTGAACACATTTGTCGAAGAGGTTTAACACGTCAACAGCACAAGGAAAGGATTGTCATTGTCTTTAAAAGGAAAACATTTAAAGACAATGCAAGCAGCCCACTCTGAAAACCTTTTATAAATATGCTACTTTATACAAATGGCAAAATGCTGTGTTTTTGAACATGTTTTTTTGATTGTTCACACATCATCTTAGGCTGACCAGGATGGTGGCCGACCACAGCACCAAATTCTACAAACTGTTCTGTGTGTGGATTCATTCCTCATAGCGCCAATGAAGGCTTTGCCCATCTGTCTGTGACACATGCCATCTACTCCACCTGAATACATACACATCCATGAACTGTGCCCACTTGAACCTGTGATGAGATCCTTACACTGAAAAACATCTACAAGCAAGTGTCAGGCATTCAGCGTTCCTCAATACATTCAGTATTCCTCAATGTCAGAGTATCTGGTATGTTTATACTTGGACTACTGAGGTGGAAATACAAGCAGCTGCAGATTATTAAGGGTTAATATATTTACATTTTATCATGGTCAATAGCTAAAATGCTTTTGTCGAAACATAGCATCTACTTAGAAAATTGCCATGGTAATCATTATTAGACTGTGGTTTGTGCTCATCAACCTGAGAAAAGCTACTTATTTGTTGTTACTGATTCTGCAAAATGAGTACTTCTTATTCCAAAAGGGTGTTGTGTTAGACCACAAAGTGAAACAATGTTCTTTGCTTGGGAAACAACAACATGTTGAACATCAAATGCACATTGAGTCAGAACAACATCATGAGCTCATCAGCAGTCTACTCCTCATCACATCCAGATCTTGGGATTATAGACTGTTCACATTTATCTTCCTGATGTGCACGTCAATTAAAAAACAGGGTTTAGAGCTTCAGTCTTTGTAGTCAGTAACATTTATTTACCTTTTTTATTTTACAGCTGATGGGGAGACATTGCTGTTACTGCCACCACCCACTTACAGTCTGTCAAATACAAAAAGGTAACAGTGAAGGCAACCTGTCAGACACACTGGCATGTTATCTGTGATTGCTGATCATAGATTAAATAAGACAATTTAAATGTCTTATTCTCTCCTGAAGGTGGAGGCCCAAGATGACGAGACGTTGTCTGCGTGCTCAGAGAGAGCTTTGGAGGTACACTTTAGTCTTTTGATACCAATTGTATGCAGTTTCACTTGGCTGTAATTGATTTATATTTAATCACTTGCTAATGGTGGTGCTCAACACATGGGACTTAAAACTGCTTCAAGTGCTCTCTGTCCTAAAATCAATTGCTGTTAATGTAAATTTTGCAGGAAGAGGGAAATCTTCCTCCCCTAAAGCCTGGCGCAGTAGTCAGGTCAGGTTGGAGCAGACAATGTGAGATCTCTCTACAAGAGGACCTCAGAACTCAGTATTAAGTCCATATTGGGTACAAATAACCTGAAACTGAGAACAAAAAACATTTAATAAAATTGGAAAGGAGTTAATTCAGTAACAATTTATTTCCAGGCATGAGAAACAAGAATTCATGCAAGAATGGCAAAGACTGATAATCTTACTAAGGCCATCTGTCAGGGAGCTAACAGGGCTGTAGCCAGTTATCCTCTGCACACATCCAAGTAATACAAGGATTATTATCCACGCCGTCTTTTGACATTCACTGATAGCAACACTGATAGAAGCAAGTTCTCCAAACTATAGTTTTTAACAGTCAGTCAAACCGAAGAGGAGGAGGGATTGCCGCCATTTTTTCTATACATACTGAGAGTTGTGTGGAGGCACTAGTTATGCTCTGAATTTCGAATTTAGCACCTTTAATTTGTATATGTGTACTAATGGCCAGTCTCTCCAAAACTGACTAATGTCCACCATATCTGTCTGGTAAAGTTAAAACTTTTGTTATGGGTGGTTTCAAATGAAGTCTCCAAATTGATGATAAAGGTGTCCCACAAGGACAAATTTTAGGCTCTCCGTTGTTTAGTTTATTGAGTATTTTCAGTATTTTCAAACTCACAATGTTTAATGCTGATGATACCATCTTGAATGCAATCTGTCCTGTTAAACAATCCCCGTTTACCATTGTCATAGGAAAGAATCATGAATACTTGGGAATTTAGATAACTCCTTGTTAAACCGAAATCTTAAAACAGAGGTGGTTTGACAATCCACTATATTATCTGCACTCCAGATACCCTGTATGATTATGCTGCTGCCACTACCTGTAAACCAAAATATTCCATTTGATTCATGACTGAAGACAGCTCTCACAGTCTGGAATTGCATTTTCTCTCAGGTCTCATTTGCGAAAGAGATCTCCCTGAATAATTAAAGCGCGAGTAAATAATTAAAGCTTAAATAGGTCTGTCTGCTTAACATCTCTCTCACTCATCACTTCCTTTACACTCGTATCACATACACGGTTGGATGTGTATTAATTTGTTTTTAAGAATAATTATTTTACCATAAATAGCCCCAAATCAATTACTTTTAAGATTTTAAGCATCCATAATCCAACTTCCCTATCAAGAGCTAATGTGCTCAGGGTTGAGGAATCAATTCTCTACCAACATAAACCATACATTTGAATTACTGGAAAATCCAGAAAAAAGTATTTCCTATATTTTAAATACAAAATACATGTATTGTATTTTGTAAATCTTCTGGCACCAGTATTTTGTATTTTATTTTGATACATTTATTTGAGGGGTATTTTGTATTTTGTATCAAAATACATTTCGATGTATTTTTGCCCATCTCTGCATGTTACTTTATTTTACAAGCGCACACCACAACATAACTTACAACCCTTACAATTATCATGTTAACGTGCTCTCATAGTGCACAGCCCAATTTTAAACAGACCACTGCAGATTATCTGTAATATTTAAATTGAGTTGTCATTGTGGGAAAATGGAATTTAAATTCTGGCTTAATTTCTGGCTGTAGTGTTATTCTAAGGTTTTGCTTTTCTTAAAAGGACTGACATGTGGTGGTGGAAGCAGCAGCACACTGTTTTCAGGTCTTAATGTGGATTTGGTTCACCGAAAGTCATCTGTTCAAGCGACCATAACTTAATTTAAAAAAGAAATAGAATCTTAACATCAAGATGTTAGGGTTCCCCTGCCCTCAGATAACATTTAACCACCATTGCCTAAATCCAGAGCTTCAATACCGTTTGGACTATACCATTAACATCAGCTGCAGGGAAGGATCGATCCATGAAAGGTAAATGTAAATGTCATTTCAGTGACAGCTGAATTCATGAAATCTTTTTCACAGACTACTTACCTTTCAGAACTTCAGTGTTTCATGATAGGAGATAAAAAGCAGAAAAGAGATAATGAATAAATAAACAAACACACGGTCTAACTCCCCTTCCAATTCAACCCACTTGATTGAGTCCAATAAGTCTAACGAGCTGCAGCTGCCACACTTTGGGCACCTGGTTGATTACACTGCAGCTCACCTGGACTCAATTAAGTAGTGGACCTCAAAGAAAAAACATTGAAAAAAGTAAAAATCATGTGTAAAAGAATCCAAAAGTGGTCGTTGAAAAACAATTAATTTAACTGAAGCAGGAACTCAGGTGGCGTTGCAGCACACAGTCTCTCCATACACATACAATATATTCGTGTACATGTACTATCAAACCCCAGGTAACATTCAGTAACACACACTCGTGAATATTGCATGATGCCCTACACCAAAATATTGCACATTCCCATAATAAAAGGCACAACAGGCCTGTTTGGCATCTTCCACTCGACTCAGACTACATTCTGCACATCACAAAACCAATTTGAAAATCCCTCTTTTTGTCAAGCTGCTGATGAGGATGCATGTAGGGATTTTTTGTGGAGACTTTTCCAATATGACTCCTGGTAGGATTGGATCTGGTCCAGTTACAAATGAGAAAGCGATGTGACGAGAGGACATTTCTATCTCAATCCAATTATAAGTGAGTCAGATGAGGGACACGCTAAGGACATGTCATACAATCAATTATTAATAATGAAAGTGTTTTCCGCATGCGAAAGAGGGACACTGTAAATAAGCTCATTGATCCTACTCATCTTCAGCGTGTGGGTAAATGTTAATCTACATTTGTTGTAAGCTGTGTGGTCACACTAATGGTCCTTGGAGTGAAATTAATGAATTTAAGTGACTTATTAATATAAAAAAAAAGGCTATTTGATCTACACTTAGGGCCCTGGGGCAACAATTTGCCTTTGGGCGACAACTGCATGCATTAAATATCACAACCTGATAATATTAAACTTTTTAAAAGTTTTTCTTTATAAAGGCTCTAACTTTTATGGCTGGTAACACTAAAAACTCTCATTGCCATGTTGATAATTATCCTGCTCCGAACCCATCACGTGTTACTTCATCAACTGGATCCCTCGGGCGGAACGGGGTCCAGCGATGCGTGACAAATCATTTCCTGCAAAAAATACACTTGGCCATGCTTCAAAAACACACAAACCTGAAAACAAGCAAGTTAGAACACACATGCAGAGCAATTTTGAGTTTACTAAACCGGAGACATGAGTCAGCTGTTTTTTCAAGAAATACAATTACAGGACTTTTTTTTTTTTGGTGTACTGCTGCGACATCTCTTTGTTGGAAAATGACGGCGTGAGCAGGACCCCAATGCAAAATAAATAAATTATTTGACACAACAAATTTATTCAAAAAATATTTTATTGCTTCCACCAAAAAAAAGTGGTCCTCTTGCAGTGTACGGAGCTTTTTTTTTGCAGCAACGGTCTCTTATTGATAACAGACCGTAGAATGACGTAATTAACCAACTAGAATAGAGTCAAAAAAGCTGTGTAATCATCGCGGATGATCCCCACCTAAAATATACAAAACATTGCATAACCAGCTGTCTGCTACTTGCCTGCAAATCTGACTAAAATGTGAACACTGTGTTCCTGACATCCCATCATTATAATTAATTATACAATCTCACATAAAGGGTACTGCTGCTAGTTTGAATCTCTGGAACCGATAGTCAGTCCATGGTTCACTCTTTAGTGTTTTTACTTGCACCCTTGTCAGACAGGCTCAAGCACACACTCACACACACACACATGTGCGTGCACAAAGTAACCTTTTCCAAAAGATTATATTCATAGTGAAAAAGGAAATGCTCTGAAAGGGTCAGTTCACCCAACCAAATCACATTTCACACTCAACTGCAGCACTGCAGGAAAAACGCAACCATTCATTTCAATGATGCACTTTGCACATTTCTAATATATTGTGTTTGTTTGTGCAGCAATATGACGCAAACGTGGCCTAATGGGAGAGCTCGGACAGAACAATGAGAAGCTACTAAGAGGGGAAACTGTAATTATGCACAGCATGGATCAAATGCACATTAGCGATGAATAATTATTGTTGTGTTTATGTCTGTCGTCGGTCTTTTAGAGAATCAAACCTATTGGGTTGGTGACTGGACTGCATTTATATAGCACTTTTCTAAATATAGCATTTACTAAATTCACTCACACGTTCACACACTAGTGGCAGAGGCTGCCATACAAGATGCCACCTGTTCTTCAGGAGCAATCAACATTCATACACACTCACAGCAATTTGGGTTTTAGTATCTCGCACAAAGGACCCTTCGACATGTTTACCTCAGCGTCCGCAAATAAGGAGCAAACTTAACAGCCACTTTAAAATCCTACAGGACTTGAATTCCTAAAACATAAATACTTACACCCAAACTCACCCAAGTTTACTCTGAGCAGCGAGACATGCGCTGTTGACTTTTTGCCTCTGTGTGTATGTGTGTGTCTGTGTGTGTGTGTTTGCAGCCCGCAGCTCATTATTCATTCATGGCCGTCAGTTGTGATATTCTACTCTAACGCTCCAACTGCTGTTTGTTTTTCACCGAGACGAAAGCTGTTATGTAGAGCGTTAATCTGCTTCCCTCCCTGTAAATAATGTCCGTGTTAATAATTCATGGATTAATCAGCATCTGGAGGAAGAAGAGCAATATCAAAATTGACACGGAGCTCCAGTTTCTGAAGGACAGACACACACACACACACACACACACACATACTGAGACAAAGAAAAAGGATGGAGATAGTCATATCTGTTTGTGACATGATTTAATTTATGCAACATAAGCAAATGAAAATACATTGGGAGACAACACAAAACTACGTTTCCACTAAACAATGAGAAACAGCAGATTTAGAAACATCAAGATAATGCAAAACAATGAAATCTCTTTACGTGTCCCTCATAACATAGTGAAATGTCCCTTTTTATGCCTTTCAGCATCGACGACACAGGGCCTATTTGCAGCAAAGTGTAAATAAAGGCATAATAAAAATCTTCTCAGTTCTAAATTACATGAAATTGTTCAACAAATCTTTAATACTCTGTATCAAATCCTCAAACATCAGGCATGGAAATGGGGTCAGGAAATGGGGTCAACCGAATTATCGCAGAAAAAAAGAAAGAATAATCCTGCTAACAGTAGCTACACGCTTGAGCCGACGAAATATCTCATTGCCCCCGTTTCTTGAATTGAATTCTCCACCACAGAACGCTGTGCTTCTCCAAATTGTTCCTGAATAGTTTCTCAGATTAAGAAAGAACATTATTTAGTGAAGTAACAAAGATACTTCATCAAGCAAATCCTGCACAAAGCTTGACCTATATTTCTGTGGGTTTTTTTCGTGTGTTATCTGAAGATGAAGCACTATGTTTAGCCCTATTCTTCTATACAGGGCCTCTGGTTAAGATGATTTGTTTGTTAATTGGAGACGTGCGCCCTGCTCGTCACTTTACTTTCTGTAAACCTTCAGCTCCATGTTGTTGTTGTTGTTGTTGTTCCTCTGTTGCTATTCCCTGTAGTGAGCCACCAGAATCAGTTTGGGTTTGGGGGTGTCAGCAGCAGCGGCGTGCGAAGCAGCAGAGCGTCGATACGATATAGATGGCGTTGGGGCCGGAGACACGTGATTGGCTCCCTGCGAAGACCTTTGGATGGAGTTGGCGGGAGCCGACACGCGGCGTTCTTTCTCCTGGCGGGCGGCGCGGAGCGTCTTGGTCGGCCGTGAAAATGTCTTTAAGGTGGAGCCTCGCTCAGGTGTGGAGCAGCTAAGGAACGCCCTGAAACACCTGTAGAACTACACACAAACAGGATTACTGGCATTAGTAAGTGTGCAGTATTAATAGCAGTTGGTATTAGTAGCTAATGGGATGAATAGAGGACAACTGGTTGTAAAAGCCAGGAAATACACCATAAGTCAACATGAATGTAAAAGCTTTTAAAGGAGACTTGACCAGTAAATTAGATAAATGTAAAGAGGTAGGATGCTATAAATAGCAACCATCATTGTTGCATCATGATTATGTACGAGTACTTTGGTTCCACTGACATCCTTCTTCCCTCCTCCGTGTTGGGAGTCCAGCAGACAGCGTGCTCCCCTGGATAAACGTAGTGTACTTAGTATACTCTCTGGTTCCACACGTATACTTTAAGTCTACTACATTTCTCCAGGGCGCCGCAGTTCAAACGGGCGTGCTGCATGAAACGCGACACCACGGTGTGTCTCATTACATCATCAGTGTTTCCTCCCAGAGATTGATATGACAAATGAGAACAGTTTATGTTGCCTTTGAGCTGAGATACTTCAGCAGTATCATGTATGAGCCAATTCATTTTTAGTTACCCCGAGGAAATTATGCATTAGCAGCATTAGCACTCCGTTTTAAATCTTCCAGTGTCCCAAATCCCAACGTATTAATATACTTGAGAGCTGCACTTGGACGGGAAGAAAGCTGTTGATTTAGTAGAAGTAGAACCCCAGGGGAAGGAAAAGGAGTAGGTGTGTGAAGAGAGGGGCGAGAAAACGTTGCAAAAGGTTTTGGTTCTGATTGGCATGCCAGTTTTTCAGATAATATCAAATTTAATAAATTGCTGACTTATTTTGTTTGTAAAACCTTAATATGTATAGTAACTGCAGCTGCCAGATAAATGTAGTACAGTAATAAAGTACAATACTTCCTTTTCCCTGTCATGATACATTTAGAAGTACTTCGATAAATGTACTAAGCGACATTCCAACGCTGCAATAGATGAACATGACCAGATATGAGCAACAGCACGCTCATGGCAGTGAAGGTGTGATTCCCATGATGGCAGCTGAGGTTTCGGGGCATGAATCCACGCAGCGCTTGAAGTCTTCAACTCGCCTCAACACACTGCTGCCATAGTTATGGGCTGGGAGGAACTGAAGACTGAAAGTGCCACACAGTGCGGCTTCCTGTTCGTTCATCTGTGGCCCTGAAAGCTCAGTTAGCAGCCCAATCTTCACACACACACACACACACACACACACACACACACACACACACACACACACACACACACACAAGCGCGCAGAAAGGCTTCCCGTCCGTCATCATCAAAGAAAGTTAAATGTCTCCTGATCTCAAAAGTGACAAAGAGACGGGCAGTCCAACAGAGGAGACGGACTGAGGTAGAAGCAGATAAAAAGAGACGGGGACAGATAAAAGAGTGTGAGAAGAAGGAAAGGTCACCGTAACACGCTAATCAAAATCAAAGCCGCGTTACCTTTTGGAGATTACAAAGAACTTTCTTCCTTTTCTCTCTCGTCCCGCCCGTCATTGTTCTCCTTCTCCATCCGTCTTTCATCTGATGCGTCTGTTTCTTTCATTCATTCATTGCTTCTTTAACTGCAATTTTCTATATTTTATTCCGTCTTTGTTTAATTTGCACTTAGTTCTCCCCTCTTTTCCCTGTGTGCATCACTTTCCCTCCTCATTCTCTTTACTTTCGTTCTTTTATTCTTTAGTTCTTGACTTATCCTTCCTTACTTTCATCTCCTTTTCCTTTCATCACATTGATCACTGTTTCTTCTTTATTTCTTCCCTTCATCTTTACTTAATCACCATCTTTCATTAATGTACGTTTTCTCTTTTTACATAATTTTAGACGAATTGGTGGTTAAATGAAAGACTACAAACTTCAAGAACTACAAATAAACACTCCCAGTACTTATTGCATACTGTGTTTTACTGTTCTGTTTATTATTATTATTATTATTAATACTATCATGTACATTAAGCGTAGAATCATGCATGAGCTGTCTGCTCTGTGATGCTTCTATCTGTTTGCTGTTATTAATTAAGCCAGTCTCATAATGACTGTGGTAATGATTTATTGAAGGTGAAATGGTGCCCAGAGCACCTTGAAGTTTGCTCTGCTGTTAATTAGGACGGCTGGTGGCAACAAACAGATTACCTCCTCTTTCATTCTGTTTTCCTGCGCTTGAATGTCAGTGATGTAACCCTCACAGGCGGGGGGGGTGTTGATGCTGTTATGGTTTCAACACCATGATAATAATGTCTCACCTCTGTCTTTCATCTGTGTGTTTGTGTGTATGCCTTTTAGTGCATCATGCATGCAAAGTAGAGCAGATAATTAGACATGACCTGCTCTTGATTCTGATCTACAGCAGTTTAGTTCACTCTAATCAATAAACAACACACACTGACGTCAGCAGTGATGCCTAAATATTAACTACCATTATGTGCATCAATGAATTACTGAACATGTCTAATGGAAACAGGCCCAGAGGCCCAAAGTGTCAGGGCTGTCCCCTGGCCTTCACCTACAAAATATCACTCAAAGAGACACGTACCAACGAGGAAGAGACTCAAAATGACCACAAAGAAAACATAAAACGACTACAAAGAGACCAAAGCAACTACAAAGAGATGAAGAGCAGCTGCAAAGAGATACAAAGAGACTCAAAATGACACAAAATTACCACAAAGAGACACAAAAGGGCAAAATAACCAGACAAAAAATAACTACAAAAAGACCAAAACAAATACAAATAAGAAAACAGTTAGAGGACACACAGACAGACACAGAGGACACACACAGAGAGATGCGATGAAAGAAAAAAGAGTGATAGCTCACCTGTTTGTTCATGAATATATAGATGAAAGGGTTGATGACGGTGGAGAACTTGGCCAGCAGCGACGGCGTGATGGTCGCCTCCGGTGTCAAAAGGTCTCGGGGGCCGAATGTTGCGAGCAGAGCAGCCACTCCGTAGGGCAGCCAGCAGACCAGGTAGCACACCACCATCACGACGACCATCACCAGCACCCGCTGCTCCCTGTGGCGCGTCGCCGCTGAGCTCACAACGCGCACCTGCGAGAGGAAAAAATAACTTAATTTGTACGGTTTCAACAGCTTGAAATCTAGTTAATTTAGCCTGAAAGTTCAGGAGACACTCTGTCAGTGTGCTCTGCATCTGGGGCCAGTTTATATAAAATGCTCTGAACATACAGTCACTAAAAGATTGTTCCCCCACAGGGACTTTAATCTCTGTCATAGGATGAAGCTGTTCTTAGTGTCTATAATGTTGAACTACCTGAAGACGCAGCCAATAAGAAGCCTGCTGCAAATAATCCAAATGTAAAGGAAGAACAAAACTTTTTCTCAAGAAAGTAAATTCTCTTCCCGTTCTTTTGGGCTACAACCACCATACGAGGTGTAACTGCTGCTGATTCCAGGAGTGAGTGTGTATCGTGTCTCTACAACAATCAGCAGCGGTTAAGTAAACTTCAGTAAACTTCAGTCTCGCTATGAAGTAGAAGTCTCCCTGCCTCCCCTCCCATGGTTCTTCAATCATGCTGGAGAGGCGACACTCTTTAGGTGTTGCAGTCAAATTACCACTCTGCAGTCAAATTACCACTCCCATAGGGAGCCTTCAAGCATGAACATGCCCCCCAGCTATTTCCCCTTGTTATCTTGCTCTCTGTAACTAGTCCAGCCTGCAAAACCCGGATTATGGAACGGTCCAGGCAGAAGTCCTCATTTATTGGTCTTACACTGCAGTATAACTAATTTGCAAAAAAAGGCCACAGACTCCCTATGTCTCCGTCTGCTAGGGTCAGAAGCTCGTTATAACCAAACACCTGACTGAGAGCAGAGACACACACAATCATCATTTAATACATCGACAGAGAGATCCGACGACAAGAACAACAGAACTGAATCTATTCAAGTTTTCATTTCAAGGAGCTGCAATGTAAAGCCAAACCATCACATCCTCCTCTGCCAACATAAATATTGAATTAGGAAAGTTAAATACTCATAAAATAGGGCAATATAATAATATTAATAAAACTAAATCTGAAGAATGAATGAGTTTGGGGTTCATGCTGTTATTCATTTGAGCGTCTCTAATAACCACTTAAATTTATGTGTAATCTTGCTTTTGCATAACAAATCATTTTGCAAAATGTAGCATGCAACATGTAATACAGAGCTGTGCATTAGTAATGCATCCGCCACAAAGACAAAGAGAGACACATTTAATAAAAAGCACATCTCACACTTCTGCGTTTATATTACTCGTTCTTGCTAACTTAATTTAACTTTCCCTAAAAGCTGTATATTGTTGTGATATGTTTCTCAATTTCATGAGGTCATATGGTTGGTTTTCATATTTTAACCCTTGAGCTACAAATTGTACTTTACATAACTTTAGATTGTTTACCTCCCCAGGCAACAACTGGGTTCTATTCATTTAGAAAACAACTTACAGAGGGAAGAAAATGTGTTTCTACCATGTCAGAGAGTCAAATTAAGAGAACGGAGAAGAACACATCAGTGCTGGAATATAGTCAAATGCTCAATCTAGTGTCACATTCAGAGGTAATATGTTTTATTATTTGTTTTTATTATTGTCATTAACTTCAAGAAGGCGGATCTTTATTTCAGGGGGCACACATGATACCCCTCCTCCCTTAAGAATCTGGGTGTAGTTTCTGTAATTTATTCAACGTATCCTCATACAACGGTTCGTACATCTGACAAAAAAATAAGTCGTCGTTTTGGCTATACAACTAAAATGTATTAATATTACAGGTCTGTAAAGTGAAGCCATGCAGAAGTGTTTTAAACTTTGAACCATTTTCGAAGATCTCCGTATTTATTTTTGTCCCCGTTCTCTTCTTGTATACTATATGGTATTTATTGCAGTGGAGCCCTCCAGATTTATCAATATTTGAATGATAATATGATGAGAGTTATGGGGTTGTTGCCTTTATATATTGTTATATATTATATAATCAAGTCTGATCAAACCTCACCCAAACCGTCCTGATGAAACAGAATGTTGGAGTGTCAAACTCTAATTAATTAATACCTAAAATGTTTTACTGTTTTGAAGAAATAGTCCTGCTCAATATTTGAAACAAGTTTTCAGGGTATTTTTAGAGAGTGTGGAGCGTTGCGTCTTCTCCGCAAAACTGTAAGAAAATGATTGACTGTACGTCTGCTGTTTTTCAACGGTCCTCATCGTTGCAGCCTTTGTTTGAAAATGTAAGCAATAAATTGTTTAGTAGATTATAGTTTTAAAGCAAGTCAGCTGGAGTTAGCACTAATTAGCTATAGCCGGCTACAGCTGATAAAATATTTCAGCTAAATCACCAGTTGTTGGCTTGAATTTAAAAGCCTACTTTATTGTATCAAATATGATTATACATTTTGACTTATGTAAACTGCACTGAAAAAGGTACTTTAAACTCGGCGATGTATTGAATTAAACATCTATTTTGGGGATTTTTACCTTCCAAAAGGTCATTACTGTGGTTCATTAAGTTGTGTTTTTATTAGGTCTTATAGAACAGTTATTAAGGAGCACAGGAATCTGTTGCTGCTGTATTACAAGCGCCGATATAATCATTCTCACAAATGCGAGCTATTAGCGTAATATCCATGATGAGAAGAAAGTAAACAAATCATATAATTCAGAGAGAAAAAATGCAAATAGTTGCACAACTGCATCATAATCTCAATCATAATGTGCATTAATGCCGAAAATAGTGCTGTAAGATGTATTGAAATGACAATAAAATGGTTATGAATACCAAATAAAAACAAATTAAGCTCACAGTGAGAGGGAAAATGGTAAAAGCTTGAAGACACTCGCCCCCCCCCCCTCCATTCATTTCTCTTGTGCTCTTAGAGATTAAATTTGTGTTCTGCAAAAACTCTGGGACTGGCTTTGTGTGTGCGTGTGTGTGTGTGTGTGTGTGTGTGTGTGTGTGTGTGTGTGTGTGTGTGTGCGTGTGTTGAGAAAGATGCATGCTGTGTTGGCAGGGTGTTATCTTCACCCTGCAGGTAACACCAAGGCTGCTGAGACAATGTACAACATGTAACACATGCAAACCCAAACACACACGCTCTCACGCAGACAAACAATATGCAGGCTGCAGAACTTACTCTTGAGCAATTATTTTTGTCTGAGTGAAAAAGAATTAACAACTCTGCCAAAGAACTTCACACAACGTTAGATTATAAAATCACCACATCACAACAAAGCTGTGAACATATTTAGGATTGTTATCAGTTCATTAACTGAAGGTGTTATTTATGCGATTCTTGTTTTTGAGATTCTGGCAACATGTCTGTCTTCATGAAGTTCAATGTTTCATCAGGTCGGTAATCAGGATGCTAGTTTAATAACCTGCAGTGGATCGCCAGCAGCTATGAATTTAATATGTAAATGAGCTCTGTGTGTTGTGGACTCTCTACTACCTGAAGCAAGATGAGGCAAAAGCAAAACTGACACGTGCAATGAAGACAGTTATCTGTCTGCCTTCAGGCTCGCTGACAACTCTGCAGAAATTGGGGTTTGTCATTCAACAAAATCACAAACAGCTTCCTCAAATGTCCCACAAAGCATTCAATCTGTTTATTTTGGTCAGCAGTTTATTTGATGAGCTCCAAAAAAAAGTGTACACAAGCCTTCATTTGGAGTCCAATATTCAAGTCACCTTTTAGCTGTTTAATATCTTTTTAGCAGCTAATGCTTCATCTAGATCTGCCATTTGGTTCAGGCTGGTATCTATCTTTTGATAATAACAGCTTTCTGCTGGAAACAACACTGATGACAGCAGTGAGAGGGAAACTAAGTAAAGTTAAAGTAAAGTTGAGGCTCAAAAAAGCATGACAATGAAGTGAAAGATGGTTGCTCCATAGTGCTGAGGGGAGTTGCAGAGTTGCTTTTAGTTGGTTTTGGGGGATTATTGTCCAGAGGCTATGCATGAAAACAGAACAAACCCAAGACTGCTAACCCAAGAGTTATCTTCAATAAAAGCTGAATCATTTATAATCCATAAAGCATCAGTGAATTATTTAGCAGAACTTAATGAAGTTATTTCCTGAAACTTTTAAACCTGCCGACGAGGATCCATCAACATATCTGCCACCTGCCACTACATCTGGCTCTGTTTACCTCAGTTTAATTAAGTCAGAAGGCATCACGAGCTAAAACAAGCGAGTCTGAGGAGTTATTCTCTCTCTCTGTCATAAGTCCCTCAGTCTTAAGGCATTTAATGACGACTTCCAGCAGATGTGAATTCATCTGCCACTGCACCAAACGAGGATATTAACCCATCTTATCAGTCTAAAGGTCAAAATCCAGACTGCTATGGAGAAGAACATCTCATCCCCAGTGAGTGAAAATTGCTCAAATTAATCTCAGCAGACCACTGATCACTGATGGGAAATCGCTGTGTGCATGAAGACTAAACTTAAGAGCAAATCTTCTCCTACACTGCAGGAGGCAGTGGTTCTGTTCGTAAACACATCCCCGCTGGTTGAACCTGCTGCTTAAGTGCCTCTTATTTTCTGAGTCACAATGTGTTGAGGGCTCTGTCTCTTGCTTTTTGTTACGGTGCTCCCCTGAGGTGATTTGAACATGATTCATATTTTGCACTCCATGTTCTGTTCCATCTGACTGTCCCACAAATTTGGAATGAGCTTAGATATAAACTCAAGGAAAGGTTTATTAGGAGAAATATTTCATATCAATAAATATTAATAATAAATACATAATATGCATGTATTTGCAGAACAGAAATAATTTAGTTGACATATTAAAGTCAAAGTTGTTTAGTAAGAGAGTTTGGATTTCTGTAACTCCATAGAAAAAGTACTAAAATAACCACATACATGTGTATGTTTGATGTTTTCTCTCCACTACTCTGAAAGTCTCAAAATTGACCAGTGTCTTGCCTTAAAAAAATATTAATATATATTATAGATCAATAATTATAAATACAGCACTTCTGAGCTGTGAGCAAAATGCTCTGCATGCTAACATGTTGACGATGACAAAGCAAGCAAACATGCTGTCAAGCAGGTATGTTTACCATGTTTATTCTATTTCAGCATGCAAATTTTTGCTAATCAGTTGCTAATTGTCCAAAAACACAAAACACAACAGAATCTGTTGGTCATTAGTTCTGCAGGCATTTGGTAATAAACCAAAGTAAGAACGTTGTTTAGACATTTCACGAAAAGACACAAATGTAAACGTCATGGTGGCGCTAGAGGAAAAATTAGGGGATTAGTAAAGTCATTAGCATTCATCCTCTGGGAAACATGAATGTCCGTAACAAATTTAGTATCAATCCATCCTGTATATGTTGAGATATGTCTCAAGATAAGTGAAAACTATAACCTGCTGGTGATGCTGGATACAAGTTCAGGGAAGGACAAAGTCATTAGGATTCATCCCCTGAGGACCATGAATCTCTGTGTAAAACTTTAGTGCAATCCATATAGGTGTTGGGATAGAGATGGACTTGAGCGATGCCGCTACGGAAATGATTAATAGTGTTGTGTTTTCACAGCTGATTAATGCTTTATAATCTTAAGAATACAAGAAATGCACCATTTAATGTTCATACAACCATAACAGGTGCCTTATGGGTGGAAACAAACTGCAACAACCATTCGTGTAATCTTTCCACTTCCTTCTAGTGAGCACTATTTTATAATATTCAGGAAAACTTTGTTACTTTAATTTCAAATAAGTTCATACAAATACACTTTAAATGAGACCAAGTTTTAAAAAGCAACAACAAAAACAGTTCAGTGTGCTTGCAGGCATTGTGGAGACCCACAGAAGCATGGCACATGATCCAGCAAATGGTGTGGCAAATTAAATTATTGTGCAAACAGCATCAACAATGAACCACAAAGTGTGGTTCATTGCCGGCAACAAACACGTTTATCCATCTTGCACAAAGTTATGGGAAGACATATGACGCACAACCAAACACTGAGGTAAGTCTAATTCATAGAAACACTCAGTAACTATACCACGAGGCAGCCAAACAGATTACATAAAAGCAATAATTCATCATCAAAATGACGGAAAAAGCAAGCAGCCACACTTTCAGATGAACACCTAACATTACAAACACAAACAGAGATACACATCCAGGATTTTGGACATCAACGACAAATTGATGTCGTTCAATTGCCTTTAATGCAACTTTTATCTCCAAGAATGATGGTCAAATGCTTTTATCACATCATTTTAAAGATATTGACTTTAAAAACATCATGATCAACTTTTAAAACCCACTGCCTATCAATTATGTGAAGCTGTAGACTATAAACTTCTCCCCAGATCATTGAGACCCCAACATTACTAAGGAAGGCATGGCCTTAGTGTCTGTGGTCCCTGCAGCCCTGGTAAACACTGTTGCACACAGAGAAAAGAAAACCAGCTAAATTAAGAGTTTTTGTCTCTAGTGATTAGCTGACAATGTGTGTGAAGGTCTGCAGCCTCTAAATTTAACCACGACAGTCGTCTGTAATCTTGTCATTCACACCAGCCTGAAGACAAAACCTCTGTGACGCACAGCCTTCTAACTTAACTCTTTGGAATTCTCCCACCAGAAGGTGCCACCCTCAACTTTCCTCTAACCTACTAGTTTTCCCAGCTTTGTTTTACTGCAACGCAAACTCAACAACAGCAACGCCTCACAGTCAGAAATACCCAAACAAATTGATCATTTCAGTGTTGGTGGAGAAGGTCATACTCTTTAAGGACGCTCTTAAAGACATCCAGCAGCAACACGTGTTTTGCTGAGAATCTGCCTCAACGAACACATGAACTTAAAGTCAACAAAAGCTTAACAAGCAAGAAAGATGCTGGGGAATATTGAAATTAATTTCTATTAAAATGGAATCAAGGGTCAAAAACCAAGCAAGTAGTCAAAAAACTACTGGCTCGTAGACACTCGCTCTGCGATTTACAACCATAACGGGGTGTTACGCTTTGAACGAAGCATAATTTGGAACAAACTCTCTCAATCACATTTGCAGAATCACCTGTCTGATGGCTTGCAGCAGCTTGCCGTATGAGTAGAGGATGACGACGAACGGCAGTACCAGGCAGAAGGTGAACAGGCAGACGATGTAGGAGATGTTGTTTGGCGTCTGGGTCCTCCAGTCCACCGAGCAGGTGGTACCCGGACCCTCGGGCCCGTATTTGCTCCAGCCCAGCAGTGGAGGTACAGTCCAGGCCACAGAGTAGAGCCAGGAGAAGGTGATCCCTCCCAGCACTGGGCGGAAGTCCCTGCCGTCGGCTATGGTGGGCTTCATCATGGTGCAGTAACGCTCGTAGGACAGGACGGCCAGGGAGATCAGGGAGACGATGCCTGAGGAAGAGGAAGTATCGGAAAAGGGGTCAGTAGGTGTGTAACAAAATAAAGTAGCAGAACTGGCGATGCAACGATCCGATACGGACTCAAATAGCTGGATCGGGTATCGGTGATAGTGGTGCAGATCTATTCAATGCAATTCTATGTGTACGTATATGCACAGAAACATTGATTTGAGGAGCGGAGACAGACAGCTGAACAGCCTTTAACTACCTGTGAATTATGAATTTATTCTATTGGAGTACACTGTTGGTGGACTGACTCAGTCCGAAATCAGAGCTAATCAGCACATGTTTGCTAAAGTGCTGGTCCAGGGACACTTCACCTCCGTTACAATGAGTCTCCCAGGGACAGAGCCTTTGATAATAATCACTGTACCTCTATGCGTAGGCTACTGAAGGATTCTGATTTGCTGACACACAAACACACACACACGCACACACAACAAAGAGCGAGAATCGTGAGAAAATTGGGAATGATTTTGTGTGTGTGTGTGGCCGTTTTTTATGACATTGTGGGGACTCGCCTTCCTTATGGGGACAAAATGCAAGTCCCCATAATGTCAATCATTACATTTTAGGGTGAAGACTTGGTTTAAAGTTAGGGTAAGGTTAGGTTTAGGCTGGTAGCGGTTATGGTTAGTCTCCAGGAAATGAATGCGAGTCAATGTAATGTCCCCAAAAGTCATGAAAATAAGTGTGTGTGTGTGTGTGTGTGTGTGTGTGTGTGTGTGTGTGTGTTTGTGTTTGCAGGTGGGTGAAGAGGGAGTAAGAGCCCTCTGTATTCATGACTGATGCTCTCTGGTTAGATAAGACACATGGACTCAGAAGTACCCCTTTGGGTCATACATACTTCATTAACATACCGTGTAAAAATAATAAAAGATTTAATCAGTTCTTTATTTATTGAAATATTAAACTGAGTTATAAAGAAAAAGGACAAAAGGCCATTAATGTCCTTATGTGTTGAATGTTTTATACAATTATTGAATATTTCAAATGATTCTAGTTGAATACATTTGTAGGATGGATTGTTCATTACCAATTATTTTTCAAATATTACCACTAGGGGCCGCCAAATGACAATGTTCAAAGCCTACATATCAGAGTCTTAAAGGGGTTATATCATTAATACACATTTTCAGTGTTGTGCACATACTGTATCTGGAGTGTCTATCAACCCACAAACCCATAAGAATAGTTAATTGTGGGATGTCTGGATCATAATACATGTGATTCAACAAGCAATTCAGATGTGGCTCCCCTTGGCACACACATCTTGAACAAATACCTTTGTAAAGGTGCAGCATATTTTCAAAGTTAATCAGAGCAGATTGTGTTTTTTCAGGAGGGGGTCTTAAAACGGAGCATTTCAGACAAAAGGGTGAATACAGGTTTATTCAGACAGACAGTTTGAGGAAAATAATGTGTTTTTTTGAACATTAAAGCATGTAAACATGTTCTAGGAGGAACCCAGAATACAAGTGGCCTTTTAACTGTTTAACTGAAAGCATTAGGTGGTGCAAATTCTTATTGTCTGATATTGTCTGTTAATTATTAATATCCTTACAAGCCATGAATGTTGGGAAGCAGTGGGTTTAATCAGGCACAGTGCGCTAAAGAAAATACATAACCGTGGAGAGGCATTATTTTTGGCCGCTTGGGTGGCAGCAGATCAAGCGGAAAATCAAGCAACGGGAATAATATCATCATATCACGTTTTCTATTGCACATCCAGCAGATACAGAGCGGCATTAGCATTCATTTTTCCTCCTGGTCACCTGATTAATATTCACTTTGCTCTTTTATGGTCTCCACCAACTTCAAATGAGGGAAATACCGTGTGTCCGTGTGGGATCAGGAAACCAAATTATTTCACGACAAACTTTATCCATAACCTGCAGGATTATTAGACGCACAAGAAAAATAATCTGTGTTGAAATTGTAAAATCATGGATGAATAAATCTTGTCATGTTATGACACCCACTGCCTTTCCAGCCCAGTTTGGTGGATTATATTGACATGAACGGCCTCAGCTACGTCAGCAACAGGGAACCTTCTCTTAACAGCGACCGTTTTTCCGTTCATTTCCTGTAATGATTGCACAGTCCCTCTCCGCTGCGCCTGCTGGGGATTCAGGGGGCGACGTATCAGTCCCTGACGTTGGCTTTGATTGGGAACATGGCCCACTATGATTCCCCACCATGCCTGTTAATAGGTTTTTCACCTGAGGTTTGATTCTTCTTCACCCTGCTCCAGAGTGGTGCGGAATAGATTTATGGTAAATGAATGACCCAATGTCCTAAGCCTGAGTCAGCACGGGAGCTAATCATCTTTCATTGTCTCCCACTTTACTCTTCTCTCGCTCTCTAAATTTGTATTGCCCTCTTCCTCCCTGTGTTAGTCTCTCCCTCACCTCGGTCTCCGTCTTTGCTTTTTTCTTTAACATTTGTGCCAAATCAGACCTTTTCTCACCAAATATTACTGCACACTCAGCAATACCCCCAGCACACAAAGAGAGCGTTTCACACGCACTGACTGCAAGTAACAAGATTAATCTTGTCATATAGCATCTTAAAACTCCTGCATATAATTGGAGGTGATTGGTGAAACCTGATTTCTTGAGTTAGATTAGTCCTGGAGAAAGATGATCTTTCAGGTTTCTAATTAATTTTTTTACTTTTTCACGTGTGCACAACAAAAGGGAAAGTATCGAGTGACGGGTGGGGAAATGCCCTAAAGCAGTGTCATCATGACATTGATTATCTTTGTGTTTTGGACAGTCACATTGGAGTAGAGGGAAGTCAATGTACAGATCAATGTAACCGTTGCAGCTCAACACGAAGCAATGCATCCTTGTATTCAAAATGACACCGGGTATCCTCTTCATGTCTGAATAAGTTGGTTTTCACAGCTGAGAAGCCGACTATTTGTAAAAGTAAGGCATATGCTGTGAGGAAAACTGTGTCTTGTGTTACTAATACACTTACTCCCTGTAAACGTAAATTGAAATGCTCCCTGCTTAATTTCATGGCAGTTAAAAAAAAAAAACGGTAGTCAGAAACCGTAGCTCCAGTGTTGTCTTGGTAATCGCAGCACATGCAGAGTGTGAAACGAGAAGTCCCAGCTCTGTATTTACATCCATCCTGCCAACCTGAGTAGATCCATTTCTGTGTTTCGGGGGCCTATTGATAACTGTTGGAAGTAAGAAGTTACATTTGCCTCCGTTTGCTTTTTGTAAAGTTTTCTTTTATTGAGAAAGGTATCTTCTGGTCTGAAAAAGTTAGACGACAAACATTGAATTCAGCTCCCTAAAGAAGAAAGCCTAAAAAGGTATTAAAAAGTCTTAAATTGCATTCTCTTTATTGAATTTCAGTCAGCACCATGAGACTTTTATTCATCCATTTTATGCAGCTTATTCGATCCCCTTAACTGAATGCATTTTATGATCAGATATTATTGTTATAAACAGAAACAAAGTATGGAAGAAAACATGATATAATATCAAATAACTCTCGGCCGTATTGTCCCTACTAGTTTTCCATCAAACTTTTGTTTTGTCCATTAATCCATCTTCCACTTACATATCGGATATTCCAGACATCTCTCGCTCCAGCAACATTTCCAGCGCTTCCTGGGGAACCCCAAGGCATTCCCAGGCCAGACGAGATACATATTTCCTCCAGCGTGTTCAGAGCCCAGCCACCCTCAGAAGAAAGCTTCATTTGGCTGCTTGTATCCGCGATCTCATTGTTATGGTCAGTACCCCAACCTTACAACCGTATGTGCTGGTCGAAACTTAGATGTAGTAAATCGAGAGCTTTGCCTTATGAATGTTTTCCCTCTTTTCCACAATAGTCCAGTACAATTCCCACATAACTGCTGACATCGCACCGAACCGCCTGTCCATCTCACCATCCATTTACCATCAATTGTGAATAAGACCCAGCAATGCCTTGAACTCCTTTGCTTGGGTCAGTGACTCGCTCCCAACCCGGAGGGTGCAATCCACCGTTTTTTCAGCTGCAAACCGCCATGTTTGCCTTTGTGTACAGTATATGGACAAAACTACATACAAGGACCAGATGGCTTAAAGCAACAACTCCGGTACCCCATATTCCCTCAATACCCCCCATAGGACTCTACAAGGGACACGCTCATAAGCCTTCTCCAAGTCCACAAAACACATGGAGACTGGATCGGGAAAATGCCATGTCCCCTCCAACAGCCCTGAAAGGGTAAAGAGCTGGTTCACCGTTCCACAGCTAGGATGAGGCTGCATTCCCCTTCCTGGATACCCCAATAATTGGAGCACACTCTCCGGTACCCCTTTTTAAAAACTCTCAGGCTCCTCAGGCACTGTACCCCTGACCTCTATGCATCACTGAAGAAGACCAACAATGTCCAGAGCCTTCAGCATCTCAGGGCGAATCTCATCAATACCTGGCGCCCTGTTGTTGAGGAGCCTTTTGACTACCTCTACGAACTCTGCCAGGGATATGGATGGGCCTTAAAACTCTGCCTCCTCCGCAGGGGACATGTTGGCTTTTGTCTGAGTCCACAGCTCTCCTCCCCTGCTGAACACAGCCTGAACTAAGCCTGTTGTTTAACAATTTGCCAGAACGTCCTTGAGGCCAATTGAAAATCCTTCTACATAGTCTTTTTTCGGGTTTTTGCTTTGGCAACCACCCCAGCTGCTGGCCAACCGGTACCCGTCTGCTGTTTTTGGAGACCTCTGTGCCAGCCAAGACCTAAAGGACTCCTTCTTAAGCTTCACGGCCTTCTAGTGAGTTCTTAGATTGCCGCCGCGACAGGCAATGTCGACCTTTCAACCACAACTCCTAGCAGCCGCTTCCATACATTTGTTTCCTGAAACACGTATTAAACTGGATTCGATATGGTATTAAATTGAACTGGTTGAACAAATATTTAATTAAAGGAACACTAGGAAGTCCCTTCCTGTGGTACTTGTATCATTAAGTGCTCGTTAAGTGCTTTGCAATACATTTCTAACATTCACCGATTCATTCACTGAATGTATGCAGAGGCTGCCATACAGGGGCCACCTGCTCATCAGGACGTAATCTAAATGCTCATTCACGCACACACAGATGGCACAACCATCGGGAGCAATTGGAGTTCAGTATGTTGCCAAAGGACATTCGACATGCTGACTGGAGGAGCAGAGGAACGAGCCGCCAGATAGTGGCCTACCGCTCTACCTCCTGGGCCACTTAATGCACACAAAGATACTGTGGCTAAATATGCATTCTAAAGAGGCAGTGCAATTGAAGATAAATCTCCTCCTCAGGCATTTTTTCAGTTAAAAAAAACACAATTTAGTTTGAACTCTGCAGAGTTCAAACCTACTTCTGAATGGTGAAAGGTTCAAATTTAACTTTCAGTTCTAGTCACTTCCACTAAAGGTAATTTCCTTATGATAGACTTATTATTTGTATTACTTCTTCTTGACATACAATTACACATTGCTTACAGTCTCTCCATCTGCAAGAGTACAACGTGAATTAACTTGAACTTATAGGTTATTTATTGGCATTCTGTCTGTTTTTTCCACAATTTGATCAATTCTGACCAAACTACTCGCATACATATTTGATGCTAGGGTGCCCATCTCTCTACTCCAGAGAGCCAATGATCAGCGTAGTCCAGAATTCAAACTTTAAAGCATTAAATTATTAAGGAATAGAGTCGTAATCATTTAATTTGATGGGAAAGAGATAGAAGACGGAGTACTCCGCCTTCTCTCCTCAGACCATTTTTTGACCTGAACTCTAAGTCCAGACTCCACAGCAAGGACAACTTATTTAAGAGCAACAACTCCTCGATGCGAATCCAGACCCCCAAGGGACACCGAGCGATTTAAGAGCAACAACACCTTACAGCACCTTATTTTAAGTCCATACTCCAAAGATGAAACAACTTATTTACGAGCAACAACACCTTATTGTGCGTCCATACTCCACAGGGAAGCAACCGTTTTTAAGAGCAACAACACCTTGCTTTATGTCCAGACTCCACAGAGAAAACAACTGATTTAAGAGCAACAACACTTGACCGCACCTTACTTCAAGTCCAGACTCCAGAGAGGAAACAACGGATTTGAGAGCAACAACACCTTACTGCATCTTACAGTACCCCCAAGAGAAGATAGGAGATTTAAGAGCAACAATACCAAGAGAGCAGTAAAAGTAACCAAGATAGAGGAGGTGAGTAAAGGGGAAGAGAGGTCTGTACTTTTAATGTATTAACAGATTGTTCACTTAAGTTAGCTACGAAGAGAAAATCGTCTATTCAGTGAGAGCATGAAAACACTGACAAACATAGCAGGATCACCCCCCGATCATCTCTCTTCTGGTTGTCTTCGCTCCAATGGCTAGAAAATTAGGATCCTAGTTTCTTGAACATTAATCAAGACATGGCAGTAATTAGGGAGACTGTCCTGAAACTGAGAGGTCACAGGATTGATTCGCAGCACTGGTGAAGAGCTCTGTCAACAATCCTGTATGCACACATTTTAAAATCAGACACAACCCTTAAGGATCAAGATAAGAACCGAACAAGATCAGAAATGCTTTTTCCATGTTTTTTGTGATTTCTTTTTTTGTTGTGTTTTGTTGTGTTTTTTGTTGTGTTTTTTTTTGTTGTTCTGCATCTCTCCTCTTCCCTAAAAAAAGTAAATTTAGCTGTGTGACCAAGTTTGAACTATGACATTACGATATTATTTATGTCTGCAGGAAGTTATGTTTCAATAACATACATAATCAGCAGTGAACAGCGCATTACCTTCACAACTTAATATGACTGTAATTGAAATAAATGTCAGAATGAAATTGGTTAAGAGGATTTTAATCATACTGCTCATCTGCTGCAGGCATTGACATTTCTTCATGCTGCTACAGCAACATATGTCATAGAAACTCTACAGTAACCTATTTAATTATAAGGGAACGTGCTGCTGCTTAGCCTTACAATCATGAAACGCTCTGACTTTTGCTTCCTCTATCGTTTTGGATAAAAATGCATGGTGTGCAGAATGGTCAAATTGAAAAAGAAAGACATTAGAGGGACCAGATAGTCACACTTTTAGCAACATTTAAAGTTAATGTTTGAGAAAAGAAGGCAGTGTACAAAAATACACAAAGGCTCTTTCTGACTTTTTTTCAACGCTGAAAAATGAGATATGCAGATTTAAGTCGTCAATAAGTAACGTTAGTGTGTTTCTTTGATAGTGACACACACCAAAGAAAATGAAAACAGTTGCTTACCTAAACATGCGTTAACGAACCCGTACCAAATGCACCCAGCGCGTCCGATCAGCCACCGCCCCTGGGTGCTGGCCGCAAAGCTGAACGGGGTGCCCAGCATGCTGACCAGCAGGTCGCTCGCAGAGATGCTCACCAGCAGGAGGTTCATGGGCGTGCGCAGAGCCCGGTACCGGCAGAACAGCGTGAGCACCAGGAAGTTACTTAGGAACCCAAAGGTGCCGATGAAGCCGAGGCACACCGCCACCACCAGGTGCCCCTTCGGGCTCAGGGACGGAGGAGGGAGAGAACCGGACGCCTCCTCGTACGCGTCCGTCGCGGTCGCCGCGGTGCCACCGGCTCCTCCCCCGGGACAGTGCACACAGCTCAGGCTCACGTTGCAAACGATCATACCGGGCTGAGCCGCGAAGTTTGCACCAGCCCGAAGTTTGCACCACAGGACGGAACCATCCAGTCTCGGTGCTGTGGACTACACTAACTCATCTGGAGAGGCGAAGGCGCACGTGGGGGTCCTCTGTTGCACCGTGCGCGCATGTGGCAGCTTTTAATAAAGGAAGAACTAATAAACGGTGGGCTGTCAAGTCCAAAACAGCTTCTTGGCGATTGAGTGAGGCTTCAGGCAGCAGATGCCGGGGTCATGCTAGATCCGCCCCTCCGCCGAGCGTCCCGGGTCCAGAGAGGAGCGCTCCTTTTCTTGCGCGGCGACCGGTGGAGCGCTAAGTGCGCCTGAGCTTTTATCACTCAAAGCACCTTTTAACGCGCTGGGGGACGAAACCCCTCAACACGAGGCAGCGGGGTGGTGCGTGTATGTGTGTGTGTATCTTTGAGGATGCATGTGTGTGATGTTCTCAGACTGTCAATGAAAGCATTGTATAACATAATTCACCGGGATAAAACACGCCGATAATTAAGGAACACTTAGTGGAAGGATGTGTGACAGGCGCGTGTAGACAGCAAGACTCCACTTTTCATCACATTAACCAGTGTAAACCTTCATGATCGATCCAAACTCTACTGCTGTACCACTGTGCATGCATCGAATTATAATAAATCAGAGATTCCTCCTGTCAACAGGAGATAATCTATAAGGTGTCTGCAAGGATCAGCCTGTCATAGCCACAGGGACAAGGACTGATTGCTTCATGAGCTCATTTCAAATATTATGTCGGCCAATCCTTATTTCAAACCAAGTAAATCAAGACAATTGATATATGAAATATATTCTCCAGCATCAGAGGGATTTATCGGTTTATAGGGTTACGGCTTGATGTAAGGGGTCAAGAAATGTAATTATAATAATATAAATGTAATTATTAATGCATCGATGGTATTAGCTCAATCCCTGCCCTTGTGCATTGATTGATTGATTGATTGATTTGTGTATTTGAGTGTCCTGCCCCAGATGGTGTCCAGCCCGCATGGACTTGCAAGACTGGACAACAACAACGACCAGGATGACCACATGACCGTCATAGCATAAAGTTCCACTAATTCCATAACAAAATGATCTCTTTATGTTGCATACAGTGTTCTCTGTCTTTGTTTCAAAGCATTTTCTAGAAATCTTGCAACAGCAAAAAAACATCTACTCGTAAAAAAGCCAACTCAACATATTACATTCAGACAACCAAAACAAATGAACCTCAACTGAATTTTTTCATTCAAATGATTCCCAGAGATTATAAAAAACACACCGCTGCTCTTCAGGAATACCTTTAAATCTGCTTTCCTCCATTGCCAGCGTTTAGGTAGCACACAGAGACCTCTGCCCTCTCTGTAAATTACATTTATATAATGTTCCGTGAAGTAATCCTCTTTGATTTAAACATAGTTTCTGAGCTTTGGCTTATTTCAAATCTCATCCTTCCATTGGTCCTAATGGATCTTGAGTAGTTTTTGTTTGACTATATTCATGTTACACTGTAAATTGTTCCTGAAAATAAAATGTGAATCAGAAAAAGAAAACATTGCAGAGACTTCTCTTGACCATGGGCAACGGCTCTCAACATGTCGACGGCTGAGTCGGCGACTCGCAGCTAAAGGCGCTAACAAAACAAACAACGGCAAACTCGGATTACAACACACATATAGAGGGAGAGCGACTTCATTTCCTGCTCAGGTAGACATTAAACCACTATATCTTCACATAGATAACAGTTGGTTGCTGCTATATTAATGCTGTCAATATCATATTTAGAACCTTCAAGGCAACTTGTAGTGGTGTACAACATCCCACTACTTTCTGCTTTGGAACTTATCGACTAATCATTTCAGCTCTAGTTGTAGGTGGTGGAGAAAACAGAAATTATTCAAACCCAGTTGCCAGACATGAACGTCAGTATTGGATGATGCAGTATTGGACTTTTTGTTTTGTATGTCAACTCTTCTTGCAAACTGCTTTTTTTCTACAATATCTGCATATGGCAATGAGAAAGCCTTCACTTTGCATCCAAGTATATCACGCAGCATCATCAGGAAAGCATCGACATAAGTCTTTTAACAATTTAAATAAAGCACCTATTATGCCGTTATTCTGGTGGGAGCAGTCAGATGAAATGACAGTTCCTTGCAGAGTTATTATGCAGGTAATGTACTGAAACACATATACTTATAATACACACACACTTTGCTCCCCCGCTTTCTCATTTGTACTTTCCTTTTCCTTTGATTTCAATGGTCACCTTTGAAGAAGTTGCACTCTTACACCTCTAGTGAGAAATGAATTATTAACAATATAATTAAATTTAATGAAATTTGCTTTATAAAGAATGTAGCAGTGTTCATGAAAACTTAAGTATAGGACACATTTCCTAGTACCTTTGTCTCTCAACGGACTAATATCCCTTTGATTAAGAATATGTCATTTTTACCAATGCATTATACATACAGCTGTGCAATTGGGGTTACACAATATCAAAGGCTTAATTCTCTGAAAATCAAGTTTTCATACTCTTTACAATCACGTGGATCACACTGGTGGGCATCAGAGCGCCAATCTAGTGGGCTGCAAATGCACAGCCAAATGGATATATGAAATTATTTTTTGTTGTTGTTGTTGTAATTTACAAAGATAGTTATCTGTACATCTACATTTTGGATGCAGTGGCACAAAATGGATCAGATTTTGAAATGGAAAAAGTAATTTGGGAGACGACCCTGCACCAGCAAAGTAATGAAATACAACCCTGAATACGTCATTTCGATTTATAACGGCAGGCAGGATCAAAGGAGAAGGTTTTTTTTGGTCAGTGCCATAATACATATTTGCAGCACAGTTTATTTTACTCCTTTGTGTCATGTTATGGTTTGTCTGTTTACAGCTACTGTGGAAACATGGCAGAAGTTGTAGAAATTGTGTCCAGACTAAAAGAGTTATCAGGTTATTATACACCAAAGAGAAACATACCTTAATATTATGCAGCGCTATTGCTTGTCGTAGATTGAATAATTAATGAATATCAGAATATGATATTATCAAAGATATGTATCAAATCCGGCAGAGCAGCGAGGGAGAGATCTGGCGTACAAGATTCAAACTTCTTTAGTCTTAGTTGGAGCATATTGGAGCCCAAGTGAACGAAGAGGCTTCTTTAGGTTCTTGTTTCAAAGATCGGCTGGATGTCCTCTTAGCATGTAGATGTTTCGGCTCGCAGTGGGCCTTCGATCCTGCAGACAGACATTCTTTACATAAGATAAACGATTCCTTGGATTCACAAATACATTGAATCTCCTTTTGAAACTGAAATGTGGATATTAGGAAAACGTTTTTAAGTACAACATTATGTTATGATAAACTGCCACCTCCTTGGTGGTACATTGAAGCTAGATAATGTTTGACTTGGCGAAGCTGCACCGAGCTGAAATCAAACCAATGCTGAAGTGCCTTAAGTGGCCATTAGGGGGCGACACCTCCGGTTGCAAAAAAAAGTCTGATTGTATAGAATTCTATGAGAAAATGACTCGACTTCTCACTTGATTTATTACCTCAGTAAACATTGTGAACATGAGTTTATGGTCTGCTTTAGGGCGGGGCTACTTTGTGATTAACAGGTTGCTACCACAGTACTGTCCAGTCTGGGAGTTATCCGTGTTTTGTCTTACAACTTTAACCCTTTTTGCAGTGTGTTTTCAGTTCTTGAAAGTTAATTGTAACATTTTGGTTGCCTAAAAGTGCAGTATTCGGTTGTACTTTTTTCCACCTTCTCATGTGTCTTCTGGTTGCAAAAAACCAAGATGGCGACGGCCAAAATGCTGAACTCTAGGCTTCAAAACCATTATCCACAAACCAATGGGTGACAACATGACTCAACAAACAAAACCTCCTTTAATCCCTGGAATGTGTTAATACTTTTGGGGACAATCAATGGGTAGGTTTTTAGTTAACTACTGCAATTAAACATAGACTTGCCCACCTTGGTAGTCAATATTAATCGTTATAATACACATGTATATCACTTTGTATGACAATACCATTATATTCACTTCCTGGAAGAGGGTGTAGTGTTTAAGTTATGCTCTTCTAATGGCCAAAGGCCTCAAAAATACAAAACAAAACACATTAAAAATGATTTATGGTAACAGCTGGTTAAAACCAGAAATAGAGTCGTTTCAGTTTTCAGTGCCACTAAGTGCAGAGAAAATACAGGCAATGAAACCAGATGGAGATAAACACGAGTGCAGCCACAGGAGGCTCATCACTGGTACTTCTAGGTCAAGTGGAGACATGAAGTGATGGGAATTCATTAAATTTGATCGCCTGAATCACTCAAATATCACCTCAACATGTGGTGTAACACATCAAAGTAGTTTTTATGGCTGAAGGTTATGAAATGAGTTAGCAACCCTGTAACTAAGATAAGAGTAGATATATGGATGGAATATTGATGTATTGTGTTTTCCAAGATTTGGCACATTCATGCAGAACTGCATTTGTAGACAAATTGTCAATGACGTTCATTAACAGTAAGAGTCGTGCTATCAAGGTGTATGATATGAAGTGAGGCCGGAAAGCAGGAGCGATAAAAAAAAAACTTATTGCAGGATCGCAGATGGAGAGTGAAAAAAGGTCAACGTGTAAGGTCGGCCTTGAGAGGATTTATTGCAAAAAGCTCATCGTCATCTCAGTTTTCCATTTGTGCATCATATGCCATAATGAGAAGGCAGCAGTTGCCATGTAAACAGGTATTTGTTTCTACGGCTACCGAGAGTAATTTGGCAGCCATATTGTTTTCAATGCAAGCCCTACGGCATGAATGCAGTGCGCTGCTTTATTTCTGAGCGGAAAATTAGATTGTGTGTGTGTAGGAGACACACAATGTGGATTCACTGTAGCATTAATTATTTCAAAATCTAAGCTTTGATATGCAAATTTGTCACATTAATAATATACAAGTAGGCTTTATTATAAAACAAATCATTTCTTTTATGTTCCCGGCACTTCGGGATGTATACGATGTGTGTGTTGATGGAAGACAGCGTGTTTGGTTGTAGTTACAGGACGGCAGACAGCACGAAGGAACAATCACACCTAAATATGCCAGAGACAAGACCCAATTAACGTTGTACTGCAGATGTTGTAATTTTTCACCATCTGCTCCTCCTGTTTCTGCTGCTGCCGTGTCTCCTCATGGATGCTGATCACACCGGCCTCAGGCAGGATGTCATCTTATGTTAGCTCATCAAGATGAGTGGCAAGTGTTGGCCAGGAAGGAGGGATTTACCATATATCCTGCCTAAAGGTGGAAAAGGTTGCTTTGATCAATTAGATGACACGGACGGGAAAAAAAGACGACAATATCCAATTTCTACTTTTGCTCTTCTCTTCTTCATTAACCCTAAAGCTGCATGTGTTAAGTTAGACGTTGACTGTTTTTTGCTATAAATTATTTTTCCAAATATTATTATTTATTTATATTTATTACATCTTTGACAATCGGAATCCGGTTTACTGCTGGTAGGTTTTGCTTTTATTTCATGTATAACTCATTGTTGTGATTTGAAATGATCACATTTTATTATGCGTTATTGGACCATTTAAACTACCAGTTGGAAAAGCAAACCCCCCTGAGTGTTTCAAAGAATGTTTATTTCCATATTATTATATGCATAACATTTAGATCAATAACGGGAAAATTCAACCCTTAAAATATGCAAAGCACTTCCTCAGCGTATGGATCCTATCATCTCGCACACTGCCAGCATCAAACTGAGAATGACCAAAGACATTTTCCATCAAAGAGTTCAAAGTGAAAAGCTTTTGGTTGGAGAGAAAATGACAGAGGGAGATGAAAGTCAGTTGTGTTTACTTCTGCTTTCTCTCTCTTCTTCTTGGGTTCTGTCTCTCAGTGTGTCAGGGGACTCATTTGACCGTGAGTGAGTGGCTGAGTTGGGAAAGGCATCAGTGTCCATTTATCCACACCATTACCCACATCAACCACCGCCGTGACGCTTTGACCTCTGGCAAGTGCTGGCTTGTGATTACAGGAGAGCAGAAGAGGAGAAAGACAGAGACACAGCCTAATGTCGTTTAGGTGAAAAAGTACTAAAAAGATGGTTATTTCAGTTTCCTTTGTAATCATTTCTTTCTCAGAATTAGGCATAAAAATCGCAAAAAAAAAAAGCTTTATTTATTTTTACTATTCATATCTTCTATCCAAAAATTCTAATCAACTCCAATATGGATCAAAAGTATTTCTCCCATTTTTAAATGCATTTTATTACGTGATTGCTAATTACGAAGCACTAAACGAGTTGTTTCCAAAAGCCTCATAACCTGCAAATACTGATGCCTTTATATCTGCGCTACAGTCAGATGCAGCAAGAAAATCCGTCGTTGCTCCTTTTCCACTTTTGGGTTTTTCCTCGGTTAGATAGGTGTTCAATCCTTTACAGTAAGTTGTGATGCGGAAGATATGGAAAATCTTTAAACCACTTCAACTTTTCCCAGCAAGCATCTGCAGGCTCTTCCTCTCACAGCCATTTAAATTTTAGTAGGGTGAATATCAGGGTCAGAAATTAATAAGGACTCGGGGCGGATTTTTGAGCTGGGGAAATACTTTTGGGGCCCTTCTCTTATTTTTCCAATTTCTCCCAGTTTTCTTGAGGACTTGCATGAATGTGACTTATCAAAAGGTGAATCATGGGGGGGGGGTTCATGAACGGATTATTTCCACATTCAATGTGTATTTTTTATCAGAAAATTGGAAAATTGAGTTTGCTAGTATTTGTAAGCAGCAGTTTTCTTTGTTTTCTTCAGTCTTTGTAGTCGAAAAGACATGGAAACATTTTCTAGTATTGTACTGTCACCTTGTACATGTTCTATAAGCAGGAATGGAAGATGGATCCAATTCAAGGTTCAAGGGTCTAATGATCAACAGCTTAATAATGAGGGACCAAGCAGATGTGACATTTACTATTGTCCATATAGGAGCAACCTTGTACTTACAACCCATTTGTAGCCTTCACCTGTCAACAACACGTGAGGTCTCCATACACGCCTGATGAAATGCATTCATTTAAATAATGATAGAGCATGTTGGTGATGGCTGCACAGCAACATTTTAGTTGCTAGCCCTGATCCAGAACCATTGTAACCCCTTATAGGTACTGAAAAAAGAAAGAAATAACAAAGTTGCGTCATCTCAGTCTTTACTCTTTTGTCGGCATTATTACACGCTTCTAGCAGTTGCATTTTGGTATTGACGTGCCTTCAAATTCTGAATTAATTCCTTCATATTAAATATTTTACACTCTTATTTTACAGTTCTGATGCTATATGGGTTTTTATACCATTTTTTATGGCTGTATGTTCAGATTTCTGTTCTGGAAATGTATGAAATGAATCAGCACACATTTAATAAGATAATGCTTAATTTGCATGATTAAACTTGTAATACAAAACAATTGTCTCAATGTCAGTAATCAACTGAAGGTTTATGGTGATATATATTAGTTCAATGTTTTACCCCGTTCACCTCGAGTGTCTTCCTCAGGAAGCTGGACTCTTGTGCAAACTCATGGGGCTGTGTATTGTGGTAAAGCAATTATTATTATTTGATTGGAAGACAGGCAATGTTGAGATAGATAAGGGAAACAAAGTTAGAGGATGAAGGCAGGCAAATGTCAAAAAGCAGGCATCATCAAAGCAGGCAGGCAAAGTATGAATAAGTCTGCAAATCTAAAAGGAAACGGATTCTAAATTCAGACGGATAGAGTGCCGGTTTGTGCTTTCTGAGGAGGGTTTCCACTCCGATCAACATTGAATTAATGTATTTTGGTATTATTTTTAATATACATTTTTTTTAAAAGGCCAACATTTTGTGCTTCCAGCTTCTTAAATGTGAATATGTGCTTGTTTCCTTTGTTTTCTATGATCGTTAACTGAATATTTGTTTGGAATATTTGTAGAAAAGACATTTTAAAACGTCATATTTGATTCTGAGAAAGTGTGATTTTTCAAACCCAAGGAGTATTCGAGAAAATAGTCTGTAGATTAAATGGCCCATGAATTGATAGGCAAGCGCACCACATGTATACCACTGTAAAGAAAATACAAACACATATTTCACATGACTTGTTGTGAGTGGATCCAAACATTACAACACTGTCAACACTTAAAAGATTAGACTGAAGTTTACATACAGCGTGTTTACTGCCTGCATAATTATCTCAAGCGAAGTCTGCATATTTGCGATCAAATGGAAAGTGTTCAGAAAGGGCTCAACTAAATCTGTGACAGAGACCTCAATTATTTTTCCTTTCTTTAAGTTTTCTAGAGGAAAAAAAAGCAGCAAGATAGCCTTCAGATAGATCTCAGAAATAATATGTGTATAAAAATAGTCAAATAAGACCCGAAAAATCTCAAAAAGAGGAAAAGGAACAGAAGCTAAGGGAACGAATGATGAGCTGTTGGTCTCTGAAAGCCAAACATGCTTTCTGCCCATGAAGGTGCCATGAGGGTTACCTTATTGCAGGCATACACAGTTATACTTCATGCCACAGTGTGTTTCTGCACCTTTGAGTGATTTTGTTTTGTTTCTTTTATACTTTATCCTTTTTGCACCTCCTGCCTCCACTCTGTCCTTTACTCCTTTAGACCTCTCCTCAGGGAGAACACATTTTCCTCTCGGTATGACACAATCGATTTCAGCCCAGTTCAAGGAGAAGTCATTTTCACCCTCTGCCTCTCCTCTCTCTCTTTCTCTGTTAATATTTATATAAGTGTCCAATTACTTCCTTCCTTCAATTCAATCCAATCACATCATATGAAATCTAATTTCCGTGCACCGTGCTTGTGTCCTACACGCAGACGATGTTGGCGCTGGACGAAATGTACGCTGTTAACATCATGTCGCTAATACGATTAAAGTGGAGCAGGTGGCAGAAAGTCTTTGACACTGTAGCTCTTCTTCACTGCAAGTTTCCACCTCGCTGTTTTCTCACACCGATATAACAACATCTTCTGTTTGTCAAACAAATCTGATTAAAAGAACAAAAACACCCTCGGCAAGAGAAATACACTATGCAACCCTGACATGTGCTCTTGAAGAAATACCATCAAGACAAATTAAATGTAGTTCTTGTTATTTGAAGGATGCATTCAACAAAAGTGCGTCTTGTAGCAGAGCCGTGTTTACCCTGCGTCTACATGCGTACTAATCCATTGTGCTCTGAGAGGCCTCCCTATATGGTGATTGAAATCACACTCCCTTTTAGTGGGAGATGTTTATGTGCTTTGATCAAGGAAAGTATATGAGGTGTCAATCACCCCATTGAGAAAGTGCCAGAAAAATTGCTGTATTTATCTTCTTCACAGAGTACGGCAGCCGCATGAGCTTCGACTTGAATAACAATAGACTTCAATGTTGAAAAAGCATCAAAATGACTCTGTAAAACATTTTCAAAATCCAGTTCTCCACTAATCAAGCACAGTATGTTCCAGTCAGTGGCCAGCATGACCCTGCACTCAACTGTACACAAAACAATCATATGGCTAGAACATTGAGCATGACAATTATATAAGGCAATCAATCTACAGTGAGTTCTAAAACCACTGGTCTTTCATTAAAAATAACTCTATTCCTATCCCATTATCTTGGCTTCATACGGGAAACGAACAACAGCCTCCTGGGTGAAAGTCCGGTTCATCCATCAACCCCGATCTCTTCACCGCGCAAACTTTACAGCTTTGGCGGCCTGAATTGAGGTGAGTGACTCAAGTTCCCCTCAAATGGACCTCTTTTTTGCATTTTTAACACAAATTGTGTTCAAGCATTTTTGTCATCAAAGAACCACAAGAACGCCGTGAGGATCGACAATGAAAATGGATGTTGAACAGCTTGTGCTTACTTTAAGCAAAGCCAGTTAGTTTGTATAACGTTCATGGACTCTTTATCATCAGCATGTGAACATTGGCAGAACAATTCAACTTACCAAATCGTGAATGAGAACCCTGCCATCACTACATCTATTAATATAAGCCATGCTGTGAAGATATAAAGACAGACAGCCTTCTTTTATCTCCAGGTGGCGTGAAAGCAGAGCTAACATCTATATCAGTTAAACAAAGCAAATATATACCGTTATGGCTCATGATTTATTATTCTTTAATTGGACTGTGAGACAAACAAGCTCTTTCTTTCACACATGCACTGACTGCAGATTATATATATCACTCTTTATACTGCGCTACCTGACTTGACTTCCTCCCTTACTCCCGCCAAAACTACAGCGAGGTAGAACGTCATGGTTTGACTCGTAGGGCCACTGACCAAGCTGCCGTATTTGAAGAGTTAGATGTGAGAACGGGCCGGCTGAGTTGTTTAAAAAGTTTCTTTGCAGATGATTGTTTTTGCCTTTGTTTGGTACATTTGTTCGCAAGCGGGCGAACAAAGGCACCTTTCAGGCCTGCAGAGATACTCTCATTTAGGGTTGGTGATTTGGGAGCACTTAGTGTGTTCTGTCTCTTCCTACAAATGTGCAATTAATCAGCTTCTAATTGAAGTTATGAGGGCGTTTGTGTGTGTGTGTTTTGTGTCTGGCTTGCTCATTTTCTCTGAGATGTTGACCCTTTCAAGTACACTCATTAGAGCACTAGTCAGGCATGGTTGCCTATGTTTGTTCTGCTTTGGCAGGAGTACAAACAGACTGGTAGCCCCGTTTGCCTCCATGTTGTTTGCCCTCGAAGTCACAGTTCAAAAACAACCCAAACGCAATGAGAGGATGGCGTTTCAGGTCCAGATCTGCGTCACTAAAGCTTGTGATTTCATTATAATGAGGGCCAGATTCAGCTTGTTTCTTCCTTTTAAACTCTGACAATTATGTGATTGACTGGATCGGACCCAAGAGACGGTTGAAGATAACAGGGCAGACAGAGGGAGTGAGATGTTCACATGGGAACAGAGGAACGGGGATATCGCGGCATTGAAGAACTAAAAAGCATCAAAATATATGTATTTATAGATTTTGGAACTTTTTGTTTTGCTGCTCAAGAAAGATTATCTGTACACATAGAAGTAAAATAAAGCAATGGCGATTCTTTTGTTAATTAATTGTCTTTTTTTCTGTCAATAAGAACAGATAAGAGTACCGATAAGGAACCGAACCAATCAAATCCTGACGATACCCATCCCTAGCTGTCCACCCAAACTATTATGCAGTTTGCTGCAGCATAGTGTGAGATTAGCCCTGGACAGACGCAAAAGGAACTTGACACAAGCACGGACACAAGCACACATGCGAGCGATCACATGATCCTCTTGGCGGAGATAATTACCGTGTGTCGAATGAGTTTCAGAGGTTCCCAATTCGAAAGGTATCATAATCGCTCTCTAGCTGTCAACATGCATCGTCCCACCATAGAAATACATCTCGGGGTAATAGGTAGGTGTCAATAATCAATCACAGAGGTTGAAAATTACATAGATTAACAAATTCAAAGAGGTGTCGTCCTTTCAGTGTAGCAGGAGCAAAGACCAGTTGTCATACATATAAATGATATTTGAGCTTGCTGTCCTGATAATTGTTTCTCTCTCTTTCACACATATTCTTTCAAATTGATTGATATGTCAAAATGAAAAGCTCGGGGGTAATTTTCCCAAGGCACTTGTCCGTGGTTGCAGAAATGGGAACATCTTCGCCGACAAACTTGTGATTTATGATGAAGTTCTTTTGTGCTATTCAAGGTTAATGTGAAGTCAAACACACAAGCGGAGAAGAAAAAGACCATTTATGAAGCAGACCACTCTGGCAGAGAAGAAAAGACTTACACTGAACTCCGACATCTTTTCAGTCTGACAAGAGTGATGCTCTGCAGTCACTGAATTTGATGTCTTTGATGTTATTCTTTGTAAAAGCGCACTATTTGAGGCAGACACAACTGCAATTTGATTGTGCTTGCATGTGACAATACAGTTGTTGATTGATTGAGCTTAGCCAGCTCTACATTAGACTAGCTAATCATTTTTAATTTTATTCAAAAGTCCAGCAGGGGGCCACTCCTCTGGTTGCAAAAAGAAGTCTGGATGGATGGATGGCAAAAAGGCCGTAGTGTTCAGTTCGGTGAGAGGTTGAGCTGAACAAAAACACACTCCCACAGACATCCATTGCTAGTTAGCTTACAGCTGAAATACAGCTGGTGCATTGGCTTTTTGATGCCAATCAAACACACAGAGACGGTGCACCTGTCCAAATTCACACCTTGAGGCTTCTGCTTCTTATTCAAACCCTACTGAACATGGAAACAGCGAGAAAACAAACTGAAACTAGAAAAACACAAAAACTCTGTGAAGGCTGCAAAACCTGCTGAATGTGTTCTATAATGATGAAAATAACTATAATTTGTTTAACCTGTAACTGCAGTAAAATGCACATAGTTCATTAGTTAAAATCACAAACAAACACGGCGGGTAAGATTAACACCCTACGATGACTATTGACACCTGTCAGTTTTAAACACAAGCATGAATTACAAAAACATCCATAATCCCAAACAAAAACACTTTGTACATCCATTATATGAAGTGAAGCAGGGACATCGTGACACCTCGTCTCCATATTTGTGTGTGTGAGACACAGAAGGTGCATGTGTGTGAGTGTATACATATATATATATGTGTGTGTGTGTGTGTGTGTGTGTGTGTGTGTGTGTTCAATGTGACAGAGTGCTTACTGCTGTAGCAAATAAGTGCAGAGCGAGCGTCTGGGGCAGTCCAGGGATCACACTGAGCACAATGCACTGCAGCTGCGATCAATTTAGGAAGCGAGAGAGTGTGTGAGCAAGTGAGGGAGATGGGAGATGGGGGGGGGGGGGGGCCTGGAGGTCCCATAATGGAAAGGTCACAGGTTTGATCCCTGAGGAAGCAGAGACAAGACTTCCATTAGAGAAAGAACTCCTGCACAGTTTGACCCCGTCGCTCTGCTCACAGTTTAGTAATCATGTTTAGACTTGAACTTCCTGTGGAAAATAATAAATAGCAGTGACGATGTTCCAATCACTTCCGTCTTTTGTTTATTCGTCAAAGTAATCAAAGCAAAAATGCAGATGTGAATATTTGTTTTTCTTCTTCATTTCCCCTGATTACATTTTCAAGGTGTTCGGAGTTATGTAGATCAAAAACGTACTTATTAAAGAGAAAAGTAAATTAAGAAATAACTGCGGTAAAGTAAATGGGTAAATAAATCAAAAAATTAAATTAATTAAAATGAATATGTTAAAACATGTTTTATAAAAAGGCATTAATAAAATAAGTTTGTAAAGATTTTAAGATGAATTCAATAGAAATGAAAAATGAATTGTGTAAAAACAGAAAATCCAAAAGAGTTGTTACTTTGTCATTATTATTCTTTAATTGGATTTATTTCTCCTCAGTATAATTTGCTTTCACCTGCTGTACTGTTTTGACCTTTAAAACTATAAGAAAATAAAAAACCTGATTTATTTTCACTCTATAAATCAAATTATAGGGCATCAAACAAACCCTCCAAGATATTGCATCTTTATTCACTTGTTTATCTCCAGTTTATTTGACCATAGTATTCTTCAGTTATCAGTCATCTTTGGTCTTCTATACCCCTGTGGAAAAAGTTGCTCACTGATTAAAGTTCAGTGTTTCCATCAAAACGTAATTTTCTTTGGATTTTACAAAAACCATGACTGTACCGTTTTATCTGTAACCTCATGTGTGGAACGGCCTCGAGAGGAGACTTTAATGTCAGCTGTTTAACATCTATTGTCATGAAGAGTTGAGCAGGTGGACCCAAAGGCAGAAGTCTAACGGCAACAGGAACTGGGAGAAGTAACTTTTAATCAAGGTAAGGTTCAACACTGAAAACCTCGACTTGAAAAGCAAACTAATGTGACAAGAGGATGAAGTGCAGGAACGAGGTGATGAGGCAGGAGAACCGGCAGGGAGCTGATTGTCTGGGAACAACTGAAGAGGCTGATTCAGAGCATGTGGGTAGATGAGCAAAGGAGGGAAAAACAACTAAATCCAGTCTACTTGACACAGTGACAGACTTTGACATTCATGAAACAGAGAACACAAACGAGAGGGACTCAAATTTCACTTTATTATAAAACATCGGCATATTTGCATTTTTCATTAATAAGCTGCTCTATAACGTATAATGCGTTCAGCGTCACATACAGCAGAGTGACGCACTCTTACATGCAAAGTAGCTGCAATCTGTTATCCATTCCGATCCGTTTAGCCGCTTGTAATTAGTCAGCGACGACATTTATCACTACCTGCAGCGCGAAGCACACATGCACACACTCATCACGTAGCAGTCGCCTACTGATTCAGGTGAATGACTGTTGAATGTGTTTATGATTATCATGCAGCTGTCATTTTACATTTAAAAGGGTATTTAAATAACTAACTTGTGGAGGTTCATATCGGTGCCTAACACCCTGTGTTCATGAGGAGATTGTAGATATCTTCACATTTCTGTTTTGGAATCTTATTGCTTACAATAAGATCAAATTCCCCCCTTTGAAAAAGCCTAAAAAGCTTTGTTTACAACACGAAAGGTACGTTAATAATACTTGTATCTTGTTCACTTTGCTAACTAGATAAATCTTGTTCTGACCAGCAGTTAATGTGTCCTCAAAAATATCCACACTCAGTTTTATGCTGTATACAATACAGCATCTTATAGGTACATTTTCATAAAAACATACATCGTTTGCTGACATGTCCCTGATTGTATATCCCTTTATTAACAGCAGAAAGGCATGGGCATTTACAGTGTTTAAGCATTAATATAAGCTAATGCGTGCAAACACACACACACACACACACACACGTGGACATGCACACATTCACAGCACACACACAGTAAAGGTTTGCAGTAGCTACCAGCGGAAGCATAACGTCTCATTATTAACGTAATAATAAAAAAACAACAACATAAATAGCAACTCTTCAAGTAACAGTGACACATTCAACGAGCTGCTCTGTTAGCTTATAATGATCATGCGTGTGTATGACGCAGGTAAGAGCAGGAATTCACAGTACAGTACAGTGAGGCACATACTCTGCTTCATGTTGCTCCGTTCATTAGAATGCATCGAGTGGAATGTGGCTCGAGTGCTTGGAGCGGTGAGTTCTGGCGTGTTGATCCGAATTACATCAGGAGCTCGTCAGTGGTTCATTACCATGAGTTTGTCCTCCGGCTGTCACTTCCTGTGAGACAGACAGACAGACAGAGAGATGGAGAGAGAGAGAGGGCGCATGTTAGAAAATCTATAATGTAATTGAAAATCTTCTGCTGAGATGTTTGAGGAAAAGTGAAAATTCCAATTTTTTTCCACCTAAATTTAAAACACTGTAAAAGATGAAATAGCAAAGTAAAGGGATAACAATTTGAATTATAGTTCTGAGAAAACAAAGTCAGATTTGGCAAAAATCATAATCAGCAGCTCGGTCCTTTTTAAGTGTCATCTACCTGTTTCGATGCGGCCCGTATGTGTCCAGCATGAGCGTGCTGGCCTGTTCCAGGTTCAGCTGGCAGCGCTGCAGAAGCTCCTCGCACTCGGCTCTCGAGCGCAGGCCCAGACGAAACAACTGCTCCACCTACGACACGGACGACGGGGGGAGGCCTTTTAGGCAGGCAGGTCGGCAAGGTGTTCAGTGCGGACTGGACTTGTGTTGCATGTATTTTTGATCGTGTTGATATTATTCTACTTCAAGCACAGCTGAGCTCAGCACAGAGCGTCACATGAGCAGAGCCACACCGCCACAATAAAATGCATATTGCTGTAAAAACCTGTACTCAAGGACACAACAGATGTGTAGACAGATGTGTATAGGTTTACCTTCAGATGATTTATGGCCTGAAGGATGCTCCAGTTGTGACTCTGCAGAGCAGCCTGACACTCCTCCAGCGTGACACCGTGTACTGCTCCTTGGACCTGTCAATGATAACAAGAATGTATAATGAATGAAGGATTAAAGTTTAAAGAAACATGACTGGATCTATGGTTTGTTTGTATTTCAAACAACTGTAACTTCCATATCAAAATAATCCTCTAAACTGTAAACAATTACAAAGCCTTGAAACGTATATATTAATAATTTAACATAAAAAACAACTTTGCTCAGTCACTTGTACAATTAATCAAATTTGCAATTCATCAAGTGCAACATATTTTTCTAATTACCCGAAAGCACTTTGAAGTTTACAGTCAAACTCACACAAACTGTTGTGAAACTATAATAAACTTTATGATTTTCTTTATGATAATCCTAAACTAACATTAAAACAATCATCCATCCAGACAGTGGAGGAGCAGGAGATAAAGTCTGACTATGATGAGATCTGCTGCTTTGTCAGCATAAAATTAATAATCAATACAGAGACTTTTAAATGTTTTTAAAACGTTACGTGAAGCTATGTGAAGATAAAGCAATGAGGAGGAAAGGAGAAGATAAAAACATTTCCTTTTCCTCTCCTTTACCTGTGCGACGCTCTGCTCCTGTTGCATGCTGGGAGCTGCAGTTCGCCCGTTGTTGTTGTTGTAGGAGGAGTTTGGTTTGGCTCCGCCGGGATGCTGAATCATGGGTTTCACAGCCGCCATATTGGCTGTTCCATATCTGACACAACGTATAGAAACATTTTCAACAATTTTCAACAATTAGAATCAATGATTCCAACAGATAACAATGTTTATATTTTATTTATGCTTCAGTGAGCAACACAAATGCAGCTCAGTGAGGCCGTCAGTCAGACAGCGTTTTATTCCTCTGTATTGAGTGCGGCTGCTCTCTCTCTCTGGGTGTTACGTGAGCTTTCGTTTTGAAACTGTTGTAATACCTCATGAACTGTTAGTGTTTCTAGTATTTCAGGAACAATCAGACTGAGCTGGAGAAGCTGATTTATTGTAGAACATGCAGGAAACTTGTGGGTTGCTGATTGCTAACAAAACAATGTCTCATATTGACTTGGAGTTATTGATGCTATTGGAATATATTCCAAGTATCGCTTTAATAGAGCGAGCCTCTTAATGCTTTCTGTATAAACTTGAATTTTAAGATGTTTTGACAGTTAGACACACTCGTCTCTGTGTGTACGATAGCAGACGCAACCAACTGAAACTTCTCCTGCGTGTTGGAGAACTACGGTGGCTGACGCAAAAACGTGAAAACACTGATTATAATATATTATTATATCGCTGGCTAACCAAGATAGTTGGACAGTGTTTGATATCAGAAACACACCTTTCCAGAAAAGCTGGTCGCTCTGGCAGCGGGGCGGGAGTAGAGCTGTCAACCAGTGAGGAAAGGCCACGCCCCTCAGTAAAGGTGAGGGGATCCAGTAAGGAGCTTGATGCGTAGGAGGAGCCACGAGCTGCGAGCCGTGATGTGGCTTGAGCAGTGGAGGAGGACAAGTTGGAGGATAGAAGGGGACCCAGGTGTCCGGACGCCCTTCGTGGGGAGATGGAGAGGGGAGGAGGAGGCAGGGCCACGGGGTAGGAGGACAGCGGCGGAACCAGTGGGAGGGGGGACGAGGAGCGGGAGCCCGGCTGAGAGAATGCGTGGTCTCTGGGTGGGATCTGAGGGGGCGTGTCTTCCCCTTCGCCCATGGAGATGGAGCTGGAGCGTGGCTGCGGGTGGGTGGTACGGGCGGTGAGGTTGCGCTTGGAGGGACGCAGCGGGGGGACGGGGCTGCGGGGAGGCAGCACCGGCCGGTCCTCGAAGCAGCAGGAGAAGGAGGACGTGGAGGTGGGGGAGGGGGAGGGAGGAGGCAGGTAGATCTGCCGGTGGGGGCCCAACGGAGCCAGAGGCATGGGGAGCGGGGAGGAGGGGAGGGAGCGGCCCGTTGACATCGGAACCTGCAGCTTCACCATCACCTGCACCCAGACAGAAATAAAAGCAGTTGTCTGTTTGTGTGTATCATCAAAGATTACTTTGAAAACTACACGTTCATTACTTCTCTCTGTAGTTCTTGGAAGAGGTCGGCCGACTGCGACTCGCTCCTGATCGCCATAGTGCCGCAGGGCGTGGCCGCGGCCTCCTCGGTAAACCCCTTGTTGATAGACCGCACCTCCTGGTCCTCCGATTGGTCCTCGAGCTCCGTCGCGACCACGTCGTAAGATGGCTGAGGGAGAGGCCAGTCCAAGATGGACGGAGTGTCCTGAGGATGAGAATGATGGACAATGAAGTAAAAAAGTGATGCACAAGTTAAATTAAGCGGTGGTTATACATATGGATCCATAGTGGAAGTAGAACTTCTTGGATCGTTTCCATTTGTAACAATGCTTACAACACAAAATCCAGCCTTGGCTCGCTTCACATGTCTATGGTAAAGAAGCTAGTTTTACAAAAAACAATCTGGCATTGTTGTTTATTTAATATTTCTCGTTCTTAGCGGACTTTAACGAACACCAGTTCCCATAAGCCCTCGACCTTTATGCTCAACTCCTAAACAACTTCACAAAAGGCGAAGATGACGACATTTCTATGTTGTAAACATGTTAGACAACGTATTAAAACTCCACCATGAAATTCCAGCTTTGAAGGGAGCCATAAGATTAGGGGAAGATGAAACATTCCTTTGAAACCCAAAGTAAACCGCTACAATGCACATGATCAATCACTGAGCATGAATCCACCACACTGCACTCCCCTCGGCCTCATCCAACGACACTAAATGATTCCAGACATTTCTTAGCCAAAGGCCAACGTCTGGACTTTCTTTTGAGAGCGCAGACGGTGTGGGCTTGTCTTTGACTTCAGGATTATGTGATGCTGGAGCACAATTGCTTTCTGTTTGTGTTGGCGTGCGATGGGAGAACCAAAAGGTCAAGAGGTAGCTGAAATCCCCAGATAGGGAATCATGTGCGAAAAGTGTAAAAGCGATCCCTGTCAGCTGAATGAATGAATCAGTATGTGCTGCTCCAGAAAAATGCACATCATCCTTCACATCGACTTCAGCGAGATAAACGGTTACACAGAACAGAAAACAGGTGTTACGAAAGGGTCATGTCACAAACGGGGCTAACCGAGCTAGCACGACAGCTACAGCAAGCTAATCTGCTAGCGTCTGTACAACCGGCTGTGCTAGCTGTTATAACAACGCTACCGTATGCAGACGACACAGTGTTGTTTCATGTGGTTTTATGTTGCAGTGGATATATTTCAGCAGGAATCTGTGTTAAAAAAATAACTTTTCTAACCGTTTATTCTACAATCTATATTTATTTGACTATTATTCTGTATGTTACTCTGCACTTCACTGCTTTTTGCTCTTCTGGTTCGATAATAAACGACATTATTTTCTCAGTATTGTACTCTGTGAAGTGACAAAGTTGAATCTTATCTAATATATTTAAGTCCTTGAATATTTCTGCATTAATAATTTTATTATTCATGCCTGTGTACTGTATGCGTTTGCTTTGCATGTTTCAATAAGTGCAATTTTTTACTAATTTTGTTCGATAATTTGTTTTTGGATTTTGTTAAATCTGTCCAGGGGCTATAGATGAAAAATAGCCTTCTGACGAACTCAGGTGGTTTAACAACAATGTTTATATATGTGCACTATCCCTGTTAAATTAACCAGCAAATAGAAAACATTTGAATCTAAGTTATGACGCTTTACCGTCTTTTAATTTTAATTATGTGCCCTTCCATCATCCTCACATGTGTAGCTTTTACCCTCCTTTATTCTTAAAACTCACAGCAAATTATTCTCGCATCCAACTACTCTTCACTCTCTAACTGCACCTTCAGCGTGTCCTCATCCGGCTGCCGCGTCTCAGTGAGCGGCGAGGGCGTGGTCGAGCTGAAGCTGTCATCGGTGAAGTCGATGAGCGACACCTCGCTCTTGGCCGAGCGCACGCCGGACCCCTCCCAGGGTCGCAGCTTCAGCCCCAGGGACACTCCCAGCCTCTTCAGCCCCGAGGAGGCGCTGCTGTCGTCGGCGTCGTCGTCGTAGTCGTCCATCACGGAGTCGTAGAACGGCTCTGCACACACACACACACACACGCAAACTCCAGAGTCAGGAAACATGTATTTAAAAGGAAGGATTGTAGACGACAGACTGCAGAGGGGAAGAAGAGAAACACTCACTCTTCAGCTGGACGGCAGGTTGAGGCGGACGAGGAGGAGGTTGCTCTGATAAAGAGAGTTTTAGACATTTAGTGAGTTAAAACCACTCTGAAAGAAGAATGAGCTGAGTTTTCTAAAAGAGAAGCATGTGTACAACAAAAGCCACATAGTATAAGCAGTGGTGGAAGAAGTTTACTCAAGTAAAAGTATTCCTTTACCGTCCCTTTTACTGCGGTAGATGTTTAGTTTTGTGCCAATTTTAACTTTTTTACAAACTGTTGGGTAGTTTAATCTACAGCGATACATCATATTCTATAAAATCATCATCATTTGTAGCGTCGCTGTCCTGTGAGAACCACGTACCTCTAAGTAAACTTCTCATGAGCTTGGAAAAAAAGCCGTCAGCTTTGTGACGATGCATTTTCATGATCCAAGAGGCTTTTTAAGTCGTTTATTCAGCTTAAAGAAGTCGGAGAATTTTCTTAACACTCGAAAGAAAACTTCATCCTTCAGTTTATCAGAAAAAAGTACCTCAAATTTGAATTTAAGTACAGTACATGAGTACATGTACGTAGTTTCATTCCACCACTGTGTGTATGTGTTTAAATGATGAGATGGATTTACTCTTGGAGCGGTTGGGGAGTTTGGTGGGCCTGGCGGTGCTCGGGTCCACCCCGAGGACGTCAGGAGGGTCCATGGGGTTCCCCAAATACAGACTGAAAGGGAGCAGACAAGTAAATCACATTCAAATTCAGCATGGGTTACTATATAAAGGCTACAAAATGGAAGATTAAATGTGCTTGATGACAGTAAGAGCTGCACACACTTGTGCTGCTGTAATCACTGCCAGTTAAAATGTCGATTAGAACATTGAGGCTTTTTTTCTGTTCTTGGATCAGTTGCTCTGGATTTGAGCTCGGTCTTAAAGCAGCTTAACAAGTACATCATGTGTTGGTGAACTGACGCACTGCTGCACTCCAGTGGAGAACAAGCATTGCTGCAAAAGCACGTGGTTCAAGCTTGCATTATTTTATAGTGTATATTTGTAGCTTGTGTTTCATGCTGTGTTGTGTGTATTGTTTGTACCTTTACTGTACTTGGGAGGAAGCAAAGACACATTTCCACTGAGGGTGGACAATGAAGTCATTCTAATGTAATACTTTATTTCGTTTACTAGTCTCCAATTTATCAAAGGGGAATCTGTGGTTTTAGATAAAGATAAATTAGTCAAGGATTAGAAAAGCAGTCTGCTACTCTTACAAAATGCGGTGTTCATCTATTCTGGCTTGTAAAATATTGGATTCTTTCCCCTGAGGAGCTGAGAGCTCATGACTACACAAACAACCGGCATGAACATGTGGAAAGATAAACCTATAATATCTGTTATTGTGATGAAACAGGGTTCAACATGGACCACACTGGACGTTTTCCCCCCCAATTCAGTGTTTTAGTTGCACATTTTGCGTTTTTTTCCCTACTAGACTAAAACCTTTCATTGACATTATATGAATAAAACTAATGTTTTATGAACTAGTGAGTATTATTAACCTGTCTATGCGATCTGCGTGTCCCCAGCTCCTGTGAGGGTCCGTGTCTCCGTGTCCGGTGTGGATGAAGGAGTGTTTGAGCGGTCGGCTGATGTCGTGGGCTGACAGACCGGCGACCGACGTCACCACGTGACGAGGGAACTGACCGACACGCAGCGTCCCCTTGTTCTGACCTCGCCACCAGTAGTGCTCCGCCCTGAAAACACACACACACACACGGACACATGAGGACAACAAAGAGAATAGCTTCTACTCTGTTTACCACATGACATGTTGACTGATTTGTATAATCCGCATCCTCATATTCAACATCATTTACTAATAAGGGGAGTTTCCTGAGTGCAACAAATTGTCTCTGTCACATGATGAATGTACCAATGGCAGCAAATCAAGCTAAAATAATTGCTGACTTGTGGGTTTTCATTAGGGCAGCTACACACACACACACACACACACACACACACACACACACACACACACACACACACACACACACAGAAGCCACAATATTTCTATAATGAGCCAGTAACAGGACAGTAATTACAATAATTTCCCACAATTCAAGGAATCCAATGACAACAAAAGATGCATTTGTTGTCTTGAAAGGATGATGTTCATTCTGCACCGACACACACAAGCAAGACGTTCAAAAAACAGTCATTTCGTTAAAATACTGCTTTTGTGTACGTAAATTAAATTGACATTCTTCTTGGGTATACAGCACGTGTTGCATATCCAACTGACCTTCCCTCTATGATGGTGATGATGTCGTTCATTTTAATCTGGAGCTTGTCTTCCTCCTCAAAGTCCTGCAGCGCTTTCATATCCGTCGGCATGGTCTGCAGAGCACAAACACGCACTTACAGTTTGAGCAAACCGCTCCACAAGTCTCATGATTTATTACTGCCATGAGCAGGATCAGAAGACACAGAACACCTCAGGTCGTCTTGTATAATGGTGATTTATTCCTTTGCTTGTATTGTCCTTTGTTTGCCCGGAGTATAACTTCTGTGTAACATCTATTAACTCCAGTGAGGGGCAATTCTGCTATTTTTACTTTTAACTTGAAAGTCAAATTTTGAATGCAGGACTTTTACTTGTAACACAGTATTTTGAGAGTGTGATATTGCGTTTACATAAGTAAATGATCTGAATATTACCTCGAGCAGGAAGTCTCTGAGGGCGATGAAAGTCGGTCTGTCCTCAGGTTTGGGGCTCCAGCACTGCAGCGTGACGTTGTAAATATCCTGTGGACAGTCGTCTGGTTTACACAGCCGCTCGGCGTCCACGTCCACCTTGTGGAGAATCTGCAAGCGGACACAATAACAGAACGCTGACGGGTCATTATTACCCGCTGAATGGTTATTTTTATCCAAAACATGAATTTCTTCCTCCCCTGAACTTTTTCACGGCAAACTAGAAAAGATGTAGGCACCTGGCTCCCATTAAGGCCCAGCCACGGCTCCTGTCCGTGGGTGAACATCTCCCACAGAGTGACCCCGAACATCCAGGTATCGGACGAATGAGAGAAAGTACGAGACTTCAGAGACTCCGGGGCGCACCTGCAGAGAGACAAGGACAAAGACGGAGACACAGAGAAAAAGAAAACGTCAGGGAGAAAGAAGAAACTGTGTAGAGCAACACCGGGACAGTTTGAATCCCTGGATGATGTGGTGTGAACCAGGACGCTCTTCTCACCATGGGAAAGGGATTTTGTGGCCCTCCTCCATGATGTAGTGGTCGGTGTGTGTTGGCAGTGCTCTCATCAGGCCAAAGTCTCCGATCTTCACCGTTTCATTGGTGGACAGCAGAACGTTGCGGGCGGCCAGGTCCCTGTGGAGGAAACGTCTCTGCTCCAGGTAGGCCATGCCGCACGCCACCTACACACCGACAGAGACAGTGGTGGAATGTGACTAAATACATCTAATCAAAGTACTTAACATTAGCAGATATTTGAGGTACTTGTACTTTACTTGAGTATTTCCATTTTATCTAACCTTATACTCTTTACTACATTTATCTGAGCGTATGATCTTATAGAATATGATTTGAGAGTTTATCACTTCCAGTTACTCTCGTGTGTGTTTAATCGTTTTGCTGTTTCACTGACCTGCACAGCGTAGTTACACAGAGAGGAGATGAGGATGTGACCCTGACGCTTTCTCAGACGATCCAACAGGGAACCCAGCGGGGCCAGCTCAGCCACCTACACACAAAATACTGCTCATCAGTATTTACACACCTTATTGGTGACTCAGGTGTCTACTTTTGCATGAACAATGAGAGTGTGTGTGTGTGTGTGTGTGTGTCTTACCATCTTCATGGGCTGTGTGAGGACGATGCCGTACAGCCGGATGAGGTTCTGGTGGCTCAGTGAGTGCATGGCGTTCACCTCCCTGATGAAGTCGTCCAGACCGTCCGAGTCCAACACACCGGCCTTCAGACACTTCACCGCCACGGACAACTAGATCGGCAGAGAGGGAGAGACGATAACCTGAGCTTGCCTTCTCATACGTTCTGCACACTCTGCATCACGTTATGTGCGTGTTTCCTTTCTCACCACTCTGCCGTTGGGTCCGGTCCACTCTCCCCTCCGCACCACCCCGAACGTGCCGTCTCCCAGCCGCTCTAACAGCTGCAGCTCCGACTCTCTGATCAGGCAGGTGAGCGAGGCCCCCGGCTCGCTGTTGGCTGGTGCCGCGCCGGACGACGCCCCCTGAGGGAGGGGCTGCTGGGGGTCGGCGTCGGGCCGTTTAACCGGAAACACCTACGAGCCCAGGATTATTTCACTTTTTATAAATATACACAGTCACTCTGCAAACATGTGAGCCGTTTGTCAGCCTTAGAATTCAGTTATCTAATAGAAGGAATTTGTTAAAAGTTAGAATGTTGCTTATCTCATTTGGCATTCAAGCTTTTGTTCAGCTGGTGGTTTAATATCGTGGTTACAGAGTCAGAGAGTAAACGTTACCAAATACAAGAGTGTGTGTGTGTGTGTGTGTGTGTGTGTGTGTGTGTGTGTGTGTGTGTGTGAGCACCTTGCTCATCCAGGACTTGCGTTTATAAAGGGCTCTTCTCCTCTTGACTGCCTCCCAAAGCCTCCTCTGACCTGCACCAAAACCATCACAAACACTGAAAACATTTCATACGTAGACGGGACTTACTATAAGCATAAATTAACTTGAATGTCGTATTTTTTAAACATATAATAAGAAGACGAACCCGGGCGTCCCATGCCGATCTTCTCCAGGTCTTCATTCTTGACATAGTCGAAGTGGGAGAGCCGCGTGACGTTGAGCTCGTCACGGATCCGCAGGAAGTACTGCTGCAGCTGCACATCTGTCAGCAACTCCAGCAGCCACTCTGTCCCCTCCTCACACTGCATCTGCACACACACACACACACACACACACACACACACACACACACACACACACGTGTACCTTGAGTGTGATGTTAATGGACACACTGTAATGTGCAGTGGAAATGGAGCAGCTATTCTGAGCTATAAAATCAATGTAAAAAAAAAAAGTTTTCCCGCTCTAACCCCCATAAAACCACAACTTCTTTAGTTTTAAACACTTGGATTAAATAGATGTTGCATGTTAATTAGTGAGCTTTAAAGGTGCAGTGATTTATTTTACATTTGGACAGAACCAGGCTAGCTGTTCCCCCCTGTTTCCAGTCTTTATGTTAAGCTAAGCTAAACGAATTTTGTTGGTATTTCTTTCTCTGCAAATACTGATATCAATATTTAAGATTTAAAGTCTTGACATAAACAAATATTATCTATAAGGATCTCTTAAATTTGTGTTTTTTTTTTAAGAAAGACATTTTATTGAAAAACAAACGTGTCAGTGCTCTCTGGTGGACAAACAATGTCACTGAGACGACATAGAACACAATGACATCCGTTATAATGCAGAAACACACATAAAATAAGACTTAGGCCCAATATGTTGCTGCCCCAGTGCATGCTGGGAGGATTCCCAACATACCTACGTCTTGTAGCTGCAATCGCATGATCAGCCCTCAACCAATCATATTAACACTGATCGTGGTTTTCTACTCGTTAAGCCGTTAATTCAAAATAAGAGAGCGCTGTTACTCGAGATAACTTCATCCAGGATTAACAAGTCAAACTGCTTTCAGAGAACCAAATTAGATTAGATGAAAAATAAACAGGATTGTTTTAGTCAGATAACAGCATGAAAAGCCTGAATTAGTGAAGAACTGGGCCCGGCAGGTTGGAAACCACTGGATTAAATTAAATTAGAATCAAATGGAGAATAGTCTGTCGTCAATTATCAATACACACACATTCACAAACACACTTGCATCCTCTCTCTAACACACACACACATACGCCCACTCTTTATCTCACACTGCATCTACACACATACTGTTATCACAGAAGAATCACTGCCATGTCCACCCACAACCTCACATTTTACCATTTGTGCCCCGACACTCTCTCTGATCCTCCCGTCTCTCTCCTCTTCGTCCTCATCCTCCCCCTCCTCCTCTCCTCTGGCGTAGGGGAGTCGCTGGTACACATAGCTCTCCCCCATACTGTATGCAGCTCCTCTCGTCCTCTGCTTGTCCCTCTCCCTCTCTCTCTCCCTCTCTCTCTCTCTCTCTCTCTCTCTCTCTCTCTCCTTTCTCTGTCTAGCTGCTATTCAGAGGCGGCATTAGCTGCGACTCTAGTTTGCTAATCTCCTCTCGGCTCCATGACCTTCTCTGCTCAATCGATAGGCGCATGCACACACACGTTCACGAACACACCGGGGGGCATTTGACGCCTCTGTCTCCAGTCGTATCACCTAAAGCTATCTATAAACTCCCTCCGTCCTTCTTCCCACTGGGTCTTTCTCTCCCTGCTGACTCACGGCTCCCTGCAGCGTCGGACACCTCCATACTTCCCTTTCTCTCCCTTTCTCTCCCCATCTCTCCCTCGCTCTATAGCTCTCCACCTCCTTCTGGCTCAGCCGCCCGAGCCGCACCGTCTGACGATAAATAATTCAGCAGCTCCAACGAGAGGATGAGAGGGAGGGAGAGGGAGAGATCTTGGGAGGAGAGGAGGGGAGAGAATGTAGATGCAAATAGGTGGACAGATGGATGGGTGAATGGATGAATGGATGAATGGCCAGGCCAAAGAGAAATAATAGAGAGACTCTTCCCAGCATGCATCTGATGGATGCAGACATGCAGCTGGTACAGCAGCTTTGCTTCACATCAAATATGACGTGGTACGTTTGGAAGAATCTGCTATGAACTGATTTCAGGACAATTTTTTTAAGAAATGGTTTCATTCAATAATACTTATTTTTAAAAACAAGCAATATTAAGACATAACTCTGAGATCTGGGAAATGATGACTGCCATTTTCTATTATTTTCTGGCTTTTTGTAGAATAAACAATTGATCAAGTAATTGAAAACAAATAAAGAAACATGATACTAAATAAATAAATTAGTTTCAAGCCTAAATCCACTGTTTAAGACATTTATCAAGGAAAAAATACATTTAAAATGCGAGTTTTTTCAGGCAAAAAAAAAGGGTTTTAAACATTTAGACCCTGATTTAAAGTGAAAATATTGTTAGAAAAAATTGACGTCAGTGTTTTTAAAATCCAGCCTACAACCCCAAGATTCAACACCATGTTTGGGTAATGATTGCAACATCTGTAGTCGTCCAAACAGCTGTATTTGATATTAGTGATATCTGTCTGCAGGCTCTTTCCCACATCTGAACTGTCTAAATACTTCAAAATATCCGTCTTTTCTACGTTTATAATGGATAATAGCTTTTACACCTACTAGTTTATTCACCTCAGCAGTGCACAGGAAAATACTACCTTCACTGAATTGCTTTCCTGAATATTAATTACACAGATTGTTGCAGCCGAAGCACACAATTTATATAACATCAAGGAATAAATGAGTTCATGTCGGTATGTTTGGTAAAAGCTCATTCGCTGAGTTTTCCTGTGAGCTTCATTCAAAATAGAATAAACTCAACTGTAACAAATAATATTTTAATCATATATTATGAGCTTCATCTCTGTGTGTGTGCGCGTGTGTGTGAGTTTTTATCGAGGGCGATGCTCTAAAAATAGGAAAGCTAAATGTAGCTTAGATTCAGTGGCATGGAGAGTGAAGCGGAGCGAGACTCAGTCGGACGTTTCCACGCGGAAGATGATTTATTGTGCTTCTGTAATTAATGACAGACTCAGAGTAGAGAAGCAGGGAGAATAATGCAGAGAGGGAACATTCAACAGCAGCACACATGCTGATGAATTTAATCAAATGATTGTTGCAAATTTCCACGGTCACTTAAAGAAGAACGGACGTTTTGTTCGTATTCTTTGGTGAGAGTTAGTTCATATAAGATAAGATAAGATAGAACTTTATTAATCCAGAAGGAAATGAATGTGCCAGAGTTTGATTAAAGATTACAACAGAAGAACATAAAAACAATAGAGTACAAATATAATATGTTGAAAGATGTAATATTGCACATATGTTCCTCTTTATAGTAAAATTGTAATTTGCTGGTAAAACGAGGGAGAAAAAGAGGAAGTTTTGGAGCGGCTGCTAACACGTTCCTCTCTAATCTCAAACCGTGTGTGAGTTTAACTGGTCTCACCCTGCAGACGTCTGCTGGAGGATCAGGAGTGACTGAGGTCACCTGGAGTTTACCTGGAGGAGGCCACGGATGGAGAGACCCCACATCCACACACACACACACACACACACACAAAGAGAAGCAGAGAGTCTGCTCTTATTCCAGAAAAGAAATAAAGAATGTAAAAGTATATAAATGAGATAAACCGACGTGGAAAACCTAGAGCATAAACTGAATTATTTTCACTTAAATTGCTAAGAAACCAAAAATAAATTGTCAGTGTCTTCATAATCAAATTTCAGGTGTGAATGCTGACCATTAACATGTTTTTTAAGCTGGTTTTGAAAGTGTGTCACTTTTACACCAACAGAAAACAAATAAGGGATTTTGTTTTTGTTTTATCGTGAACACACAACTTATCTTTTCTGAACTTTGGGAGCTTTGTTGGATTCCCCCATGAGAACTTGTGTGTGCAGAATACTCCACACAATCTCCATGTTGCGAAATAAAACACAATTTAATTGAACAATTAACTGAATAAACAAAATACTGTATTTCTGTGTGTGTGTGTGTGTCAGGTGGTTAAACATCTCCTGGGGGTGGACATGGGAACATTTCTAAAATTCTGGCTGTACACATCCAAATCATGCATTTAAATTGTGCCAGTCTGGCACAATTTAAATGCATGATTTGAATATGATTCCAGGTCAGTTCTGAGAAGTGAATGCATGCAGAGCTACAAGTACAGTTTCTTTATTAGCATGTTAATTGATCAGGCTGCTGCTAAAGCTGATAAGCCTCACTCACGTTAAGTCTCCACCTGCCTGTCCGTCAGTAAACATCTCACCGTTACAGTGTCACTCAACACATTCACTTTATTTCATTCATTAATTTATTGTGTTTTGGTGCAACATGTCGCATCTTGCACATTAAGTTAAGAGAGGAACAAGGTGCCAAAAAGAAGAAAAAATAAATAACTCCGGTATACCAACCTGTGAAGACGCGCTTTGCGGGAGACCAGCCCCTCTTCCTCCGGTCAGTCCTCCTCCTCTCACCTGCAGGAGCCCCGCGGGGAGCCGCGCTGTTTATCGGTGAATGGGTTCAATTCAGCGGTAATCCGTTATCGCTCTTCTCTCTCCTCCGTTAATTCCGGGACGCTCTTCAGTGCGCCTGTGTCGGGATGTGTGAGCGTCACCGTGCGTAACAGCAACGTGCGCACAGAGCGGCTGGCTCTGATACTTCCTGTTTGCAGGTTCAGGCTTCAAAATAAAAGCGCAGGTTTAACGTGGCCATTGTCATTTAAAAAAATATATTTACTTTTTATAATTATTAATACAGATATCTCACCCTTTTTATTCTTGTTTCATGTGTATTAAATACATTTAATTTAATAATTAAATTGTCGTTTATAAAATACTGGTCCGATTATATTATATATAGCTGTGAACCGTGACACATTACAGTTTGTGCATCATTAATTTAGTCCTACTGATGGCTGAGACATCAGCCTTATTTCACAAACAGACATTTATTTTCTCAGCTACATCAGCCTTTTAATGCTGCTGTCAAAGTTGTTTTATTTATTATTTTTAAGGAGATACGCGTATTCGATACTTGTGAAGAATTTAAATAAAATTGATTTTAGATGGGGCACACATGGTTATTTATATTCTAGATTTAGTGAAGCCCAGTACATGTAGACTTATGCTAAACTACACTTTCTCTGGGTTGGAAAACAACCACTGGATGCAAATTGTGCTTTTAATCTGAAAAGCAGAGCACCAGAAGTATAAAAAAAAGATGTTGCTTAATTGAAGAGTGGCACTCATGGACTGCTGTTGCCACATCTGCTTGAAGATCCAGGCTGAATCATCGTCATTCGATTCCTTATTGAACCGTTTAAAAGAGGAAGGATACAAGTGTTTGATTTTGCTGTAAGCAAAATAAAAAACGACTTTCAGACAAGAATGCATTGAATGATAAATCAGGGATTTGATTTCCCTTCCTTCAACATGATACACAACCAGACACAGATTTACTGGATGCTAAGCCAAAAGGTTTTATTACACTTTTCTACTGAACATGGAGATCACAGAAATATGATTTCAAGAACAGGTTTTGAAACAGTGTTTAAGTTGCACAGTCAGCAGAAAATCTATTTCCTAACCTCCCAGTTTCCTGTCTCAGGATTAAGTAACGTTTAACTCTGGTAGGAAAATAAAAGCGGGCTGTAACAGTATCGAGCACAACAGAAGTAACACCAGGAGAGGATTTTATGCATTCAAACATGTAATAATGTAAAATATGAACCATTTTGTTTGGTCTCGATTGCATGTTCAAATAAAGAAAGTGGATTTTAATGTTATCCTGGAGTTCATTATATGGTTTAAACTGGGTTGACGGACTGAAACTGTTCTTTTAACACGTTTACTTACGAACTGTTGTGCAATTAGTTATTTTATACCCCTTATATTCTGGGGGAAGTACCGACTAACTTTAATGGGAACAAAATGCTCGTATAAATATCAGCAGCTTGGATACAAAAATGTTTCGTACCGAAATAAACAAACAAAAAAAAAAAACAGAACACATTAGTTTAACCCTAATCCCTTTGAAAAGTTTATAATCTGGTCCGAGTGTGTTGACATTAAAGCGACAGTAACGTGCAGTGAAGAGGAAACGCATGCAAAGAGAGTCGTGTACGTTTGTATCTTTACAGTCACTAACACAAGGTTGTTTCTAACTCTAGTGGATATAATGAGCGATCATATGTAATATTCTTGTGTGTTCGAGTATTCGGTCGATTGATCGGATGCGCAAACAAAACTGAAATCTAATAAATTGTGTCGCGGGTGAGTTGTAGCATGATACAGGAAGCAAAAATAAAGAAAAAACAAATGAGAAGCACACGCGCATAATCAAAAAATTATGACAAAACGAAAATGTCAAGTATAAAACTCTGGGAAACACTGTCCCCGACAAGTTGCTCCACTCTTCCAAGTGAAATATGAGAGACACTGCTCCCGATAAATACACACACACACACACACACACACACACACACACACACACACACACACACACACACACACACACACACACACACACACACACACACACACACACACACACACACACACACGCATACACTGGTAGGCAAAAACTACCATCACTGCTTGTCGTTATGGAAGACGCTGCTCCCGATAACGTGTCGTCATTATGGAAGACACTGCTCCCGATAACGTGTCGTCATTATGGAAGACACTGCTCCCGATAACGTGTCGTCATTATGGAAGACACTGCTCCCGATAACTTTATCGTACTGTAAACTGCCCCAGAGTACACTGTGCAACATAAATGGCTTTCTTGCAAATCATGGAACCAATCAGCTCAGTTTTCTGCTAAAAAAGAAGGGGGTTTAATAAGGTTTTTATTGTTTATTCTGCCACCAAGTGCAGATTAAATCAAGTCTTTTTAAGTCAAGTATTTCCAAATATCCTAAAAACCCTTTTCTACCCTTCATTTCAATGCGTTTTTAAATATAGATTACGGTGACAGATTATACGCCATTTTCTTCTGAAGTAACTTCAAAAAATCTCCACACAGGAGAGAATAAAGGCCTAAATATCTTTTATCAGGGGCTCCATTTAGTCAGCAACAGTTGAGGAGTCATTTGTGTAGCAGATGCTGCCGGAGGATTAGACGGTATAACCGTCATAATTATGGAAGACACTGCTTCCGATAACGTCGTATAAAAAGACAAACGATAACTTTATAGTGGACACTGCCACTGATAAATAAATAAGTATAAATAAGGTTTCCCAGTGTTTTGGCGAGAGGTCGCAGCCATGTTGTTTCAATCTGCAGCCAGGAGGAGAGGAGGCAGATTGGTCAGTAGCGTACATTTTTCTTCAAGTGATTAAAGTGTATTTTATACTTTTCTATCTCCTCCTGGATCTTTGTGGGCGGGGCTTCGACCTCTGATTGACAGCTTGTGCTTAAGTGCTGATATTGGAGCTCCTCCCTCTGCTTACCTCGGATTGAACGCCAACACACACACACACACGACACCCACACCTCCCCATCTTCAGATCTGCTCGTCGATGTCCCAGATGTTTCCCACCATGGCGTTGGCGCACCCCTGCAGGTTCCAGGTGGCCAGGGCCAGCTGTGTGCGGAGCTGCTCCATGTCGGTGGTCTCGGCGATGGACGCCAAAGTGTGGGCGCCCCGACCCAGCAGGAGGTGACGGAAGGGAGTCTCAACGGGGGACACGTACGGAGAGAGGAGGGTGTGCTCAACCTGGAACCATAAACGCAGACCATCACACATCTGAGAGGTGATGAAAACGTTCTAATGATAGAAGATTGAATGACTATGCATGTGACGACGTAGAGGTGTCACAGTGTGCGTCTTACACTCATCATCCTGTCGTTGAGGATGCGACAGGCCTCCTTGTTGTTGACGTCGGTGTTGAGGATGTCGGTGTTGATGCTGCCGGCGGCGCGATTGAAGGAGCCGCGTGCTCGGTTCAGCCAGTTGGGATTCACTTCCTTCAGCTTCCCAGACTACAGAACAAAGAGTCGAACAAGCGTTAACACAAACATATTTATAAGAGGAAACATTCTGGTCTTACCAGCTGGATGTCAAAACATAATAGGAAAGGAAACAAACGGCGTTTAGATGTGAAACCGACCTGCAGGAGCTGGTTGATGCGTCTGTAGACTCGGACCACGGCTTTGGTGACGACGCCGCTGTACCGGCTCACATCCAGGCGGAGCAGGTGGTCGTGGACCAGCCGCAGAGCCATCTGGCCGGCAAACTGTGCCGCAACCGCCGCCATGTCACTGGTGTGATGGTTGGTTTGGTAATCCAGGTGGTCCATGGTGTCCAGGTTGGTTCCGTAGTAAGTGTAGGACTCAGTCTGCAGACGCAATTTCAATATAATGTGCACAAAAACAGCACAAATATGTGGATTAACTGACTGTTCTGTGATCACAATTTAGGACATTTTTGCATTTCACATGTGAATGTTTTGAGCAAACGAGGAAAAATTATGTAGGTTGTGTACATCTTATCATAACTACAGATTGGTTTGCATGGAGACTCACGTTAGGAGAGATGAAGTGGAAAGAGATGGAGGGAATTCCAGAGAAGGCCAGGAAGGGATAGGCGGGGTCGTCCGTTGTCATTGGCCTCAGTCTGCACACAGTAACGTAAAACAACTTGTTTTATTCTACAGCAAAAAGATGGATGATCTAATCTAGATATTCTTTATGTTGATTTGTGCTTCTTTGCGAGCATGCTGTACTAGTTTACTCCTCCGGTCTCTTTAAACAGGGTTACCACGGATCATAGGAATGTCTTAAATATCATTTTCAGAAATATTTCCCCACAGGATCCTGGAGTTGTTCAATTAAAGACTGTTACTTTGTACACATTTCTCTTCAATGGTTAATGATGCTGGTTATCTACTCACGTTTTGGCTTCCCAGTTACTCTTTCCCCCCATATCGTACACAGTGCCAGAACCGAGAGGGCTCTTCACCTGCATGGACGAGGCAAATCAAAATGAATGCAAACACCTCGGGGTTTGTACAGAAGTTGATCAGATTTAAGTTGTTGTGTCGTTACCCCTTTCATCGTGTTCTCCAGGAGGCTGTAGAGCAGCGGACTTGCTGACGCCATAAAGCTCCCACGACCTTTAGAGGAGATAAAGTCAGCCACTGGAAACCTTAAAACATGCGAGATGTAATGAAGGCGTGTGCTGTACTTACCCATGACCGCTCCATCCAGGCTTATGTAGCTGATAACACGTTTGTCAATAGAGGACATATAACCCTAAGAACAAACACACACATAACAGAGAACATAAGTACTACAGGAGAGAGATATTTTGTATGTCTAGCTCTTGTTATTTCAGTTCTTACCTCCAACCACTCGGTGGCACCAACGCTTCCGTACTCCCCAGCGCTCCAGCTTGCAAACACCAGGCTTCTCCTGGGTCTGAACCCATCTGGAAAACAGAAAACACATCATTGATGTCATGCAGGAGAAGAAGCTGTAACTCTGTAACTGAGAGTCCATGGTAATCTGCAACCACAAGAGTCCTACACACTGTCCCTTTAAGAGGTTACGTCTGTGTGCCTCCTTAAAAATGAAACTTTCAAGTCTCTCAGGTGAACACTGAAACAGGATTTTGCTTGCTGTGATCATTCCTCCTGTTAATACCAGCTATTAAAAGATCCCTTTCTGACATGATTCCAATGCAAGTGATGGAGGAAACGGACTGCTTAAACCTCATATTAATGAATCCCTTGTGTGGTGTGTTTAGTAAGCGTCGTCTTCGTTACCTTTCTCCACCATCTCATGAACGGCCTTGGCCAGCTCCATCAATATGGAGGTGCCAACGGTAGCTTTGGCGTAACCGGTCTCCCAGGTGTCTCTCTGAGCTCCCAGTACAACATAGCGATCTGCAGATTCACAAACAGACACCAAAGCGTTACCCTACATGTACGATGGAGATAAAATAATCCCACTGTGGACGACGACAGAGAGGAGAGAGGTACCAGGATCAGTGAATCCTTTGATGACTCCAAACACGTTGTGGATCTCCTTGTTGACCAGAACGTTGTTCACCTCAACGGTGATGTTCTTGCTGCCTCCCAGTCTGTAACTCACTGACGCCAGGCCGCCTTTAAAACCGCTGCTTGCATCCGATTCAGGACCTTCGATTTTCCTAAAGAGAGAGAAGTACGATTAATTACCTAGTAAACATAATCAGGGTTAATACTTGATGATAATGCTTCACCAGGAGCTCTATGAACAGCTGTTCCCCTCAGTGTGTGTGTGTCCTTACTGTAGAAGAGCTAAAGCCATGTTGGCGGTGATAGTCTGGGCTGGGATTTTGGGGAGACCGGAGGACTTGGTTGGGGGGAACTGTGTGTGGTTGAAGGAGGGGAATCCTGGGGTGTAGGGGTCGCCTGAACCCAGATGGACCTGCATGAGGACAGACACAAAGTCAATGCACAATACTGTACTTGCTTCATTGGCTAATGACGGCATGCTACACAACTAGTAGGTGCAGACTTACATGCCCGTAGAGGGCCGTGTCCGCTACATAGTCTGTAGTGTCGGGGTAGATGAGAACAGCAGCGGCTCCTTTGGTAGCAGCATTATCCACCTGAAGCAACACAGTCAGAGACGGGACAACAAGCTTTTAGTAGAAGAGACAGAAACGATACGAGGCAGAAGAAGCCGTCAAAATCTGCAGTCACCTGTTCTGCAAAACTGATAATTCCGGCTCGGAGCAGCAACACACACTCTGTCAGTTCAATCTTCTTGCTGTGCAGAACATCCAGATCCTCCTGACGGCCATAGTTGCCATACACCAGCTTGCCCTACGAACACAGACAGCTGTAAGCTAAAAAAAAGGCGACAAAGCCCCAGTTTACTGAGCCTTAAAAGACTTTTAATTGAAGTTGATTATTTAAGGAAGACTCACCTGAACTCTGCCAGTCGCACTGTAGGCCAGATACCCTGTAGGCTTGAAGACATCTAAACCGAACTCGACACTGTTTGGACGCTCGCTGCAGATAAGAAGTCAAAAGCTTGTTACAGTATCATGAATCTGTTTTTAGAAGCGTTTTCTACGGCAGCTTATTTTCTATAAGCTCCCTGCCTTTTATTTTTATTACCCGCACCCACTCGACCTGTTCCAACCCGCAGAAATATACATTAATCAATTATATCATAATTAATAATAATCTTAATACTTTAATTAAGATTTACCATCCTCCCACCATTTCAAAGATATATATCCCTCAAATAAGAAATACCTGTCTGGCGTCTGCAGCTGAACGTAGTGGATGTCAGTCCAGGGATCCATCTCCACTTCCTTGAATTTATCAAAGATGCGGCTCGCCAGCTGGTTGTCTTCTGCACTTCCTGCCGAACGTCTGGGCAAATCAAAGTCACTGCGGAGACACAAATGGCCTGAAATGACTCTTCATGCCCGTCATAGATACACATCTGCTGCTTCTTCTTCAACAGAGCCTTTTACAAAGATTCACAGTGTAATGTTATAGTTAGTCAAAATATCTTGCAGTGGTAGTTCAGCATTGTACGAGTTCACCCTTCCTGCACTTTGTGTGACGATTGAAATCATGAATAGTTGAGCAGCTTGAGAACTTGGCTGTGGGTGCTTCTTTGGTATCAGCGTCATCCATTACAGTCACGCAGCTTGTTGGGTATCATCCCTCACATGATCACTGTAACCTTCCTCTGTCTCATTTGTATTCTCTAAAAATAAAATGCTATCCGATCCCCCTCTTCCAGTTCATTCATATGGATTATTCCTCTCCCCCCCTCACAGGAAGTGGAAGGCTGTTGAGACTCACAAATCATCACCACATTAACATAAGATTTACTTTGGAAGGACTCAGCGTACCGTAAAGTTTTGTCAAAAGCCTGGCTGGTGAGTTTCTGCGCGAGGAGTTGGGTGACGTCCTCCCAGTCCATCTGAACGTCCGGAACTGGTGCAGCTGGTGCAGCTGGTGCAGCAGCAGCAGTTGGCGTTACTTCCAGAGGAGCGTCCGTCTCCGTCTCTTTGCCACAGCTCACTTGCTGCACCTGAGTTTCACGGTGGCTGAGGTAACCAAGCAAGTAGCCTGGAGGATGAACATTACAGAGACACGAGGAGCGGATTCAAAGAAACTCTACTGGTTCTCAGATGTTAGCACCGGTCTGCTGTGTGTTTTCAAATGCAGTAAACCATGAACAGCAATGCAAACTTCTCTTTGTGTGTGAGCAGTTAAGCCTTTATTTTTGCTTCCTTACTGCTGTAAGGTGCTTTACAAATATAGAGATCATTCAATCAAGTTTTATTATTATAGCACCATATAGAAATGTTTGGCAAATGATCGACAATACAAAAAACAGATAAAAATGGAGAAAAGATAAAGATTTGCAGTATTTTCCTTAGTTTCTCCCCTAATATATTCATAGTCATCTATTGTATGATTCAGATGATGATGACGATGATGATGAGCGTGTCTTACCGATGACAAATATCAGCAGGGTCCCCAGAGCCAGGTAGCAGATAGTATTTCGGCTCCGACGTGGAGGAGCCGGTCTGAAGCTCGGGGATCCCCCCGACGGGCCCTCCGTCTCAGAGGCCTCCTCCGACAGTTTCACCTCAATGTGTCTCTCTCCGTCTTCGGCCGGCTGCAGAGTGAACCTGCTGTAGCGCTCGCTCTTGATCTAGAGGCAGAAGAAGACGAGAGACCCGAGACCCACCAGACCCGTGTTAAAACCCCGGCTCTGTCTGGTCTCCACATAATGTGACTTTGATGCTGTGTCATCACCATTCATATTCCAGTAAACGTCCTGCATTCACGTAAAGAAGATAACAAGTAACAAACTCTTACCATGCTGTTGAACGCAGACCTCACTCGATTCATCGCTGCTGCTGCTGTTACAAAGACAGAGTGGGAGACGAGGTGAGGTTGGCAGGTTGTGAGAGACAAATTAAAAGCAGAAAGGGAGGAGGGGACAGGATGTGCAGTGAGTCAGGTTTATAAACAGAGTTTCTATTCCGATCAGATGGCACGTTTTCTCTGGAAACACGCAGTTTGTTCTTCACTGAAACCAACACAAGGCCAGATAATAGAAGAAGTGACCTTCAGTCATTGTTTCCACATCACAACGGCGATACCGGTGTTTCATTTATAAACATGTCAGACGCAGACTACACAAAGGAGTCAGTCAGAGTTTAAGAATAAGTGTCTGTTCCAACTGACAGAAACACCTGTGGTGTTACATACATCATCTTCTTCCTCCTCCTCCTCACAGGGACTGATGCAACAGTTTAACTCACTTCCTCATTACTGAGCTGAAGCAGGAAATAGCAGCTACTTTTAATTACCAATTATTCTGGCAGTTTCTTTTTTTATATATTTTCTGGATTATTCAGTTGGTCGTTTATTTTACTAAATGTCATAAAAAAACTAAAATATTCAGTTAATTGTCATCAGCAACATTTTGAAGTTTGCTTGAAACATAACTACAATTATTAATGAATTATCAAAATGTTTGCAGATTAATTTCCTGACACGATGTTAGGAGGAAGCCTCATTTAAATATGTTTGCTGCATGTTGTTATTGTATCAGTTCATGAGAATATCGACCCAATCATTTGGTTATTAGCATCAGCTTCCAGTTGTTTTAATTAAATTAAATAAACACGGTTACAGGTGAACGTGGAGTGTAAAGAAACCGTTTGGGAGTGGTCACAGAAGGTTGCATCACATCTCGTAGCTAAACTCCTCTTTACTTCCTCATCACAGAACAGGTGACATTTGTAGCATCATTTGTAAGTTAAGCTAGTTAGCTTTACGTTTTGTGTCCTCCATTTTTATTTCGTTTGAGCTGGAGAGTCACGTAAACAGGCAATGCAACTCAACAACTAGTTGACTTTGTAACGCATAAATGAATAAAAAGGTCTGTTAATGTCAGTTGTCTTACCTTATTGCCGCTCAGACACCTTGCGTCTCCTTGATTGTGAGCTCCTGTCACTGCTCTTCATGAACCGGCCTGTCGCGTCGTGATGAGGGTCAGGACAGCCTATTGGTCAGGCCATATGACGCGAACCAATCAGGTTACCAGTACCTCGGTAAGCATGGACGCCTGGCCAATCCTAGCGCTTGATAGCTCCAGAGGGCGGGCCTTGGAAGAAGATCAGCGGGGTGGCACTTCCGCCTAACGTCCCGTCGTCATTATTTCTTCTTCGTATTTAATATAGTGACGATAAACCAACGTTTAAGGTTTATGCCGCCATCTAATGGACCGGAAGATGTAGCATCATGGCTTTATGACAGTTTTGTAATTTAAAGAAAATAATGTTTATTTATTTTTGTTTAGTGTTTATTTATCTAAACACTAAACAAAGACACAACATAGGGTTGAATTATTTTAGGCTTTGTGACTTTGTTGACTATATTGGGGAGGTGCCACCTTTGAGTGTTTCCCAAACCAATCAGTAACTGACCATGAATTCTTTATGGGCTGAACGAGTCAATAGCATTTCCATTAATGTGGTTTTTCCCAAAGATGCACTTTATGGTTCCCTCTATAGATCAGCCTTAGCTAAATATCTTGTAAACAAGCTCCAGTAATGGTGTTTGATTTTAATTATCTTTAGTACACAGGGTTTGATTTAAATTTGGTTTCATATTTATTCTCATTATTGTCTACCCAAGATCTCCCTCATTGTCAGTGTTTTGGTACATTTTATAAAAAGACAAACAACTAGTTTAATGAAATCTTAAGTAAAGAGGTAAAAATGAAACACCACAGTAATGCATTTTGTTCAGTTATGTACATTTAACTTGGACGTGTCTGAAGTTGTTCTTCGTCGTTGAAGGAGGCTCTTTTACAGTGAAGCTGGTCTGTATGAATAATCCCCTCGGATGGGAAATGATACATCTCAGAGACTTACAGTAATATGATCTCACTCTGCAGTGTCATCACAGATGGTTTCTCACCAGTCAGCACATAGCAGGGCTTCAATGTAACACTTTAAAATGTGGGACATGTGGGCATTAGGAAGCTAATCGTCTCATAATAGGCATGTAAGCGAAAACTTCATTTTCAATTTAAATGAATGATCATTTTTTTATTGCTAAATCTATAGCCATCCATTGTCTGTAACTTATCCTGCTCCAGGTCAAGTTAATTTAATACATTTTATGTTGTGTTTTATTTTAGGCATGCGTGTTACCATTATCTCTCTTAACCGAATAGAACCATAAAGAGGGTCTTGCTTTCTTAAAACGTCAAACATAAGGTTCTGCCCCATTCATTTTCATGCAGTCCCTAAATGCAACATTTCAGATGCCAAAATTAATATATCCAATGGAGGGTTTGAGGCGCTAAAAAGAGTGCCAGTATACTGCTGAGGCTTCTCAGCGTGTGTGGTTGTGTGTTTTTCCACATGTACAGTAGGTGGCAAAATTTAATTGAGGCTGAGCACATCGTGCAGCAACGCTGTCCCAGACGGTGTCACCTCAGAGCTTTGTGTAAAAACTACCTCTCATCTCCGGAGACATTAACCTCCATCTCTGGATGAGGAAACAATTTGTCTCCCTCAAGGCAAGCTGCACGCAGCAGCAGCAGCACAGATGGTGATGTTTGTTACTCCTTAGATAAACCACGCCTTTTACATTTCAGGCATGCCATTTACATTTCAAAGTGGGTTGTTGTGCTCGTTAGGAGCCTGGTTGGATGAATGGATTCGTTGGCTGTTGTGGGACAGTTTGGTGACAGGATGGTCTCTCATTGTGCAACCGAATGGCGCAAGAACAACACAAGCAACCGAAAACAACTATTATTTGAGATGCTGTTATATGATACTGAATATGATGGTTCATTTACAGCTTTTACACAACACAGGAGAGCTTTTTTTAATTTAGCATTAAACAATGAGTCACCTTAGATGCAGTAGATATCATAATGCAGTCCATAAAAATAATTTACACATTCAAGTCAAGGTCTGATCATCCCTCTTGCGTCACAGATAAATGAGATGCATTCACAAAACCGGTCGGTCATATGAATGACATTTTCTCTGCTCTCTGCAGTAGTTAATCATATCAGATCTTCTTTATTGTCTGCACAGCAGCTTGTTCTGTCACTGCACTCCACCCAAGTGACAGCTGATTGTGAAGAATAATCTAAATTCCTCGTCTCTTTACTATCGCTGCATCATTCTGCTGCTGCCAGCACATTCATTCTGCCCTGCATGTAGTCAGATCCAGAGGGGACAATAACACTGCAGGGCGTAGCATGGTGTGTCTGTTTATCATATGTTTGATAGGGTGTCTGTTTATTTAAACTATCTTTTCGTGAGAACTACCTGAAACTATTAGATTACACTGATTATACAAATGCCATTGTCGATTTGAGTTCACTATATGATCTAGAATCCCCTCTCAGTGCAACGTTGGGGTATACTGCATGTGAAGACTTTGTTATCGCGAGATTTGGGCCACACAGGTGCGAGGCTATGAGCTTAGAAGGATGCTACCTTCAAATGCTGTTGGAAATATTGGTGTTCTTAATGAAACGCTCTTGAACAACCCTGAAAAACTGATAGAAGTTAGAAGATACTGAATTCACTTGTCTATTATTTGAAGAATATAGAGCAGAATAAACAGAATCAACTCTATCATATATACAGTATAATTAAAGTAAATTACAATTCCTTTCATTGGATTAAAACATAAAAGGGGTGTTGTATTAAGTCTATTTTAGCTATTTTCTAAAATAAAACTATATTTGCCAGATATATTGCGACTATTTCTTACCGAGAACTGTTTTTATTACTTACTTTGCATCCTGTGTTTTGTATTTTCGTATGGTTTGTATTATTATACTTCTCGTTTCTAATATATGACTCAATCTTGATTATCGTGGTATTAAAATACCTAATTTTCCTGCATGTACATGTAGCTACCTCACTATATACATGTGTAAACCAACCTGTTAATTAATTGTTTTGTGTGATGAGTCAATAAACCAATTAGTCGATTGAATCACTGTTTTTGTCATTTTTTTAAACAGATATTCTCCAATTTGATTTGATGATTATTTTTTAACATGCATGATAATCAACTGGATATATTACATTTTTGAACTTGTTTGTAGACGTTTGTAGACACTTGTAGACGTCACTTTTAGCTGTGGGATACTATAATGGACAACTTTCACTGTTTTCTGGCATTTTATGGACAAAACAATGAATCGATTGATCTGGAAAATAATCAGCAGATGATTTATTAGTTGCAGCTCTATTCCAATTAAGCACCATGCCATCAATAAAATGTATAACCTGGTATACCAGGAACAGTCATTTGTCATAACCCAGCGTGAGAGTTAAATTAGTTTGTGAGTTGTGGCAGTCAGTGTCAGTGATGTAAATGAGGATGTGTGTGAGTAATGGTTGGGAAACAAAACCATAGAGTTTGAAAAATAAGTGTTTATTCAGGAGGAACACGTTTGAAAATTGCATGTAAAATCTTCAAAATAATCTAATTGAATAACCATGTTGTAGCATGCCGGGTGAAATCCCCAATTTCTCTTATGAAACAGATCATTTAGAGTCACCACCATCTGCTCTGAGTGCATCACGGATTCAACAAATTGCGTCACATTGCTCCCAATTCTGGCGTGGTGAAAAATGCAAATGGTGAAGTCAGAAATTACGCGGTGCACCTGAAGGCAACGAGAGAGAGAGAGAGAGCAAGAGCGAGAGCGAGAGCGAGAGAGAGAGAGAGAGAGAGGAAGGAATATGGTTTCATCAGACGCTCCTCCCGTTTCAGCGCTGCTTTAGCGGAGCAATACGAGCAGGAGGTTGAGGCTCGGTCCGGCACAAACCTCTCACAACTACCTTTCCCCGTTACCGACCAGCCTGCAGGAGCACTACCGGCACACCGGGACACATAAATGGGTGAGATGCGGCACTTTGTTTTTTTTTGGCGTGCTCTTAATTTAGAGAATGCGCCCAAAAATAGCCTCCGGCGCCTCTGCGCATCTGGATGGGCAGGAATAAACGCCCGGTCCAGATGCGCGCGGGGTTCAGCCTTCTCTCCTTTCCTTTTCCTTCCTCCCCACCTCACCTCACCTCACCTCCACTCTGACGTCGCTTCATGACATCGCCGAGCTGTTTGCAAGAGACCGCGCGGGTCTTCTTTTTGGCGTTTCTCAGCGTTGCCGATGCTTTTTATTCATGGTCAGAAAGCTGCGCGTGGGTGTGCGATTTTAGGAAATCGGCGGGTCACATTGATGAGTTGCAGATGTTGACACGTTTACATTCACTGCGTGTCTGTCTTGCCCATTGTGTTGCACAGTGTTTGACTCTCTCTGTGATTCAAACAGGCCTGACTGTGACATTCCTCTCATCCTCACCATCATTTCCACCGCGCTGCTGCACACAATGCATGACACTTAACTGATTGCAGCAGGTTTTGCAGGGCGAGTAATCAATCAATTAAGTGCATGTTCAAATTTGCTCATTATTTCCCAGTTAGCCATGACCGGGCCGGAGGTGGGAGGCTACTTCCCTTTTTTAGTCCTGCTACTTTTTCCATCTGTGATGCATTCATTTGATTGACAATTAAGAGAATGTTCTACAACATAATGAAGTCAGCCTCTGTATGCATATACTTTCTATTTGACCTCTGTCTCTGCTGCATGTAAACAAACAATGCACAGCAAGAGTCAAGGGAAACACACACACACACACACACACACACACACACACACACACACACAATTATAAACAGCCGTCAAGGCTGGATGACCAACTGGGAGAAGCAGGCGGTTTCCCCATGGGCCTATAGCAGATTCACTGTGTGGCTACTGTGGCTGCTTAATTAATTGCAAAATTGGCTGTAATATGCACCACTAATGAGAGCTGGAATGGAAATAACAAGGGCCTTTAAACGTGTCTTAGCTACACCTGTTTTTATATATTCATACGTTACATTCACAGGGTTCATATCCCTTTATGAATCTAAAGGGTTATGCAATGCAGGAGGATGGTGGTGATGGTGGCGGTGTCAGTGGGGGCCCCCCAAAGTAGGTTAATCCATCCATGACATTTGTACATGAGGAAGAAGTTGCCTAATTCAAGATATTCCCTCAGTGGCCACTTTATTAGGTACACCTGTACAATCTAAACACAACAGTTCTGCTATAGATTCTACCTTTAGACATTTTTATAATGTTCAGTTTTGGGTGTCCATCAGGGGCGACTCATCTGGTTGCAAATAGAAGTCAGATTGTGTAGAGTCAGTTTATGAGAAACTGACTCTATCAAGAGTCTCTATCAAATCAAGAGTCAGTTTATGAGAAAATTACTCTTGATTTATGACTTCAGTAAATTTATGACTTCATTGAGACCATGAACATGAGTTTATGGTCTCAATCTCTAGTTTCAAGTCTTCTTCGATGCAGCATGATGTTCAAAATTTGGTTGTACTTAGCTCGCCCCTCTTGGAGAACTTCTGGTTGCAAAGAAAAACAAGATGTCGACCGCAAGAAATGCAGAACTCGAGGCTGCAAAACAGCCGACAAACCAAATGAGTGACTTCGTGGAGACTATACGTCCACTTCTTATATACAGTCAATGGCAGAAATGGACAATGCTTAACGTTTGGTTTCTGCAACAACCCTTAGTGGATCTTCTTGCGTGAGAACAATGTTTGCGAACAGCGGTCTCCTGGGTGAAAGTCCTGTGTTAGTTTTTCTACCACCCCTCCCATCTTGTGACTTTCTTTTTTGTTATACACGATATTATACCGCGTAACTGACAATAACGGTTGCTCACTATATTGCTCTGCGTGTCGCTTGTTGTAATGAATCACTTGTGCGAGACAATTTAGTGTAAATAATTGAAATTGAAATACAGTAAGGCCCTTTTCATGTTGTTTTACATTATGGGACTCATTTAAAGTCAAAGCATCCTCTGAACAATAGCTTTCTGCAATTCTGCTGTTGCTGCAGTTTGGAAGTTGGAAAAAAAAAAACTGTAACCTTCAGAACTGAAGATCCAACAGTTCTACAGGTAGACATGTTTGTTATTGAAGTTTAGTTTCAGAGTTAACATTCCCGGAAAGAAATACAATGTGACCAAAATACTTTTTCTTTTACTTTTCCTGCATGTGCTGTCGCTGTGTCTCTCTCCATACACAAAGATCTTATCTGGGGGGGTCGTCTAAAGGAATTCGGGGAGATAGGAGCGCTGGGAATTAGAAATAATCAATGCAGACGAGGGAGTACAAACACTTTGTCACAAAGTAGCATGCAACAGGGCGATGAGTTGAGCAGAGAATAGTTGGTATTTTCCTCTTTAATGTGGGAGAATTGGCTGAAGTCTGTGATCCGATCCAGAGTGGGAGTGGGTGGCTTTGTCTCCCAGTGGGCTTCAGTCCAGCGTGAATGTTTTACAGACAGAAAACACGCAGCTGCTCTTGACATCATCAGCGACGGCACAGAAACAAACCCACAAACTAAACACAGGTCTGCTGCAAAACCAGTGAAACGTCAGTGTAGCTTTGCAGAGCTCGGTGTGTCTGTCTGTGTAGTTTCCTCTTATCTAAACTCACTGCAGCTGCTCAGAGGACGCCACGGGTCCATCTCGGTTCCTGTATGCGAGTTTGCTTCTCGACCACTTGAGTAGGAGTTTGGTTTTGTCTGCAGGCGTTTGAGATATTTGGTCTTTTGTCTTCTCAAGGCCCCTTCAAGTCTTTCACAGTGTTTAAGTGTGTGCGAGTAAGGCTGCTACTAACAATCGTTTCCTCGATTAATCATTTAGTCTTTGAAACGGCTTGAATTAGTGGAAACAAAAAACAGAGAACTTGCCAAAGTGACATATTTTTTCGACCAACAGTTCAAAAACAAAGATATATATAATGTACCATCATGTATGCTATGACACAAAGCCCCAAATCATCATATTTGAGATGCTTTTTTGTGTGAAAAATTACTCAAACGATAGATTACTGCGCAAAATAAAAGCAGATTTATTTTCTTTTGAATGAGCAACTTTGGTTACGCATAAAGTTGGTTTGACATTAGTTAGCGCAGAACGAGTCTTTCTAGCTGTGAGGCTACAATTGTATGTGTTGATGGGAAACGTGGATGAGTGAGCTAACATTAAGCTAGTTTTTGCTTTTTACGCTCTTGTGAACATTTTCTGTTGCTTTCTTCCACATGTTTGATCCAAACGTAGGCCTACTTCATTTAGTCATGCCCTTGTTAGCAAATACATAATGCAGCCATCGAGCAACAACGTTCCTTTGGAGTCTTGTTTGTGTCCAATAATCGCCCTCCTTCAGCACCGCTTCAAACTCCACCAACTCCTGACTTTGTAACTTTCCCAACAATGAGCTAAAATAGGCTAATTAGCTTCTCGGAGCTGTTTGAACCATTAGTTTAACACCGTTTCTCCACTTACACCTGGTGTTAACATGCTCTCTGTGTGCTTTTCATGGGCCTTTGCTGGTATTTAAAAAGCATTCTTGTTATCTTGATCCTGCACGCGTTGTGATCAGATCTCAACGTGCGATGTGGTGCTTGTGCACGAACCTTTGCACGTTTATTCCAGGCGTAAATGCAGCGAACCCCTTATTTGCAAACATTCCTCAAACAGGAGTAAATAATGTATTTGTTGGGGGCTAATTTCAGCTGTGTAATTTGGTGCTCGGGTGAGTATTTATTTAAAGCAGCAGGACACAGTGCATGTGGAATTGAGTCAGAATAAACTACAGCGTGTGTGCTCGTGGTAATGAGTGCAACAGGGTGGCTCACTGATGCGTTTTTTAAATAGCTTTTGGATAAGAATGGAGGGAGCTATATCAGGCATTGGATGCACAGACAGCAGATGTTTTCAGGATAAATTCATTGATGGTTCTGGTTCTTTCATGGGAAAAATATCAATTGTTTTTTACACCGTTGCTGGTTTTTTGTAAGAGTTTGCTGTGAGTCTCGTATTGCTCTATTGTGCATCGCTGGTTCACATCTATTCCTTCATCATCTAAACAATGAAGGCTATTTGCTTTTGTCAAATCGTATCCGCAAAGCTCAGATCCCCTCTTCCTGCGTAGCTTCACACCAGACCGAGCTCCACTCCGGAGCCTATTTGGCGTTAACTTTGTGTCACTTTTAACTTGCACCCGTCTTTGCACTCGGCTCTGTGCGTTCTGTGCAGAGCCACAAGCTGTCGTCTTCTTCAGTGGTGTATGTGTTGTTGACTGACGTGGACGGGTGGGTGGATCGCAGCGTGTTTGTCCCGTACTGCCACTCAGACGCGCTGTGTTGTGGTTTGCAAGACGACTGCCACAAGCTATCAAGTCCCTGCACACACTTATCTTTACTAAAAAAAACTCTCCTTACTTCCACCCTCATGAGATGTGCCACTTCCCACTTCCCCAGAAACTGTATTTTTGTGCCACGTCGCTGTCTCATCTGCGGCTAATCTCTTTTAGTTATCTCATGCCAGATTCGTGTCCTCCCCATCTGCGCACCAGGACAACTTGGACCACAGTTGTCTTCTTCGTCTGCTCGGTGTTGATCCTCCTCTGTTCCTGTGTCTTTGCAAACACTCAGCGACGCCCTGACCTTCCACTTCAACTGCTTTCACAAGAAGTTTGGTCTTGTGGTCACTTCTGCCCAGTTTCCTCATTTGGCCTGTTGGTGTGTGTGTATGTTACATTATGCATATGTGGATGAGGGGAGGAAGCTGGTGTCGCTGAGTCTGAGTCATAGCTTCCCCCTTTTTATGCTGTTGTTCCCATGGTTACCCCACCCCCGAAACTCCCCCGCATTCACCCCCCCTTAGCTGCCCACACAGTTTAGACACACAGAGGTGTGTGTGTGTGTGTGTGTGTGTGTGTGTGTGTGTGTGTGTGTGTGTGTGTGTGTGTGTGTGTGTGTGTGTGTGTGTGTGTGTGTGTGTGTGTGTGTGTGTGTGTGTGTGTGTGTGTGTGTGTGTGTGTGTGTGTGTGTGTGTGTGTGTGTGTGTGTGTGTGTGTGTGTGTGTGTAAAGTGTTAGAGTTAAGAAAGATGTGAGATAAGTATTAGCAGCCGCACCAGCTTGCGCAATGCAGGATTGTGCATGTCTGCACTTTGTACGTGCTCTCAAGGATGCATTTGCACATGATGTGCACAAAACTATACACAGTCACGCCGGCAGTTTAATGTTATTCCGCTAATCGACGGTTTGTGGCGGCAATGAGCAAAGAAGTCTAGGAATTTGCTAACGAGAGACAAGAAGAGGAGAAGACTGTAAGTCAGCAAACATGGATGTAAAGTATGCAAGATTTTATGTTTTAAAACAAAAAATAGGGTTTGTAAGTCCAAATTCAAACGGAAAAATATGTGGTCTGTCGTTACAAATCCCGGTGGAACTATGATTAAGGATTGGTTAGGTCGTGGTCAGGGTTAAAAGAAACCAATGTTGATCGCGGCTGGAAACGAACAGCGGTCTCTTTTTCACTCCATAAGAAGAACGTCACGTGATGTCATTGGGGGTAATGACTGAAACCACTGACGCCGAATGTAAACACAACCTTCGCTTTTAATAAGTGAGAGAAAACCTGTTTGGAAGCGACACTGTGATCGATGAGTCCAACATGACTTTATGTTGTACTGATGGAATTACTGCGGGGGAAATGTTCATTATGATGAATTTACCATTTGACTTGCACAGGGAACTCCAACTTCCCCTTTGTCTTGCCCTTTATTTGTTTGTGATGTATTTGAGGAAAGGAAAACACTCATCAGAATGAGAGCTGCAGCAAAGAGGAATTCAATACAGTTTACTTCAACTCTGCAGTGTTTCAGGTCAGAGTGAATTGCATTCTGTTGTTGTAGGAATGTGTGTGTGTGTGTTTATCTGTGAGGTGTTTGTCTTTCACTTTCACTTATGAATCAATAAAAAGAAAACCGGCAGAATCATCACAATGTAAACCACCGTACCAGAGAGTAAATATAGAACAATGTGACACCTTTGCTGTTTTGACCTTTTATATATTGCGGTTTATTGACGACACACTTACTCTCTCTTTCTCTCTCTCTCTGTCTTCCAGTGGAGGCCGTGGTGGAGTTTGACTATGAGGCTCAGCAGGATGATGAGTTGGGCCTGACGGTGGGCGACATCGTCGTGAACATACGGCGGGACGATGGAGGATGGTGGGAGGGCGAGCTGGGCGGACGCAGGGGCCTGTTCCCGGATAACTTTGTCAGGGTGAGTCGTCACAATATATTTCCTCTGCTCGCTCTCACTCGCTCCATAAAACCCACAGAGGCGCTCCATAAATAGCAGCAGAGTAAACATGCGGTTTCCAGTGTGTCACTGCAGTATGGCTGTTGCATGGGGCGTTTGTGATTGTGCTCTGAAACTCTCTATCAGACGTGAGAGTTTGACGTCTTTTCATGCTTTTTTTTTTGTAAAGTTTGGGATCGGACAAAAGAGATAAAGTTATGTGAAGGTTGAGTTTGTGGTCAGATTTGAACTTGGACAAGATTGCACTGCCTGAGGTGGAAGTGAATGTGGGATTGATGTTTTCAGAAATTGTTGAACGCAGACCCACGCAATTCCGATGTCGGAAACTTCTGTGAGGAGGGAGTTTTCAGAAGCCGTTTGTCCATCCGACAAGCACTTCTAATGAACATGTTTAGATGCTTTTATGATAATAAAAAAACAACATTTTTGTCATACTGTCTGTCTGAAAATTCCTGTTTCCATCCTCGGTCTCAAACGCTGCGTTTTAAGCCGACAGTCGGAGGGGGAATCTGGTCCTGGACCTTGGTTGGTACTGATTTTTGGTCCAGACTTTCTGCTGATGTGAGGCGTTTTACAGCCCCATCAGCGCCGCTCCGATAGTTTCAAACATGTTTTATATTTACAGCGGCTATAACCACAATAGCCAATGAGAGAGACGAGCCGGAGCAGCTGATGGTGTTTCCTAAGCATCGGTTAATGTTCAAGCCCTTGAGGCTAACGCTAGCTAGCATGCTACTTTTGATGGACATTAAAACTGAACTCTAAAATCTAAAATCTCACCTGAAAAAAATCTGACTTTATTTTTACAATATGGGAACTTTGAGTTAGAGTACATTGAGAGGCTCCACCGGTTAGTAGTCTATCCTTAGCTGGCAGCGATAGCAACAATGATCATACATTTAACAAGAGGCAAAAAATGTCAGACTTGTTAATTCCGCACATCTCATGACTTCCTCTTTCTCTCCCCTCTAACTTTACGTTTCTGTCTTTGGTACATCAAGCTGACTGATCACACTAAAGCTGTGACTGCACCACCGTTACCACCAAACAGTGTGAGGATACAGCAACACAAGTCTGTAAACATGAGGGGTAAACATGAGGGTTTTCTATGAATCCAAAAGCTGCAGAGACGTTGACATAAATCTCCAAACTAAGATTTTTATTCTAAATTCTTTGCTACGAATCAGAGCTAGAATGATAAGCAGCAATTTGGACAATCGATTTAAAGTAGTTATTGAAGCAAAATTGCTAAAATGTGAGTACATGCTGGTTTTCTGTATCTTCTTTGATAGAAAACCGAATACACATAAGCTTTGGATGATTGATCGGACAAAACAAGACATTTGAAGACGACACATTGAGCTCTGGGAACATGTAATGGACCATTTTCTTACATTTTATGGGCTGAACAATTAACTGATTAACCGAGAAAGTAATAAAGATGCATTGATAATGAAATAATTAGTTAGTTGCAGCTCAAATTCGCGTGTCCTTGGGTGATGGGGACAGTCAGGGCGAACCTCCCTGTTTCCTTCCAGTGTTTCCGGTGGCTCAAAGTAAGTGAGACAGAGAGAAGATTCGGCTTCTGGTATGAGTAGTAAAACAGTGTGCTCTGCGGTAATGAGAAAGGGGGACGTGTCTTGTTCACTGTACCATGAGGGGGAAGTAGAAAAGTTTACCACAAGGCAGAGAGCAGAGTTTTGACAGCGCCGCTGAAGAAGTCAGTCTGTCGTCAGGTTTGTGCTGACTGAATGTCACAGCTCTCGTTAACTGTGTGTGTGTGTGTGTGTGTGTGTGTGTGTGTAGGAAGTGGGGGGGATGTGGACAGACAGTTTGAAAAGGGGGACAGGAAACGGTGGTATGCAAGCAACCCCCCCTCTGGTGCCGTCATGGCTGACAACCGGCACAACACAGATTATTAAGGTGAAGGTCAATGAATTAAGTTTTTCACAAAAACAGTTTTAAAGATGTTTTTTGTTCAGTTCTTTAGGTCAGCTCAGGTTAACAAACTGCTCATTGAGGACTGAGCGGTTAATTCAGCGACGCCACCGATGTTGCGGAGAGTCATGAGACTTATTGAAGCCTGGAGCAGTTATCAGCTGTCCAACTAGCTCAACTGATTTTTATTAAAACCAGATTTGGGGGGGGGGGGGGGGGGGGTGCTCAGCTCTCAACATTAAAGAAATATCTGCAGAGATATTTTGTCGATAGCTGCTCTCAACTGCTGTTTCTCAAGATCAAGGACCTCCAATATTGCACAGAACACTTTTTAGAGGCTGTTAGGGCTGCAATCGATTCGTCTGTGAGAACGTCTGGAAACACTCTGTGGTGTTTGTTTACTGGAAGTGCTGGAGGTCAGACGAGCAGGTGTTGCAAATCAGAATCACATGCTCTGATTCGACATTAGTGCTTAACGTTGTCCGTCACGGTGCAGAAGTCACCGCGGACGTTTGAAAAGTAGCAAACCTGCTGACGGTGACGCTCTTCTTTATTTGGTCGTGCAACTTTACTTCTTTTGTAATGGCAGCGGTTCCCAGTTGACCATAAACATTTAAACCTCTTTTATATAACTGACTGATCGCTCCGTCTATAAAATGTGAGAAAATACCGATTTACTATTAAAGCTTTTCAGATTCCAAGGTAACGTCTTAGAATGCCTCGTTTTGTCCAACTGAAACTCAAAGATATTCAGTGACACGTGCTGTATATAACACTATAAAGCAGATTCATATTTTAACTCTTTCAGCTCTGATGTCAACCATAAAGGCTCACTAGATCTGTACAGAGAAAAACTATCTTTATAGCAGTTTGTGTAAAATAGTGCTTGTCCTCGACCAAAGAAACTCTTAGTTGACTAACACTGAGTTTCCCCACAAAGAATCATACAAAAGCACCACTTTTAACCAAAGATAATTTTCTTGAAAATAAGTCATTCAGCATTAAAAAGCATTAAAAAATGGCCAAGATGTCCAATCAGTGTCTCTGAGCCAGTATGACCTGTGCATAGAGTTGTTGCAATGATAACGGGCTTTATGAAAGGAGGGGAAATAATAATTTGCGTCATCGTTCCTCTGCATTTCACAATGATTTTTTTTACAAGCAAAGCTCTCTCTGCTTCCCCGTTCTTCTTCTTCTTCTTCTTCTTCTTCTTCTTCTTCTTCTTCTTCTTCTTCTTCTTCTCTCTCCATATCTCAGAGTTACAGCTTCCTTTGCGCTGCTACCACGGTGGCTGCCACACTGCATTGTTTTTGCATTATCTGTGACTGTGACTGAGAGAGAGAGAGAAGGGTCAGGGGTCTGCTGAGAGGGGATGCACAAGTCGGTGTTTGGCATTGAAGCCTAAACTACATACAGTAGACGTGACGCAGACAAACGCAACCAGCGCTGCAGTGTGGATTCTGCAGGTGTTTCCTGTTCAGATATGATGAATCACGTCGTCTTCCTCTCCTATTTTCAGCTGGGTTTCCTCTGACTCTCTCACCTCCGTATCCCCGCAGGAGGGGTTGCAGCAGAGCATGATTGCAGTCCAAGTAGTAACAAAGGCCTCCGAGTGCAGCGCAGTTACTTGTCCTTGATTTCCTTTTTGCAGAACCGTGCAGCCATTGTTCTCCTGTTCCAAAACTCAGATGTATAAATTATTTAGCACAAGCAGCCTTAATAGATAGCAGATGGATATAAGAATGTATGTTGCTTTTCTTGAAGCATAAAGCCAAACAGCTTCTCCTCCACCACTCGTAAAAAAAGGAAAGCTGCTGGCCAACGAATGGCTGCTGTGTTTTTTATGTTGTTTTTTTTGCGTAGGTTGGCTTGTGTCTCAGAGTTCAAAGTGTTTTAGTTTTTTCACCAGTTAGTCTGTGCGTCTGTGTAGGACAGTTTCTGAATGAGTGTGTGTGTGTGTGTGTGTGTGTGTCTCTATATCTGTTTTTGCAGTACGTGAAGGCATGCAGAGTTAGAGCGAGTCCATCCGCACTCTGACTGCAGAATCAATGTCTTTCTAAGCTCTAGTACCACATCAGCACCGCTTTAGCCTACTTAACCAATGCAAGCGCCACACGACGTGGAAAGATAAGTGTGAATGACCTCAGAGCAGAAATAACGAAACATAGCAGTTTAAAAAAGAAATCTGCCAGTTTTTACCACCTCTGAGTCTCACAGCTCTCAGTCATTTCACTGAAAATGCTCCAATAAACAGAACATACATTAACTTGCTTATTGTTGTTGTTGCTAGTAGTAAGATGAGAAGATTTACACCACTCTCATGTCAACGCTGTGTCCGCCGTGTTTATAGCTTCTTCTTGGATGTGTGCTTATTGTCTGGCACCTGGTCGCTACGTTTTTATAGAGGTTGACACCCAGAAACATCCTGAACACAACAGAAATCAGAAAATGCAGGCGGAGGGGCAGGTCTCCACAGATACAGACCACGCTGCACACTTCTAGAGGGGCATAAGTGATGATTTACAGAGATTTTCTGGTTTTATTTTACTCCTTGTGCCTTTTTAATTTTCAATCCATCACTTCCTGTTGGAAGAAGAGGGCACACACCACATGTCAGAATTTAATTGGCCTTTCATCTCTTCTCTGCCAAATGAGTTTGCTCCTTTTTTAACACAAAACCCACACTTCCTCCAGCGCCATGTCCAGTCTCCAACCTGTGCAGCTCCTAAAATGGCTCTTAGCCCAAGATGATCTTCGGCTGTTGTCTAGGAAACGTCTTCTCTTGTTGGTATTTTTGGATCTCAGAGGCTCATTAAGGCTATTTTTTTCCACACCAGGCCATACACAAACCAGAGTGTGTGTTTGAAGCGTGAGTCACTATACCAGCATGCTCCACTGAGCCGCGTTGGCCACAGGGGCCGGGGCTGATGAAACAGTGTCATGATGAATGTGGTGGGGAGATGTGAGACGCCATGTCTACTTCTTCTGGGTCTCTGTGCGCGAGCGTCTCACCCCCCCCCCCCGTGTGTGTGTCGTCTCCCCATCTGTCCGCTTGTTGATTCGTCTGTCGCGTGGCGTATTTGTTTGCCCGTTCCCTGGATCAGTTTGGCACGCCGTCTCGCGATTCTTCACGCGAGTGAAAGTCGTGCTGACGGAGAGGGGGAAGCTTGTGTTTGTGTGTTTGTGCAAGCTGAAGGTAAACAGTGAGGCTCACCTGGGTTACTGACATCTAATACTGCAGCGCAGCCGGGTGAACAGAAAATACAACGCAGTTGCATTTATTGACGAGCAAGTTTATCGCATAACAAATAACCTTTATTATTTTTAGTATCTAACAGTTATTGAATTTAATTATAAGATTTTATTCAAAATGCGGTGCATCAGTGTCATTTAAAATGTAGATGATTGTATGTTTGTGCTTGATTAAAAAAGTTCATGTGTTATATTGTTTTTATAATAAAGTTGCCATTTAGACAAACATGCAGCTTTAAAGCTTTCGTTCCCCTCTTTCTTTCTCAGTCCTGTCCTCAATCGTGCCGTATTTTTGTTTCTGTAACTTTGATTTTGTCATCTGAACCGACGTTTTTTTCATGCTTCCTCACCTCCTCTTCCTCCCCCACTAATCGTCTCCTGCTCCTCTGTCTTCGTAGGAGATCAAGAAAGAGGGGAAGAGGGATGGAGGACAGGCGAGCATGATCAGATCTGACCTCTCCAATGGGAGAGCCAGTCCCGTGTCCGACCCCGGCGTACGATCGGGCAGGAAAGGTGCTCAACTCACACACACACACACACACACACGCACACACACACACACACACACACACACACACACACTCATATATGTTAATCAGACAGGTTTAAGTCTTCAGTCTCAAACATCGATCCAATTAGTGTGAGGAAGGATTTGGGTCAAGCATTCCTCATACACACACTCAGTATACACACGTGGTCGAATGTAAATACTAATTTGAGGTACTTCTCATGCCACTTTATACTTCTACTCCAACTCCAATTTACCCGACAACATTTGTACAACAGTCACGGCGGTCAATTATTTACTTTTAATAGTTTAAGCACATTTTCCTGATTATTTTCTTTTACATTTAACTTGTAATGGAGTATTTTAACAACGTGGTATTAGTACATTTACTTAAGTAAAGGATCTGAAGTATTCAGACCACCACTTACTTCTTATACACTTAATTCTTATTACTCTAATATTGATATACGTTTGTATTTTTACTCTTATTGTTTTTTCTTATTCTTATATTGTAGTCTTTGATCAATCTCTGGCACAAGAATATATGTCTCATCTTATACTGTACATGCATACACTCCGCTACATTTCTCATGAGGGGGGACACCTTGTGGACAAAAGAGGAATCGCAGGGCTTCGTCTTAACGCCCCATCTGGTGTGGAATGAGTCAAGAGTAATGAGCAGGCTAATGAGTGTAAGATAAACAACTCAAAGGCCGGTGGGAGGCGTTTTGGTGTCGGAGCTGGTTGGTAAGACTGTCCTCTAATTGAAAGGTCAGAGGTCGGCATTACAGTCTTCAGCCACGAGGGCTTTTAATAAGTCAGAGAACACCTGTCGCTCACTCTAAGTCTTGGATTATGGATAAGTGTGGGAGCCAATTATGTCACATGTATGCCTAAAATATGTGTGTGTGTGTGTGTGTGTGTGTGTGTGTGTGTGTGTGTGTGTGTGTGTGTGTGTGTGTGTGTGTGTGTGTGTGTGTGTGTGTGTGTGTGTGTGTGTGTGTGTGTGTGTGTGTGTGTGTGTGTGTGTGTGTGTTTGCAGTAGAGCAGATCCGTAAGCGGAGATGTAAAGCGGCGTTCAGCTACGCGCCTCAGCATGAAGACGAGCTCGAGTTGAAAATAGGAGATGTCATCGAGATCATATCAGAGGTAAGACTGATCACTGGACCCATAGTGAATCATAAATACACTTTATGAAGGCCAGTCTGCAGAAATACGCCTCCATAAAACACACAAACAAGTGTCTTTTTCAGCACATTTATCGCTTGTTTTATAAAGAGATATGTTGGGAGTAAACATTATATATGAATGTTGTGTTTGTTTAACCAGAGAGCACTGACAAGTTTATATATTGATCCAAATACCAAATACAAGGAGCTCAGGTTTGTTTTTTTGTGTGTGTTTTTCCAATGTAGCAAAATGAGACTACAGACTGCATTTGGTTATGCGACCCGGTTGTACAATGACAATAAATGAATTTTGTAGCGTGTATATACGGCTGAATTAAAGTCGCTACAGCTCTGCTAACTGAAAGGTTTCCAGGAGCCGCTGCAAAATGCAACCGAATGCAGTAAGACATCCTGGTATTTTTTGGCATACTGCTTTTGACATACTTTAGATTGGGACATCTGGTGAATCTTGGTGTTGTAGGCACAGCTTGTTAGCGAAATTAGTGTCCGATGCTCTTCTGGTTTTCTCAGCTGCCACTGAAAATGAACCTTAAAATGAAACACAAGCTCTTCCTCTTTGGAGAGTCAGTGCCCGTGTAGATATCTGTGTAAATCTTTGCTCTGCTTTCTGTGTGTGTTGTGTGTTTAGGTGGAGGAGGGCTGGTGGGAGGGATTTGTAAATGGGAAGACTGGAATGTTCCCCTCCAATTTCACCAAAGTTGTCCAGACGGAGTCGGAAACGTCCTCCTTGGACACATCGCAGGAGGAGCTGCACAGCACACGCACCAGTGAGTCTCAGCCAATCGGATGGTGGGAAGGCCGTCGCATATAAAAAAAACATAAGCTACTGGCTCTGGTTGTTGTATAAATAACTTTGGATGTTTGAATTACCATGACATTTTCTTATAAATAATGAAAATGATTCTACTGAATCTACATTTGCAGAAGTGTTGAAGCTAGCATGTAATATCTATTCTGTGTGTGTGTGTGCGTGTGTGTGTGTGTAGGTAAGGACAGCCCAGGCAGTGAGAGTGATGGAGGCGACAGTCGGTCAGAGACGGGGTCAGGAGAAATCCAGCCCAAGAAGGTAATCCATGTTGTACAGTTCTACATTCCTCTGCACCGCACTTCGTCTAAACAACTAATTCTTCACACTGGTCTTAGGACCGTCATCAGACAAGAATTATCCTGCCCGAGATCTAAAACCCGAATCTTAATGCCCTGCAGCGCACACTGTGAGCCTCACACACGGTCAGATCACGTTTTTAAGTATCAAACGGAGCGAATGTTGGCTCCTTGATTTAAAGCAGTTGCAACAGCGTCTCAGTTGTGCAGGGAAAATAGAAATAATAAAATGTCTGTACTCAACACACTCCTGCAGCGTAATGCACCCCCTCTCCTCTATCCACCCGTATGCTCAGTACTTTCTCAAATACACACATTTTTGACGAAATATGTCGAAAAACGCATCTTCTACACGTCTTGTGATTTATTTTTAAAGGAACACTTCAACCAAAAACCAAGAAATACATATTTTTTTACTCTTACCTTGTAGTCTAGATTGTTTTGGTGTGAGTTGCTTAGTTTTGGAGACATGGAGAGATACTTTCTGCAATGTATTCATTTGCTTTGTGGTGCTTAAAGCGCCAAAAAAAGTCAACCGCAATGTCTCTTTCAAAAAATCCTGACCCGGTTGCTCAAGACCATCCACAGACCTCGTTGTGAGCAGTTTCATGTAGGAACTACTTTCTTTCAACCATAGTTCCTGCGAGACACTGCTCACAACAAAGTCTGTGGATGAAAAGAGGAATTGGAAAAATATCTATTTTTGTTCTGGGGGTGAACTGTCCCTTTTTAAAGCAACTTGTATTATTGGGACCAATCAGAGCTTAGGAGGCGGGGTTAGGAATGGAGATGTCATCCTAGCTACCTATCTACATTAATTACTGCAGGGGTAAAGTAATTGTGCAGACCAACAGGAAGTTATTAGCACACTGGTTCCCTCGACAAAAAGCCAATAAACTTTTTCCATTTGTATTTTTGCTTATCTTTGCTATTGTTCAGCAAAAATAAGCTTCACAAGTTAACTCCACTTTTATGATTTTTGGAGAATGAATACAAAGTCACATGAGCGCGAGTGTAAATGACAAAATTCCCGAGAGGGCTATTTACTGACGCATTTTAGACGTCGTAAAACAAAACGTTAAAACTCGTTTTAACACGGACCTTATTTCAGACATCTAACCAGAAACACATTCAAAACAACAAACACATTGACTTCAAGACGAGGGAACTGGGAGTGCAAAACGTGCTGACTCATTTCCTGGTTTTAGGACTCATTCCTGCAGCACTCTATTCATGAAAAACATCAATAGAAAAATGGTGCATGAAATTGACACTGATGTAGGAGTTGTTATAGAATAACAACTCCTACATCTGTTTTGATCAGTGTGAAAACCGTTAACTGTTTCTCTCTCCTGATTGGTCGGGGCAAAAAGAAATCAGCAAACATTGAATGTCACTGTTTGGGTGACAGAACGAAGTGAAATAAAAATAAAAAGTCAGTGTGACAATCAGATCAAAAACATGGCTAAACTCCCAGCTTGTGTGACTGCCAGGGACAAATGTAAGCTGTGTGTTCAGCCATGTTTTGGGAACAATGTGAACATTCAGATGACGCTGCAGTGGACGTGGTGACTCATTGGAATCCACTGAAACAGCTGCTGCCTCCCACAAAGCTTCACACGTTCAGGGCCACCAGGGGTCAGTGTGTGAAACCCAAACCTCAGATTTCTTTTTTTTCAGCGACATGTTCCTTTAAATATTGTGTTTAAATTCCAGTGTTTCACCTCTTTTTTCCTGCTTCCTGTAGGTCCGAGGGTTTGGCTTTGGTGACATCTTCAAAGACCAGCCCATCAGGCTCAGACCACGCTCCATGGAAGTGGACTCAGAGGGGGACAAGGTGAGACCCACACACACACACGCAAACAAACACTTACTTCATACATTTTTTGATACTGTGATCATTGTATTCTGTGAAGCTAAGGAAGGAAGTCCCGGCCTTGGCTCCTCCCCTTCCTCTGTTTCAGGTTTACAGCACAGGAAGTGGTTTTATGTTGACTGACACACACACACATACACATACACACACACATACACACACACACACATCCTGCAGGGATTTGACAAGCAAAGCAGAAGTGAGAGCTCGGCAGGGCAGAGAGAGAGAGAGAGAGAGGGAGAGAGAGAGGGAGAGAGGCAGAGAGAGAGAGAGAGAGAGAGAGAGAGAGAGGGAGAGAGAGAGAGAGGCAGAGAGAGAGAGGGAGAGGAGGGGAGGTTTTACAGTTTTTCACTGACGTTTACATATTCACACACACACTGTCTCCTGCTGCCGGCGCTGATGTAGCAAAGCTCTGTCTGTCTGTCCGTCTGTCTGTGTTTGACTGGAACCAGAGGAGAGGACGGTAAGGTCACGTTTTCTCTATTTCTGTTCCTCTCTTGTGTTTGTCCCCGATTTGATTTGTTTTATTTCCATCCTCTGTCCCGCACGTTCTTCTTCTCCTACCCTTTCAATGTGCGCTGTTTCACGTGAGATTAAACAGCGTTTCAAGTGTTGTGGTTTAGCTGCGGTGGACTTTCAGGTTTGGCGAAGTCGGTGGAGTCAGCCTTAAGTTAACTGATACATCATGCAGAAAGTGTGTTTTGTAGAGTACACATTAAATGTGTCTGTTGATGATCAAAGTACCATTTCAAAGGCTGTGTCTCTCTGCCAGGAATGCATTTTTTGGGGGAACTGCTAAATACGCTTTAATCTTCTTTTGGCATGAAAATAGTCAAATTCATGGATTAAAGGAATTAAAGGGTCAGTTTACCAAAATGACAAAGAAAATAAAAACATACTTACTTACTCCCATTGGTTTCTGGCGATGCAGATACTTTTGGTTTTATTTGCAGATCTTTATCGGAAAAAAAGGGTCAGAAATTTAAAATGTAGATGAAAAGTTCTGCAAATAAAAACGTAAATTATCTGCATTTCTGGAAACCACCAGGAGGAAGAAAGTGTGGGTTTGGTAATTGTGGTGAACTGACTCTTAAATTCCAAATCTATGAATTTGACAAAAAGTTTTAACAAGGTGTTAATGTTTCCCATTAAATGTTAATCTTGGAAGGTTTTTAAAAGCACATTTCACCCATCAGGAGACATTACACTTTAGATTTGTTTTCTCCTTTATTTTGTAATCTAAATAAGAAACCTGCATGAGGAACATGTCATCCTCTGAGTAGCTGAACAGAACTGAGACTAATAGATGAAGAAAGGGAGAGACGCGGGATGGAAACACAATAAATTAAGAAGGTAAAGAAGACTTAAAAACCTGAATGTAAAGAGACTTTTAAAAGCCGGAGAGGTGATCAAACCTTCCTGCAGCTCCTCCAGACATCTGAGGATGTCTGTCAGCCTGTCCTGCTGGGCAGGAGGCCGTTATGTTGCTTTATGGTGAGACATGTCTCTCTAATGAGGCTTTGAAGGAGGTGACAGCAGAGCGTCTCCATCCGGGACGGGGGGTGGGGGGGGGTGCTGAGTCACAGGAAGCCACGTAAACTTTATAACTGAACTAGAAGGTCAGCTGCTCTTAAAGTGGGTGAAGTCCTAATGTGCTGCATCACACACAGTGTTTTACTAGCTGATGATGATGAATTACATTATTTTTGTGCCAGTATTCAACGTCGTTCAGCTCTGATTCTGGCCAAAGGGGAAGTGTTTCAGTGTTTCATCCAGACTTTTTTCTTTGCAGTGAGTCAAAGTCACTCAACTCAGCTGAGTCTTCAATGTAAAACAAAAACAAGTTTAGGAGGGATAGTCGATCCCAGAGGCAGACTCACCGACTTATTCTATGGTCGGACAAAGTGAGGAATTTCCCTTCAGACTTAAATTAATAAAGTAATGCTCGTTTTAATAAATATTTTGCTAGTTATAGTAACTTGGATCATACCAGCCTCTGTAATGTCTGCTCTGCGCACGTTATCAGTCATGGGAGGTTTATATTTAGTCTTCTCTCTTCTCTCTGTCCTTCAAGGGAGACATCAACGCTTTCCTCGTCAAATCACTTATTCTGCAAATCAAAACATCCAAGAAATCTGTTGTGGATTTATTAAACTTGGCCCAAAAAAGAGATTATTTCCTCACGGTCAGCAGGACAGTGGAGACCTGCACTGTAGTAAGTCAGAAGAAAGCACCTTAATTATATTAATAGAGAACAAGATGCAGTGTCATACAGTAAATATACTGTCTGTACTTAATGCTGTAGAGAGGTAACTAAAATGTTATTTCATGCAATTTAGTGTCATGCTGGAGACAAGAAACGGGCAGAAGACTTAAAGCCGCTACAATAAATCACGTTTTTATTTTATCAATGGATGAATGGACTGTGTAAAATATGAATGGGGGGGGGGGGGGGGAGTGAGTATTTTAGTGTCTTTTCGCTCATTGTTTTGGTTTCTAAGCCTTCAACTTCACTGTTTTGGTTCATTCTCACCACTTTCATCAGCGTCGTTTCATGGATGTGGGCAGTTGTACAGCAAACCACCTAAAAACACATGAAAAGTCCCCTCCAGAGGCCGGACACGTCAGCATATGTCATATAAAAACATTTGCTGAGTCATTAATGCCACATTAGGGTCGTTCAAATGGACTCACTTGAAATCCTGAGGCCACACGGTGCAGCTCAACACTTTACTCAAGGTTGGTGATGTTTGCTTAATTCTCACCGTGTGACATTTTACAGTAGAGTAAGAAAACTGACGGCTTTATACGCGTGTTTGAAATTCCTCCGGTCACACTTTGGTTTACAACGACGCGGCTCTGAAGCAGCCAGATGTGCAGTAGAGTAAATGCAGCTGTTGGGTCATGTGAGGTTTCTCCTGCGCTAAATAAGAAAATAGTTCCCTTTTTTCCTTTTTGAAACTAACTTCATTTCATTACACTTCTACTCCACAAAATTTATATTAAAGCAATAATTTCTGTTCTTTTTTACAAACCAAGATTTACATACAAAATATATAAAGAACATTTAAAACGTGACACATTGTCATAAATTAAAACTACCCAGTATTTAAAAATTGAGGCTAAACTATGAGTCAATTAATCAATGAGCTAATTAAAAAAGTTATCAAAAAATCAGCTGTTTTGATATTTCTCATGAAGCACAATATATATAATTTAACATGTATAAAATTGTTTAAAATTAGCTTCACCTCAACTAAAATGCTATATACACTCAGAGCGATCATTTCTCTCTATTAAGTACTTTTACTTTTGATACTTTGAGTACATTTTCCAGATTATAAATACATATTTTAACTTAAATGTCTAGTGTGTAGGATTTGGCGGCATCCAGTGGTGAGGTTGTAGATTGCAACCAACTGAAACTTCTACCGCGTGCTCAGGCTGAAGGAAAACTTCAGAGTCAGTGTTTGGTTTGTCCGTTCTGGGCTTCTGTAGAAACATGGCGGACTCTGAAGAGGACCCGCTCCATATAAAGATATAAACTGCTCATTGTAAGGTAACAAAAACAAAACAACTCTAGGTTAATATTATATTCCATTTCTGCCAATAGATCCCCCTAAATGCTACAGACTGTCCTTTTAATTAACCGAGTGTTTTCACAGTGTATTATTAGTACTTTTATTTGAGTAAAGGATCAGAATACTTCCTCTGTCTGTCTATAAGAGGCCCAGAAACATGTGATACTTGGACATGGAAGCGTCTCTGTGATGTTGTAATGATGTCTCAATGCTTGTGGCACCACATGGGTCTCATTAGAGACGGAGGGGGGAGAAGGGTGCAGAGAGGGAGAGAGAGAGGGAGGAGAGAAGCTGGCGGGGGAGGTGGTGTGTTCCGAACAGAACAGAGCTGTGTGTGTGTTCGGGACAGACCGGGTCTTGTGAATGTGTGAATGTGTGTATGTGTGTGTTTTCCTGTGGAAGAGCCACCCTGGTTCCACAAACACTGTCGAGGGATCCACTCCAGCCAGAAAACAACGGCTCCTTTAATAACCTACACCACACACACACACACACACACACACACTGCATCATGCAGTCAGCTTGGTGGCTTTTGTGCTAAATCCGATCTCATCCTCTCTAATTAGATGGTTAGATGGGAGCTGTGGGACATTGCTGTCCGCTGTAGGAAAGTGATTACTTCAATTTAATTCTTTATTTCTTTGTCCTTCAGTCTATGATTTTTCAGCCTCTCAAATATGGATTTTTTTTTATTTTTTTCCCTGTTTAAGATCACATTAAACTGAATATCTTTGGGTGTAGGACTGAATAAGTTGATAACTGGTAGATTAATCGATACATTAGGAGGCGTGAACCACAGCTGAATCAAACCAGGTCACGATCGTTTCTAGAGACGTCGGTCGAACTAACCCTGGCATGAACAGTCCAAACCGAAGCATAGTGGTTACACACACTGAAATAAGACCGAGATTACACAGCTGGTTGCAAAACGATGATATCTGCTGCAGATGTAAGTGCATCTGAAGATCTAAATTTGGATGTGAAACTAAAGGTTTCCCCCCCATCTGTCCTTCTTTCAGGTCAACGAGGGGAAAGCAGCGAGCGTTCAGCCGGAGACCATGAAGACTGAACCTGATGGCAAAGCCAAAGGTGAGACAGCTGAACTGTTGTAAAGATGGATCCAACACAAACAACAATATAATCTGATGAGACAAAGAAACATTCGACCATTTTCTAAAGCATACTGACGTTTTTCACGTAGAAGCTTTCTTTAGCCACCGCCTTGTAAATACCTCCTTACTGATGTGTTCAGGTGCTTGTGGAAAGCTCCGACATCAAACTTTTGGGAAAGCTAAAGTATTACATTAACAAGATGTGTAGTAAAAACTCAAATCCAGATGACAAAACAATATGCAAACATGATTGTTGTTGGAAAGATGAACCTTTTTTGCATGTGAATTCCGCTTTATTGTCGTCATACATCACGGGATTGAACAATGAAATGCAATGAAAACCTCCACTCTCTTGTTTTTCAACTCTTGATTCTTCTTGATTGGCAGGGCGGGAGCTATGTAAAGTCCTCTTTCCATATGAAGGACAAAACGAAGACGAGCTGTCACTAAAAGAGGGAGAAATCATCAACATCATCAGCAAGGTAATTCAGAACGTGTGTGTGCGTTTATACGTCTGCTTTTATTCTTGCATCTTTTGGTTACTTTGATTTGCTTGAAGAACATCCAGGTGCACATTAAATACACCGAGCAAGCGTTTAAGGTGCAGCTCAGACCAAACACACTTTGCTGTCTTTTGTGCAGGAGTGTGCTGACGCGGGCTGGTGGAAGGGGGAGATCGGGGGACGGCAAGGTGTCTTCCCAGATAACTTTGTCAAGCTGCTAGACGTGGATAAAGAGGTAATCTTTTGGCGCAAGGAAACATGCAGGAGTTGTCTGTTTCTTGTGATATTAGAAGGCAGGAAAGCCTCAAAGACATGATGCATTATTAACATGTTTTTATGTTTCTGTGTGTTTCCAGAGACCAAAGAAACCGCCTCCTCCCAGTGCACCTTCAGCTAAACACACCACAGGTACAGTAACACCGTATGTCTTTCCTCTCTGGTGTTTCCATGTTCTGAGAGAGAAAGAGAGAGAAACCTGTAAAAACTCTGATCTGTAGAGAGAAAGTCGGAGGTCAAGAAGGTTCCTCCTGAGCGACCTGAGCACCTGCCACAGAGAGACCAGGATCGAGGTACAGTCTAGACCACTTTGGCCCGGCTCGGCCCGCCTTCAGCCTGCAACTTTCTACTGATCTGTTCAGCCGGCAACGGACGGATCACTAACTAACACGCTTCATATTAATAATCCGGCATTTGATTTGCTGGAAAGGGTTGCAGCATGAAACGGAGACTCGATATCAGCGTGAAAACTGGACGATGACGAACATGCAGCAGGTTTCTGTTGAAACAACAGATCACTTTGCAGTTTGTTTGTCCTCCGTTGTAAAGCGGAGGAACAAAGATTTGATTGAGGAAACACTGTCAACATCATTCTGTGTGCAACAGGAAGCTCTGGGCACTGAGGTGGTGATCTTGACAAACACAAACTTTCAGTTGTCTCCTTGTATCGTATTATTACAACACAAATAGACAGATTTTTAATTGGGGACATCACTCTCTGATTGAACTGCTTACCACTCACACACACAATATCTGAAACTTGTGACAATGGGCCTCAAGAAGAAGCTATTTTATAAATTGATCACATATTTTTTTATGTAAAATCTTAGTCGATTCTACGGCTGTCAGATAAATAAAGTAAAAAGTACTTAATATTTGCCTCTGAAATGTAGTGGAGTAGAAGTATAAAGTTGCTATTTCTAGTTATTTGTCAAATAAGTCCCTTACTAAATCTCATGCGTGCTCATAAACCAAAGTCAACTGATCGTCTCTGGTCAATTTTATTTCCTTGCTTCTTGTTCTGTTTTTCCCTCCCAGCCTGGGGCGACTCCAGACCTTTCTTCTCCTTCAGTTCTAATCTTTAACAACCTTCTCTGGCTTTGCATCTCTTGTACTCCTACCTTGCCCTCACCTATGCATGCATGTTTGTGAGTGTACATGTGTGTATTTATGCCGTACAATACGTTTTTTTTATGATTTTTCCCTTTGAACATCCATGTGTGTTGTGTGAGTGTAGGTGTAGGTGAAGAAGTGAAGCTTGGAGACATCCCCAAGCCCTCCCTCCCATCTACCCTTCCCAAGAAACCCCTCCCCCCAAAGACAAGCACCTCCTCTTCCTCCCAACCCCCGCGGCGTCCTGAGAGACCGCCCACTCTAGCGTCAGTACACACACACACACACACACAGGCTCTTACGAAAAAGAAAGAAATCCCAAATACTCCTGAGCGTATACAGCCTAATGTTGTTGTATGGTTTACCTGCTCAGGTGTGAAAGCCCCAAGTCAGAGGGCGGGGCTTCGACACCAGATTCTGCCCCTGACAGGTCACATGACGCTGGTGAGTTTGAGTGACAGGAGCATCGACTCGCTGAGATCAAGATATGGTGCCCTAGTAACTGTCGGAGCGCTCTCTCTCTCTCTCTCTCTTTGTCTCGTGTCAAACAGCTGATGATCAGCTGTTGTTTGTGTTTCAGATGTGGACCTCAACGTCGTGGTGGCGTCAACAGAGAAGCTGAGTCATCCGACGGCGACGCGGCCGAGAGTCACAGACCGCCGGCCTCGATCACAGATCTTCACACCAGTGAGTGTCTTTAATCAGCCCACCGAGAAGGACGTGTTGATGTACACCACTGTGTCACCAACAGGGGTGGAAGTAGCACTCGCATCACTTTAAGTAAAAGCAACAATACCACAGTGTAGAAATACTCTGCTCCAAGAAAAAGTCCTCTAAGTTTACTAAAGTAAAACTACAAAAGTAGTAACATCAAAATATACTATATTAATGTATATATTAATAGTTAATTTATTAATCACTAAAAACAGAATACTATGATAATGACTATATAGTACGAACTACTTTGTGCAGCATGAAATGGGTACATAACTCTGTTTGGTGTCCATGCTAATGATTTAGCTATCGATATTCAAAGCATATTGTTAATTTGTGGAAAACGTATTGTACTGATCAATACGAAGGTTAGTGTTGAGTCTTGGTGCAACATGTGTTTTCTTTTGCTTTTGAGCATTGCGAAGTGGAGCTGTTTATTTGGATTATGACTGTATTTAAATTACATATTTCTGATAACGGTATCTGTAGAGTGCTTCAGAAAGCCACCGACTCTGCACTGACTAGATGTCTGTCTTGCAGTCTTCCCTGTCCAGTATCGACCTGGACTCCCCTACAGTGATGGACAGGAAGCAGAAGGAGGAGCCGGAGTCGGTCCCCTGCAGACCTGTAGAAGTTTCCACGAGGAAAGGAGTCCCCACCGTCCCTGTACGACCACCTTCATTATCACTATTTATTCCATCCAGCAGAGGGCGCCACGCCACATATTTTAATGTTTCTGAGCATTCAGTTGGCAAAAACAATCTCGTTTGTTACAATTTCCATTTTTCTCAGCACTTTAAGGACATATTTTCTTTCTGTAAAGTGCTCACCACCAAATTATACATATTTACTGTCATCTGGATTCCTAACTACCAGGTTATATTTTAGATGGAGATCGAGGATTTAGAAGAATTCCTGAATTCATAATATCATCTCTGATCTGTGTTTACATTTCCTTTCAGGTACCTGACAGTAAAGCCCCACTGCCCACCAAGCCCTCTGTCCTGACCCTGCCGAACGCCGGCCATCGCCCCGCGTCCCCGTCTTCCTCCTCAGGTCTGAGCCCCTCCCCCGAGCTCAGGCATTCACCTCTGACCCCCCCGACACTGGAGGAACTCAGGAACCAGCTGAGGGACCTGAGGTCCTCCGTAGAACTGCTGAAGAGCCAGCACAGGTACGTTAAACCTAGAATCTTTTAAAACCTCTTAAAACACGAAACAAACCTCATGGGTTAAGTTCCAACACATTGATTTATCTGTTTTGTTTTTATTGTGGGTGTTTTATTTCCGTTTGTATTAACTTTTATTTGCCGTCCTGTAATGTTATAATCCTGGTTCACCCATGTAAAGCACTTGAAAAGTTCTTTATAAATAAAGTGTATTATTATACCTGTGTCTACATGCATGCATGAGTGTGTGTGTATTGGGGTCATGGTGTATTTGTGTGTATTTCAGGCAAGAGATGAAGCAGTTGACCAACGCGCTGGATGACGAGAGGAAGATTCGTGTTAGTTTACAGGTGAGACTAAACGAACAAACAAAGCAGATTCTGAAATGAATGGCATTAGAAATCTTAGTATATAGTAATAATATGTATGTACTGTATATATTGGGTGTAAATTGGTTAATTTAGAGTTCATTATTGAGCTTTTTAGAAGAAATGCCACAGGAAGTATAAAAAAATCTGGTCTAATACCCAAGAAATACCGGATATAGGACACACGCGATATGAAAAATGCTGTGATCATTAGATGCAATAGTACTAATAATTTCTGGTTTTGGTCAGGACAAAAATCAAGCAATGTAACCAATTTTGTAGATTAGATAATCAACTGATTAATTGAATGTGAAAACCACTCATTCTCTAGTAACACTGGCGTACTCACATCCAGAAAGGATTTTAAGAGCAGCAGCTAAATGACTTTAACCGCACAATAAATGAAACCACAATATGTGTGTCTTTGTTTGGTAGATGGAAGTAGAGCACATAAGGAAGAGCCTGTCGAAATGAAGACTGAAGCATCCTCTTATCGCCACATCGGAGGTCAACATTTGAACATTCTCACTGTTGGCCGAGACACTTCAGCCAAAACAAAGTTTGTGCCAAATGATCGTCAGGATCAACATCAGCGACAATACAGTACCATGGAACCATCCACCTTCCTTCCCCCTCCTCTGACGTCGCCTTATCCAGCGTTTACTTCTTTATTTGTTTTTTTATTTTAAAGAGGCTTCTCTTCTTAAGTTTACTGCTATCTTGTCAAAGCTTGCTGTGCCACCGGTACTCGGAACGATGACAGAGGCTTCCGTGGCGACCTCGCTGGTACTTCTGGAGACTCAACCTTCGTAGCCCGGTTGGTTCAGACAACCTCTGTGCTGGTCTGTGTCCACTCTGTGGCCTTCACCTCCTATCTGTGTGCGTGTGCGTGTGTGTGTGTGTGTGTGTGTGTTTCTATGGTACACTGCAGGCGGAGGATTTTTCGAAACATCAGCCATTAACAGCCCTAACTTTTTTCTTCTTGATGTCCTAACTTTATAACTTGCAGTCAAATATTCCACCTGTTGGGAGGCTAAAACTATAAGCACATCATGATTCTTCTCCCTATCGGTTTAATTAAGTCTTATCAACATGACAAGTGCTGATACTATAGGTGCTAATTAAAAGAATAGTTGGACATTTTGAGAATTAGGTTTATTTGGTTTATTGATGGGAGTTAGATGAGTAAATCAATGCCACTTTATACGCTAAATGTGAAGCTACAGCCAGCAGCTAATTAGCTTAGCATAAAGACTGGAAACGGGAGAAGAGCTTGCCTAGCTCTAAAATCCAAGCTCTGAAAACCAAGCTTTAAAAACGACAATTTGTGGTTTTTCGATGACAGACGGTCACTGCTTCCGACCGAGACATAGTCTGTCAAATAATCTGCGTAAAACTACAATATGTTACTTTTACTCTTTGTTTTTGTTTTTTTTATATGTAGGAAACAAAAACATAATGTTAGGAGCTGGTGAAGCTTAATGCTATGCTAAGCGTCTCGTGGTATCAATCTTCTCATCTAAAAGCACATGTCACTGCATGAACACTCTTATTCATGACGTCTGTCATGTGAAGAGCATTGCCTTCTGGACCAAAACATATTTCACCTTGTTTTGCTTTTGCACTTTTGCACCACGATTCCAAAAATCCCCCCCCCAAGAAACATTAAAAACGAGATCCATGTGCATCAGATGTTTCTGGTGCTCTTTTGGCAGCAGGTGAAGGGTAAAGACAGGGTTGGAGGAATGTAGTCGGTGAAAGGACCTTACAGGTAAAACAAGATAAAAATGTATGTGTGTGTGTGTGGTAGCATGTACGGCTGTTTGCCTCCCTTCCTTATATGTGCACAGAATCTATGGCAACCCGTCACTGTGGCCTTCCTGTTCTTGACTCCAAATCTTTCTTTCTTTTTCTTTCTCTCTTTCGTATGACAACAAGAACAACTGCTACAACTGAGTCTACAAGTTGTTTTCTTGACTTGGTCCTTTCTCTCCAGGATAGTGATAAATATATATACTTTTTATATTTCAGTGTAATAAAGATGCTATTATGTACTGTGCATATTTTGTTTGTCTTAAAAAAAAATACCAAATGTTTAAATTGTCTGCTGCTAAAATGTGTAATATACAGTATTATATGAAGGAGCATTTTGTTACGTTCAAGCAATTGCTGCTCTTTCACAGATTACTTTCATAGATTGGTGTTTTTGTGCAGATGACTGATGTAAACAGGACATCTAAGTGAACAAAACGAGAAGTGAAAGTCTCGATTCAGCATTAGCTGGCATGGAAACCACTGCAAACTTTCTGAAACAGCATTTATTCAGATACAACTGAAAAAAACAGAAAATTCCTGAAAATGTTTAAAAGACACCATGTCAATGAACTGCACTATTGGAGTTTACAATAGTGTTTAGATGTCTAATGGTTTGTTACTGAAAACGTCTTTGTTGGGGGATTAATTGTAGGAAAACCTTTGCATTTCCCCCAACAGTATAAAATGCAAGGTGTACAGCAGCATGAGCTAATAGTGAACATTAAAGCATTTTACTGCAAAATTCTGCAGTCAAAATAAAAAAGATGAAGTTAAATGCAACCCAAAAGGAAAATAACTACAAGAACAAAACATCGAAAGAAAAACACAATCAATATATATAAATCCAAATCCAGATATTGCAAAAAGACTCATTCCTAATTACTGTTGACATTTTAAACAATTAGTTTGCAGTTTCTCCATGTTTGTGCAGCCAACGGAAGTATGAAGTCTTTGAAAATAAATATATATTTGTTGCTAGAACCATGTCCTTCAAAAGAGCTGTTTTAATATGAGAAGGGATAATAAAAGAGTCCTCTGAGCATCCAAAGAAAGCAAAGTCTCTTATCAGGAGAGAGAGAGAGTCGGGTTTCAGATTCACTGTTGCCAAGGCAGCTGGACTTGTTCTCCTCATCTAATAAGTTTGAGGCATTTGAACTAGGAGCTGCTGTTGTTGGTCATAGTCCAGTCCATTTACTTACAAAAATATTTAGGAATTGAATGAGATAATTACTGTAAATATTCTACTTATTTCTCTTAGAAAAGATACCACCATACAAAATGATAATAATAGTGTTGTGGTTCTTTAGGAAACACTAGAACCTTTCCAGGGAAGGACAAATGACACTGACCCCATTTCGGGAACACATGGACCTTGTGTCCCTTCTGTCAGTGTGTGATTTATTGACCTCTGGCTATCAGCACAGTCCGGTATTAACACGTGCCACCGGTGCGTAACGGATCCAGACTGTTTGAAGGGAGTGGGTTCCAATGTTCAGCCTTGAAAAACTTTGGAAAACAATATTACACTTGATCGACAACAATGAATAACTTATGAGGAACAACTTAAATCATATGAGCCACGTGCTGATTGGGGTGAATGTGAGAATAACTTGGCTGCAGAGGGACACCGTTTTATATTTAGACAACCGGAGAAACGCGATAACGTGTCATATACTGGACAGCACGGACCTGATCCATCAAAGCATATTCTACTGAAGCCAAACGAGTCAAAGTTAACATCTGGATGCCTTTATGATCATCCCCTCTCCACGTCCTCTCCCTTTCGGATCTGGTCGGATCCAGTCTGGGTGAAGCGAACTTCTTGGTGCGAGATAATCGGCAGATGATGTGAGTTAATGAGGCGCAGATGCGTGGGGACAAACTCAGACGCGCTCCTCTCCAGCGACGACAGGTGCGCAACAAGTGAGCGAGAGGAGGACGAGACGGACAGAATAAAGGAAGTAACGGGAGGGAGAGGCGGAAAGTAGAAGGAAGGAGATAAAGCAGAAACACCTCCTGGGTTTCCCCGTTATGGATACGAGCCAGAGCGCGCAGGCCGCCGACATGGGAGGAGAGCACTCCGCCGGGGTGTCCGTGGTGGACCGGGACCGAGAGAGGGGCGAGGTGTCCAGCCCCTGCCCACCAGCCAAGCAGCGTCCCCTGCGGGTGGTGTACGTCCTGAACGACGGGCTGAAGTCGGTGATGGCCAGCAGCCCCGAATCCGGAGCGCTGCAGTGTCTGCAGAGAGCCTGCGACTCGGAGAGCGCGCTGCTCACCACCGTCACCTTCGGACGGCTGGACTTTGGAGAAACATCAGTGCTTGACAGTTTCTACGATGCAGGTGTGTGTTACTTAAAAAACGTGGTTCAACATTTAAGTCGTTAAGGTTAGAAATGGGAAAGGCATTTTTTTAATGCCTGTTTTATGCGCATAAGTTGCGTGGAAGTTGTTTCTACTGCATGATGAAAAGTCACTGAAATGCTGTTGAAACAACGGATATACTTTGTGCAACGTATATGTCTTTTGACCAGTAAATCACCAAAGCCCTGTTGCGAATCTAATAGTATATGTGCAGCAAGTCAATTTTATATTATAAGGGCAGTAGGCCCTATTTGTTTATTCTAACTCACTCATTTTACATTATAAATGCGTAAATAGAAAACATTAGAAGTCATAACGTGATACAATATAAAAGGCTTTAATGACCTCTGGGGCTCTATGTCTGATGTTAATACTTAATACAATATGACATCGATAACTGACTCTTTTTATGGTTTATTATTGGGGACAACTTTTTGACAAACTAAAGGGTCTCATTAGTTGAAATCTCAATGGACGATGGAGTCAAAGAAAATCTCTTTATTTTTTTCTTTTAGACAGGATGTGTTTTGATTGCCTTTTGGTACAATAAGTTGGAAAAAGCATGCGATTAGTTTGAGAAAAAAACTCAACGCTGATTTCATTAAGATCCATTACATACAACATTCAAGTTTCTCAGTAAAATACAGAGCCATCATTTACAGTGCAGATCTTGGACTAGTAGTCCTGTGGTTTTCCTGCTGTGACATGTCTGAGAGTCTTTTGTGCAAGATGCCAAACAGTACAGTACAACATGTACCCTGAATGTCATCACAATGAATGAATGTCACATCTGACTATTAGATTGCTAATACCAAATGAACGTGTATTAGATAGTATATAGTATATTCTGCAAGATCATTATACACTGAATCACATGAACAGGAGACAAAGTGATCAGATATGAACCAGTTGTATTGAGGGATGCGTTGACCAGATCTTCAACCTCGCCATAGACCGGGTCATGCGTAGAACAACAGAAGATAAGGCCAGATGAAGTTGATGGACCCTCTAGCACACCATTGAAGACCTTGCCTTCCTTTTAGATAAGCACATGCACTTACATTTAAGAAAAGACAAATAAAATCCAGGTCTATGGACAACAAGGACTGTTGATGAACGGCAGTAAAACAAAAGCCATGCCCATCAACATGAACAACTTTTCGGTCTTGAAAAGTGAAGCCATTGCGAAAGTTGCTTAAACTTGCATTCTTTCTAGTGGCCTTTTTTAAGGAAGTCTATGAGAAAATGACTCATAGACTTGAACATGAACATGACTCTACTTCTCACTTGATTTATTCCCTCAGTAAACATTGTGAACTAAGTTTATGGTCTCAATCGTTTCAAGTCTTCTTCAATACAGCATGATGTCATACCTTGTGATTGACAGGTCGATACCGCTACCAGAGCTATATACAGCGTTTCTTCGCCACTCCTCCACCGTTGAAATATGGTCAAAAAAACAAGATGGCGATGGCCAAAATGCCGAACTCAAGCCTTCAAAATCGCAGTCCACTAACCAATGGATGACATCACGATGACTATCCACTTCTTATATAATAATTTCACATACCTAAGCACTATTTACCATAAAGGGGGTACACGCCAAGATACTCAAACCGGATCAACCTTCATAAGACTTTAACAAACCTAAAAAGTCCAACCAACACGGCACCAAAACCAAACCCTCAAAAGTGTGTATTATCAACAGCACAGGTACAGGACACTCTTAAACTATCCATGTTCCAAAAATCATGCCAATAGGATCTTGCATATATTCTGGCCAAAGACCATCTCCAAAATCGCCCAGCAAGACAATATACACTATACTTTAAGAGTGAACCTGGATTGGCCCTGTGCCCAGAACAGACATCAGGGGCAATCCCAAGAGTCGCATTACACTGGACCCCAGAAGGAAAGGGAGGCCGAAAATAACAAGGCCCAGGACGATAGAGAACGGACTCCAACACCGCCAACAGAGTTGGGGGACCTTTTTGCCCTATGTGCCAGTTTGAGGATCAATCAGTTAGTGAGTATCGGTACTTTTACTTAAGTGAAGGATCTGAGTTCTTCCTCTGCACTGCTGACTAAAACTCTGAAAAAAACTCTGGGCCCAGTACTTCTTCCACCACCAATGCTTACAGCTAAAAACCTTCTCTGTTTTAATAGGGTAAGAAGAAATGGGTGTCTTATTCAAGGGCTGATGGATTTCAGCATGAGCATTGAGAATGTTTTTGTTGTTGTCTCCATCTTTATGTGCATCGACATCGTCGCCGACTCTTCTACCTCGATCCATCCAGACATCGCGGTTGTGGACATGAGCGATGTGTTTCGGCAGCCCTCCTTGTTTTACCATTTGGGCGTGAGGGAGAGCTTCGACATGGCCAACAATGTTATCCTGTACCACGACACTGACCCTGACACGGCCCAGTCACTGAAGGTACTCCCACGCATGCACCTCTATGAATCTCCTGTAGGTGTATTTAGTTCATGGATGACATTCCTTGGCAGCGCCTTAGAACAAAGTGATCCACTATGTTATTTGCAGACTAGTGTGTGTTTGAGTGTGCATATTGGTCAGTGTGTGAGCAGTATGCACTGTGTTGCCAAGGGGAAACAGCCGTTTGAAGTAGTAATGTGGCAGTACAACACGAGTACACAGGAATACACACTGTTGTTATACATTTTTTTCTTACAGGACATGGTGGCGCAGAAAAACACAGTAAGTGTCTCTGTGTGTGTTACAGAGTGATTTATGTGCACACACTGTCTCGTGCTATTCGTGGAATAATATTCGTGACAAATGCCGTTCTTCCTCTGACGTACAAGTGCATTCAGGAATGCATATCTACATGCTTTCTCTCTCTCTCTCTCTCTCTCTCTCTCTCACACACAAACATTAATCTTAGTAGCTGATTATTAAAGTATGTATTGTGTTTCTGTGTGTGTGTGGAGAAGGCCACTCGTCCTCCAGTGTTAGGTTTTCCCTGGGTTCAGTTGCCTCCAGAATACAGAGGCTCTGGATTGCGTAATAAAGTAGGTACCATGCTGCACTAGGGCATGCTGGGAGATTTTTCCACAGTCTAATAATAATGATAATAAACGTGGTGGAAGGGCAAACACTGACCTCGGCATGAGGTGTTGTGTGAATAACAAATTAAACTTCCTAACAATAGCGTTAGATAATTTAACACCATGCAACCTTCTTTATTTTCCCTTTTGTACCTCAGCTCAGCGTGAAGGATGTTGTTGACAACTTTTTGAAATGCAACCAATTGATCGGATTATAGATCTGGTAACTCCAACACTTGGATTAAGAATCACTTGTGGTTTAAACAGAATTCTGCATGAAAGGGCGCAAATTAATTAGATCAAATTATGCCCAATTGCCCCTATTGTGCAGTGATTTTATATAGTGCCACCATCAGTTAAATCCATAAATTGTATGTAAAAAGTGGACGTAGTCATCGTAGGACTGCGGTTTTGAAGCCTTGAGTGCGGCCATCTTCGATTACGGCGGTAGCCATCTTGACTTTTTGCAAGATCGGTCAACGGTGGAGGAGTGACGCCGTATGTGGCTCTGTAAGCGACCTGTCAATCACAGCAAGCCCGCCCAAAAGCATACTTTATGGTCTATTTTACTCTAAATGGACCATCATTTACTAAATGAATATCATGCTGTATTGAAGAAGACTTGAAACTAGCGACTGAGACCATTAACTCATGTTTACAATATTTACTGAGGGAATTCATCAAGTGAGAAGTAGAGTCATTTTCTCATAGACTTCCATACATTCGGACTTCTTTTTGCAAACAGAGGAGTCGCCCCGTGCTGGCCAGTAGAGGGAACGCAGGTTTTAAGACACTTTTGCATTAGCTTCACTCGGCAGAACCGGGGGTTGCAGCCTGGTTAAATCCCAGCACAACCGAACAGTCGCTCAGCCAGTCAAGAAAGATTGAACTGGAAAAAGACAGACATTGTTCTATACAAAATGTAAATGTTAAGTAAAGACCAAGAGACTGAGAAAGAAAAAGAAACCTAAAAACCTGTTGTTGCAGTGTGTATTTGTGTGCATTAGTTCTTGCTGTTCTGGATATTTAACAGCCACTTGAGCCTCATTACTAGAGCTTACCTTTGCTGCTGTCTTCATGATCCTACCAAACAATCTCAGTGGTGCACTGATCCTCTGCTTAGTTATTAATCCCTCTATAATCCCCATCTGTCCATCACTTCCTCTCCCTGGACTCATACGCATCCTGGATATCTTTCTATCTGATATAAAGCTGTGTTGTATTTAATTATTTCTGGTACTCACACCCAAATCTGAATCATTGAATTTCTTCTTTCTCTTTCCAGGCATCCAGTGGTAACTACTACTTCATCCCCTACATAGTGACTCCTAACCACGAGTACATGTGCTGTGAGAGTGACGCCCAGCGCAGGGCCAGTGAGTACATGCAGCCCAGCTGGGACAACCTGCTGGGGCCACTCTGCGTCCCCCTGACTGACCGCTTCACCAGCCTGCTGAAGGACATCCACGTCACATCCTGGTGAGACATTTAAAGCATAAACGTGATCATACACAAGTTGTCTTATCTTATACTTGCGTATTGATGGGTAGGTTCAAAGGCCCCAACATGCAGAGAGCCAAGACCTCGACTCTCTCGTAAAGACAAATGGATTTAAAAAAACTACAGAAGTGGCGTTATTTAAGTACGAAGGTTACGCGTTGAATAACTCAATGTCGACTTCTTGTTTCACACGTGGCATGAATACTTCCTGGTGGTGGTTGCCTACTTAACCAGCAGCTCATTTGTGTCTTCTTCCTATATTTCTTTCTCTGCACCTTTTATTAAACATTTTCTGAGCTGATTCATCCCAAGAGGATATAATTTAGTGTGATAGACAGAAACATTTTTAATGTGTGGGGGACACAAAAACTCTGAGACAATTGGTTGCTTCTCATCTCCATTTACTAATTAATTACCTATTTCCTCTTTTCTAATTGTCTTTACTTTTACTCATCCGTCGTCTGCAGTGCTTCTTTTAAGGACACCCTGCTGAATGACATCAGGAAGGCCAGAGAGAAGTACCAGGGAGAGGAGCTGGCCAAGGAGCTTTCCCGCATCAAACTCCGAATCGACAACACGGAAGTTCTCACCCAGGACATCGTCATGAACCTGCTGTTTTCTTACAGAGACATACAGGTACAAACACATCATTCGCGGAAACAGTGCTAAACAAATATGTGCATCATATTAATGTGAAAGGCAAGAAATAAGTTTGCCTTTTCTCGCCACCAGGACTACGATGCCATGGTGAAGCTGGTGCAGACTCTGGAGATGCTGCCGACTTGTGATCTGGCAACGCAGCCCATGATCCAGTTCCACTACGCATTCGCCCTCAACAGGTGGATTCAAACTCAGGCTTAGAGAAGAGTCCATGCATAGTGTGCCAAAAGAAGCTTTTACTGCCAAACATTAAGCCTTAAGCTAAAAGGGATTTATTTTTGGTAGAATGACCAAGTCATAACTATTCTTTTTATTTTGTCACCCTTAAATTCGTCTTCTACTTTTGACATAACATTTGCAAGGCATTGGATAAAGTCTAGAATATGACTTTGTGGCATCTGTTTTACAATAAAAGTTCATTACTGTGCCATAACATTATATTTATGTATTAAATTGTGGATTTTGTTTAACATTATTTCACATGTGGGCAGGAGGAACAGTCCTGGTGACAGGGAGCAGGCTCTCGGAGTGATGCTGCAGGTGTTGCAGTCGTGCGAACATCCAGCGCCCGACATGTTCTGCCTCTGTGGACGGATATACAAAGACATCTTCCTGGATTCAGACTGCAAAGACATGAAAAACAGGGACAACGCTATACAGTGGTGAGAACACGCACTTTTATGCGTACATCCCTTCCACATGCTTTCATGAAAAATACGTAATCTGCATCTAATTATTTACATTTGTGCAGGTACAGGAAGGGGTTTGAGCTGCAGCCAACTCTCTACTCTGGCATCAACCTGGCTGTACTCCTCATAGTTGCTGGCCAACAGTTTGAGAGCTCCATTGAACTTAGGAAAATAGGTAAGAGGAGGATCCTGAACCTGCCACCCCCTTTGATCAAGCCAGCACAAAATGCATAAATCAAGCTGAAACCGCCCGATACAAAGTAGTTACAAAGTTCTCAAATGTGTCAGTTGTTCTCGATAGCTTAACAGTTTGTTGCAAACTTATGTCTCTCTCAGATTACAAACACGTAGTAAAATTGTGTCATTGAGGTTCAGCAAAGTAATTTTAAGGGTAATTAATAAACTGATACTGTAACTGTAAACTAAGCATCTAACAGCAACCAAAGTAAATATAAACAAAACAAAGGTAGCTAGGCTACTGAAGTATGCTAACGTATGCGACACTGTAGTAGCAAATAAATTCTTCGGTTGTTCTTTGCTGTCTTAAATGAAGCTCAATGGTATTTCATAAATATTCCACAATGTTTTCATACTTTTAATCTGATGTCTTTAGGTGTGAGGTTGAACAGTCTGCTGGGGCGCAAAGGTTCCCTGGAAAAAATGAATAACTACTGGGACGTGGGCCAGTTCTTCACCGTTAGCATGCTAGCTAACGACATCCCTAAAGCTACTCAGGCGGCCGAGAAGCTCTTCAAACTCAAGCCGCCTCTCTGGTAGATATTCACAGTCACAATAAATACTACTTATATACTATGTTATCAGTGCTTTTATGGTACAGTATCAGAAAAATTTAGCTTTTTGTAGTACTTTTATGTTTTAAGCAACTTTATTTCTACATGATAATGACAGTAAAGGAAATAGACTCAATGAAATACGTGTTAATATTCAAAATAACTGTGTTTTAGTCTGTGTTATATTCTGCATTTTCAAATATCACTGACCAGTTGACTACAGGAGGACTAAAAGGAGGCTCTGATCATGACTAGCAGGCCAAACCCCCTTCAAAAAATGTTGACTCTTATTCTTATGATGTATTTTTTATTACAAAAAATGTTTCTATTCCCTTTCAGTGACCATAAGCATGACACAAAAGTCACAATATTAACCTAAAAATTTGATGAAATGTAAATATTTACAGGGGAATAGAGATGCTCCTTGATCTTTGTTGCTGGTCTGTATATTATTTAGCTCCATGAAAACACTTTTTTTGAAAACACTATTATTTCCCGTGACTTGTTTTATGTGTATTTTCTTCCAGGTATTTGCGGTCAGTGGTGCAGAACCTGCAGCTGATCCTGAGGTTTAAGAAGCAGTCGGTGGAACATTCTCCACAGCGGGAGAGACTCAACTTCTGGATGGACATCATCGTCGAGGCCACGCAGGGCACCACCAATCGACTGCGGTTTCCGGTACAAACGCGAACAAGCTCGATCAGATTATCAAAGAGTCATGCTAACATGTTTGTTGATCTTTTTCTCTTTGTGTAACAGGTGTTAATCCTGGAGCCAACTAAGGTTTACCAGCCCTCGTATGTGTCCATTAACAACGAGGCTGAGGAGAAGAACGTCTCTATCTGGCATGTTTCTCCTGCCGAAACGGTAAGAACATGTCCTTCTTTACCACCTAACCCTCTTCCTCATTACCGCATCATTTCATTGCATTGCACCATTGACAATTAACTGTCAAAGTGCGTTACATCCACCTGTTTTTATACTATGATCAGTATGCCAAAAAACAATAAGCTTGGTTGAGAGGTTGAGCACTTTGGAAAGAAACCTGCATTAATTAACATTTTCTTTTGTTAATTTTCAGGAAGTTCAGTTAAAATTTCCACTACCTTTGAATAGAAACCCAACTATCTTATCTAGAAGAAACAGCACATGCTATGTCCTTCTGTTCCTTATCCATTTAAAAAAAAGTTGACTTTGAATGAGTAATGGTTTAATATAATACCATTCTCCGCAAATTTGAACTTAATTCACTCTCATTACAGAAAGGGATCCATGAGTGGAACTTCACTGCGATCTCCATCAAAGGCATAAGGTATGAATGTAAATGTGGCATGTTGGATTTTATGCAGCTAAGAGACAAAATGTGTCAATGTTTATTTGGGTTTATTACTATAATCGCGAGGAAAAATGTTTGCCGAAACACCTTGTTTTCACTTGTACAGTAAAACCTTTAAGAGTACTTTTAGATATGTTTTAAAGATCTTTCATCTACTCTCAACTGTCCCGTCTGCAGCATCAGTAAGTTTGATGAGCGGTGCTGCTTCCTCTACGTCCACGATAACTCTGATGATTTCCAGATCTACTTCTCCACTGAAGATCAGTGCGGTCGGTGAGGACACACACCTCTAGATGTGTCTGTGTAGGTGTGTGTGTTTGTCTGCGTTTGTGCTCGTACAGTACGTATGTGCGATTGTATTGAAACGTGGCCGTGAACAGGAAATGGTAACGTTATAATGTCGTGCTCTAGGTTCTGCTCCATGGTGAAAGAGATGATATCAGATGGTACGGGGAACGCTGTGGAGCTGGAGGGGGAAGGAGACGGAGATACGCTGGAGGTCTTAAATATAGCCATTACTTTTTTAGTAAATACATATTATAGCTCCAGTTTGTGATTACTGATTAACAATATGTGTGTTACAGTATGAGTATGACACCGATGAGACCGGGGACAGGGTGGTGTTGGGGCGGGGCACCTATGGAGTGGTGTACGCAGGGAGAGACGTCAGCAACCAGGTCCGAATCGCCATCAAAGAGATCCCTGAGAGAGACAGCAGGTAGGCATGTTTGGGTCGAAAGAGTGACCCGGATCAAAGTTTACCACCTTTAACATAAACAATTTGTATTTTATTGTCTCACAGTTTGTAATCAACCCTTTCAAAGTCCCACTACCCCTTTTTTCGGGAGGCCCAATTGGAGGCCAAAATAGCCGCCATCTTGGATGTTTGAATGGCCAATCGGGCAGATTTGACCAGATACCTCTGGAGAACTAACATGGCGGCGCCGGTTCCGTTCATCCGGGTTACTAACATAGTAATGTCACCTTTGAATAGACGCAGCATATCTAAGTACAACAGGAAATGGGAAAGTTGACCCTAACCTAACTTTATATCATAAATTGGATTATGACACAAGGGATAATAAATGTTTTATCTTGTGTGTTTACGAATGTTTTTATTCTTAAAGCACATGGTTGTTTGTCCTAATTTGTTGTGCAAATATAATATGAAGGCGGTTGATGCTGTAACCAGATGTGAAATACAAGCAAACTTTATCTGAATAAAATAAAGGCATTTTTGGTCTTTTTCTCTCTCTCTCTCTCTGTGTAAATCAGATACTCCCAGCCCCTTCACGAAGAGATTGCTCTCCACAAGTACCTGAAGCACAGGAACATTGTTCAGTATTTGGGCTCCGTTTCTGAGAACGGATACATCAAGATCTTCATGGAACAAGTGCCTGGAGGTGCGTTTGTGTGCGAGAGAGAGAGAGATAGTAAAACACAGTTGTGTGAACTAGGACTAGATCCTTAGAAACTCTGGCTGCGTCCGAAATCGCATACTACACACTACACACTACAAACTCAATATGTGTACTATCGCTCAACATGCCTTGTGCTTTACTGATAATTTGATCCTGTGCAGGCCAGATGTTCTTGATTCATGTCGGAAAAAATGGTCTATTTAAGAGATCGATGCTTGTGACCTCTCGGTTACTGGGCGGTCTCTCTAACTCCTTGGTCATCTTCCCATTTCATGATAGGTTTTGGACACTCCTTCTCTTCCTTTCTCCAGGAAGCCTGTCCGCGTTGCTGCGGTCTAAATGGGGCCCGCTGAAGGAGGCGACTATAATCTTCTACACCAGACAGATCCTGGAGGGGCTCCGGTACCTGCACGAGAACCAGATCGTCCACCGAGACATCAAGGTACGAGGCAGCAACACAGTCTGTGGTTTGACTAAGAGTAACATCCAGGGTGCAAGTTTATAATGCAAACAACAATGAAATCAAAAATGGGCTTTCACTGCAGTGCTCATGCTCATGGGACAATAGAGGTGACACCCTGGTAAGAACACTGTGGTGTGGTTGGTCATTTGATAGTAACCTGCTGCTGTTTCTCCATTAGGGTGATAATGTGTTGGTGAACACCTACAGTGGTGTGTTGAAGATCTCAGACTTTGGTACCTCGAAGCGGTTGGCGGGAGTCAACCCCTGCACGGAGACTTTCACCGGTAACTTCTTCTTCTTCTACAAAACAATCTGTACACAAAAACATACATTTAGTTTTATTTGTAACCGACATGTCCCCAAATCCCCAGATTACATTTAGGAATACTTCACCCACAAAATAACCATTTGTAGATCAGTTACTCACCATGTGGTACGCTGAATTGTTGAAAAAAAACAGACAAAAGTCTTGATCAATTGAAGTAAATTGTTTAACAATTAAGTATAGTTCACAAACTCTCACACAACTCGTGCAGTATAGGCCAAGTCTCATTTATCCAGTCGTATGCTCACAACATCCCAAACACATGCATCTTCGATAAAAATCGAACTATTTAAAACACTTCCGCATAAACAGTCATGTTTTCGCTTGTTGAGGAATGTGAGAAAAACAGAGTTTCCTTAAAGAATTAAAGGTTACATGGGCTGAGTAATTGATGTGGTCATTTTGTGAGTGAAGTATTCCTTTAAATTAAAGTGGAAGTTAAAAAGTTGTTGAAGTAATAGACTTCAACAAGGGTTTCCTTGAACCTGGGTTTAATAAATGATGACGTCCATCTATTCATGTCTTCTACTGAGGAACTTTCAGGTGTAAACAAGACAAATTATTAACATTAAAATGATCTACTATCAACTAAATTATACAAAAAAATGAACTGTGATAGTAATGACTGAGAGAGAAAGAAACTGCACACATCATAAGTGGGTAATTCGGTTCTGGACAGCATAAACGGAGTCGTAGAAACGTTGAAGTATAAATATCAAAATGACGAGAGCCACTATCAGCCTCTATGGAAACGCTCAGACACACGAGCGTGCACGAACCTGCGCGCACGCGTACGAACATGCACATTCATCGGCCATCTGGCCTCCTCCAGCTGCCAGCGAGGTGTGTGATTACATTAGCTAATCAAGCAGAGGCAGAAGGGTGTTTACCTTTCATTAGCAGGTGTGTGTGTGTGTGTCTCTCACTGTTTACATCAGTATTTAGAGCACACCACAAATGCCAAATATGCTCAGACTGACTGACTGCAGACCAAATACTCAGAGATAGAATTAAGCAAAAAGGATCCAGCTTTTGTGTCCAGAAATGTTCATTTCAGAATCTCCTCTTCAGTTTGTGAGTCAATTTGTTGTCTCTGATGCTGACTGACTTTGATTGCCTCTTAGAGATAATTGTTCCAGCTTACCATCTGCCTCTCTGTGTGCAGGTACTCTGCAGTACATGGCTCCAGAAATTATTGATAAGGGCCCTCGAGGGTACGGGGCCCCGGCTGACATCTGGTCCCTGGGATGCACCATTATAGAAATGGCCACTGGGAAACCGCCCTTTCATGAGTTGGGAGAACCACAGGCGGCCATGTTTAAGGTAGGACTCTGTGTACATGTATATTCCATTACATCCATCAGATGAGCACATGTCCAGGCCCTGATTCTTCTGAGTAAATGTGGTTTTAGGTGGGCATGTTTAAGATCCACCCAGAGATTCCAGAGTCCTTGTCTTTGGATGCCAATTCGTTCATCTTGCGCTGCTTTGAGCCGGACCCTCACAAGAGAGCCATCACCTCGGACCTCCTCAGAGACATGTTTGTCAGACAAAACACCAAGGGCAAGAAGAGCAAGATCGCCTTCAAACCATCAGGTCAACTCACACACACACACCCACACACACACAATGCACATAGAACACACATTGGGCGTATTGTAGAATAACTCCCCCCCCCAGACTTACATACATGTTACAGTAACATTAACTGATGTTTTTGTAGACTACGTCCACAACGTGTCGCTACCGGTGCAGTTGCAGTGCGAGGCCACCGGGAGCAGCAGCAGCGAACCCGGTTCCATGAGCCCAGACTGCGACTCCAAACACGACGTTTTCTTCGTAAAGAAGAAAAGCCCCGGCTCCCAGAACCTCCTCAAACCCTCCAACTCCAACTACCTGAGGTGTGTACGTCAGCTTTCACGTGAGCTGGATCTCTACAGGACTTTGAGACATGCTTATTCTAAATACAAAAATAACATATTACATACTCTTACAACATTGTCACTGCAGACAAAATCCTGCTGGGACACAGTACACATCATGTCAGAAGATGTGAATGAATGTGCATGAGTGTGTGTGTGTGTGTGTGTGTGTGTGTGTGTGTGTGTGTGTGTGTGCGTGTGTCTGTGTGTGTGTTTTGGTGGCAGGTGGCCTTATTGTGCCCACAGCATGCGCCGCTGCCTTTTACGACACTGATATAATGAGGTCTGATAACTTTACGAGCTTCAGCTGGCAGGCTGAGCACACACGCACCATCACACGGTCATCCACGCGCACGGACACGCGTGTGTGCGTACGTGCGTGCGCGACCCTGGCGCGCTGACTCATGCTGCCTCTGCACTTTCCTGGGCACACACAGTCGCCAGGAGAGGCTTGTATCTGTAAATAAACCGGACGGCGCGTCACGCCGCTGTAAATCAATTGCGTGCTTCATGTTTTATTTTATATTGCGGTGAGATCACTGTCTGTGTGTGTGTGCGTCGCAGTGTTCCAGATGAGGGTTCGGTGTCGGACGACCGCAGTGCACCCCCCTCCCCCGAGGACAGGGACGGCGGTCTGTTCCTGCTGAAGAAGGACAGCGAGAGACGGGCCATTCTGTTCAAGGTCCTCAATGACGACCAGGCTAAAGTCATCTCCAACCTGAAGGAGAACCACATCCAGGTGTGTCTGTGACAGCAGTTAAAGCGAGAAAAGTTTTCATTTATATAAAGAAACATGAATCAAAATACTCTGTGCTTCTTCGTTTATGTTGTACTTATGTGGTATTTAATTTATACATAGTGCCCACCCTTTTTTTTATCTCCCATATCTCATTGGTGTAACTTCTGTTTGCTTTGCAATTTGTTCTTCTTGTGTTGTATTAGGTTGCAAATCTATCGGAAAACAGCAAACAAACTCCAATAACTATGGTCATTAAAAGTTAAAGAAAATATAAATACATGTGTTATTTATTAAAGCGTCCGTAAGCAGATTATAGGGCATCTATTTTGCTGAGTTTTCTAGCCTATTAGTACAAACTTTTGAAGCATTTAAGAAAATAAGCGTGTATTTTCTGATGCTACCACTGGGGAGCGCACATGTTTTAAAATACTACAAATCGGCTCTTTGATGACATCGAAGATGCTTTGTAGTATTATTAGTTGTACCTCAGAGTTTGTCTTTATTCAGGATGTGTAGTGTCTGTATCTTCATAGTTAGCTTTCTGTTATACAATATCATAAAACAGGGAAGTCCTTTAAAAAGATGTAAACCCATATGGTAACATAAATCTTCATCACTGATAGACTTTACATTTAGGACATTTATACTTACCGTATGAGCGCTGTAATCTTAAATCAGTGTTTTGATGAAGTTCTACTACATTTCTGTATGCTTGATGTGTGTTTACGTGTGTGTGTGTGTGTGTGTGTGTGTGTGTGTGTGTGTGTGTGTGTGTGTGTGCAGGGCAGTGAAGAGCTCCAGCTATCTGTCGAACACATCAAGCAGATCATCTGCATCCTCCGAGACTTCATCCATTCCCCAGAGAGGCGCGTCATGGCGGCCACCATCTCCAAGCTCAAGCTGGACCTGGACTTCGACTCCACCTCCATCAACCAGATCCAGCTGGTGCTCTTTGGCTTCCAGGACTCGGTCAGGACACACACACACACAAACACACACACACACACACACACACACATACCTGGAACTAAGCAGGATATGCAAGCTGTTATACCAGAGATTTGGTCTTTTTTAATTGCTGCTGGCACATAACAAAACAAATGACCTCTAATGACTCATCCTAGGTGTGAATATGTGTCCTCGTTTGTTTGTTTGTTTGATGTTCTCAGGTAAACAAGGTCCTGAGGAACCATCACATCAAACCTCACTGGATGTTTGCGATGGATAACATCATCCGCCGAGCTGTGCAGGCTGCGATCACCATCCTCATTCCAGGTCAGAAGCCTGGCCTGAGCTTTTACCGCCATCTAGTGGACACATGCGTGACATTCTGTCCTGAACTAAACATGAACAGATCAATGTTCATATGATGTTACAAGAAATGAATTGACGCATCTCTTTAACAGAGCTGCAGACCCACTTCGGCCCGGCGTCGGAGTGCGAGGGAGCGGAGAAGGAGGACGAAGTGGACGAAGAGGAGGCAGAGTTCGGTCCCGTTTTAGCTCCTCACGCCGACGACCCCGGGACAACAGCTGACCCCGCCCACCCCGTGGCCAGCACGCCAAACCCCGCCCACTCGCAGGAGCATCAACGCTCGCATTATCAACTGGGAGTACAGCTGGGGCGGCTCAAACAAGAGACCAACAGGTACACGCAAACACACAAAGAAGAGCTTTATTCTCAGTCACTTACAAAGTATCAATACATTTGTACGGTGCAACTTTTTTTCCTTTTGATGTGGTTACATGCGGTGACAAAGTGCCATTAAAAGATTTCAACACATACAGTCCTTTCCAACACACGCACACACACACACACACAGGAAAAACTGCTGCAGGCACATTGTGTGAAAAGAAGTGGAGGAGATGGAAAGAATGTGCACACACCCATAATGTGCAAACACACACACGCTATGCATCTCGCGGACACATTAGCTGACGGGCTGCGTGATTTGTCACTTGACCCCACAGGGTGATGAAACACAGCAGGGACATAACAGTAGGAGTAAAAGAGCTCCACACACACAACCTGAACACTGATATAACATCTAAACGTTGCCATAAATAATGACAAACTGAAAGATTGAATTTGTTTTGTATTAAACATTTTTCTTGAACCGGGTGAAAGTCTCACTGAAGCTACATTTGTCTGTTTTAGGTGTGGCAATAAAGACAACGATGCAGTACGATGCAAAAGCTCAGAGAGATTATTCAACGTTTAGAAAAGGTGAAGCAAGAGAAAGACAAATTATTGTTAAAATGTCTCAGCAAAAACAACTAATTGCTTTTGCTGAGACATTTTAAAACTTAAGCTGTCATCTGTGAAAAGTTTGAGATAACATGAGGCCATTTTATACATTTCAGATTGTGTTACAACAGGCCCAACATTTATAATAACTTTATGTTTTCTTGCCAACCGCGAAACCGCGACGGAATGTTAATGTGGGCGACTAGAAATAGTGAACATACCAAAGTCTTCACTGATACCAACAACACAAATGTGGTGAAAGGTTTTATTAACACATCTGTCTTTGAAACAGAACAGAAACCAAATGAGAACATTGCTGAGCATAAATATGCTGAGAATGAGGAAGTACACCTCCACAACAGATCTCATCTAATTTTTAATTCTTCGTTGGGGCGATTGAACACCAGACGAGCTGCAGTCTTTTCAAAGTATTCTAAGAGTATTCTTGGAAATCATGGAAACAGATTAAAGTGACACTCCACTCAGGATCGTTCCCAAAATGTCCGTAACGTAGCTGTTCAGTGGCGTCCAATGAAAGTCTCGATACATCTACAGAATATTGGCAAAACAAGGTTGCATCGCTTCCGTCTTAAGCTTTATTTATACTCAAGCTTAGCACCAAACAAACATTCTTCTCTCTCTGTACAGGTGTGGTTTTGCGTGGCTTTGATACTTGTTGTGGCAACATTACATGTTTTTGCAAGTGCTAAAACACTTTTTCTGAAGCAAGGGCCCTCTTTGTCGAAACTCTGGCAACATATACACAAAACATTTCATTAAAAACTATGTAAACCCATCTGAAAAGTTGTATTGCGTCACCATTTTACACACAAACACCAAATATATAGCTCTTTACACGTTGCCAATTGCACTCTGATGAGAGTCTTTGGCATTTTTAATCCCTGCTATTGCAAAAAAAACCCTGTAAATTGGCCAGTTCTGTTGCAGTTTTCTGACAGGAAGTTGGACTAACCAGTAGTTTTATGAGGGCCACACAAAGTGTTGAGTTTTGGGAGGTGCGTGTGGGCTTCTTCTTCAATCCCCTTCGTCCTACTGTCGCCCATAACAGTGTAATTGCTGCACACGGTTCTATCTGTTGCGACAGCTTTCTGGTTAGACCATGCCGCTATTCATCTGTGCCCTCCATGCTGTGCGCCTGTGAGATTTACTGGCTACCATAACAGATGTCACTGTCGCTGCAGGCTGCTGGAGGAGCTGCTGCAGAAGGAGAAGGAGTACCAGCAGGTCCTGAAGGCCACGCTGCAGCAGAGAACACACGACATGGAGCTGGTCAGAGCCCGACACAGACCACTAGGTAAACACACTGAGGGATTATTCTTCTGTCTGTGCTTCTCTTCCGCCCTAACGCTCTTGTTTTCTCTGAACAGACATTTTACCTCCATCCATCTTCAAAATCCCAGCAGACCACGAACCAGACAAGCAGCTCACTGATTGGCTTAAAGAGCAGGGGGCGGACGCTGACACCATAGATAAGGTTGAGTATCTGTCGGCTTTTGAACATCTGTCCATAAGCAGCACCGCAGCACATTATGTGTTAATTTGATTGTGTTGTGTTGTAGTTTGTGCTGGAGGAGTACACACTGACCGACGTTCTCACTGAAGTTACCAAAGATGACCTCCACTGTCTACGTCTACGGTATCTACTCTTCATATCATGATGACTTTTGTCAGCAGGGAGCATGAAATCAAGCTACTCTTGGCTTTGTTATTTAAAAAATAGCGGTACAATAAAACAAATCCTTCAACAAAGTTATAATTCTTTAAAAAAGAACATCTACAGGTTTTAAGATGCATGGTCTCCTTGACATTTAAATTTCAAATAAAATGAAATGTGAATGAAACAAGACTGATATTATTTAAATCAGCTTCCAAGAGTAGCTGAAGTAGGTCTTCCTCTTTGAAAGGTACCTTTTGGCGCCATCATACGCCAATCTGTCGTGATTAACCCTCGTTCCCCTCAGGGGCGGAGTCTTCTGCCGCATCTGGCGGGCCATCCAGCGGCACCGAGAGCGGGAGAGGCTGAGGCCTGACGAACGCTCGGAAGATGATGCATGATGGGACACACGGACTACAGCTCTGGAGGACTCTGATCAGCAGAAGAACACGCACACACCAGCCCCGCATGGATCTCTCTCTGTCTCTCTCTCTCTCTCTCTCCCTCTCTCCCTCTCTCTCTCTCCACAGTGCCTTTTCTCGTTGTCGTCACTGCGTCGTACGTACGGAATCCGACGTTTGACTCTACATCTCCACACACTGTCAGATTTGACCAGACCAAAGTGCTCTAGTGCAGGCGTTACTGTATGTGTCTGTGCGTGCATTTAAATGCCACAATGTATTTGTGCTTGAAAGAAAAATGCATCCTAGCAAACATGGAAACAGATTAAAGTGACACTCCACTCAACGTAATGTAGCTGTTCAGTGGCGTCCAATGAAAGTCTCGATATATCTACAGAATATTGCCAAAACAAGGTTGCATTGCTTCCGTCTTAAGCTTTGTTTGTACTCAAGCTTAGCACCAAACCTCCAACCTCCACAATGAAGAGACGGGATTGTAATTATCTGTAGACTCATATCTCATATTCATGAACTACTTTATTGTCTTTTTACAAGCCCTATAAAGAAACAAGTCAAGTATTAAATGCATTATATAGAAACAAAAGGTTGAATATCCTGTAAACAATTTGATTTGGCTGCAAAATATTGACACAAATGAAGATTTTGAAGAAATCCTGTTTCTAAAGACCAATTGGCCTTCTTTGTATCATGCATAGACATGTTAATAGTGCTTTTATCAACTATTTGCGCAAATACCAAAATTCAGAGGTGCATGACCAAGCGCTGCAACACTGGCGCCGGCTTCACTACGGCGGGTATGAACTAAGCTTTACCCGTCGCACATGAGGAAGTTCCTCCATCAGTCAGATCTGCTCTGTTCATCCGCATTCTGAGCATTCTGATGAACAGCAGAAAGTTGATCGACGAGTTTCTGTAAAATGCTTTGATATTGAATCCAAGCGCGGACGCTGTTCTCTGTAAAGAAACCACAAAGTCTTTTGCCAACGTCTCTCTCTGTGATGTAGTAATCATAATATAAACTACGTACATTCTAACGAGCCAAAACAACTTCGCTTTTAGTCTGATCTGTCTGCCAGTCCATTTGTTCTGCAGCCGAATGGTAAACTTTGAATTTACTGGATAAATATCTAGATAATGCATAACTGTGCAATGGTGGATATATAAACTAACGCACACAGGTTTTAAGTCTAAATGTTTAAAGTTTGTAACATAAGCATAATGTAGCCACGTTGAGGTCACATCATAAGTGCCACCACGTGACTGCCTTTACATTTGTACGCATGTTATTAATATTTCCTTGATATTTTTAATGAAGTTACTTTTCTTTTCTCCTCTCTGTGTTTTGTGTATTTAAATGTTATTTTTTTTATTATTCCAACTTTGTTGTATGTACGTGCTCGTCTGTTTCATTGATTGCTTTAAAACTGCAATAAACCCGGAAATAATGAAATCGTTGCCCGCTTTGTTTTGATGTTTAAGTTGTCAGATATTGGTCATTTTCCTTGCAGTATATTCATATTATGTACCTAAATAGATGCTTGTGTCATTTCGTTTCCAACTTTTTCTAAAAATGCTCTTTAGTACAAAACCGTCCTCGAATGACCCCACAGAGATAACTACTGCTGTTCCTTGCCACGTTATTCATACTACCTTTGTGCTCGAGTGAATGGATGCGTTATGTGGCTGAAACCTGTTTGCCTCCTACTTACCTGTCATATCCTCTCTGAACTGTTTAGATTTTATCCTCTTGTCAGACTGACTGACAGATGCAACTGTGAGCCTGTTTTTGAATGACCCGTTGAGACAAACAACTCCAGTCTGTGACAGCCTTTAAAATGCACATTCCACTATTGGGTTAATTATTTATTCAATGGGTAACCTGACATCGTGCCAACACACTCACTGAAACCAACTCTTGAATTCCAGTGTTAACTTAACCATTATTAAAGCTCATTACATCATTAAAACCATTGTCATAAATTACACAGCAAGGTTTGAATTAAAGTATCTACAAACGTATAATTTTGTGTCAACTGTAATCCCACTAATTTAAAGCTCCACCTGGAAACTTGGGCATTGCCAACTACACCTGCACCTGAGTAATCAAGTGACATCACGGAGCATGTTCCCTTTTACCAACCCAACAGGTTTACTTCTTCAGGCTGCAAGGAACACAAAAAGAAAAGCTGTCAGAGATTTTGCTTTTCTGTTCTGACGTGTTTTAAATCATGCTCATCGTTCCTGCAGCTTTTAAGTCGTCATACATAACTACAATATACAGTGTTAACTGATCAGCTTGGAAAGAACCTCCACTATCTGAGTGCATTATTTTAGTTTTAATTTTTCTTCCTCGTTTGTGTGTGCGTAGGTGCTTGTGTGTAGTTATTAGAACCAGGTGAAAACATTGAGGCAACAAGTTAAAAAATACTTGAAGATTCAATGAAACTTAAAATTTTAAATGAAGACATTTCACTTGAATGTAAGCAATACAGAAACTGTTGTAATATGCTTATATTTTGGAATAAAACATTTGAAATTTACAGATTTGAAACACAACACTCAACTTAATGCTTGCAGATTTTCCATTGTGTATCTTTAAAGGAATCATTTGAGTTGGATGAAAAGTTGATACCACTTTCACATCTGTCGGGTAAACATAAGGCTAGCTAGCAGCCTGTTAGCTTAGCTTAGCATAAATACTGGAAACGGAGGGAAACAGCTAGCTTGATCTATCTAAAGGTAAATGCGTACCAGAACCTCTGAAGCTCACTAACATGTGAGCCAGGAGCATGGATGTATAAAGACAACTGGATACAGCGTTGGAGGCGCCGTTCATTCCCATGAAAGTTGTTCAGTGGCGCATGAAGTAAAAAAAAGATTGACTTCCGAGTATTAAATTAACCAGATCTTCCAGGGATCTTCCAGATCCACTGGACCGTGGAGCAAGCGCACCGGCTTTTTCTTTAACTCCGTGCTCAGTCACATGAACGGAGGAAGGACAATAACTATGGATTTAGCTATTTGTACATTTTCTAGGACCTAATGATTGAAATAGGGGCTATTTAAGTGTTTGTATTATGAAGTTGATTTACCTAACAAATTATAAGTGTATCTTTGCCAATGTAAGTCTTTGGGGAAAAGCAGGCGACAACCTCTGGTTCTGAAGTGAAGCCAATGTGGAAGTGTCTCAAACCTGCATTCTTTCTAATGGCCATCAGGGGGCGACTTCTCTAGTTGCAAAAATAAGTCAGATTGTATAGAAGTCTATTCAAAAATGACTACTTCTCACTTGATTTATTACCTCAGTAAACATAGTAAACATGAGTCGCTACTCAAGTCTTCTTTATTACATCATCGTCATTTAGTTTACAAAAACACATTTTTTGTGCAGTATCTCTTTAAATCATTTACATCAAATTACAGATTTTTCTTTTCTTGTTGTACTGGTTGTCCTACCTTTTGCTACATATCAACATTAACGTGCCACGCTCTGCAGCTGTCAGAGGTGTGCATTTCATCATCACCACGGCACGTACGTGCATGATGGCAGAACTTGATACAAAACAACAGGGAAACCTCCGTGTCCTGCTCTACAATGACATAAGATAATAAGAGTGAGTGAAAGGCAATAAGATGCCTTTCAGTCAGAACAATACGCCCTCTTACATCACTGCATAATTTCAGCATGAAGACAATTATTGACAGCTGTTTCAATTGTGTTTTAATGAATGTCTTTACCGCAATGCTTTTGAGTGTTCTTCGTCATGTACAATCATTCCACTCATTCCACTCATTCAAGATGGCTTTGGTGACTCAAGTGACTTTGATTGTGACAGGGCCAATGTTCACCTGGATGACGACAACGGAAGTAATTATAGGTATATTGTATGTTTAGGAGTTAATAACAGATGAGATAAAATAAATGTTCGGGACTTGAGGTTACAATAGAGTGAGTTAGATGTGTTGCGATGTGGGTTCTGTCGGCTAAAAACTATACGTTTTAATTTGGTTTTGGTAAAAATTACTCAGTTTAGATCTTGTGTACATACAGACAGCACTATACTTCTTATCCAGTTTTGTAGCATAAATATTCTGGTTGTGACCATTTGAGCTAAAGAAATTGCTTTGGCCCTGTAGGTTTCCCATCAACAACACATTTCCAGTTTTTAGATATTGAGCAGCTTGCTTTAAACCAGTAGAATTACTTTAAACAAGTGTTCCAAACCTTTCTTACAGTTGGCTCTAGTTTGCTAATGTGACATATTAGATTCCAGTGAGAAATGGCTAGCAGGTGGCTAATAACGCTTACAATTCAGATTCTATCACAATTCTACACCGTAGGCACAGCTACAGGAGCAATTTTGGGGTTAAGTGTCTTGCTCAAGGACACATCAACATGAGACTAGTGGAGCCGGGGATCGAACCGCCGGTCCTCTGACTGAAGGACGGCCCTGCTTCGCCACAGTCGCCCCAGTTAACTCTACAGTGATTGAGAAATTAACTGTGAGTTAGTCCCAGACGATCAACAAACAGCTGCAACGTGTTTAGAGCCCAGAGGCCGTTAACGTTAGCATTTTTGAAAAGTAATGTGACCAAAAAAAATAAGTAAAGTCAGTGTTTGTAAAGTAACGTTAGCATAAGATAACATTTCTGCTGTTGTCCCGCAGAAGTTAAGAGCATGTCTCATACTGAATACAAGCTAACATTAATGTTTCTTTGTTATATGTTAAAACAAGACTTTATTGTTCCCCCAGGGAAAGAAATAAGCTACCCTGCAGTTTATGGATATTGAAATTACCCCGTCCTTTACCAGCTGCAACATTAAAGTGAGATACATAATGCATGATGCAAAATAATATACATTATTCTGTAGTCAGCAATTCTGCAAACTTATCATATTTTGGTACTTTAAGTATATTTTGATGCCAATATTTTGGACATCTGCTTGTTGAGAGCCATATCGAGAGTCGGTAACAAAAGATTAGTAGTACAAAGAATAGTTGTCGACAGTTGGTGTTCACGATGTTCACATAGTCTTCCTCCTGTGTAGGCGGTTGGGGTTTCTCACTCCCTTGTGAGATTTTCTTTTGCTGCTGGATGGAAACACAAAACGAGTAAGCCTGCATTACTGCACAGTATCAGGGCGAGTTTTGGCACACTGTACAGTTTGTTGTTAATAGATTTTGTATGTGCTTAACGTATAAAGGTGTGTATAAATGTATAAATTTGAGAATAGAACCAATAGACGATGAAAATATGTTTTTTTTGTCAGCATGCCATTTAGAACATGTCGGCATTTGTGTGTGTGTGGTAATTTGGGTAACCAAACAACTGTCAGAAGCAGAGTTAAGCAGCTGTAGCTAGCTAGCTAATTAAGCTAACGTTAATTAACCACGTTATTATGTACGTTAACAATAATTTTCTAGCTTGACGTATTAAAAAGTCAGCAAGAGACGGCGTGTTCCCGAAGTTTACATTTTTACCATTTAAACTGCATATGGAACATCCATCTCCCTTCATTCGTTTGCAATTTAAAATGTAAAGATGGCCCTTTCCGGGTTACAAGCCAGGTTAGAGCCTAGACGGGGTTAGAGTCCCGCGTCCAATTGTCCGGGTTAGAGTCCCGAGGCGGGGTTGGAGTCCCACGCTAAATAAGACCTCAGGGAGGCCGGGTTAGAGTGTTTCAATGACTGTTTTTATTGTTTCAATGTATGTTCTTAATTGTTTTTTTAATCTCTTTTGCCTTATGTTTTGATGCTTTTAATGGTTTTATGTGAAGCACTTTGAATTACCTTGTTGTTGAAATGTGCTATAGAAATAAACTTGCCTTGCCTTGCCTTGCCTTTCCAATATTTTACAATGTTAGTGTATATCAAGAACACAGGACCCTGGTAACATAGGGTTGACCCCTTTTTTGACTCATTGGGTTAAACTCTGAGGCTAATGCTAACACCTCCCAGACAAAAAGTTTGCATCCTCACATTTGGTGATGTAGAAAACATAAAGACACAGAATTGTTCTTGTATTTTTAGATCACATTTTAAGTATGATGAGGCTTTAAGGATGGCTAACCGATGTGTTTGGCAAACGTAATGCTATCTCAGGTAACGTTGGCTGGGATTGCTTGTTGCTTGACAGTGTCAACTTTAATCCAATAAAGAGCAGACCAAAACTGCTAACATGCTAAATTCTGATTGCATTCAGGATCAGCACATGGATTTTTGACCTGTAATCCCACAAACTAATGTGTCACAGTCACGGCTGCGCCCCTGTGGTTCCTCGTGTTCCCCAGTCCTTCTACACCTTGCATGTCCCCACGTTGCTTCTCCGTGTGTCTGTGTGTGTGTGTGCTCTCTCACTCTCCGGGTTCCTGCTCGACCTACACGGCTGCCATTAACCTGCTTGTCACCTCTCTCGCTCTCCCTGCCTCTTGCAACACACCTGCCTGCTGTCAGCTCATCAGCTCTTCAACTTATCAACTCTACTCCCACTCGGTATCAGATCCTAATCGCAACTGCTGTGGTAGTATCACTCTGCAGGCCCTGCTAGTTAAGTGAAGTTTGACAAGTTGTGTTGCTGGAGACTAAACTATTTCCTCCTTGAGAACCAGGACATTCCGATGTAGCATTTCAAAATTAAAGCCCTTCAAAATCTCATTCATGAGCTCACTTCAAATCACATTCATGAGACAGTTTGTCTAATTTCAGATTAGATTTGAGAGGAAATGGTGCATATCGCAAGCGTCCCCCATGGGAACTTATTTCAGAATTATTTTTTTTAATCAGTGGCGAAAGACAAATATTTTTTTATCCTGTTTGGATTGTGCCAAGAATTGTCAATTTAAAAGTAATAATTTTGCAAGTCACAGTTTGTTGTAGCATGTGTGTGTGTGTGTAAGTGTGTCTTCATGTGCACGTTACCACAAAATTGCAAGAAGGCTTCGCATCTTGTGAGGTGTTGAGGCCACGCACACTTGGCGACGTTTCCACTTTATGATACTTGGAAGAGAAACAGAAACAACAAAAAGTTGCGTAACTCTTTGGTAGTGATTCAGTCGTCTCACTTTGAAAACCGGTGAGTATAAATGTGAGAAAGTCTTGTAGAAATGGGAGGTGACGATGATGGGAAATTTTAAACTTGGAAACTAGTTCATCTTTAATAGAAGCTGAGGAAATGGAGGGAAAGAAAACATAGCCAGAAGGAGTTCAAGGAGTCGTACTTTATATCGCATACACAAGTATAAAAAAAAAGGACAAAGCAGGCAACGTAATCTTACACCGCATTAATGCTGCACCCTTCTGTGATGCCCTGCCAACGGCACTGCACCGCCCCTCCCCTTTTAAGAATAGATTTCACAGCATGGACTTCGGAGAAAGATGTACAGCAACCATGATGCCCTGCACAAACATAAAGGCAGAATAGTCATATTATACATGAATCAAACAACTTTTGTGGGGTTTAGTTCGGGGTTCATGTTCATTGTTGTCGGGGCCTTCCTGCGTTTTGGATGGACAAAAAAGTTATACGCCATATCAAATACCGTGTGACAGCTTGAAAACTTCACCACTTGGGTGCAGAGTGGCAAACTGTAACCACAATCAAATTCCTGCAAGAGTTGAGATTTTGTAGATTTGTAGCGATCAACAACCCTCTCTGGTGCAAGAGAACAACACTGCTAAGTTGTAGCATGCAGTTTGAGACACATCAGAAGAAGAAACATTGGGCCATGTCATTCTGCAATCATTTTAATCTGGATTGTTCTGCAAACAATGACTTACCTGCTGCCTGAATGGCCACCCAAAGAAGCGCCAGCGTCAGAATAGAAAGCAGCTTCATTTCTCCTGAGATGAGAAGATGTGGATCTTGATTTTGGGTATGCGTGTGAAGGTGAAGTGTTGAGTATTGTTTGAGACACCGGTGGGATTCACTGCCGGGAATAGAGATCTCGGAGGGAGGGAGGTACTAACGGTACTTTTTCTTTCCCTGTGTGAGTGTGTATTCAGTTACACAACAAGTGCTTTCCCTAGAATAGACTGTATTGTTTGATAGCAGATTTTTTTGGTTTCTGAGCAGGTTAAATTTCAATCACAAGGTCCCTGAGAGTGCAATCACAGTAATGATAATTTAAATTTGACACAAGCCCCCCCCCCTCCCCAGACAAACATTTCATCCCAGACTGCATTAACTCACTCGCCATTAACTGCTAGCTGACCTTAATTCTCTGTCAGTCGGGCAATCAAGGCCAACAAACAAAAAGCAAAGTTCATTGTTCCAGCCTGGTGTAATCTACAGCTTTGTAACCTTTAGATTAGAGCTCCTATACGTCAGAGCTTTTCTTTATCTGGTGATAAATTGTGGCGGCAGCTGTGGAGATCAAACCAAGTTCACTTCTATTTGATGATATCTTATCTTTTATGGCTGCAACATTCCTGCAAATTAAGAGTAGATGTCTTGGGAATCATTTCATGTTTTTACCCAAAATTGTCCCTCACATATTTGTTTATTTTTTAGAAACTTTGGGATCTTCACAAAGTTCTGTAGGTTTGAACTGCTTGGATGCAAACTATTTCAGTTTGAAGTGAGGTATTGAGCTGAAATAGTAAATATTTGTTGCCAATTGGGGGTAGCAGAACAAGCTGTGCACATAAAGTTATTGACAATCCTTAAGTTGTATTTGAAAAAATTGCTTTCACTTAAGGCAAACACAAAACAACATAAGCATAAATCTGGAGTTCTGTTTTTTTGAACCAACAAATATAAGGCTGACATTCAATTGCCTTTTAGCAAATTTTTGGTCTCCAAAAAGCCTAATGCTTCACGGTTTAGTACTTGACGATTTATAGGAATACTTTTTCTGCTGCTGCTACAAACAAAGTTGATGAGAACTGAAATCGCAGGTCGCAAAACCAAAATAAATTTGCTAAAATAGCTTAAAAATCTCTACAGCTAAGGGCTTTTACGAGTTTTTCCTATTACCAACAACCCCATTTTATCCACTGTTAATATAAGAATATTGATTAGTGCAGCTTTAATTATCTTAACAATTTTAATCAAGTAAATTAAGCATGAAGGGTTGTTATTTTTCGGTCCTAATAGGACCTACAGTGCCGGAGCAGCTCACAATGTCGCACTCACTGCTCACAATGTCGCACTCACTTGCTGTGCTGATAACATTCATTGCCATTAAGCTGTGACGAAAGATAAGGTTACAGCTACAGTTGAATGAAAACCACGAGGCTGCAAAATTATACCTCAACATGAACTTGAAGTGGTGCCATGCTTTCACCCTGTTGCACCACAGCACCGTAATCTCTATTATGCAAACAAGGAAATAGCAGCTCACACGTCAGCATTGTGTGCATACGTTCCTGGAGAGTCCCACTTCTGTTACTATTTTACGCACGCTTGCTATTTTTAGCTCCTCAAAGGCTGTGGTATATAAATAGATTGCATCTGTAACCTTGAGCAAGAAGGGTTAACGAGAACATCACGTCATGAAGTTCACTGGACTAGCAGCAATAGAAAATAAAAGCCTCCAGGTTAAAAATATCCCTAAATGCTTCATTTATCGGTGGTTGGTTTTCTATCAGGAGTTGATTATTAACTGGTGATTTTTTTTAAATAGTTCTCCTTGAAATAAATTATGAAATTCTATGAAAAATACACAATTTGGTGCACATAAAGCTAAATCTGAGGCTTCTGAAAGAAGAGGACAACTGTGTTAGCCCAACATGTGGTAATATAATGAACGAGTTAATATTGATGCACCATAGTTTAAAACTTAAGCATCAGCCACACGTTTTGACATATAGTGAAATAATTAATGGACTTGAAGCATAGAATGTCAATGTATGCAACAATATAGTATTGTACTACATGTATAGTAGTTTTTGGCAGATTTGACTGAGCAAATTTGGATTCATTTAAAAAATATAAATAAAATGATTTTAGCTCTTTAGCTTGACGAGGTTGATTCTGTCCACATAAACTATATTTAACGTGGCAGTCTAACCATGAAGCCCACTAAAGGCAACCTGTTCATTTTGTATTGCATGTGAACTACTTGCCTTGAAGGTAAGGTTGTTTCATTAACCTGATTTATTGACATTAGTGACGGTTGGGGCTGAAGACTTCTGGGAGTGTGGAGTTAGAAAGAAACAACCTTACCACACCTGTGTCAATCTCAGAAGTTGAGTTGCTTTGTGGGTAATGAAGCTTTTATCTAAGAAAAGTATAGTTGTGCTGTCAAAACTCAGGTATTATATTGGCGATAGTATTGACACATCTCAAATGTAACTCATAAACTGCACTGTAAGCACATGCTGTAAAACAAGCATGAGCAACACTCATTCCCAGACTGAATTCAGAGGAAAGGTAGAGCTATTTTTAGAAAGGCTGAAGTCCACAAAGAATGTGACGCTTACTGTTATCTCCTGCGCCATCGTCGTTAAAGTTTATGACTCGAACCTTCTATATCAAAGCCTGTCTTCCTGCAGTAAAACCATAGTGGTACTTCAGCAAATGATGTAACAGCATCTGCCCGGTAATCACATGCAAGGCATTTTAATTGTACCTGGGTATGAAGCAATTAAAACATCTTTAATCCGAGTTATAGACAGTCTCATCACTGCAGCTCCTCAATAAACACCATGGCCCGATTATAATTTGTAACTTGTTTAAAGCAAAATACGATTTTATAAAGTCGAACATTGAAGCACAATATATACAGGCCTCTAGACTAATAATACGAGTGCTGCGTCATTCAAGTCTATAATGAGATTTTGTGGTGCAAACTGTGTTAACAAACAAAAGTGTAGTTGAGCAAATTACCACAAACTAGTTTCCACACTCCCCAGGGCAGTTGCCCACATTACCTCGATGGTAATCCAGTTAAGTATTGATTTAAGGATTTGAATACCAAAAGTATTAAATGTGGGCCTAATTCTTTCGACAATGCATTTCTAATTCAAATTATGGTTCGGACCAGCTTCGCAATAATATAGATGATAATACTTTTCAAGACAATCAAAGATGAGAAGTTAAATAAAGTTTCTAGAAACACAGTATATGGAAGTTGTACTAGTTACGGTTTGGTTGGATTTTAACCAAGGAGTAATCGCCGCGTCTGAAAAGTGAAGCTAATGCTGAAGTGCCTTAAACCTGCATTCTTTCTAATGGCCATCAGGGGGCGACTCCTCTGGTTGTATAGAAGTCTATGAGAAAATTATCTAGTTTCTGACTTTATTTATTACCTCAGTAAACATTGTAAACATGAGTTTATGGTCTCAATCTCTAGTTTCAAGTCTTCTTCAATACAGCATGATGTTCATTTAGTAAATTATGGTCCATTTAGAGTCAAATGGAGTATGCTTTAGGGCGGGGCTACATTGGGAAGTCCCAACAGTGTTTGGTTGGTTTAAGCATGTTTTTTTTCGTTATAGTCTAAATTAGCATCCCAATTCATTTTACAGTTAATTACAGATCTAGCTAGTGTTAGCTGCTAACGTTATTTGGTCATTTGGTTACAACAAGCTACACCACAACACAACTTTGTAAAAGGTTGATGGGTAAAAGATCATGGTTTGTGTTCAAATAAGTATCATTGTAGAAGTTTGGGATCAAAAGTCTACTTACACATAAAGGTTAGGAGAGCTGTGTTGTGATGGTTACAAGAATAACCACATGGTTAAGGTTAGGGGACGAACGTGGTCAACAGAACACCAACATTGACTTTCCACTTCACCAATTCTGTTTTCTAATGATTAATGAATCTAGAGGAAGAACAACTTTGATAAAGAAGTTAATTAAGGACCACACAGCAGCGAATGACCTGTAAACAAGAATGGCATATGTCAGAAAGAATCATTAGTGACGCAACGTTTTCTGCAGGTTAAACAGTAGCCACGTGCCACTATAGTCAAAGCCGCATACTTCTCATAACAGCCTTTGGATCTCAGTGTCACTCTGAAACACTTCTGATTGCATCTGACAGGAGTCGAGGGACTTCCTGCTCAATAAAAGTCGTCTGTTTGTCTTTCTGAACACATCGCAATTTTAAAGTGCTCCTGAGAACACTTCCTCACCTTTCAAACTATATTCACATGTGGACAGGTCACTTTTAGAGTCAGTCCTCTTCTCCAAATGTTGACACTGGAGTCGTCACTATATTGAGGTTATATCAGTGTGTGTCTTTTCTAAGTTGGTAAAAAGATACACTACACGACTCACCCACACACACACGCACACACAATGAGTAAATTCCTTTCGTGCTGCTGCAAGGGAGGTTGTTATTGAATAACTTGTCATGGGAAGTTTAGGAAAGTGTACTCCTGCTATGAGAGCTTAACTCCATGGATGCTTTTGAACTGTGGAAATTATCATTAAACCAAAGTGAGGTTTTGCAATATTTTGTCATATTTGACAATTAACGTGATATTCAAATCCTTGCCAGGTTATCAGTACTTAAAAAATGTCCTTACTACCATTTCCAGCAAACATTAGCATTCGGTCAATGTGTATTGTCTTTTAATCTATTTTTAATGTAACAAAGTTGTTGTTTTTTTAAATACCTTTTTTTAAGAATTAGTCATTTCACTTGTACTTTAGTTATTTTGTGTGTGCGTGTGTGTTTGGGCTGTTGAGTTTATATTATCTTTACATCTCTGTGTTGGCTGCCTTAATGATGCTCTATTCTGCATCTTATTTTATTCCTCTTGTTTAATAATGCTTATTTACTGTCTGTTGTTTTTGTTCAATCGTATGAGTTTTGTCCTCTTTTCTGGTTATTTCTAGTGGTGCTACACTGATAAAGGTGGTTGGATATTTATAATCACTTCCACAGGCTACAAATGACAATTTTCTAACACACTTCCTGGTCCCACGCGGAGGTGAGAACCAGGAGGTTTTCTGGCTCACTTCCACATTCTGGAACAATCATACATGTGTTACACAATCCTGCCAAACACGGGAAAATCCCAGAGACGCCCTACTTAAGCAAGGCCGTCTCTGTCACACTCTCACTAAATCCCCTCAAGCGCTTTACACCACTTACTTTAAACCTCGACATCAACAAACTGAGACCGGTACAGCCAGTACTCCTACCATAAGAAACAATGGCAAGCAGCAAGGTTTGTCTCCTGGCAGTTCTGTGCTCCCTCGTCATCCTCACTACCTTTATCGGCAGCACACACTCAGGTAAGTCTTCACTGCAAATCTTAAAGCTCTGACAAACAGCGGAAAAGTAGATTTAAGATTGTGTGGTTCAGAGTTAAAAAAGAAGCAAAATTAACATATTTGTCAAAAGCTATATTTGTTAATGCTGTGTTCCCAGAATCAAAATGACGTGGTTGTCTGTATTTATTTTTTTTTACAATTTTTGCAGTGAGCTGCTGCATGATGTACACCTCACGCCAGCTGCCATGCCGGCGTCTGTTGGGCTACACCATTCAGACCATCGTCAACTCCTGCGACATCAACGCCGTTATGTGAGTAAACGATTTGATCTCATGCAATTCTGCAAATTCAGTAGTAACAGCAACACATGGAGCCGGCTGTAACGGGTAGATCCAGGTGGAAATATTAAGAAACAAACAATAAATGTTTACTTTACAGATAATGTAGGCCAGTTTAACAATGGTCATAAATTATTCTGCCGACTATTTTCTTAATTAAAACATAAAGAAACTCCGATCGCATGATTCTAGAGCACAAGGTGACTTGATCAAATGTCTTCTTCTGTCTGTTTTTAGTTCAAAACCCCAAAATATTCAATTTGTTTAAGTGTAAATTTGACATATAAAAAGAATATAATAGAATATAAGTTATTATAGTGATATAGAGAAATGTACTGCATGATTGTGTTATTGTGCAATCGCAGTTGCAGACTTACTTACAACTTAACTTACACACTAAATGTAGCGAAAATAGAAATATGGCAGTGCACTCAAGTTAACAAAGCATGAGCGGGTTAGCTTGTGTGTCTAAATTGCACAACACTCCCTCGCTTGTGTTCCCCCGGCAGTTAAAGTGTGACCAAAAATCAATAATTTGCTGCAGGCAAGGATGGATTGCTGAATGGGCCTAACTAGCACAGGACCAGCACACAGACAGTGTCAGGGGCCCCCCCCCAGGCCTTCACCTAAGAAATGTTACTCGAAGAGATATGTACCAACCACAATGACACTTAAAATGACTAGAAAGAGACACAAAACAACCACAATGAGACTCAAGATGACCACAAGCAGACATATGGCAACAACACAGACACTCAAAATGACTATAAAAAGATGCAAAATGGCAAAAAAAAGGGGACAAAACAATCACAGACAAAAATAACTACAAAAAGACCCCAAAAAATTACAAAGTGACACAAAACAACTACAAAGACACATTAAAAGGACCCCAAAGAGACACTATTCCACAACAAAAAGAGGCTAAACAACTATAAAGTTTGTGTGTCTTGCTCTTGTATAGGAGAGGTGGCTGCAGGACTCTGTGGACTGTCACTGTAGTAAATATGTCTGAGAGACACTGTGGGGTTAATACACAAGCTAGAATGAGATCACAGGGAGGTTGAACTGTTCCTCTCGTGTAATGAAGCACATTAATGTGACTCATGTTTCATCATTTCTTAACCGTGTCCTGTTTTCCCACAGATTCCACCTTCCAGGCAGGTTCGTGTGTGCTAACCCTTCATCCAAGTGGACTCAGAGAGGGATGAAATGTCTCGAGTGAGTACACTCATGTCCCTTTAGGGTGCTTAATGCCGTCTTTCTGTGCAATGTTTTTCATTTGATGCTCTAACCATGCACTAAACTAAATAAATGTTGTGTTTCCATTCTCCTGTGTAGTGAGAGGAGGAGGAAGAACAGTCAGATCACCGCGAAGAACAACACCACGTCACTATAAGCTCTACAGAGCAGTTCATATCTGCAGCACATGACTCTGTTTCTTATGCACCCAAGAACCCTGATAGTCACTGTAATTCGATTTTTGTAAATCATTATCTTATATCTCATATTTGTTCTGTTTTATAAACAGCGAAGTGTAGTACATAATATACACAGTAAACGGTACGTTGTAGCAACAGAGCACCAACAAAACAATTATGAAAACATTGTTTTTGAGAAGTATATACTGTATATGTATGCATATTATATATTTAAGTTATGTATTGCGTGTTGCTGAACTCTGACATTTTGGGTCAGAGAAATGAAGTATGGAAGTGGGAATACATGTGCATGTCTATATGTCCACACATTTTATACTTTCAATACAACCTTTTCATTTATTATATTTGAAAAATTACTTGAAATGAATTATTGAGAGTTTAATTTTATCTACTGTATATAGAACAAGTATTTTTTTTAAAGAAATACAATCATCATATCTGCTGTACATTGCAAATTTGATCTTACTTTACAGTGATTACTCAATAAAAAGTCAGAATTTCCATCAGCACTCAAAATCAGCACTTTAAAATATGCAGTCGACTCAATATAATAGTAACAATATTACGAAGACAAGAGGATACAATTGAAAAATTATGCATTTGATATTAGACATTTGTCACAAAGATTTTACCCAGAAGAAGACAATGTTATCCCGCTGATTTGTATCAAACACAACTAGCAAGTAGTGGGACCCAAACACAGATATTTTATTTGTCTAAAGTATTTTAGATGGGACCAATCTGTTGTTGTTCAGTTCTTCTTTTTTTTTGTTAGACCACAGTATCTTATTCTGTTCTATATCATATTTATAATGTCATCTGTCATTATCAGATCACTGCCCTATTAGAGGAGCTCATGATGGAAAAAGTAATTTCACTCGTACTTAGTCATAACTTGGTCTTCCAGTTTGGTTGTATGGGAACTGACTCCTCATTTTCCATTTCAGTTAGACCAGTAAGATCAGCTGATCAAGATGGTATTAAAAAGTAATGCCGGGAACCTCCTTCAGATACACTTTATGGCAATTTTGTGGTAAAACAACCCAACAAATTCCACGAAGACTCCAACAAAGTCCACTGTCTGTAAACCTCGATGGATTGTATTTCCATTCCATCACGGTCCGTCCACCACATTGAGGAGGAACCGGTCCTCACCAAGATCTTCTCCAGTCTTCAGAGCCTGGCGGAGTTTCTCCCAGAACAGCTCGGGGTGCTCTTCCGCTCGAGGCCAGCTGAGGTAGGTCCGCCTCTTCAGCAGCTTCCTCATGCGGTAGTAAGGAGACAGCTGAGCGATGGGGATGTCCTCCAGAAACACCATGATCAGCACGTCCTTCCGCTCGTCGAACAGACGGAAGCTACAACGGAAGGAATCGACGGATCAGTCACACAAACTGGCTTCATACAGAGTTAGTGGGGTGTTGAACTGCCGTGTGTCGGCTGACATGTTTACCTGGCCACCTGGATCTCTCTGGAGCACCACTCGCTCTCGAGGTATCTGCGACTGATCACACAGATGGTCTTCCTGCTTCCGTAGATAGCATCTGTGATGTTGTCAATGATGGGTTTACCTGAGGAAGCGAGAAGGAAAAAGCAGAAGAAAAGGGTCAGAAAAAAAAAAAGTCTGAATTTGCCTCATTAGTTCCTCTGATGGTGCAGTACAAAGAGTACTATGGTGACACCCTCTGGAGTATAGATGAAAGTACAAAGCAACACATAAAAGTAACATGCACCATAGGTTATTAATTGCCAGAATACAGTTTTGTCAAGTGTACACACTCAAATCAGACCGTTTGCATGAAAATTGTGTTTGATTGTTTGTGTTTCATTCCCCAATCACCCTTTCAGTACATAAACCAACCCCTTTACCCCAGCCAGTTGCCAGATTATCAATGTTGCTTGCTCTCCAAAAACTGAACCCAAACCCGAACCCTGCCATTGTTTCTGAACCAACCAACCGGCAGACATTGCTATACCAAAAGCCAATCCACAAGCACAGCTAAAACATGTTGTTCAATGCCAGGTCTCACCTGGCTCGAAGTCTCGATGGTGCAGACACAATCTCCAGTCCTGTTCCCCTTCCAGTTTTGGCAACAGCTCCCTGATGACCCACGGCTCATCATGGGTGTTGTAGGAGACGAAGGCGTCGTACTGATTGGGAGCTTGCTTGTTTTTAAGCTTTGTGTCAAAGAGCAAAGCCAGAAAGAGGTAGTAGGCGTAGGCCAGCTGCCACCACAGGAAATGGTAGGTGAAGGACACCAACATAAACAGGAGGATCATGCATGTGGTGCAGATAAAGTAGATGAACTCTATGTCCACTGTGCAGGACTGGACGTCTAGGTCCAACAGTTTCATACCTTTAAGGTTTGGAGGATAGTTGCACACAAAGTTGTAGGCGTCATAAACTTGTGTTTGCTTGTTGATAACTGTCCAACTTTTGAACCAGGCGTTATCGCAGTCACAGGTGAAACTATTGCCTTGAAGATCGAGGTAAACGAGAGCCGGTAAGGACTTTATAACTTTCTCACTGACTACTGAATATTGATTCCTTCTTGCTTGCAGGAATTCCAGTTTAGTAAGGTTGGCTTCTATAAGGAAATCTAGAGATTGAAGGCTTGTTCTAGATATGGAGAGGCTTAGAAGGCCTTGGATTGGGTAAAACAACTCCGGGGAGAGATCCGTGAGGTCATTTGCGCTCATGTCAAGTGTTTGCAGTTGAGGCGTGTAAGTAAATGTGTCTTTGTGCAAGGATAGAAGTTGAGTGTTCCTGGCATTGAAATCCAAAAGATTAGTCAAACCTTGAAGGAAGTTGGAAGGCAGCAAGGACTTCCCCCTACGGTTATTTCCAAGAAACACCAACTTCTGCAGACGGGACAGCTTAGAAAATGGTGGATCAGGCAAAGCTGCACTCTCAAAGTATTTAATTTTATTGTCCCTCAAATCCAATGCTTTTAAATTGATCAGATCATGGAAAAAACCTTTGCGTAGCCCCTTTTCATCTATTTTATTCGCGTTCAGCTGAATATCGGTAAGATTCCTTAATCCGAGAAAAGACCCATTTTCAAGTATATTGATGTGATTATCATTTAATGACAAGTTCTGGAGTGACTGCAAGCCTGCAAATTCTCCGTGTCTAATGGTGGGGAGTTTATTCAGATTCAAACGCAGTTGTTTTAGATTTGGCAGGTATATTTTAAAAGCATCTCCTAATTTGGAGATGCTGTTGTTCTGCAGCTTTAAAACCTCCAATCGTATCAAATCCTTGAAGACGCACTCCTTGAGAGCTGAGATTGAATTTTGATGAAGGCTGAGCTGTCTGAGCTTTGTCAGGTTGGTGAAATCGTTGCATTCGAGTGTTTTGATGTTATTCTTGCTAAGATCCAGCTTTTGGAGAGTTGGTAGATTCCTTATGGCAGCTGGAACACATGGAAGTTTGTTTTGAGTCAGACTCAAGATCTTTAACCCTCGCAGAGATCTGAAGGCCTCTTCACTGATATTCTGTATGTTATTTCTGGCTAAATCTATCTCTGTTATGTTAATACACAACTGGAAGAATTGCGCATTAATATAGAGTAGGTTGTTACGTCTGAGTTGGATTGTGGACACTGTTGGGATGGTACAGGAAATGTTGACTAGTGCTGTAAGGCGTGTATGTTTCATTTCATTCATCCTCAGAGAAGTCAGTGAGGGGTTGAAGTTATCTCGTAACGTTTTCATGGCATCATTATCGATTTTAAGCCCACTAATATCAAGAGTAGACACTCGACTAAGAAAAGTCTTGTTACGAATGTCCCATTTCATCTGTGTCTTTTTAGAAGAATGGAGGCCGATGTTTAACCAGGTGAGATTTGGAAAAACATCCGCGGTGATCCTGAAGACGGCAATAGGATTTTGAGACAAATCAAGGGAAGTGAGTTTTAGCGAGCTGTTTGTCAGTTCCCACGAATAAAAAGTGGTTAAATCGTTCTTTTCCACTGACAGCTCCCGTAGATTTGGCAGCTGCTGTAATATAGTGTGAACTTTTGTCAAGTGGTACAGTTTGTTCTTGGAGATGTCCAAAAACGTCAAGCTTGTCAAGGACTTAAAAGAGGTGGATGACACCGACTTGATGCGATTATGTATGAGTCTGAGCTCTGTGAGGTTGCTCAAACCCTGAAAAAGATCATCTCCAAGTACAACAAGCCTGTTATTGTTTAGATTGAATTTCTTGAGGGAAATCAGATCGACAAAGGCGCCTCGGTGTATCTGCGAAATGTAGTTGCGTTTCAGGTCTAACTGCGTCAAAATGGAAAGATTTTTAAAATTTGATGGTTTTAGGATCGAAATTTTGTTCTCAGCCAAGTAAAAACCTTGCACCGTTGAGGGAATATCTGAAGGAACCGCGTGGAGGTTACTCTTGGTACATATGGCGTTGTTGTTACTGATATGGCAAGACTTCAGATAAAATCCTGTGACTGGAAAAACACAACTGCTGATATTCAGCAAGAGAAAAATAAAACTCAGTTTTAAACATTCGGATCCTCCTTTTTGCATTGTTTTGTCCTCTTTCCCTCCAGGAGCCATTTTTATATCTTTTTTAAATCAAGGAATTGCAATCTCTCAATGTAAAGTCCATCTGGAGATCCTGAAAATCCAATAAAACAAACCATCAAGGACAGTAACAAACAAAAGATACTCAAAATTAGAACACTATGGTAAAAGTATGTCATCTGAACATTATTAAACCTTATTATAAATGACTCAATAATGGTTTTTAATACTCACTGTGTCACACAAAGAAGAGCTGATTAATCACGGATGTCATATCCACAGGATCTTGTAATTTAATTATCCTCCTTTGTTTGAATAAAATGCTCCTCTCAGATGAAAAGAATGGAAATGATATCTCTCACCATGTAATAGACAGTGAACATGAGAAACATGTTCGTCTCGATCGTAAACATCATCCTGTCGTCTCTGACCTCCTTTGTGCGGATCATGTGATGAAGTGAGAGTTGAAGGCAGGTCCTTCAGGAAAATGGGCAGGGCCTTCAGAAAAAAGGCTTTTTTGAGCAAAATTTGTCTTTATCTAGTTTTTCATGTAGAATATATTATGTACGAAAACACATACATTATTACATTTCTGAGAAGAATTTTAAAGATCTTCTATACGTCTTAGATGTTAATGTTTATTCCTTTTATTCAAACTGGTACACTGTCCTCGCTCTTTTATTTATTTTTTATGTAAAATTTAGGCAGTTGTTGTTTTACTCACTTCCTCAAAAATGGTCAACTAATGACCAATGAAGTTTGAGAGTGTCCAACGAAGAACCAGCACTTCCTCTTCTCTGCTGCCTGGTAAATACACTATTTTCATCAGTCAGAGAAAATGATGTCTGTTGAGGCAGCTCATTTTACAGCTCAAATTCTTTAAAACAGCATGAGATAGAGACTTGGTGCATCAGTAGAGGGGGACTATGTGTGAGTTGGAGTAATTACATTGATGGTAGTTACATAGGTTTCTGTGTAATGCTGAAGCAGACTGGTTTCAGGCATAAAAAATATATATTTTATTTGTCATTAATAACAATTGCAAAATAAATTATAAGTAATGTGTTTCCATTTTCCTGTGTAGTGAGAGCAGGAGGAAGAACAGTCAGATCACCGCGAAGAACAACACCACGTCACTATAAGCTCTACAGAGCAGTTCATATCTGCAGCACATGACTCTATTTCTTATGCATCCAAGAACCCTGATAGTCACTGTAATTCGATTTTTGTAAATTATTATCTTATATCTTATTATAGTTGTTCTGTTTTAGAAACGGGGAAGTGTAGTACATAGTATACACAGTAAACGGTACATTGTAGCAACAGAGCATAAACAAAACAATTATGAAAACATTGTTTTTGAGAAGTATATACTGTATATGTATGCTTGTTATATATTTATGTCATATATTGCGTGTTGCTGAACTCTGATATTTTGAGTCAGAGAAATGAAGTATGAAAATGAGAAGTTTTGCTTGTAATTTATATTGTCAAAGAATTTATTAAAATAGATGTTTGATAATACATGTGTATGTCTATATGTCCACACATTTTATACTTTCAAAACAACCCTTTCATTTATTATATTTGAAAAATGACTTGAAATTAATTATTGAGAGTTTAATTATAGAACAAGTAATTTAAAAAAGTCATACAATCATATCTGCTGTACATTGAAAATTTGATCTTTCTTTACAGGGATTAGTCAATAAAAGGTCAGACTCCTCATTTTCCATTTCAGTTAGACCATTAAGATCAACTGATCAAGATGATATTTGAAAGTAATGAGGGGAACCTCCTTCAGATACACTTTATGGCAATTTTGTGGTAAAACAACCCAACAAATTCCACGAAGACTCCAACGAAGTCCACTGTCTGTAAACCTCGAAGGATTGTATTTCCTCTCCATCACGGTCCGGCCACCACATTGAGGAGGAACCGGTCCTCACCAAGGTCTTCTCCGGTCTTCAGAGCCTGGCGGAGTTTCTCCCAGAACAGCTCGGGGTGCGCTTCGGCTCGAGGCCAGCTGAGGTAGGTCCGCCTCTTCAGCAGCTTCCTCATGCGGTAGTAAGGAGACAGCTGAGCGATGGGGATGTCCTCCAGAAACACCATGATCAGCACGTCCTTCTGCTCGTCGAACAGACGGAAGCTACAACGGAAGGAATCGACGGATCAGTCACACAAACTGGCTTCATACAGAATTAGTGGGGTGTTGAACTGCCGTGTGTCGGCTGACATGTTTACCTGGCCACCTGGATCTCTCTGGAGCACCACTCGCTCTCGAGGTATCTGCGACTGATCACACAGATGGTCTTCCTGCTTCCGTAGATAGCATCTGTGATGTTGTCTATGATGGGTTTACCTGAGGAAGCGAGAAGGAAAAAGCAGAAGAAAAGGGTCAGGAAAAAAAAAAGTCTGAATTTGCCTCATTAGTTCCTCTGATGGTGCAGTACAAAGAGTACTATGGTGACACCCTCTGGAGTATAGATGAAAGTACAAAGCAACACATAAAAGTAACATGCACCATAGGTTATTAATTGCCAGGATACAGTTTTGCCAAGTGTACACACTCAAATCAGACCGTTTGCTTGAAAATTGTGTTTGATTGTTTGTGTTTCATTCCCCAATCACCCTTTCAGTACATAAACCAACCCCTTTACCCCAGCCAGTTGCCAGATTATCAATGTTGCTTGCTCTCCAAAAACTGAACCCAAACCCGAACCCTGCCATTGTTTCTGAACCAACCAACCGGCAGACATTGCTATACCAAAAGCCAATCCACAAGCACGGCTAAAACATGTTGTTCAATGCCAGGTCTCACCTGGCTCGAAGTCTCGATGGTGCAGACACAATCTCCAGTCCTGTTCCCCTTCCAGTTTTGGCAACAGCTCCCTGATGACCCACGGCTCATCATGGGTGTTGTAGGAGACGAAGGCGTCGTACTGATTGGGAGCTTGCTTGTTTTTAAGCTTGGTGTCAAAGAGCAAAGCCAGAAAGAGGTAGTAGGCGTAGGCCAGCTGCCACCACAGGAAATGGTAGGTGAAGGACACCAACATAAACAGGAGGATCATGCATGTGGTGCAGATAAAGTAGATGAAGTCTATGTCCACTGTGCAGGACCGGACGTTTAGGTCCAACAGTTTCATACCTTTAAGGTTTGAAGGATAGTTGCACACAAAGTTGTAGGCGTCATAAACTTGTGTTTGCTTGTTGATAACTGCCCAACTTTTGAACCAGGCGTTATCGCAGTCACAGGTGAAACTATTGCCTTGAAGATCGAGGTAAACGAGAGCCGGTAAGGACTTTATAACTTTCTCACCGACTACTGAATATTGATTCTTTCTTGCCTGCAGGAATTCCAGTTTAGTAAGGTTGGCTTCTATAAGGAAATCTAGAGATTGAAGGCTTGTTGTAGATATGTAGAGGCTTAGAAGGCCTTGGATTGGGTAAAACAACTCCGGGGAGAGATCCATGAGGTCATTTGCGCTAATGTCAAGTGTTTGCAGTTGAGGCGTGTAAGTAAATGTGTCTTTGTGCAAGGATAGAAGTTGAACGTTCCTGGCATTGAAAACCAAAAGATTAGTCAAACCTTGAAGGAAGTTGGAAGGCAGCAAGGACTTCAACCTACGGTTATTTCCAAGAAACACCAACTTCTGCAGATGGGACAGCTTAGAAAATGGTGGATCAGGCAAAGCTACACTCTCAAAGTATTTAATTGTATTGTCCCTCAAATCCAATGTTTTCAAATTGATCAGATCATGGAAAAAACCTTTGCGTAGCCCCTTTTCATCTATTTTATTCGCGTTCAGCTGAATATCGGTAAGATTCCTTAATCCGAGAAAAGACCCATTTTCAAGTACATTGATGTGATTATCATTTAATGACAAGTTCTGGAGTGACTGCAAGCCTGCAAATTCTCCGTGTCTAATGGCGGTGAGTTCATTCAGATTCAAACGCAGTTGTTTTAGATTTGGCAGGTATATTTTAAAAGCACCTTCTAATTTGGAGATGCTGTTGTTCTGCAGCTCTAAAACCTCCAATCGTATCAAATCCTTGAAGACGCACTCCTTGAGAGCTGAGATTGAATTTTGATGAAGGCTGAGCTGTCTGAGCTTTGTTAGGTTGGTGAAATCGTTGCATTCGAGTGTTTTGATCTTATTCTTGCTGAGATCCAGCTTTTGGAGAGTTGGTAGATTCCTTATGGCAGCTGGAACACATGGAAGTTTGTTTTGAGTCAGACTCAAGATCTGTAACCCTCGCAGAGATCTGAAGGCATCTTCACTGATATTTTTCATGTTATTTCTGGCTAAATATATCTCTGTTATGTTAATACACAACTGGAAGAATTGCGCATTAATATAGTGTAGGTTGTTATGTTTGAGTTGGAGTGTGGACACTGTTGGGATGGTGCAGGAAACGTTGACTAGTGCTGTAAGAAGTGTATTATTCATTTTATTCATCCTCAGAGAAGTCAGTGAGGGGTTGAAGTTCTCTCGTAACATTTTCCTGGTATCATTATTGATTTTAAGCCCACTGACATCAAGAGTAGACACTCGACTAAGAAAAGTCTTGTTACGAATGTCCCATTTCATCTGTGTCTTTTTAGAAGAAGGGAGGCCGATGTTTAACCAGGTGAGATTTGGAAAAACATCCGCGGTGATCCTGAAGACGGCAATAGGATTTTGAGACAAATCAAGGGAAGTGAGTTTTAGCGAGCTGTTTGTCAGTTCCCACGAATAAAAAGTGGTTAAATTGTTACTTTCCAATGACAGCTCCCTTAGATTTGGCAGCTGCTGTAATATAGTGTGAACTTTTGTCAAGTGGTACAGTTTGTTTCTGGAGATGTCCAAAAACGTCAAGCTTGTCAAGGACTTAAAAGAGGTGGATGACACCGACTTGATGCCATTACTTTTGAGTCTGAGCTCTGTGAGGTTGCTCAAACCCTGAAAAAGATCATCTCCAAGTACAACAAGCATGTTATCATTTAGATTGAATTTCTTGAGAGAAATCAGATCGGCGAAGGCACCTCGGTGTATCTGCTTAATGAAGTTGCTTTTCAGGTCTAACTGCGTCAAAACGGGAAAATTCTTAAAATTTGATGCTTGAATTATTGAAATTTTGTTCTCGGACAAGTCAAAACTTTCCACCGTTGAGGGAATATCTTGAGGAACCGCGTCGAGGTTACTCTTGGTACATATGGCGTTGTTGTAACTGATATGGCAAGACTTCATATAAAATCCTGTGACTGGAACAACAAAACTGCTGATATTCAGTAAGAGAAAAACAAAACTCAGTTTAAAACATTCGGATCCTCCTTTTTGCATTGTTTTGTCCTCTTTCCCTCCAGGAGCCATTTTTCTATCTTTTTTAAATCAAGGAATTGCAATCTCTCAATGTAAAGTCCATCTGGAGATCCTGAAAATCCAATAAAACAAACCATTAAGGACAGTAACAAACAAAAGATACTCAAAATTAGAACACTATGGTAAAAGTATGTCATCTGAACATTATTAAACCTTATTATAAATGACTCAATAATGGTTTCTGATACTCACTGTGTCACACAAAGAAGAGCTGATTAATCACGGATGTCGTATCCACAGGATCTTGTAATTTAATTATCCTCCTTTGTTTGAATAAAATGCTCCTCTCAGATGAAAAGAATGGAAATGATATCTCTCACCATGTAATAGACAGTGAACATGAGAAACATGTTCGTCTCGATCGTGAACATCATCCTGTCGTCTCTGACCTCTTTTGTACAGATCAAGTGGGGAAGTGAGAGTTGAAGGCAGGTCCTTCAGGTAAATGGCTGTTTTGAGCAAAATTTGTCTTTATCTAATTTTTCATGTAGAATATATTATGTCCAAAAACACATACATTAATACATTTTTGAGAATAATTTTGTAGAACTTCTAATCCGTCTTAGATGTTAATGTTTATTCCCTTCATTTAAACTGGTACACTGTCCTTCCTCTTTCACTTCTTTTTAATGATGAGCAGGGTGCTGGAAACGAGGCTCCGGCCGTTTATCGAACCTCGGATTCAAGAGGAGCAGTGCGGATTCCGTCCCGGCCGTGGGGTCCTGGGAGTTTGCCCAACCAGTCTACATGTGCTTTGTGGACTTGGAGAAGGCTTTCGCCCGGGTCCCTCTGGGGTTCTTGTGGGGGGTGCTGCGGGAGTATGGGGTGCCGGACCCGTTGCAACGGGCCATCCAGTCTCTGTACGACTGCAGTAGGAGCTGTGTTCGTATTTTCGCCAATAAGTCAGACACGTTCCCGGTGGGTGTTGGCCTCCACCAGGGCTGCCCTTTGTCACCGGTCCTTTTCGTGACTTTCATGGACAGGATATCTAGGTGCAGCCGGGGGGCGGAGAATGTCAGGTTCGGGGGTCCTGGGATCGCCTCTCTGTTGTTTGCAGATGATGTGGTCCCGTTGGCCTCCTCGGATCGTGACCTCCAGCATTCACTGGGGCGGTTTGCAGCCGAGTGTGAAGCGGCGGGGATGAGAGGTAACGCCTCCAAATCTGAGGCCATGGTGCTCTGCCGGAAACCGGTGGATTGCTCCCTCCAGGTGGGGACGGAGTGCCTACCGCAAGCGAAGGAGTTCAAGAATCTCGGGGTCTTGTTCACAAGTGAGGGTAAGGTGGAGTGGGAGATCGACAGGCGGATCAGTGCGGCTGCAGCAGTAAAGCAGGCGCTGCACCGGACCGTCTTGGTCAATTTACTGGTCGATCTACGTTCCGACCCTCACCAATGGTCACGAACTCTGGGTCGCGGCTACAAGTGGCCGAAATGACTTTCCTCCGTAGGGTGGCCGGGCTCAGCCTTAGAGATAGGGAAAGGAGCTCGGACATCAGGAGGGAACTTGGAGTTGAGGCGCTACTCTTTCGCGTCGAAAGGAGTCAGCTGAAGCGGTTCGGGCATCTAATCAGGATGCCTCCTGGGCGCCTCCCACTGGAAGTTTTCCGGGCATGCCCAACTGGTAGGAGACCCTGGGGAAGATTACATCTCCAAGCTGGCCTAGGAACACCTCGGGATCCCCCAGAATGAGCTGGAAAATGTTGCGGGGGAGAGGGAAGTCTGGGTCAGCCTGCGTCTACGTCTTAGATGTTAATGTTTGTTCCCTTTATTTAAACTGGTACACTGTCCTAGACCTTCCACTTCCTTTTTATGTAAAATACTGGGAATTATGGTTTTACTCACTTCCTCAAAAAAAGTGAGCATATGACCAATGAAGTGTGAGAGTGTCAAAACGAAGAACCAGCACTTCCTCTTCTCTGCTGCCTGGTAGATACAGTGTTTTCATCAGTCAGAGAAAATGATGTCTGTTGAGGCAGCTCATTTTACAGCTCAAATTCTTTAAAACAGCATGAGATAGAGACTTGGTGCATCAGTAAACAGGTGTAGAGGGGGACTATGTGTGAGCCGGAGTAATTACATTGATGGTCGTTACATAAGTGTCTGTGTAATGCTGAAGAGAGTGGTTTCAGGCATGAATTCAAATGTATTTTATTTGACATAAATAAGAATTGCAAAATAAATTATCAGCATTTAAAGTGAAAATAAATGTTGTGGTGGTAACCAGTGGTGGAATAAGTATAGTGAGATAGTGGAGTAAAAAGTACAATATTTGCCTCCAAAATGTAGTGAAGTAACAGCAAAATAGCTAAAAATGTACTTGAGTTACATTCCTCCACTGGTGGTAAGAATCTTTGCAAGTCAACAAATGTGACGAAATCCTCATAGCTTACAATCTTTGACTTCTTTGTTCCTTATTTGTCTGGAAACAGTTTCAGGTGGAAAAAGTTTTAAAAGCCAGAAATCCGAGCACTCAGCATGTCAAGTCTTTGCTGAGCCATTGGTGTTACTTTACAACATAGATATACAGTGTCATGGCCTGCTATGGACAAAAATCCACTTTCATTTAATATATGCAGTATTTTGAAATAATAGTGGTGTCACTCTGTGTATGGCTGATTGATGTGACGGTGCCTCAACATCTTCTTGGTTAATAAAAAACTTTTGCTTTCTCAATATTACGCTATTGCACTGTGAAATGTTTTGAGGATTTAGCTGTCATCTGGTGCTGGTTTTTTTAGATGTCAACATCCGTCTCTCTTCACTATTGGTGATTTCTTTCACAAATGTATTTAAATGATATCTAATAATGTCCCCGGTGACACTATGACCTCAAGGTGACAAAATGATCTTCTATGAAGGTTCATACTGTATATCCTCTAATCCCTTTTTCACTTCCTTGTCTACAGTTTATTAAGAACATTCCTGTGAAGCGGTTAAGGGTTGTGACTGTAAACACAAAAATACAACCACCCCGCAGAGAGGGACGAGTTCTTTATAAAACTAAATTACAAATACGCATACACTGGTTCAAAGGTGAAATGTAGAACCATCTTTTTTTAATTCCACTCCAGTTATTTTATTGATTTGGATGTCTGTGTTTTAAAAGAACAGTGTAGATCAGTGAGGATTTTGGTTGGTTGGTAACTCTTGATATCTGCGTTTGGTTCTCTCTTCACTCTGTTCTTAAGGCCTATGAAAAGCTAAATCTAACTGGCTGCTTGTAGCTTCACATTTAACAGAATATAGTATCAACTCTTCTCATCTACTTCTCATCTATCATTAACCCAAATGAGATATAAAAAGTTGATTGGAAAGTGCTTTAGAGGTGCTGGTAGGTGGATTTTGTTGCCGTAGGACAGAGCCAGGCTTGCAGTTTCCCCCTGCTTCCAGTCTTTGTGCTAAGCTAAGCTAAGCTAACTGGCTGCTGGTGGTGGCTTCATATTTAACAGACAGTCAAATCACTCTTCTCATCTACCTCTCATCAATCTTTTACACTCTTTGAAGAGAGAAACAAATGATATATGACAAGTTAAGTGAGGAGAGGTTAGCCCGGCTTGCTGTTTCCCCTTGCTTCCAGTATTTGTGCTAAGCTAACTGGCTGCTGGCAGTAGCTTCATATTTACCTTACCAACATGAGAGCGGTATCACTCCTCTCAGCTATCTACCGTAAGAAAGTGAATAAACAAATTTGACAAAGTGTTAGTTGTGGTTGCTTAAAGTGACAATGCTAACATGCTGAAGTTTAACAGGTACAGTAAAATGTTTACCCGAAGAGTCCACAGCCATGCTAGCAGCTCTGTGAGGCTGTTCTTTGAGTTAAAACGCTAACATGCCTACAGTGAAGAAAAGAACAGTATAATGTTTTCCCTGTTATTATTACTGGGTTTGCATGCCAACATTTGATAATTAGTACAAAACACACGACTTACAGTTGGCAATAGATGAACAGTCTATCTGTACTCGCTTTCATGGCAATCTATCTGATAGTTATTTAGATAAAATGAACAGCTCAAAAAGGAAACATAGGGGGATCACCAAAATAAGTTGGTTTCATCTTCAGCCAAGCAAAACATAGCAAGGATAACATGTTTTAAATCCAGCCATGTCCCAATAAAGACAAAAATGAATACAGGTTGCCAGCTCTCATGTCTCTATATAGAATAGCTTCCAGTGTGAGTTTAGCTTTAGTTTATCTGTATGTGACCAGCAGAGGTCTCAGTTGGAAAAGGAAACTGTAGTCGACCTCGCTCTGCTCACTGCTTTACAGCCTTTATATTATCTGTGCATACATCCGCCTCCAGCTGCTGCTGCTGCAATGACCTCAAATCAAATCTGATCAGATCTGATTTTACCTCCTGTGCTTGTTGTATCTTACACACACACACACACACACACACACACACACACACAAACACATAGATACTAATGTAGCAATGAATCTTTAATGATTTGATTAAATTGAATAATGTTTTAATCAAACTTTCATTACATGATCGCACTGACTCAGATTACCACAATGTGTTATCTTAACATCCCACTGGTAAACATTAATATGTATAAGAATTAATTTAGTGGGACTCAGAACAGCTTTGCTCATTAATAGAGGAAACAAGTAGTGCTGCAGCGAAAAGGAAACGGAATGGGGATATTGTAAATGTTAAAATCAGGATGTAGACAGTAAGATGTAAGGTGTTTAGTCAGTGAAAAGATCTCAAAGGGTTCAATCAACCAAATTACAAAAACAATATTGCTTTTTGCTGGCACCTTTTAGCTACAATCGATCGATACAAAAAATGATTTTCCAATGATGGAGGAAAAATGAAACAGGTGGAATTAGGTGAATAAACACTTTAATACTGTATTTTTCTTGTGAATTGTTTCTCATTTTCCTGATCCAAAGGGTTTGTGCAACACCAGGAGGCTCCACCCTCACCTGCCCTCTCTCTTTGGTTTGGATCACTGTGTTGGCTAACTGGAAACACTGGGAACACCTGCGCTTCGTCTATTATGACGATGTCCGCTGTCAAAAACGTCCTGTTGCATTGATTGTACGTCACACACTCGGCTGTCAGATTTTTCAGAAATTTGTCACAAGAGAGTTGAGAGAGAGAGATATTTCCTCAGTTGGAGCATTTTTACGGCTTTTATCCCAGTTTATTCACTGGCACAAATGAGCCGAATGAAAAACAACATATATGCACATAGACAGCTGCAATGCACTGAGGGGGAAAATGTAAATGGTGGGGTTGAGGTCTCATATATGCCTAAAAACATGGTATTTCACCCGTTTTGCAAGGCGTAGTGCACGCTTCGGCGAGCTTTGTGACCGTCTCAGCCTTTGCGATTAATATGATAAACCTGCATGCACCTTTTGTAAGAATGACGAAAAAATATACTGAATTATTTTGGTTTGATGCAAATGAGAAGTTGGACCAAGTGGCAAAGTATAGTTTCTAAAGCTTGGACAAAAATGCAAACTAGCTGAATAATACATGAAATTTATATGAGATCAGCATATTCGATGCATGTCAAGTATAAAGGCATATGGAATATACTATTCATGTTTTGGCATCACTTGTGTATTTGGTCTCACACTTATGTTCATGGAAATTGATAGTGTGCCTTGTAAGTCTGTTTGACGTGGACATATATTGATGCAAGATACTAGTAGTAGTTATTTTATTGACACAAGAAGATAAAACATTTGGGTCCAAACAAAATACAAATATCACAACTACATTGATATCAGATTACAGACCTCCCGTCTGAGTAGATTTTTTGTTTTAGTCCATCTAAATGAGAAAAAGAGTCTCCAGAGGAAGTATGCTTCATTGCATGGGGACCATGAATGTCTGGACTCCTTTCAAGGTACAGCATGAAGGTAGATTTTAGGTGCAGGTGTGGTTGGAGAATACAAGTACACATACTATGACTGCTACTGACTGATGCAGTGACCACTTACAGGATAAAATCAATTTTAAAGCGACTATGACTGATTTTTAAATCACCTCCCCTCAACTTTATATCAACTTTTGGCTCATTGTTTAGCTGTCCGGCAACTTTACTGTTTTGGTTCACAGTGTGCTGGATTTGTAAACAGGCAAATGTTTGCTAACACGATGACCATATCATCTTGCTTACACCGCCCCCAAGTGGCCCAAAAAACAATCCTATGTCATTATTGCAGGTTTAAGGAGAATGATGTAACATGTGAAAACAGGTGAACCCTCAACATCTGTCATTAAAAAAAGAAAGAAAGAAATGGTTTGAGGGTGCAAATATATTATCTGTGGAGGTGGAGAGGTTAGCTGAACATTCATTACGTTTTCTCACAAAGCAGCTGAAGCAGAAGGTGCAAGGTACCCCCCCCCCACCTCCAACACACACACACACACACACACACACGCACACACACACACACACACAAGCACTTTGTTCACTTTGTTCTGATTAAACATCTGCTCAGTATATCTTTTCCCCATCATATCTGCATGATTCTATCGCTCCAGAGGGAAATTCACTGATATGTGCGCGCGGAGCCACCCACGGGGCGCGTGCACGGTTTAATCATATCGGGAGAGAGAGAGAGAGAGAGAGAGAGAGAGAGAGAGAGAGAGAGAGAGAGAGAGAGAGAGAGATGCTGTCGGGTGTTGAGTCCGGTGTGACTTATCTATCCTACTCTGCTGCTGTCGGTAACGGACCGGCTGCGCACACACCTACACTCCTATCTCTGTCACACACACACACACACACACACACACACACACACACACACACACACACACACACACACACACACACACACACCGGGAGGACCGGACTGGCGCACAGGGAGACCCATGTCACACCGGATCGAACAGGGGAATGTACCGGAATCCGCTGCACACGCCCGGGCTGTCCCGCACTGAGGGCTGCGCTGCATTAACGGGACACGACACCGGGCTCAGCCAGGGGCGGTACCGGACCGGAATAGTGTGATAAAGGAGGCACCTGGCTGCGTAGGGAGAGAGAGAGACAGGTGGGGGGGAGACGGGGCGGGAGGGTTTGGAGGGGAGCTGTTCCCAGCGGTTAGAGCTTTTTTTTTGGTGGGGGGGTTAACAACACCGCTTGCGCGCAACGGAGAGTCGGCGCAAAGTTTCCTCGATGGCGCTGGTGATGGAGCCGGTGAGCAAATGGAGCAAGAGCCAGGTGGTGGACTGGATGAAAGGTATAGTAACACACATACACACACACGCGCGCACATATGCAAATGATCAATCCATAGTCAAACATCACGAGACACACCTGGATGCAGATAACCCCCCCCCCCCCACACACACACACACTGAGTGACCATGACGGATGAACAGTAATGCAGGGGAGACAGAGGAAGGCTGGCAAGATGTTATGCTGCGTGGGAGGTGTGTGTGTGTCCATGCATCATCCTGGCACCTGATGATCAGTGGGTGATGATGTAATGTGTGAGTGACAGGAGGAAACCCAGCCAAACTTGACGGCTGAGAGCAGGGGCGGGTTTTGGAACTTTTGAGGGGGGGGGGGGGGGGGGGGGGGGGGGCGACGACACACACGAAACATATAGTGATCTGAATAAATCATTTTGCGTCCTTTTGTGGTAAATTTGTAGTGGTTTTGTGTTTCTTTGGTTCTGTCGACATTTTGTGTCTCTGTGTGATCAATTGATGTCCCTCTGTGATTGTTTGTGGCTGCATCATTTGTAGTCGTTCTCTGTCTCTTTGTGGTTGTTTACCGTCTCTTTGTAGTCTCTTTTTAATTGTTTTGCATCAGTACCTGGTCATTTAGTGGTCATTTAACATCTCTTTGTTGTAGTTTTCTGTCTCTTTGTATTTGTTTTGCATCTCTTTGTTGCCACAATGCACCTCTTTTGATTGACTTTCCCACAAGAAATGTTAACAGCCACCTCATCCAGAGGTTGTGGTACTAACAGAACTACCACCTTCTCTGGCTACGGGGGCACCAGTGTGCCGCCCCTCTGGCAGAGAGAAGAGATTTTTAACATGCGACTAATAAAGGAGGATTGAGCTCAAATTCTCTCATCCTCTTAGACTGACAAAGATTTAAATTCAGGTCGTGTACTATAAATGCTGTCAAACTGAGATATGGGGAATGACGAGTACTACAACAGCACCTTTAAAGACAAAAAAACAACCTAAATGTGTATATTTATTCAAAAATGTAATTGAGTTTTGTCTACATGAGTACTGGCAGTGATCAGACTAGAGATTACAGTCATTCATAATTCATGAGCCAGGCTGATTAGATTTGTACCCAGGGGCCTGTGTGAACATTGAAAAACTCTTTTGCACGTTATTATTGTTATCCTTGTGAATAATGGGCCAATATAGACGATATGACGAACTCTACATTTCCTGCTTTTCTGGCATGCTGGAGTTTGATATTATATATTTTCTGTAATCGAGGAAAGAACATGAGATTTGGTGTCAGTCCTTCTGAAACAATTGTCTCTTTAGGCTCGATGTTTTGCACCAATCATAGCTTTTCATTAAAGTACAACACGTGAGTTGCTAATAACATATTGGTAACAACTCATTTTGACTCAACAAGCAGTGCCAATATCACCCAGGTCTCCCAAAAAAAATCACCTGTCAAAAGGAGACCTGTCAGAGTAAAGACCAATCCATTAATCAGATTTATTATCTCACCTAATTTAGTCAAATTGAATAGCCTCGTTTTAGCTGTGATGCCAAACCTGTAGTTCCATTAAAAAAGTAATAAATGTCCAGGTTGGCAAAAAAAAGGGAAGAATATGAAGGTCATGCAGAACTTTCCATCCAGTTAGTAAAATTATTTTGAGCTTAGAGAAATACTTCTGTTGGTATTTTTGGAGTTTCAAGGACATCTATGGGATCTGAGGGCACTGTTAGGTGCTAAAACAAAGTTAGGGATTGTATCAGTAACGTTTTACTCCACCCAAAATCTCCGACACCCTCGAGACAAAGATGTGGTTGTAAAAACGTTTGCAGTTTTTGAATGCTGGTTTTAGAGCAGTTACAATGGACTCCAATGGTGACAAGTACGCAAACGCATCATTTACAAGCCAGAAATTAGTTGAGAATGCACATTTATTTTCCTAATTACTGGCTAATGGTTGTCAAAGAATTTTTTCAAAGATCACAAGTTCAGAGTAATGTTCTTTATTAACACAGATGTGGCAATACTTCGTTAAAATAATACATTCATGACAGTACAATAAGATACTTAACATTCAGTTGGTTTTGGCTGCACCACTGCAGTTGGTCTATCGTTAATACCACAATATGATCAATTTTGATCACAATAAAAATAATACCAGTTTCATCATAAACAATAAGATTATGGAACACAACTAATTCTTCCTAATTCCTGCTTTTACAATAATTTTAAGCAAATTATTGTTGAATTTAGCACTGAATTGTCTTTTCCTGGGATACCACAATTCTTTTAAGTATAAAAATAGAACAGAAATAGATAACTTTTCAAATGATGGACACCTCTAGTTAACAACTTGTACATACATTTGAGAGAGGGATGTTTCAGTGAATTCTCACCAGTTGTTTTAGCAGTAAAGAACTTTAAAATGTTGGCATTTATAAATTACAGCGCCCTCATCAGGCCAATCAATGTAATGTTTTACCAGAAAGGAACTTCTTAAAGACGATGAACAACTGGACCAGTGAAGTCCAGCATGTTACCTGCTGTTTGACACATTTTTTTACCTTTAGATTTGTGCCTCACGTCGGGTCATTCAGCGACATCTTTCACATCCTGGAACGCAGAGCTCTCATCACAAAACACAGCCTGTCCCACACACTCCACATAATCTGAGATTAAAAAATGACTAATCATGACAACCAATATTAGAAATAATTGTTATTCATCATGTCTGTTTGTTGCATAAAAAGCAGGCCAGGGAATTTATTGACTCACACGCTTCAATAAATCGTGATAAAGATTTATTTACATGATGTTCTCAGAGCCTTATCATTGGATGGGTTATTAGTTGGTCATGTGCATATGGCATGTGTTTATGTGTGCCCCTGTGTGTGTGTGTGTGTGTGTGTGTGTGTGCGTGTGTGTGGGTGCATGGTGAGTTGTTCGTCCCAGACCGTCTGTGCAGAACAGCTGACAGACACACACAACCGCTCTGAACAGAAGGCTCCACCCGGGTCCTCGGACATTTGCGCTCGCAAACACACACACACAAACACACCCACACCCACACACACACACGCATTCAAGCATACACACAACACACGTGGCATGCTTTAGTGTGGTATTCGGTTCACGCTGGGTCTCTTGGGTGTGTCTGTGGCGACAGAGGGAAACATGATATACTATATTTGTGTGTGTGTGTGTATAGAATAAAGTGCCTGGATCACATATGCACACAGGCGTTTGGGGCCAAAAGGTTTGCACGTTGTTGATTTGGCGGCAGTGTAGCATCGGCACGTCTGAGGCTAGAACACTATGGGAGTGGTACACATCAATGGTAATATGAGAACTTGCTGGGAATGCTGGGAATTCTCTTTGCCCCACGTCCCGTGGAAGCCTGGCACATTTTTTACCTAATGTCCCTTGCATGAATTAGATCGGCAGACTCCAAAAACGAGCGTAGGCATTGCCGTGACAGCATGCGAGCACATGTGATGAGAAGGCTGCCAGAGTGATTGTCACAGCCTTTAGGATCAGACAATTTTAGGTCCGTGGGCTTGATCTTTTTTTTCTTTTTGAAGGTGAGACTTGGCGAGGATTTAGATTACTTAAAACATTCGCCAGGTTGCATCACAAAAGTCAGACTCTGTTGGTGTTGCTTCACACTGAGCAAACAAGTGGTGCGTGAGGGGAATTTGGTTTGAACTGTTTTCGGTCACTCAGAGGCCAACGAGTCCAGGCGGGCCTGTTAAAGTCACTCCAGTATGATACATTTACATACTGTAGCGAGCTAAGTGTTTTTAAATGCATCACTTAATGTTGCGTTCGGTAGTTTTCTGATTTTAAACCCTATGCCGCAGCACTTAAGGCAGATTTACTAGCGTCGAGGTAAGAATATTAAAAGCCTTCTCATTGGAGACAAATCTAAGCAATTAGACTGATGCCAATTAGCTGATTGACATTTCAATCAGGAGACATATTAAGAAAAGATAATTGTTTATTATAACTGATAATGTGTCATAATAAAGTCTTGACAGACAGTCTTTGGCTCTTGGACTCTACAGGGAGATTTGTGCAGCAGCAAGATAACCCCCCCCCCCCATCGAGTCCATACACCGGTAGGACTGGTAGACTGGCAGCTGATGAAATGATAAAGCTGATGAATCTGAAGACTGGGTGGTGATGGGGAGACGGCAGCAGGATGTTAATTTAGCAATGTAGGTGTGTCGCTGTGCTATTGGATAGAGCAGCTGAAGATAACAGCTGATCGAGCATTTGTGAGAGGAGTGAATGGCAGGATATATGAGGAATAAAATACAGGCCGAAGTATGCAAGAGTATAGTCCTGACTGAACTCACGCCAGAGCTTCATTTCAAAAGAGGTTTCGGTACAAATGCACAATGTTGTTTCTTTATTTCCATGTCTTCTTCACGGGTCATCAGCTGGTGAGGATGGTACCGTTAGCCTGGGGCCTGTTAGCTTTAGCCTCTGCTTTTTAGCATGATATCATGTAGCCATCAAGTGACTTTCTGCAAGTCCACTTAAAACATTAAAATTGCTGGAGACATTGCTTTTAGACAACTCGTGGAGCTAACGTTAGCTTAATTAGCTAGCTAGACACAATGGTAGCTGGTAAAATCGATGGTTGCCGGCTAGAAACAAGTGGCTTTATGCTATATTTATTTATAAGAAACTAAAATACTCTACAGTGTTGAGAGGAACCGCACAGTTATCTTAACTGCACCCAAAATGCATAATCATTTAAGAAAAGAAAAATCTCTTTTTTGTTGTTGTTATTGCCCAAAGAAACTGAGAAATGTTTGCCATGGCAGGGTTAAAAGAAATGCTACAATCTGGTTTGTGCTGCTTTTAAAATCATTGCTCTGTTTTCATAAACCTCAAGCCAGCTTCCTTTTTAACTGGGCTATAATGTTTTTCAGAGTTACAGGAAGTAATCTGTTTTTCAATATTTATGTCCCATTCTAAGCTATTTTTGCTCATTCATTGGTCGAAATTGAATGGACATGTTTCCAGCTTCCAGACATGTACAGGCACCTGGATATAATCCTGCTTGACACATTCTGTTTATTGACAAATTCAAATTTCCGAGGAGAAAATGTCAAACTCAAGTGGACATTTCTTTGATTTAGCATTGCCTGTATTATTCTGAACCAGAAAATGAAGGAGGCCGACGCTTACAGTAAACAACATCATTTACACTCAAGAACTGCAAGAAAATACATACAAAAGCACAAAAAAACTGTTGTTAACTGAGGAATAGAATTTGCTTGGTTTATTTACCCCATGCTAAATGACCCTACACAACACTGTAATATAAACTGGCAACTTTCCGGTCATAAACTCACCTCTGAAAGCCTCCATGCTCATAACATCCTGCATTTAGAAAATCACAAGAACACAGTGAATACTCATCTCCATTTTTATTGTTACCGAATCTTAAGAGTGCTTGGAACAGATGACACATAACCCGACAGGGAGGGCCGGATCTTTTATAGGACTCTCCAACATCCCAGAAGTCACCGCAAAATCTAGTTTTATTAGACGTGCGTGTGTGTGTGGTGTGTGTGTGTGTGTGTGTGTGTGTGTGTGACAGAGAGAGAGAGAGAGAGAGAGAGAGAGAGGGTGTTTTTGTGGGAGTTTGGCTCGCCTGCTGTTGTGAAAAGTGTGCCTCTGTAGGAGTTAAGTGTGTGAGTCAGCTATGAATCACGCTTTTTCTGTACCAGTCAAACACATGCGCACACTTGAACTCTCTTTCTGACACACATGCAGACTTATACTGTACATACAGAGATATAAGCGCCTGGTTGTACGGATTAGACGCCATTATACAAGAAACAGGCCAGGCGGGCATCTGCACTGAGCTTGTGATTGTCAATTTATAGAGAACATGTGAGCAGTTTTTAGGTACAGTTATTCCCAACCAGATGTGTCTTGTTCCCCAGATGATACTCTGCAGTTGCCAGGAGCACAACTAATTACAAACAAGATAGAAATTATGATTTTAATTTAAAAAACAACATAAAAACAAAATACATATTGAGTCAGCTGTAACACCTCAACAAGTGACACAAGCTGAAAAGCTAAAAGTAATGGATAGCTTCGTATGCAGCAGTCATTATGCTGTATGTATAACTGTATAGCTGTGTTTTAGTGTGTGTGTGTGCTCCCTCATGTCGCTCACAATTTGACTCATCAGTATTCAGGGCATTCACGCTCTTCCTCACTGCCAGAGATAAGCGATGCTGATTATCAGTGAACTTTTGCTACACAGTGTACATCTCCCCTTCTGCTTCCCTGCCTCTCTCAGCTATAGTAACACTTTGCCTGCGAGAGCCAGCATTATTTTAATCAGCTTCACGTCTATTAGGAACCAGTTGCCATTAACACTCATTAACACACGCTGTGAGAGGAAAAGAAAAAGGTTCTCAGGCGCCTAACTTTAGTAAGAATAGCAAAATAACAATGTAGAAATACAACGTATGACCAGAAGTGTGTGAAATGCAGAGTTGTCTGCAATGCGTACTTAAGTTTGGAGGTATGAGCAGCAAGGTGTAGTACTCATGCAGAATATCCATTTCATATAATGATATTGGATTATTTATTATTTATAATGATTCATTAGCATTTAAGCAGCAGTTTATTATTATAGCCGATGGAGTCGTTTTAATTATTTAGTTTAATGTTGGGTATTAAAACCTTCAATAATTTCTTTTTGGCCACGTTGTGAACACAAAACTGACGTGTTATCACCTTTTAAGTTGATATGGTTAACTCACTATACTTACTTATTAATTAAGTGAGTTTTAAAGGTGACGCAGGTTGATTTCTGAGCGCCGTGCTAGCTGTTTCCCCCCGCTTTCAGTGTTTAAGCTAAGCTACGCTAATCGCCTCCTGCCTCTAGCTCCACGCTTGACGCACAGAAACGAGGGGATTATTTTAACTTTTACATTATTATTTTATGTAGACTATACTATGCAGTGGTCTGAGAAGAGGGTGGGAACAGATGCAGTCCCTGTCACATGTTGTATCATCACAGTCCTTTAGTAAAACAAGGTGATTTTGTGGTGTGTAGCATGAAATAGACAATGGTCACAAGGTAGACCATCCTCTTGTTGAATAATGGACTTAAAATGAACCTAAAGTGTACCTCAAGTGACCTTAACAATAAAACTGGAAGCCACACAAATCACATCCGAGTGGTTTGATGTCTTTATTAGCATCAAGTGCTTTCACGCTTGTCAATGGGAGCCGTCAGCCAAGATATCGCTCATCGACTTCAAGTGTTTGGCGGTGCAGATAGTGAAATCAATTTGTCTGGTTTCCTTCCAAAATGAGATAAAGGTGAAAAGACGACGCCTCGTATTCAAAGTTGATTGCAAGTAGAGCATAAAAGCTTTGTTTATATACGCTTTAAAGAGATGAAATGACGTGTTTTCGAAATTTTTTGATGGATTTCAGGCTGCGACATCTTTTTTTATATTCGAACTCGTTATACGGCATTTTGAAACTGAACGCTTCATTTAGACTTCAGATGTAGTGGCTGTTGAGGGGGAGGAAGCGACAAATGCTGTTTTCTCGTCGCTGATGAGAGATGGAATTGGTGTGTGTGTGTGTGTGTGTGTGTGTGTGTGTGTGTGTGTGTGTGTGTGAGAGATAGTTTGCAATTTAGCAGCTGGCTTATGAGGTTTTTTTCTTTTCCTCTTTTCCGACTTCTCTCTTTTCTCCCCCTCTCTTGCCAACCTGTTTTTTTTTCTCCCTCCCATCTTTGTTAGTGTGGTTTTGATAGATGAGTGTATTGTAAAGCGGGGACTTGAAGCGGGGGAAATCAATGCTCATTCCTCAGAGGTGTGTGTGTGTGTGTGTGTGTTTGCCAGTTGGCTGTTTGTTAAGAGGTTAGAAGCTGGATACAGTCATTGTTTTGGGAGCCAGGGGCTGGAGCTGAGCCGCTCTGTCTTGATCTGCTTTCCTTTGACTCAGCAAACCCGGCCAGGCCAGACGAACACACACACACACAAGCACGCACATTAATGAAGCACCCACCCACTTACACGCTCACGCACTTGCAGATCTAGAGAGACTTTCCCACTCACAACACGCAGATCTGGAGAGACCGTCCCACTCACAACACGAACGTTACACAATCCAACAGAGAGTTAAGTCTTACCTGGGTGGCTGCCTAATTACCCATCTATTACCTCCTTTGTTCCATTCTCTTGATTCAGGTACTGAGTTTCCTTTTAGGTCCTTTTTGGATCCTTTTGGAGAGTAAATTCATGTTAGCGAATCCTGTTGACAGCGCTGACCTCTGAGGGGACGGAGAGCCCCAAATAACGGAAGCTACCGTAGCTTATTGGCTGTGTTGTGTTGCACCCTTTACTTTTATTCAACTCTTCTCTACCTGAGTAGTAACTGTTCCACAAAGGAGCAACACTGTAGTTTGAAACAGGAGTCAATGGTACAATTAAAATTCCCGGGTCCGTCACATGAAGCCAGGGGCCCCAAAATACTTTTTGCTATAGACTTACATTGGGACAGATACGTCTGTAACTCTTTAAAAAGTCAACAAACACTTCCCTAATTTAAACCATGAGGTCGTTGTAAAATGCACAAAAATAGCCAAATCCATGACACGGATGATGTCTTGAACTGTACAGTCTAATCTAATCTGTTCACCAACCATTGAAAATGGTCAGAAAAGACATGATTTACAGTTATGAGCTACAATGTATACACACTGGCATGGTCCCCCGTTGAGAGCTTCGGTACAATTATGGGTTTTTAAAGGTGTTTGGCCATGATAAAAGTCCAAGTATTATTTATCACCTTTATCTTCCCCTTTAGAAGAAAACATCTAATGCCTCTCTTCCTTTTCTCTCTCTCTTCACCCTCACTGCAGGGTGAAACAGGTCTCAAAGTCAAACATTTTCTACCTTTCTTAAAAAAAGAAAACAAAAAACGAAAACGAAAAAAAAGAAGACCTTAAATGCCTCTTGTGGCCCTCTCTCAAAACAAACGGTATTCTACACTTGTACCTGATCCTGTTGCAGTTTTGAAACAGCGTCGGGCTGAAATCTACAAAACTGCAAACAAGCTCAAAAACATGTCTCAAAAACACGACACCGCAGCTGTTGTTTTATCCGAGACAAACGGGAATAAGCAGCAGTAAAAATGTGTCTATCGCACTAAAGGAAGTCTGTCCTCCCTATTGGCTGACTTTGAGGAGGGAAAGCGCAGGTGAAACGTGTGGTAATAAAAGCGGATTAGTGCTTCTGCGGGGCAGCCAGAAACCTATAATGTAATAGTGGGGATGTGTGTGGTTCTCGATCAGGGAGTGTTTTGAAGTGTGTCTCGGCTGTGGACGGATCATGAAGAGGGATGATGTGTTTGGGATGAGATTCCCCTCCTGTGCATAGCGCTCATCATGTCTGTCTACCTAATGTGTATTCTCATAATTGCCATTAAAATATATCACAGGCAGTAGATATAAACACCTTAAACCAACAGTGTGGCCATAATGTACAATATAATAGTGTTGCAGAAGACTAGTTCATAAAAGATACTTCCAGGAGTCGAACAACCTTAACTGACCTACAGTATCTTGCTTTTTCTTCCAGCTCAATTTGGCAATGTTTTTTGGGGAATTGAGTCCTTAAAGGGGACATATCATCACAAACTCACGTTTTCAGTGCTTGTGCACATACATTTGGGTATTGAGTGCCTACCAACCCACAAACTGTGATATAAGACAACCCGGTCAGTATTTTTGAGCTGCTTAGATCAGAAAACATGTGATTCAACAAGCCAAACATTTGGTGCACCATATTTCTTTTTTTACAAGCCAATCAGAGCAGACTTAGTTTATTCGGTAAGGGGTCTTAAACAGATAGGTGCTAAAGCAGACTGTTTTGGACAGATGGTGAATACAGACAGACAGTATGAGAAAAATACTGAACATTAAAGAATGTAAACATGTTCTAATAGAAACACTAAATACAGGTATGAACCTGAAAATGAGCATGAACTGTCTCCTTTAGCTGTTTTTATCAATATGTTTACTTAGCGATGACCCAAATGACTGTCAAATGTCAAATGTGTTGCATTAAGTGATGAACACACAGAGAATCATCACTTGGTTGCAGTTCACCCCAGTTCTGTGGAACCTTTAAGCCTCTTTTAGGTAATTGTGTACTTAACGTTTGCTTACCGGTTCAGACTTATTGCTCTGATAAACCCACTGTACACTTCTTGACCAGCACCAAACCACAGGCCAAGTTAGCGACGAGCTCGGTAGAGACTTTAGTGGAGAATTCAGCAGCTCAAGAGTTACATAAGCCCATCAGAGCTTAAAGGAGAGTAAATACATCCGTCAGGTTGTCAGAAAAGTGACTCCAAATTAAGGCTGATGTTGCTCTGTTTGTGTAATCGGCAACTGTTTGCTAACAGGTTCAACTTAAAAGGTAATGAGGTGTCAAAAGCAAATGTTTATGCAGGTTTATTTATTTTCTTGAAACACAATCAAAAAAGATAATTTTACGATGCAATTTGCAGCATTTACTTAAATTCATTTCTTCACACATTCTTCAGCAGGTACATTTTTTAAACAGGTTGAAATATGTTTATTTTGGAACAAATCTGATCATATGTATTGTGAGTAAATCTAATATCACTGTACGTGTTTGCCTCAGGTCTGGACGACTGCTTGCAGCAATATGTGTGTGTGTTCGAGCACGGAGGTGTGTGCGGGGAGAGGCTGCTGAGGATCAGCCACGCCGAGCTGGAGGAGCTGGGAGTTTCTCGCATCGGACACCAGGAGCTCATTCTGGAGGCTGTCGACTTGCTCTGTGCTCTGGTGAGTTTGTGTGTGTTTTGTAGTTTCAATGCAAAGCTGAACCCTCATTAGCCATCCTTACTGCTGCAGCTGTGGATGCATTAATGTTCTGCGTGAATGCACAATGTGATAGATTGCGCAAAGTAAACTGTCACCGAGCTGCAGCACATCCTTGCAACACCCACTCGTCACAATGACGAAAATGTACAAATGCCACCTTAAATCTTCTTCAAACTATGCCGAAATAGAGGTATGGGAAAAGATGTTGGAAGAAGTACTCGGATCTTATAATAAAGTAAAAGTAGTATTACTCTGTTAATGTACAATTAAAAGTCTTGCATTCAAAATGATGTTTAAGTGAAAGCACAAAAGTATGACAGTGACAATATACTTGAAGTACAATATACTTCATGCACAATGGCGCATTTCAGAATAAAATACATATTATATCACTGGATTATAATAATTGATGCATTAATGTGTTCATAACTTTGATGTTGGAGTTGGTAAAGGTGGAGCTAATTTAAATTACTTTATATATTGTCATATATTCTATATTTACATATACTTGTGACTCGTATCTAAACCAATAGTATTACATCATAATTTCTTTGTTGATAATATTTTGTATTATTAATCTAAATCTGGAACTAATTTGGTCAAATGTAGTCCGGTAAAAACTGCAATATTTCCTGCTGACATGTATTAAGTAGCAGAAACTTTAGTAAAGTACAATTACCTCAAACCTTTACTTAAGTACAGCACTTTAGTAAATATAGCTAGTTACTTTCCACTACTGAGTACAACCCAAGAGTTAAAATGACAGCCTGTGGTCTACGGGGAGTTTGTATAGTGTTATTACACCCAGATAAGCCAAAGTGATATGAAAACAAATCAATAATCTGACACAATTTTGAAAATACCTGCATACAAATGGATGTAAACAAAGAGTTAAGGTGTTTTAAAATAACAGCAGTCAGTGTGACGACCTTCTCCCTAACGAATATGTAATATAAGTCATTAATATTCACCAGACTCCTTAAGAAAAGCTGGTAAACATGTTGACAAATAAGATCCTAATTAGTATTCATGGCGGTTCAGTGTCTGGAGGATCAGCTAATCTTTGTGCGCTCGTGTGTGTAGAACTCAGGTCTGGAGACGGAGAGCGTCAGGACTCTGGCTCACAAACTCGGCGCCTCGGCCAAAAACCTGCAGAACTTCATCTCCGGCCGCCGCCGCAGCAGCCAATCGGAGAGCAGGTCCTCTCGGCGGCTCCCCAACGATCTGCTGACCTCCGTGGTCGACCTCATCACCGCCGCCAAGAGCCTGCTTGCCTGGCTGGACAGGTGATATGTTTACTCTCTGCTGCAGTCCCAGAGATGCACTCTGTATACAGAGTTTTACCTCTTTTACATCAGCAGGATAACTACTTCTCAGGAAAAACATTGGTTTTATTAACAACCAGTTTATGTGCGCTTCCTACTGTGACATGTCAAAATGCATTCCACCCTTCCGGCCCTGCACACCCACACAGTTTCCAGTGGTGGTTCATTAACGTGTGAAGCCAGATACAAACAAACAATGGCTCCTTTTAAATAAGCTGAATTTATTGTATGAGGGTTAATATCGGATTGTATGTCGATGCCAGCAGTTTGTTGAAACACCTGTAGTTCTTTTCACCGAAGTGGGAAATATTTTCACTGTCAGGATTTTAACATATCTCTGATTAAAAATAGGAGGAGGCACTTATAGTTTTGTTTGGTGGCCAGCTGGAATAACTAGGGTCCTTTTAGTAACTACAACAAGTTTTATATTTGCAGACATAGAGCTGAAACGATGAGTCAAATAATAATTGACTTAAATTAAAAATGATTCAGGCAACCATTTCTATCATTGATTAATTGTTTAAGATAAGATAAAATGAGACGAGATTAGATAGAATAAGATGAGATGAGATAAGATAAGATGAGAGGAGATAACATATAAGATTCAGGTGTTGCAGCTGCAAATAAATTTCATTTTGTACAGCCCAAAATCACAAATCACAAAGTTTCCTCAGAGGACAAAGTACAAAGAGAGCAGAATGTTCAGATAAAGAGAGAAAGGTAAAAAAAAGAAAGAAGAATTCTAAGTATATGTTCCATTCAGTACTAGCAGTACTCTCTCAAGTGAAGTGACATAGTGGTAGAGTTTATGTCATTTTCTTCCAAAAGTTTACCGTTTTCAGGTTCTAAAATGTGAATATTTTCCATTTTCTTCTATGATACTAAACTGAATATCTTTGGGGGTTTTGAACAGAACACATTCTATCATGTCATTGCCTAAACGAGCAATCCATCAATCAAACAATTAGTATAATAATCAGAATTGCAGCCTTCATGTGAAAACTACAGAGTTATAAATCTTCCCTCTGTCTGTTGATCAAGCGCCTGCAAACGTTTTTTTTTTGTTGCAGAACACAAACTCTCCTGCTGCTGCTGCTTGTTGACATCTTTGGAGCAAAGTGTTTTGTTTTTTTATCCAAAGGAAAAATGTCAGACCTTTCTCTCCCCGTGTTTCTCCGCTCCGCTCTCCTCTCCTCTCTGTCACTTCATTTATTCATGACTCGACACGATCTACTGCTTGTGACACGCACGTCAGATACAGAACGAAAAGGTCTTTGACATCGGCTTCTTGAAATGCCGGGCACCCGCATCTGTCCCCAGGACATCTAGACACACAAAAGCATGCCGAGCCGCGTCCACGGGCTCACTCAGACCCATAGAAAAACACCCACGCACTCTGCACAAAAACACACACATTTTACAGACACACTCCCACATCTGCACACACTGACACGCACTTATGCAAGTTCGCCCCCGCGCGATGATGCAACTGTAAATGGCAAAGCGACACTGAGAAAGTGGTAGACTCAGCAGAGCCAGCGCTCCATGCTCTCTATTCTTCATTTCTGAGACGTACCTACGTGTTCGGACACTGTCACATACAAGTACTGATGGCGCACCGGTACATTTCACATGCATGGGATCCCACCAGCGCTTTCATCTCAAGGAAATCTCATCATGTAAAATTGATATCTACCGCCTAGGAATAGCAAATGAGCGTGTATAACAAGCTCAATATCAGCTGCGTGGGGGAATTCATTAATAGACCTTAACGATGTGAAAAAGGTTGTGATTTCCGAGCATGTTGGGCTACAATATGTCTTGTATTAATACCCACAAGATGACTCTTTCCTGGATGGTTTACACCAGCAGTAAATTAGCATAAAGCATGTAAAAACTGAACTTTCATCTTCCACCCGACGGTTATTAGAGCTCTCAGGGAATGCAGGCAAAGTGCAACAGCATTTCAGGCAGCGAATGCACAGCATTTTCTAGCTTCTCTCTAATGACTTGAGAAGACATTTTGCAACCTTTTCATGTATAAAATGACAGCGTGGGTACAGCAGCACCTTTTCCCTGCCTCTGATACCCTAATGCATCCTTAAGTATCATATTACCTGAGTGTTTCCACTTTATGTTACATGATACTTCTACTCCACTTCAGTTTTCCGAGAAAAATATTGTTTGTTTTTTATTCCTCTTCATTTATTTATTTATTTACTCGTTACTAGTTACTTTGACTGAGTTTTTTGTACCTTTGTCATAGTATCATCTGAGTGTTTTCTCAGGGGGGGTTCCAGGGTTGGAGCCTGACGGTTAGCAAACAGTCTGAGCCTTAGGTCCTGCGTATATATAGCACACAACCTCAATACTGATGACCCAAATCACACACACACACACACACACACACACACACACATACACACATACCACAGACACACACACATACACATTCCACAGATACACTATACACTAGAGGCTGTTGCCGAATTGTAATCTGGGTCTTGAGAACAATGATGTCTTAATACGTGTGTGAGTGTGTTTGTCTTTGTGTGTGTGTGTGTGTGTGTGTGTGTGTGTGTGTGCTTCTGTTGTTCATTTAGCCACTCTGATGCAACCAGTGGTTTACTCAAGTACTGTACTGAAGTAGAAATTAGAGGTACTTGTACTGTATTTTTCACACTACTTTGTACTTACTCCGCTACATCTCAGAGGGAAATGTTTTTTCTCCACTTCAATTATGTGATCTGGAATTAAGAAATATAGATGCTTTGTTCTAAATTAAACTAGCCAACAGTGTGTACTGTTGGGTAGATTAATAGTTTAACAGCTGAAAGGATTTGTTTATTAATCAATATGATTAATGTTTGAGAAGCGATTTTTTGAGAAGTTATTTTTCATGCAAAAACATCTCATGGTATAAATGTGAGGATTTGCTGCTTTACCTTTTGATTATTTTTTTTATTTTTTAAATAATTTTGAAGCATTGTGAGGTGTCATTTTGGGCTTTCTGCATTAAGTACTTTCAATTTGTATTATTAAGTACATTTTCCTGATTATACTTGCATATTTTCACATTTTCAATGCAGGACTATTACTTGTACCAGAGTATTTGTACAGTGGGGTAATAGTACTTAAGGACCTGAATGTGTCCTCCACCATTGGTTGCAAACATCATTTACATATATGTCATTGAGCGTGAACGTGCATTATGTTATTATGCTAATTACTTTCAGTAATGCAGTCATTAGAGTTTCCTTATCGTTAACACCTTGTTCACACCTGAATAGTCTATTATGTGACAATATGCCGAGGGCCTCATTTAATAACACCGTAGTGGCACAAAAACAGGGGCTTTAAAGACCCTCTCCTCCCAGGACAAAACAGGGTGGAAACTCTATATGCATACAAACATGTGGGAGACTTTGGGAGTTGATGTTGCCAGTGGCAAAGCAGCATAATAAATGTGTTCTAATAACCCTCCTCACACTGTTCATTTCAGTCGACAGCCTAAACAGTGGCCTATTTATTTCTCTAATGCAGCTTCATTCATCCGTCCACACAAGTTGTGTCCCCCTTTTCCTCTGTGGAAGAACATTCCTGTTGAATCTCCACTTTAAGGAAGCCAGACGTCAGGGCCAGTTATCACCAGTGTCCCCTGAACGTACCAGTAGTAGTACTAGTACGTAGTTAGTTGGATGTTTTTCTCTTATTGGTCACAGCAGAGCTATGATCCACAGACCAGCTTCAAACTCTTTAAAGTTGCCTCAATGGTCTGTAACATTTCATACATGCTATTGAAGGACAATATTGGACATTTCATGAGTCATTTTTGAGTAATTGTAGCAGTGAAGGTATACGGTTGAGGCTGTGCATGTGTGCAGCACTTCCATGTTCATAGAGGAAGAAAAATGCTTGTAGTTGAGCATTGAGTGTGCACACTGTTCTTCATTGCAGTGTGGCATCAAGCAAGAGTTTTATGAATGAGGTTTTAGAGGCCCATTCATTCTCATGGAGCTCAGTTTTGACAGCAACATCCATTTATTGATAACCTCCCGTTATGGGTCCACTGGCAGCATCGCAACAAATCCACACATTTGCTTTAACTTCGGTTCACTGTCTTGACTCTTCAAAGTCAGCTACATGTTGCACTCATGGCTTGATTTGAGAGGTGTTTATATTATTTTCGATTACAATAATTAGTTGATTAATCGACTAGTTGAACCACAGAAAATTCAGTCACTTGCTATTTTGATCGGTTAATTATTTAAGTCAGTCATTTTTTCTTTACATATATGCCACACGTTGTCTGTCTCCAGCTTCTTAAATATGAGGATTTACTGCTTTTATCCATTTAATATTATTATAAATTGACACAACATGGTGTCACTGCACAGTTTGTACTGGTACTACTGGTACAATTATAGCTTTTAGGTCTTTAATAACCACCTTCCAGTTACTAACAAATACAGAATGTCTTGGTAGCCAACAACAGGAGAGCATCGCCGTTGGTTCTAGTTAATTTATGCAAACAAATAACTAAAAACGAACTAAAACTAAACTAAAATACTTGAGATAAGACCCGCCTTCTTGACGTTTTACAACCAATCAATAGCAGATGACAACCTTTCACCGTGAATACAACTCCGATAACATGCAAATACTCACATCAATTCATATGTGGTCACCTGCTTCTGATTAACTCTTACATTGTATTAAAGATTATAGCATAAACAACACAAACAAACAAAAGTGAAATGACATCTTCATCATTTTCTTTCTGTCGCTACTCCACCTTATGCTTAGTTTCACTGCAAGTGTGTCTGATTTAAAACGTTAATTATTCCCCCGTGAGTGAGTCTTAAAACTGCGTCCTATGAATGTGTGTGCCTGTGTTTGTGCGCTAACAAAGTATCCGTCTCTCTAACAATGCTCCTGTCCGTCTCCTCTGTGCATTATGCAATGCAGCAGGAACATTATAAGACATACTGCTGTGTTATCTGTTCCTCCCAGGTCTCCCTTTGCTGCAGTGGCAGACTACTCAGTAACCCGAAATAATGTCATTCAGCTCTGCCTGGAGCTCACCACCATTGTACAGCAGGTGTGTGTAACTGTTTGTGTGTGTGTGTGTGTGTGTGTTTTGAAGGCTCATAGCTCTTATTCTTCCACGGTTGTCATATCCCCCTAAGAACGGTGTGTGTGGGTGGGATGCAGCAGCCTCAGACTCTCCGCATACTCGATTCTTTGCTATTTAGGTCCTTACAGTCTGTATTCTCCATGACTGATGTGTGTGTAAATAAATGGGTCTGTTTGCGTAGGTGTGTGTGTGTTTTTGTTTGTTATTCTATCTGAGAGGGTATAGAGTGTGCAGGTGTAGGGTTCAGTAATGTGAGGCCCAGACAGTATACAGAGCAGTTACATAGTGTGTGTGTGTGTGTGTGTGTGTGTGTGTGTGTGTGGTTTTTTGTGAGCGTTTGCAAGACAGGATGTTCTGCTCGCGCCACATTAAATTCTGCTTTTCCCTCAGGACTGTACGGTGTTTGAGACGGAGAACAAAATCCTTCATGTGGTGAGTCCTGCTTCCTCAGCCAGCTGTCGCTCATTTGCTCTGCGTTGATGGGTGGCGTCCCGTGTTTTTATTTTTTAAGATCTCGTATTCCCTCACTCATACACTACACCACAAACGCAGATGCTCCAGCGCCAACTGGATCTAGTAAATCTCAACGGTACATCTTGTAGTATTTTGAGGTAATGTTCAAGAAATATGGGCTTTCTTGCAGAAGGTTAGATGAGAAGATTGATATCAGCCATGGGGCTCCAGATAGGAAGGGATTAGCTTAGTTTAGCATGAAGACAGGAAGCAGGGGAAACATCCAGCCATCCATCCGGTCTGTCCAAAGTTAAAAACTTCACCAATTACAGAATGGCACAGAAACTTCTCGCAGTCTTGTCATCAATTGGAGCTTGCTAGACGACCAGAAACGACGCTCGCAGAAAAACAAACTTTTGTTTGTTAAGAAAGTTATTGTGACCAAAATGTTTTGGTTTGTGTACTTCTTAAAGAAAACTAAATAAAATGTGTTAATTTCGAAGTGCTGGTCGTTTGAAAGACCCACGCTAGCTGCTTTCAGTCTTCATGCTAAGCTAGGCTAACCGCCTCCCGGCTCGATCGCCACACTCACTGCTGAATCCACACAAGATCAGCAGAATGCAAAGAAAATGAAAAACCTCCACATATTCCGACTTGGGAACATTAACACGCTACTTGTCGTCACATAATTCAAATTGTCTAAATTAGCTACTTTTGCGTATTCGGATCGCTTTGTTAGCCGATTACAAGCAGACAGTGCAAAAAGTTTAAATCAGCTGAATCGATTGTTTTAGTGTGGATTTTATTTGGCTGTAACTCCTAGTGATCACAGCTTCACAGTTTATTGACACTCCCCGACATTATTCTCACTAAGTTGGACACGTCGTCACTCTCAGACTCGGAAAAACAAGTTGCAGGCTGACAGTGGCTGCTCGTAATTATGATTTAGATGTTATCACTGAGGCATGAGAATGGTATCGATCTTCTTGTTGAACTTATGGCAAGATGGCAAATTAACCCATTTCCCAAAATGTTAATTCCTTTAAAAGATAAGTTAAATCAAATTACACAAACACATTTTATAGCTGTGCTGCTAGTTTTTTGCACAAAACACATTTTAGATATTCAACACTGACATTTTAGCCTCCAAGCCACATCTTGAAAAATTCTCCTTCCAGAAAAGAAATGTCTGTGTTACACTGCATCAGTGTAATTAACCATTTGCACAGCAGTCATTTTGACTTGTCAAACACATGTGTTACTAATACAATCACTAATTGCTGCATTGCTTTGCGGAGCCATTGTTAATGTCATTAGTTCCACTTGTCCTGCTGTCTGCTGTGAAAGAGGTCTATGACTCTGACTCCTCTGGTGCTGTGGTGCTAGAAAAGGCAGTCCAGATTCAGGTTGGGCCAAAGTTATTCACCAAAATGTCATCTTTAAATATGTGAAGATTGGAAGAGAATTAAAATTGGTGATGCTCATGGAGCAAAAATCCCAAATATCTTGAGTTCATTGAGACTTAATGTGTGTTTTAAATGTTTCTTTAAACAGTTTGGGAGGCAAAATACGCTGTCAGTGTTTTTTTAAAAATTCTAACAGCTTTCTACCCGGGAAATGGTCCGTAAACTCGACAGCATGTTGAGTAGATTCTTCTTTCTGCTTGTTTAATTCGCTGAAGGCACCACACATTAAATTCGCCTCCAGTACATTGGTGTGGAGGCAGGCGAGTAAAACCAAAAATATCTGCAAAGCTAAAGATGCTAGTTAAGGCAAGTGAGAAAAATATGTTCTGTTTTTGTAATGTAGGTGAACTGACCCTTTAATAAAGCACTACAGGAAGCTCCAGAAATGAACAATAGCATTATGTTAATAGTGGCAGCCTCTAGTACGGAGCCACTGTATTTAGATTAGGAGACATAAGTTTATTTTCTCAGTAAAGTCGAAGAGAAATCCTCTAATAATGAAACAAAAGCTGCAGTTTGTTTTTGACAAACAAAAGCTGCAGGTTGTTCATCTTTGTCTTTTGTTCTCAGCTCTGTTTTCTTACTAAATCGCCGCTGCTGAACCTCTTTTTTCTTTTTTTTTTAAAGCTCTTTGTGTTGTTGCTTGTCCGCTTACATTTTCTTATTCTTCTCTGGTAGTGCAAGACTCTGTCGGAGGTGTGTGAGCACATTGTGTGTGTGTCATCCGACCCGCTGGTTTCTCAGTCAGCCCACCTCGAACTGGTTCACCTCACCAACATCAAACCCTCCGAAGGCCTGGTAATGACTCTCTGTGTGTGTGTGTGTGTGTGTGAACTGTCATCCTCCGTTTTGTTTGTGTGCATGTTGGTATTTCAGGTTATATTTATCTGTATTTTGCAAATCATTCTATGTGTATAATAGCATGATTTTGTGTGTTTATTGTACTTAAAGGAGCCTATAACAATTATCTTTCTTAAAGGTTCAATACAACTTCCCTTTCTTACTCTCTCCTACTTTTTCTGTAAACAATGTGATTACATGTGTGAGAGTGAGGCTGTGTGTGTGATTCTGTAAAGTTTTAATCACATCCACACATAATGCAGCTGTGGCAGAATCCCCACAAACGAAAAGCGCGGACAACATTTCCTCTTGTAAACATAGAAGCAACAAACCAAACAAACACATTTCATGGTTTGGGACTGAATTTTAGTGCCTGATAAAGGTGTTATTGCTTCAACTTAAGACTTATAACACTGTCAGATAGAGATTAGCCGGTTCCAATTTGGATCGGGTTCCCGGTTGGCAAGATATAGATGTGTTAAGCTCCGCCGCTAACAAATCTCATATCAAACCCAAAGAGCAATGGGAACCATGTAGGTAGCAGCTTTTCATTTTTAACTGTGGCTGTCGCTGGTTAAAATGACAGACATCACTGACAGCATATTACATCAGCTGCAGCTAATTAATGCTAATTCAGTAAAGTGTGGCTGTTAATGTGCCCTCTGCAGCTGCTGCATGTTTTCAGCCAAAGATTGTTTGTGACCTCACGTCAGTTAAATTTGGTCTCGTGTCAACATTTGAATCTGAACTATTTGCACAAGTATTTAAGGACAGAAGGCTACAGCTGTTCAATTAATGTGTCAGATATTTTTTTGTTAACATTTCATATATTCTGCTGCTCACCTGTTCAGGTTGTAGGTGCAGGATGTGAAAGTGAATTATGCTGCCAATAAAAACTGTCGTGTTTCTGGCTTCTCGGCCAACTGACGGGGAAAAGACATATTTGAGTTTTTAAGCTTCAAGTTAGTTGCTATTGTTGAAAGATAAACCTAAAGGACTCAGAAAAGTGTAATACTGTATCTACAGAGCTAAACAAACGCCTCTTCCTTCCCTCTGTCCTTCAGGGAATGTACATCAAATCAACCTACGACGGCCTCCACGTGATCACAGGAACCACTGAAGGGGTAAGTTTCTCATAAACTACAGCCAAGCAGTTAGTTTCATCTGTAATAAAAACAACTACGCTCCACAAACAACTCTGAAGTGTATTTCCCATCCCGCCCCGGGGCGTTGAATATTATAGAAAAACTATTCTTACTCTACAGAACTGACGCCATCTGGATCCATAACGGCGTATCAGATTCCATAGTGAAGCCTCTGCAATGCTTTCCTTCCGCAGTGTGTCGAAGTTTGTCGGACAACTCAACCGCTCTGGAACTCGGATCAATGAACTCGGATCAATTCATAGTCGTCTGTTTCTCTTCTGTCTGTGTAGTCTCCAGCTGACCGCTGTAAGAAGATCCATGCAGGAGATGAAGTCATACAAGTCAATCACCAGACTGTGGTGGGTTTAGTATTGTGTGTCTGTGTGTGTTTTGTTTGAAAGTGGACTCAAATCTATTTTTATTGACATAAAGAGTGATTTCTTAACTGGATAACTACATGGGTTAAATGCATGTTAAAGGACCATTCCTTCTTTTTAAAACCTGTATATCCACATATATAACAAAGAAATTCAACCTACATGAAAAAAAACATTTGTCAAATGATCATATTATGATTTTAATGACGCCTGTTTTTCGGATGGCTGCTATAATGAATATTTTTACTATAACAATGGATTAAATGACAATGTTTAATGCGAAAGGGGTCGCTCATAATGATGAATTCAAAAATATTGTTGCCTGTTTTAGTGTATTTCAGCTAATTGTTTCATTTCTTTAAGGCCACAACTTCCCTGTTTTGGCTCAATCGCTCTCATACTGCAGCTACATTTCTTTAAGCTCTTTTCAGTAAGATATAGCTCTGCAATTATGGGTCTTGAATTTTTGTGGTAGGGCGACCCGTCTGTTTACATCTTTCTGTAGATTGTGCCCTCGCTTTTCCAAGGAGCAAATGCACACAGCATGCATGGCAATTAGCGTAATCAGATCCTTCAACCTTCTCCGCACCTCCTCTTGAATTATGATCAGATCTAGGGTCAGTCCGGGAAATGCAATTAAGATAGCGTGTCTGCCTTATTGAGAAAGCATTTCTCTCCATCATAGCACAAATGGTCCAAGAAAAATAACTGTGAAAAACAAGAAAAACATGGTTCTGGTGAGCGTGAAGCAGCCATTTTTTATTTTTGTGTATTGTTTTTGTTCACAAATGTCCTAAAAATACAAGGTTTTGGCATGGTTTTGTGGAAACAGTGGCTAAAAAAGAAGATGTTTACATGATAAGATGCATTTTTTTTTGAGGGCAGGTTACATCACATGAAAGCTCTATAGATAGACTTACCACCTCCACACCCACTTGCCACGCACAGAAGGCTCAACAAGACCCAATCACGACGTGGAAAGAATTCAAACTACGGGCAGAATATAAATACAATGCTGGGACTGTTTTGGTCATTATCCAGATGATGATAACTGGACGCTTTGACCCTGTCCTCTCCCGTCCTCAGGTGGGCTGGCAGTTGCGTAACCTGGTCGGCTCGCTGAGGGCCGATAAAGGCGTCGTGTCCCTGACCCTGAAGAAGCGTCCACAGAGCACGCTGAGCTCCGCCCCTGCTCTGCTGAAGAACATGCGCTGGAAACCCCTCGCTCTGCAGGTGGGACCAGCTCTACCTTTAATAGACTTTATTAAAGCGCTGCGCCGGCCCACATAGCTCCCCACAGCATTCCCACTCCCTGTAGGACCACAGCCGAAGCGTGTAAATGGGTCAGGAAACTGTGCCTAAACATAGTTTTTGTTTGCCAACTGAAACACACGGGAATGAATGGGAAGGGAAAATTGATGGCACCCTCCACCCACATTCCCAGTGCGCCCGCAATTATGAAATGTATCTCCCTAATTAACACTGATTATATTCACAATAAGGAGGAAACACAGAGGAAATCAGTTTTTCTCTGCCCTTCCATCTCTGTTTTGTTTCGTGTGACCACTTTAGTCATGTCTCTTAAAGGACTTCTTTTGGCTTTTTACAACTTTTTGTAAACCCGGTCTCCTAGAAACTACTTTTATTTTTAATATACTTCGAAGCAAATGTAAAACCTGCCTCTGAATATGTTTCTTTTCTCAGTCATGTTCTTGTACCAAACTGATAGCAGCTAGTCACCTTGCACGGCAGCTAGATTCATGCGGAAATCCAACTTGCCAGGCTTCAAGTAATGCATGTGTGTCTGGTAAGCCAGAGAAAGAACCAATCAGCCTCCAGTGAGGAGCTACAGGCAGCCTAGGGCGTGGCTTAGGTGTGTGCGAGATGACTGTTTGTTCTAAAAAAAACAATGGCGGCTCCTAAAGAGGTTAGCGTAGATGCTGTAATAGCATCTGTTAAAAGAAGAGCAAAGTACTGCACTGGAGGATTTTTTCGATTGAAAATATGTTTTTGCTCTTCACCCGACTGGCTTCGGTAATAGTTTGATTGACAGATGGTTCATCCAGTCACCTGCCAAGTATTTCTTTTAGAAATAGCCCTTTTCCAGACAATTTGGTGGCTTCTCAGATGGTTCGGTGTAACAAACCATCTGGCGGGTCGGGTTACTTGTTTATTCAAAGTTTATCAGTATTGGAACGTGGTGCTTCTCCGAATTGCATCAAATTTGACACTGCACGTCATTGGGTCACAAGCAATACCCGCCGAGTGTAAATTAGATTGGATGAACGGTTGGTGGGATATGTGAATGAAACACATACAGACAGACGGAGATTCCTTGCTTTGTAGTTAGATGGCAATTATCACTCCCTCCAGGAAATACATGTTACTGATGGATTTATTCCTCCTTCAACACCACCTTTCTGCAGCCAACCAGAAGCCCGGGCAGCATTTCGGCCACACCCTCAGGCACGCCCACCAAGAGCTCCGCCATCCAGGACCTCTACATCCCCCCTCCACCCGCTGAGCCATACACACCCAGGTACGGTGTTTTTCTCAGAGCATAATACCGGGGACCGCTCTGACTTTGATGATTGTTTGCCGGTAAATCATCCTCTGCTGTTGCTATAGAGATGAGACAGGAACCTTGCCAGGAGATGAGGGTGGGCGCAACCACGGTGGCGTCAGCGTTGCCAAGCGCTCTGAGTCACCAAACTCCTTCCTGGATCAAGAGTCTCACCGGCGAGAAGAGGAGGAGCCCATGTACTGCACCACACCGACATATGGTACGTTCCAGTGATGGGGAAAAACAGTTCAATCTCATTCCGCTGCATTAAAGCTCTTCAGAAAATAATCACGAGGCTGTGAATCCACCTGCCTGCCCGAGGCGATTAATAAACGTTTTAGAAAGTGAGGGAGCTGAACTGGGCTGTACTCAATAGTGTGATTTATTCACAGCATTGACATTCAAATTCTAAATCAACATGTGAATGTGAAGTTTTTTGCATGTCTCTTCATTCTGTTTGAAGTCTGTATTTCTGCTCAGCTGCAGATAAAGATTAGGGTGCACTAATATTATAATATATTAATATTATTGTGCTATTTGTAGAATTAGATTTCAGTGGTAGCGGCATTGGATTGTTGCCAACTCATTCAAACATTTCCAATAACTCCAGAGCGTTGGAAAGACCAAAAGTCAAAATGTATTAAAAGAAGAGATAGATGCGAAATATTCTGCTTCAATCTATGTTTGTTGGCGTTCAACCTTTCAAAAACAGAATTTTTGTCTGTTTTATGTATATATATATATATATATATATATATGTATATACTGTATATATATCCTGGAATAATAAAGTTTAAATAAAGATAAAATAACACATTTTCACTGTGGTCAAGAAACAGTTTGCTCTCTTTCTTGCTGCACACAAAGGGAAGCATTTACCGACGAGTTATATTCCTTAAAGAAAGAAAAAGATAAATTAATTTTATCAGATGAATCACTTTATTCAAATCTTTAGGGTTTTAGGGTGATGACGTCATAAAATATGACGGCAGCCATCAAGGCTTCATTCAGAAAACCTCAGAAGAACTTTGAATGAAAAAAAAAATGACATTGCAAGAACCCTAATTTCCACATATCGGAGTATTAAAAACTCTTAAGGAGAGTATTAAGTTCTGTAATCGTGTGTACTTGTAGGCAGGCTGAGGCCCATCTCCATGCCTGTGGAGTGTAACTGGGTGGGCGACTATGAAGATCCAGCCAAGCTTAACAGAGAAAGCCGCAGAGGTGAGTGCCGGCGTGTGGCGTGCATATGTATGTGTGTGTGTGTGTGAGAGTGTTAGATTCAGTTAAATGTTCCCGTCTCTCTGTATTACGGAGACATCAGTGTGTGGAGATCAATGTGCCTCCGTCCCTTTTTCCTCTAATTCTCCCTGTGATTAGCATCACAGAGGAAACAAGAGGGGATGAGAAGGAAAGGAGGAGGGGAAAAAAGGAAAGGTAGACAGTCGGTACAAAGAGCAGAGGAAATGAAAGGCAGAGCTATGAAGGGAGGAAGAATGAAAAGAGAGACGTGAGGAGGTGGAGGAGGGAGAAACAAAACAAAAAAAAAAGGACTATTCTCCCTGAACTCCACCTGAATCACTCACGCAGTTGCCATGGCGACGCTGACAGCAGCTCTTTCTCGGAGTCTCACTTTCCTCTGGCCGCTGCCTAGCAACCAGGGGAGGACAGGGTGAGGAGAGAGAGAGAGAGAGAGAGAGAGGGAAAGAAGGAGAGAGAGGGAGAGAGAGAGAAGTAGTGAGACCTGAGTTTCCTCCCCCGGTGGGAGAGCTGAAGAGGAAGTTGGACGAGAGTCTTACTGCCAGTGAACCAGAATACACAGATTCACTCACACATGCATGAACTTGTTCTTCTTCTCACAGCAGCATCGTTGTCACACTACAACACGCGGTGGGGAATATGGATCCATCACCTTTGTCTTAATCAAGTCTCACTTTCATACAATACGATAACATCTCCTCGTCATCGGTTATTCAAACAAGTATTTATCTTCTGGCGAGTAACATTTTGTGATCAAAAGCGCAGCAAAACCTCTCCATCTGTTTATGTTTATTAACCTCTGAAGCGCCGATGTACCAATGCAGACATTAGCTATAAGCTAGCTAGCAGCTAGCCCCAGTTTCTGCCTCTTGTGTACTGTATTTGCATGCATTCAAATCACAGAGGAAACCATCAGTTTCTCTAAACGTTTGAAGAACCAAGAAGGACAATTTAAAACACTTCGACGACCAAAATGCATTGTGTGTAACTTTGAGGCCTGAAAATATGTTGAGTAAAACATTTGGAAACATTTCCAAAGGATAATATTTTAAATTGTGCATCGTTTACGTACACGTTTGCTTGCTAGCAGTCTTCTTCTTCACTGCCTTTGCCGGTGCATTGCTATGTTTTTTGGACCTATACCCACCAGCAACTGCCAACAAGTGGAATTGCATGAAACTGACGGCAGGATGTATTTCATCGCCTGTGTGTTTCGGGTGCAGGCCGCTGCATCATTGTGAGCGTTCTACAAACACAACGGGGATCCACTGGGTACCTTTAATGGAGTGTAGTCATACAGTCTAAACTGGGATAAATGTCTTCACGTCAAAGGGGACTCGACTGGAAAGATCACCTTTTAGTAACGTCAACCCAATAGTTTTAATTGCCTAAATATAGACCATGGAGGTGCAGAGAATGCTCATATGAATCTTCTTTTGTAACATTTGCATGCATGATTTTGGAGGGCAATGATAAAATACCTTTTTGTTGTTCAGATAGAAACAATAGTCAGATTTTTACCACTGAATTCTGTGTTAAATCAGCACCAGTCAGCCCGATGGTGGCGCTGAAACTAAAACTCAGAAAACACGTGGTGCACTTTCCAGTTTAGATTTGATCACATCTGAAGGCTTTTACAGATTCATCTGCTGTGTTCTCATATTTTAAGAATAACTGATTAGCTCTATAATGCTGCTTTGATTAAAGGTCAACAAATTATTTTTCATCTCAAACACTACTGGCTTAATTTAAATCAATCTTTGAGTAATGTGACATTTTGTCACCGTGTTTTCTTTGTATAATAAGTGTATAATTAACCTACTGAAGCAGCACTGATGAAGAACATAGAACAGAATATAAAACCAAAAATTTGGGCTCATAAGCAACAAGTAAAAATTCTAACGCACCATTGATTGTGAAGTTGATATATTTGGACATTTGCTTATGTTGTGCTGATTTGATTGGATGATTCCCCAGAGGCGACACTGATGCGTTACGTGGGACTGTCCGGCGTGGACGAGAGGACCGGCTCTGAAGACTACTCCTCCCACACGGCTCGTCCGGGGAAACGGACCAATGAGACGGCCAAACGCGCCAAGAGGCGGAGCCACCACAGCCAAAGCCCCTCCCACTACGTCCTCCAGACAAATCAGAGGGATTCTCCACCGAGAGACCCCGCCTCCATTTATCACGTCAGTCTCCTATTTGATCTTTTTCATTACATATGTGTATTATTTACAGCAGGGCCAAGGATTAAATAAACAATATTTAAAATACTAATTAGTGAGCTAGCAGTTTCCCCCTGTTTCCAGTCTTTAAGCTAAGCTAAGCTAACCAGCTGCACCTTCATATTTACTGTATGGACGTGAGGGTGGCATCGACCTTCTCTTCTGAGTCTTGGCAATAACTGTATTTTCCCAAAATGTCAAACTATTTTCTTTAAAAGAACGTCAACAGCACAACAATGAGCTCGTAGCAACAAATATTTTGCCAACATTTGATAAAGAAAGAGCACTACCAGCACTGGAAAGGTGACAAATACAGCTCATTCTCCAGTAAGTTGCAGATCAGCTGCTTCAAGATTGCATTATGTAGTTAAATACATTACATCAAACAAGGTTATGGAACTCCTCTGACTTCCCCCTCAGTTGCCTCCTCATATTAACAACAAGTTAAATGAGGTAACACTCCTCTCTCTGATTTGTTTTGATGCAGCCACGACTCAAACGTTTGAGCTTTTACTCCTGATGAAAAAGCGCCGTAGTGAAAAGTCTGAGCGAACGCTGACTCGTTATTACCCCCCCTGTCTCTTTCATGACATCTGTCCGCCCCGCTTGTCCGTCTGAGCTCGGCGCTCTCAGGTCCAGACAGTCCGTTTGGCCGGCGGTGACCTCATACGTCTTGATGGCATCTCTTTGGAAATGAAATGTGTTTACAGTGTGCCGCGATGGCAGATGGCGTGTCAGTGGGTGTGGGCGGGCCCATGTGATCTGTCTCGCTGAGCGTGGGGCTGCGAGTGGCCGAGCTCCAGACTCGGACATGCGTAATATTGTGACATCAGAGCTGATCTGACCTGTCGGGAGAGGTCACACCTCAAATATGCTGGCACAGGGTTGAATGTTATAGAGCAGTGGTTTAACGGGACAGTTGAAGGGACAGGTGCGTCAAAACACCTTCTTCTTGAAGTCAAAACTCAGTCAAATCTGAACACGCAGACATGAACACATATACTTTAATTCAGTGGGACTTGCACCTTCCGAGGATATCATTATCTTCGTCGATGTCCGTCACGATTCCATAAACCTGCTTAGAATACAGGAAAAAGATGCTCCTTATAACTCCAGGTCTGGCCTGAGAATCATCACGTTTGTAGGTGTTCTTCAGTATAAAAGTACTCCAGTGATACTTGTCTGTACACTCATGGGTACTTTGCAAACAGGAGCTGCTAATGGCTAATCCTGCACACTTTTAACGCATTATCTTTAACATTAATAGTGCCGTTTAACCAAAATGTGACCAAATAGAAGTTAAAAAAGTAGCCCATACTCACAGGGAAACCCCTCTTTTAGATGTTTGTCCTTTATGTGTTGCTTGCTGAAAATGTTCTGTTTAATCCCAGAGCCCCCCCCCCCCTGAGCTCTATTCTCTCTCATTTCCTCCCATCACCTGGATGTCCTATTGTGCCGCCCCTCCCTTCCCGTCCCTTTGTTCTATGTTTAGAGGTGTGAGAGTTGCTGAAGTCCTTTCGTGAGGTCGACTTTTCCACCCCGACACGAGGGCATGTCTCTGCGAGAAAGAGATAATGAGGGAAAGTTTCTTCTGCCTCCTCTCGTCTGCTCGCTAACATCTGTCATCTTTTATATCCCGGGATTCTTTGTGGTAAACAAAGGCCACTGATTCATCCTGACAGCCTGCTCTCTCCCTCCCTATCTCACCCTCCCTCCTCCTCTTGTCGTCTTTCCTACCCTCTCTCAGACATACCAACAGTCCTCCTCTCTGCAGTCAAAGAACAGGAAGAAGAATAGAGGTAAGCAGAGAAGCCTGTTCAGGTTGCTATTTTTTGTGTGTGTGAGCGGCCGTCACACTCCAACACTTGCTCCTCGTTCACTCTCTCAGGGACGCCGAGCTAATGGACGCTGCAGTGCCAAAATGTGAGAGTAGCTTCAGTTGAACCAATTATCTTAAGAACACTTCATTTTACGGGTCTCTAATCTTCTAATAATTTCCTAAAAAGTTTCAGCGAAAAAAACATGGATTTCGGCACCAATTACAGACAAAATTCAGACACTTTAATTGGTTTTACCGTGTTTACAAGCAGAAGCAGAGGAATTTCCATTAAATAACAGGCTTCATATTAACCCAAATAAATACTCATTCATTATTGTTTCGTCATTGGAAACATAATTCTCCGTTATGTGCTTGAGCTGTAGACAAATTTCCCATCCAGACATAATTTAAGAAAATAGAATATTCTGCTTTGCATAATAATTTGAGTTACTTTTAGTGCAGAAGCCATTAATATGCAAATGTTGTTCATTTCATCACAGCAAGAAGTTTCTCACTTCAATGAAAAGTCAATTTGTAACCACTTAATATTTTTGCATGTGTCGCTGACCTGCTGTGCATTTACTAACAGACACTTGTGATTGTGACTAATTGAACATTACTTTTTAGAAATGCATTGAACACAGTAGCTGGATTCTCTCTCATATTTAGCCCCAAAATACAAAGTTCCTTCCCATGAATTTGTGTAACTGTTTACATAACACCGCCTCGCAAGGAAACTATAGAAAACTATTAGAGCTGTACAAATACATGCTTCATTTTATTTTATTTTTGTAGACAGAGAGGGGATTTTCTTCTGTCTTTCCATGTAGGTTTGTCTTTCGCTAATATTTTCATTTTAGTTGACTATATACAGAGCTGTTCTACAGACCTTTTAGTCCCAGTATGAGGCTGGAAATATGGCGAATATTTTCTTATTACTTACATTTTTACCTAATCATTTTGTTTGAGATTTATTGCCAGGATGAGGCTTGCAAATACTGATTATTATATATAATTTATGTTTTTTTTTAAACTCATTTATTAGTCATGTTGATCTATTAGATTTCCCACCAGAGTGACAAATATCTACAACGCTTTAAGGTGTCCAACCAACCACCCAAAACCTGAACAAATCAATATATATTTATACAAAACAGAGTAGTGAATATGCATATTTTGTTTAATTACTCTGGTGAGTAATGGATAGAAACTTCACTGACTGCAGCGATCTATATCCCACAAGTTAGGAGTTTATACCTCTGGAGCTGTCAAATTATTAACTTCTCCACAACCGAATAATTTCACAGTCAGGAAGAAATATATATTTTTTCTCACATTTCGGTGCAGCGGCCGCTGTATTTGCATTTCAACACATCGTGCTCATTTCACATATTTCCAGACAGGACTGCTGGCGAGGCAGCTTTCCATATGTTTGCTGTATATGGTACATCTATTCCAGTTCATTTAACTCTTTGTGTTACTCTGAAGATGAAAACTACGTTCACACCGATTTCTTTTGACCATGGTTCAGATAATCGGTATCTTTTATGTTTAATCAGAGCAAGTGTTTATCAAAACGATAAACCACTAAAACCTTCTGCTTCCTCTCTGTCCTCTCTCCAACTCTATCGGTTTCTTTGCCTCTCTGACCGAAGCTCTTTTTTCTTCCTTCACCACACTAACGAGGATCAACATGTTTGAAGTGATTTTTCTTTCGCCCGTTTCACCATCTGCCAACGCGAGAAGCTCCGAAAGCTTTAGCTCCATCTGCACTTTTTCGGGCAACAGCTTTGTTTGTTTACAGATATTAAACCAAAGTTTGAATATGAATGTGATGATAATGATTTATAGACTGATTTAAATGCTCAGTGTAGTGTTCTTATCAAACAAGTAATTGAATATTAGTTACTCCTGCTGGTCCTTGGCTGAGGCAGTGCTGAAACCTAGAAATGAAATTGGTGATGGTATCAGACCTTTAGTTCCTGCACAGGAATTAAATTGAAAATAAAATAAACTTTTGTACATTTTGAAGATGTATAGTTTCCGCTATATCAGAGAACATAACTTATTCATTATCTGCAGAGTCTCTCTAGACCTCAACCCTTTTCACACTACGTGTTTGAGCTTTAGTTTCCTCGTGCGGTAGAGAGTTGTTTCCTTTACAGATATACTGTACGCTGCATTTTCCACTGCCGCAGAAATGAATGGAAAATTGAATTGCATTCCCCTTCAAAGTAGAAAGACTTTTGATACAGCACAGTAAAAGTTTCTCGGCGGCCCTCGACCGGGAGCCAAGTTTCCCCCGGTAATCTCTAATGAGGAGACTGTTGTGAACAACGTTACAGGGCTTCTATGCCAGAAGCAAAAGGCAATTTTGTATGAAACACCTCTTACCCTACTGCAGTGCAGCAGCGTTCTGTCAAGTCCAGGGACTGAACTGTTGCCAAGAATAATTGCGACATTAGGATTTGGCATTTTGCGAATGCTTTTATTCACACTATACTGTGTGAGAGAGCTCTCTTTCAGTGCTCTGGTTTTTATATTCTCGCTGCCCGTCTTCATGTTTCCCTTCGTTTCGTTCCAGGACGGAGTTTGGCCTCCCTGAGTCGGAGGCGTGTTTCCTGCAAGGCGCTGGGCAGAGGAGACTGCGAGGGCTGGCTGTGGAGAAAGAGAGATGCCAAGGGTTACTTTTCCCAGAAATGGAAGAAGTACTGGTTTGTTCTGAAGGACAACTGCTTGTACTGGTACATCAATGAGGAGGTGAGTCTGTTTTTATACGTGTCCTCCTCTTACCTGAACTGTTGTTGACACTAAGATATATTTGTTGTGGAATATATGTCCTTCGGTGAAAGAAAGTATCTGAAACAAAGAGGCAATGATGAAATGTGTCATAGCCTGTGCTTGCTGTATCTCAATAAGAGCTATGCAAGTTTTTGAAATAGTTATGTCGGTGCTCTGTGACAAAGACAAAGGGAGAGAACATTGTGCAGAAGTTACCGTGAAGTCCAACTTTATGATTGAATATTACAGCTCAAGGATGAGACAGGAAGACTTTACCTTGGAGAAGTAGCAAAAGGAGATATTAGCCGGATTTCAGCTTAAATTTGTGTTAAGTATTGAGTATCAGACCTTCATGGTTTTTAGCCGTGCTAGCGGCAAAGGTTAATGATCATTTTGGTTCAGACTGAGATATCTCAGCAACTATATAATGGATTGCCCTGAAATCTATTTAAAGTATCCACAGTAGTTAGAAGATGAATCCTAATGACTTTGGTGATCCCCTGACTTTTTCGCTATCGCCACCGTGGCATTAACATTTGTGATTTTTAGTGAGTTTAGGTCAAAAATTCAGCTTTTTTAAACCAAATACCTGCAAAACTAACAGCGTTCACATCAGCCACAGCTGGGTATTCTGTGTTTAGTGCTAATTAGCAAATGTTAGCATGCTAACACACTATAACTAAGATGGTCAGCATTGTCTTTGTGAGCAAGTTAGCATTTAGCTCAAAAAGTAGAGCAGCTAGCGTGGTTTTAGGCTCTTTGTCTTGTCAGACACAAACACAAACACAAAATAAGTGATATCTATTGTAACTACAGCCTCACAAGCCGACAGGCAGGTTGGACCAGATGTAGAGCCCTGTGCAGTCATTAAAATGGCTGTTTCAGTGTTTGCTTTCACTCAGACTCAGAGACAATGGTTTGAAATGATTTATGTAAAAATTTCATTAGTTTGGAAAGCGGTAGGAAGCAAATGTACGTTGTTTTGAGCGAGTCCTCGTTTCCCTGAATATCTACAACAGAGGTGGCAATTGCAAAGTTAGCACGACCCATTTGTGGGAAATAAACCACATCAAAATAACCTGGAATCATCCGTTGACATTTTCCTCTAGCCTTCCCCATTAGCTTATTATTTCTTCTTTCATCTCTCCTCCGGTTCAGGATGAGAAGGCGGAGGGTTTCGTCAGTCTTCCAGAGTTTAAGATCGACCGGGCTAGTGAATGTCGCAAGAAGTAGTAAGTCCATGATGGAAACTCTTGCATATTTATGTGTTTATGCTTTATGTGCAGTTCACATACGCTTATGTCTGAATTGAACTAACTCCCCCCCCATGTCTCTCCAGTGCTTTCAAAGCATGTCACCCCAAGGTCAAGAGTTTCTACTTCGCAGCAGATGGAGTGGATGACATGAACAGGTAAAGCAGCATGTGCTAAACACGGATGGAGGTTACGCAGAGGGGCAAACTCCACGCTGGGTGGCAAGAGTGCAGCTTCCTGTTTACGATCCCCAAAGCACAAGACAAGTGTGTTTTCCATTTGATGATGAAAGGAAAGACTGTTTTTTATTTGCACATTATTTATACGTGTATGAAAAACATAATTTGCAAGACACATTTCCTTTGAGACTCCAGTTCTGAAATCTGACATAGATCATGTCAAAGTGAAAATAATAAAAGATGCTGATTACACAAACAAGATATAATGTGTTAATTAGTGAGCGGCAGCGTATATATGGGCCAAAAGAAATCCGGGAAGGGAGTTAATATAAAAAACAGAAATCTACGAGAAAAAGACTTGGATATTCTCTGAGATTGAAGTGATACACTTCCAGGACAAAACTGATATGAAACATTTATGAGAAAGAAATTGAAGTCATATATTTGCGAGAAAAATTCTCAGAGACTCTGAATACTTGAGGTGACTACATACGGACCAGAAAGAGTTTTGCTTTTGTCAGACAGGAAAGACAGATTCTGTTACTTCTCGCTGTTGCCAGTCTCGCTGTTAAGCTAAGCTAAGCTAAAGTAGTCGTCTCCTGGCTTGATAGATATGAGATATGGTGTCGATTTTCTCATCTGACGCTCCGTAAGAAAGCAAATAAGCGAACTATTACTAAACGGATGTTTTTTGTGATATTGTAATATAGACATGATTCACTGTAGCTGGATGTTCCTCCTTTCTGTCAGATGGCTGAGTCGTCTCAACATGGCCACTGTGGGCTACGCAGAGCGAGAGAGGATACGCCAGGAGCAGGGTGAGGGTTCGCTCAGTGACTCGCTCACAGGCATGATGGTGTCTTTAAGTACCCCACCCTCTAATACTCCTCTTCCCATTGCATTTATGCTTGTATGGTATTCCCAGAGTGAGAGAGATGGTGTTTCTGACTGCCTGTGTGTGGGTTTCCTGCAGATTACTGGAGTGAGAGTGAGCATGAGGATGACACCACCTCCAGCCCCAAACAGGACAGTCCCCCACCTCCATATGATACCTACCCACGGCCTCCATCAGTGAGTCACGCACACACACACACACACACACACGCGACTGTATTACACACTCATATAAAGTACATGCTGTACTTGAAGGCAATAATCACGCTCAGTGCTCCTCCGCAGTCCATTTTAACAGTTAAAGTTATTGCTAATTTAGCCTACAGGGAGTGGTGGGGCCAGATTTAGTATAATTGACGCTATAATTGGCCCACCCGCTGCTTTGCTCTACATTAAATGTCTCGTATTTTTTTAGCCTAAATGAAAAATGAAAAAAACTAAAACAACAGCAGCAATACAGCAGTGTTTTATTTCATATAATCACACAGGGGAGATAATAATATTTTAACATGCTTGTAATAAAGCATCTTTGGTCTTTGCCTTTTTCCACAAACACTCATTACTACCTTTGTCTTTGTCTCTTTCTTTCTCACTCGCACACTTATTCGATCATCACCTTGCCTCCTCGCCGGGTCCAATCCTTTTCTCAAGTGTGATATCACAATTGAATGAGACCCGGCGATCAATTGAGGTCTGCCACATCTTAACCTCTCTCATTTTCCGTCCGTCAGATGAGTGCCTATTTGGAAGGCCGGACCACTCGACTGTCTTCCACGGAGACATCTCGTTCCCGCTCCTCCCAGGAGGACTTCCTCTGCGGCGATGCCCCCGCGGTGGCCGCAGAGCCGCAGTACCATCCTGGTCCTCTCGGGGGCGGCACCATGCACAGCGGGCGGAAACCAGGGGGCAGCAGCAGCAGCGACGTGCAGTACAGATGTGATGCTATAGAGGTGCGTGTCCGTCTGTCCGAAGCCTGATATCTCAACAACTAAAGGCCTGATTGACATTAATTTTGCTGTGATTGTCCCCAGACAATTAACACAATTTGTATTAACTATTGTTAACTAATTAAGTAATATTATTATAGTGAACAATGATTGCACTGACATACAATAAACAATCATTTTACTGAAGAAAAGTCACCACGATCAACTGGGGACTCGTGGATTATTTTGCTCTTTTAAGCCTCACCTTTCGTCGATCGGAAAGTTCTCCAGAACATATAACACATATAAAATCCTAGAAAATATTACTGACAGGTACTGTCCGTTTTTGTTTCCTGTAGTACCGATCCAGTCCTGCAGGGGGCAGCAGTGAGACGGGGTCTCCGGGCCGTTCCTCCTCGTCTCAGAGACGTTCCTGGCAGGACCTGATTGAGACGCCGCTGACTGAGGCTGGACTGCACTACCTGCAGACTGGACCGCTAGGTAACACATTGACACACCAGACGCTTCATGGATCCAACCAGCTGATGAACATCTAATCTTTCAATTAAATGCTTTAATTGATTCCCTCTCATGTGTTGCCATTATATTCAGGTCACATCCGATTTTTCCCAAAAAATAAATACTGTGTAATGTTTAACAACCTTTACCACAGCACTAATATATATATATATATATATATAAGCTCCTTGAGATGCACCATCTTTAGGCACAAATATATGGACATAAAAAGACATACATATACATAGATAATAGTAGTTAATCCAAATGACACACAGTAACATTAACAAGGACACACGTCAGAGCTCTCCCACAATCCCAAAGCACACACACTGTATCTCTGTTACAAGAGCACAAAATAGACGAGACATGAAACAAATGAACACGGCCAGACTGTCAGTAAATAATACGTTGAAGAGGTTTTAGGCTGGATATTGAATCTCTTTAGTTGTTTTCTTTATGTCCCGTATAAAAACGAGGGATCTAGTTAATATTCGCTTATTTCAATTGAGCAGAACTGTTTGTTATTCCTTGTTCTCTGCGTGACAGAGGACGCCGTCTTTGCTGAGCCCGGTCCGGGCGGTGGGACGATGATGGCCGGAGCCGTTTACACGCTCCCCGCACAGAGGAATGTCCCGCTGCCCATGGCCATGCAGAGGCTGATTCCTATGGCAACCCAGGGAGGGAAACCCCGCAGCTTCACACTGCCGCGAGACAGCAACCTACACACACTGCTCACGCCCCCTGCGAAAGAACAACAGCAAACACACAATGGTGAGTCCAAGCGGGAGCACCAGAGAGTACATGTAGGGATGTATTGTGGGGGGTGAGCGGACGTCAAGCGAGAGCAGAAGAGGAGAAAATATGTCTGACACTGAGTGACAGCCACTAGAGACCGAATAAAAGATTATTTTAAGGTGAAGACGTTGACGTCAGTGCATGTGCCAGAATTAAAAAAACGCTCTCAGGCAGACACACTTCCATTTAAAATCATCATCGGTATCGAGTAGGGTGACACGGTAATACGCTGAGCCTCACTAATGAGGCTAATGAGACAATACTGTACTGGTAGTCAAGGTGAGCCAGCGGCGTACAGAGAGGAAAACCGAAATAGTAAACAACTAAGTATAATAATCATGTGAATTCTTATATAATTAGTCGAGCAAAAAAAAAAAACAAAGGAGAGAGGACAGCCCTGAGGCAGAAGGGAAAGAGACAGGAGGATCTCATTATTATAATACAAGTCATTATAGTGGTGAGGTGTGTGCTGCTGTCCTCCAGTGGTTGAGATAAAAACTCAATCTGATCTGATTTTTGACAGCCCTTTTAAATCATCTGTTGAACGGACGAGGCTTTAAATCAACGTTAACACGTGCGATTCTGTTTCCCTCCCTCGACTGCGTGAAGGCGGCAGCGAGGGCGCTTCCCTGGGCGACCTGTTCCGTGCGTGCGAGCAGAGCGGGGTGTGTCCTCTGGGTCGCGGGTCGGACGCCAAAGGTCAGTCAGAGTGCAGGCAGTCGTTCCTCCGGCGGGCCGCCGACCCTCAGCTCAACGATCGTCTGCACCGCCTCCGCATACTGACCTCCACGCTCAAGGTTGGTCTGCACACGTGCAGGAAATATGTAGGCATAAATGTACACAAGTGAGCACATTTACATAGATTATCATGCATACATAAATTACATTTTCATTCCTTTTTTGAGACGTTTTACAGATTTTTTTAGATTTCAAATAAACCTTTTTTTTGGTTTAAGATTTGTTTTATATTAAAGTTATAATCCTTAAGATGTCCATCCTGGTGGTATCTGCACGTACTCCAGCAAACACTTATTGAGCAGCTATACTTTGTCAGAAATATCACAGAAGAGCAACTGGTGTTTTTACTGTTTACAGTGCAGCCAAACAAACTCCAGTTGTTTTAATAAAGAAGTCGGTGGAGCACCTGGAGCTCTTCACCTCACAGCTCACTTTCGCTGCTCCTGCAAAATTTAAAACCGATCTGTTGTTGAAAAAATGCTAAAAACATTTTGTTTTCTGCAAATGCTGAATAAAAAAAAAAACAGCAGGCTGTGATTTGCTAGTTGAAAACTTTGAATGTGAAGTAGCAGCAGGAGACGTTTGCTTTGCTTTAGCAGTGACTTAATACAGCTATGATACGTCTGTAGGAGGCTGAGCGGTAAACAGTGAAGCTGTTGTCAATGAGATAATATTCCTCTGTGTGTGAAGGCAATCTGAATCCAACACTGGAACAATTTAGAGACTGAACGTCACAACATTTAATGGCCAAACAGGAGTCCATTTCAGAAAAATCTTAAGGATTGTAACTTTAAATTGGAATGAACTTCATATCTCACTCATATCTCACCGTTTTGTTGCAATTCTTGCAGAAGAAAATGATGCAATTGATCCCTTCTCTTTGTTCACACGCTGTTTTTTTCACCCCTTCAATTGAGAAGTTTTCTTTTGGGTTTTCTCATTCAACTTAGACTGAAAGTATTACCTTCGTCATAGTGTATTTTTCTTGGCATGCATTTATACACAAATGCACAAAAACCACATTCAATGTGAGCGGGGTGAAATGGATGAAACGATACTATCTCCATGTGCATTTTTAGCTGTTATACACCATGATTTTCTAACCCTGATGTACACATTTACACACACACACACACACACACACACACGCTGTCTCTGTCTGGTTAGTTTCAGTGCTGTCATTTGTCCCAGTCTGTCTCTTCGGTTCTGGTTTGAGAACTTTGTCAAGCAGCCATCTGTGGCTTTATGCTATAAGCTCAGTGGTACTGTTTCTGGGCTGGGTGCCTGTGAATGGCTCTTTTTCTGTGGCTGTTTTCTTTTTTTTGTGTCTGTAGAGTTTGCATCTTTGTTGCTTCCTGCTTGTACGTGGGCGGGGTTCTTTGTTGCTTGTGCGTGTAGCTACGGTAGCTTTTTTTGCGAGGGTCCGTGGCTTTGGTTGCACGTGTCTGCCGGTGCAGGCTGGGTGGAGGAGCTTACATGTTTGTTCCCTGTCTGGCGTCTCTTAAAGGAATACACCAAGTGTTTTTGGGGGGTATTTTGGATGAACTGTACTGTCGAATAATGAGAGCCCTCAGTAGACACCAAAGTCATCCATGTGACCCTGGCAGACCCAGAACTGCACCAGGTTGTATTTGAGTGATTAGCAGCGACTCATCCGATGTGGTTGCTGTGGAAAAAACAAAAGCGTATTTTCCACGTGTCTTTTATTTGTCAAAATTAACAGCTTAAATAACAAGCTAAATCTAGTGGTGGAAAGTAACTTAATACATTTACTTAAGTACAGATTTGAGGTACGACGTATTTTATTTTTGCTTCTACTCCACTACATTTCAGAAGGAAAATGTTTTATATATTTACCGCTTTATGGCCTTTACACACTTGGAGCGTGACAAATAAACAACACAAAAAAGCGGAATCCTCGCCTGCGAATATATTTTCTAAATCTGTTAATACTGGCAGTGATGCAAAACACTTCTATAGAAAGGTTTGAGTAGATTCGTGCAGACAGAGGACCAATTACCAGGAAGTAAATTGTTGTATTGTCGAAGCTAGTATAAGATATTCTATTGAGTTTCATTTTGCAAAAATGCTCTGAGAGAATTTGAGTTCCCGCAGTTACGCAGTGTATGTGTCTAGGGCTTTTATTGTGAAAGGAAAGAACAGAAGGAGTTGATCCTGTCTGCGCTGCCTGCCTGTGCCTTAGACCTGCATTACTTCTAATGTCCAGCAGGGGGCGACTCCTCTGGTTACAGAAAGAAGTCTGATTGTATAAAAGTCTATGAGAAAATGACTCTACTTCTCTCTTGATTTATTACCTCAGTAAACATTGTAAACATGAGTTTATGGTCTCAATCTCTAGTTTCAAGTCTTCTTCAATACAGCATGTTCACAGCATGTTCATTTAGTAAATTATGGTTCATTTAGAGTCAAATAGACCATAAAGCAGAGTGTGCTTTAGGGCGGGGCTACCTTGTGATTGACGGGTCTCTTCCACGACGTTGTCTGGTCAGGGAGTTTTCCGTGATTTTGTCTTACAACTTTAACCTTTTCACAGTGTGTTTTCACTTCATGAAAGTTAATTGTAAAATCTTTGTCACCTAAAAATGACTTTAACATTGTGAACTCGAGGCGTAGTACACAAACCAACGGTCGACGGCACGGTGACCACGTCCAGTGTAAGTTTTGAATATGTCCGCTCTGCACAACGTGATTGGTCGATGCTTTTAATCGCAGTGCGAAAGCTCAGAAAAATCATAATTCTTCCGAAAAAAATGACTTGCTGCGCAATATTTGCTTTCTGTGTGAAAGTTAAAAAATGTTATGCCGTGCAAATTAATCACGCGGAAAACAAACGTCCCTGGTGTGTAAAGGTCTTTAATTACTTAACAAATTATGATTTGACAGAGCTCATACAACAGTTATAAATTGCCCAACATTAAGCAGCTGAGATAATTAGCCGATTAATCAGTTATTCCATTGACAGAAAATTAACTGGCAGCTATTTTGATAATCCCAAACCCAAGTACTATTCTAATTAATGGCTGATGTCTAAAAACAACAACATTAATACATGATTAATCATTATCAATATCAATTGTGACAACTTTGTAACCCTTTACGAAAGCTTCCTTACTGAACATGTAGCATTAGAGGAGCTGTGGAAGTAAAACTAATAATGTACCAAGAACAACTGGATGGTCTTAGTGTAACTAATGTGAACTCTCCCCCAGAACTTAGTGTATCCCGTTAAGTGTGTGTTTTGCTTCACGTGTGTCTGCGTTTCAAAGGTTTAGTGGTCTAAAATTATGAATCTAAAAAAGTGCACCCTCCCCCCCTCTCCCTCCTGTGTTTGTGCATCCCCCCCATAGGACAGGGAGGGGGAGCTAGCGCTGATTGACAGGCTGCTGGCCAATCCCCAGCTGTCGTCGGCAGAGTTCCAGGAGTGGAAACGAGCCTATCAGGAGCTGTTCTCTCAGGAGCCAGACTCGACCGCTGACTCAGACCCCGGCCCGCCCCTCACCCCCTCGCTCTCTCACACGCACTCCTACATCGAGACCCACGTCTGACGAGTCCAACACACACACACACCAAACACACACTCATGCTTGAGTTGCTCTCATCTCCTGATTCTGGAAAGAGTTGAACAAACAGCATCGGACGTTTTTTGACGCATCGGGGGTTTGCGATCAGCGACGGGCTTTAGGGACAGCTTGGCTCCACATCCCGATACGCTTTCGGCAGCCGCGGGGTTCAAGTGCACCATGACAGCTTTTCTGAGGAGACGCCTGTGTGGCCCTCGTGTCACATCAATCTACGTGCTGATTGGTTATGCCACTCCAGCTGGCTCAGGGGCGGACGATTAACTGATCCTTCAGTATTACATGTCAGCTTTCGTGCTCTTTTAAAGTGCTTACTTTGGACGACTTTCATCAGTTTGTTCCTCCTGACGTGGACGAAGACCTCAGAGTCGTATCTTCACGAGCCGCCATTGTGCCACAGTGTTTCATCCTGCTTGTTGTGCCATGTTTATACCGACTGCACAGTGTCTCATAGACGTACATTGTATTCTATCAAGCCTTATACTTGATGATATTTTCTGTACAGTGTGTGTTACAGCAAAGAACAATTAGCAGACTTTTTGTTTGTTCTGGTTTGGTAGAAGTACGTACAGTACTGTGCTGGGCTGGCTGGACCTGAATCATGCACACTCGCCTCCTGGAATAAGACGCCTTTAAAGGAAAAGTCCACCCTAAAAACACTTTTTAACAGTATTCTTGCACAAAACAGCTTCCCTCTCATGCTGTCGCTTCATTTTCACTGTCAGTATGACTTCACCTCCAGCGAGACCCGTCCTAGAATATAATCATTGATATCGATCAGCTGCCTCTATTAGAGCTCATTAATTAAATTCGAGACCTAAATGTTTCCTTTCAATCACAATCACTTTGGCGGAAACATGAAACATCTTCAGTTCGATTTTTATAATGCATGACATTTTATTATTGTTTTATGCAAATTACATGTCCATAAAAAACAGCTTATGGTCAAACAAAGCCTTTTATATCTGCATAGAGAAACTGTAATATCTTTGATTGCATTCCCTAATCTTATGGATAGGTCACATTTCTTTCACATATGTCTTATGAAAATACTTTACGTGCACATATGTACATTAAAAGAGTTCATGTAGTCCATAACGGTCACGAAGAAATCCATTTTTTAAACTAGAAGGACATTCGGATATGCTCCAAATTTGAACGGGATCTACCATCGCCCATGTTACACCCTTCCACCAAAAAGAAAATCAAGCCAGTAGTTTTCCTGTTATCCTGCTAACCAACAAACACACCAACAAAACAAACCGAAAAAAGGAACTTGGAGAGTTCAGACCTTGTAGTTTTTTCCGTAATCATGCTCACAAACAGACAAACAAACCCAACAGAGGTAACCAGTGTCAGAGAAGGACAAGATCAACCGTCCTTTTTCTGTGTAAAAATACAAAATGCTAAATTGTAATTTTGTACTCAACTGAATGCATTATTTGTACCAATGCATCCTGTACCTGTCCTATAACAAAGAGTCTGTTGAGGTTAAATTAGCCAAATGTTGCCACTAAATAATTGACGATTATTTTTTTTCAAATCTCAATCTGGTGTTTTGAAGTTTTAAAAGGCAAATTACTGCCACTTCTGGAGTGCGGACGACATGTTATACATAAAGGAAATACCTTCAACGGGGGCAGACCGCCGTCTTGTTATTTGCTTCTGAACCTGTTTTAATTCGTCTTTTTGATTTTCCGTGGCTTTAACGGTCAACCTCCCTTTAAAGGCTTTGAACACCCACTCTGATTTTTTTCAGTTAATCTGGTGGATTAGACCTCTTCTCAGTGTGGGCGTGACCGTATTTGATTGTCATCTTCCTGAGTTTCCCCTTACAGCTTTGCTGCTACAGTTAGGACGGGACACATTACACCTCTATCATTCTTATTGGTAGATTCGTGAGCTTGTGAATTCCCATCAAAGCTCCAGCCCACCTTCAACCTAAACAGAGGTCTAATCAAGTGAAAACACATGAGTGGGTGTTCAGAGGCTTTAGCACTTGAAAACAATAAGGATTGTTTCGGTCCTCATAGAAAAGAAATCTCTAATTAAAGTAATAAGCAGGGAAAATCATCAAATATCTCCTGAAACTTATATCATAATAACTGTGTAAAAGTTTTCTAAGAGTGGATTCTTCCTCAGAGACCGTTTGGCTCTCTGTATCCTGCATGCATCGTGGAGAATACGAGGAAACATTTGCATAGGAATTGAAATATGGATCTAATAAAAAAAATATTAGTTTGTTATTTGTACGCTGCTGCCAAATGGCTTCAGAGACGCTGCACACAACTATGCGCAATCGTGCACATAGATACACAAAGACCTGCACGCACGCCAATAAACACACACATCACACAGTTTGAATGCTCTTTCTATGCTGCTGCCCGTGGTTGGTTGTAGTAGCATGTCTGTATTGTAGATAAACACAGTATTCCTTTTCTGTTTTTGTGTTTGAAATCTCTAGATACGGTAGATCTCTCTTTATAGAGTGCAAACTAAGTGTCTTGGATAATGTTCTCTAATTATATCAGGTTATTTTTGGGGACCGTTGAGTAAAGATTGTTTAATGTCCAATCTATAAATGATGGTAAAATAATAAGTATTTATTTATCATTCTACATGTTGCTGTCGGAACGAGAAGAGTGGATAAATAAAGTGTGGTCATTTGGATTGAGGTGTATTTGTGGTTTGTTTTCGCTGCGGTGGACGGTGAGAAGGAGGATGTGATGAGCGCCGGTAACAGCTGCTGTACCGTCGCTGTCAACAAGGGACAAAGAGAGAGAGAGTCCATGACAAACCAGCGGAGATCCTCTGGTTTAGAAACTCAACTCTGCTCCTTTTCCCAGTTGACCAATTATATTCCCTGCCACCTCATACCTACTATCACAGCTGAGCGAGAGCTACAACGACTCTCCTGCAGTACAACTCATCTGAAACCATTTCAGATGAGACCAACTGACTATAGCCGTGATTCCATTCCCATATTTTATTCACATTTTTTGCAGTATCGCATTAAAAACGCTGTATTGAAACGGCAAAATTTCCAAAATTCGCTTAAAATGTTTAGCTAACAATATTTCATTGTAGCTCACAAACATTCATGAATAATGAACTCAAGCAGGTTACGTAGCTATTATTCACAAATCATGCAAATGATTTCCTGCAAATGCATTTTTTTACGCTGCACCTACTACTTTGTCCATTTGGTTGTCAGTACAGATGGAAAACAAGAACATAAGACTAACACCATCGATGTCCTCGGTTTGCTTTTATTTCTATATCTATCTTATAGAAAACTTAAATAATTCATCGCTTGTAAATAGACAGGAATATCACATGCATTGAACTTTCGTCTTCCATAAAATATTCAGCTTAGCTTTGCTGTTGTTCCTCCTCCACCTTCACCTTATATCCTTCTTCTCTGTTCCCTCTTATGTGGCGATAGCCTCCTCCGCAGCCTGGCTCAACCTCCTCCCGAAAACACATTTGTTAAGGACTTACCTTCGTCCTACTAAATCTCCTTACCTCTCATCTACTTGTTCTCAAAATCCCCTTTATCTCCCTTGGCTCTTGATTTATTCCTCCTCTTGGAACATTGTCACAATCGGTCATAGCAATATTGACAAAACACCTTATATATCACTTCATACTAGAGGTTGGTTGTTATTAGCTCTTGATGAATGTATCCGCTAGATACTTAAAAGTAGAGATGATAAAATGACAAAGCCAAAGAGTTAAATTGCACTTTTTTCTTTCCAACAATCGATCAGATCAGTGAGTGATTGGACTTGGACATGCACTCGAAAAACAAAAACAAAAACACAATCAAATGCCCCTTTTTAACAGGTCTTGACATGTTTTTTTCTTTTTAAATGAATCATTCAACCTCTTAGGATCTATGCTTATTTACCTCCTCACCAAGAGTTCATGTGTATATCTCTGCCACTCAAAAGAAGCAAAAGTTTGTTAGCTTAGCTCAGTAGCAAACTAAACTAAAAAATGGGAAACAGCTAGCTTGTCATAAGGGAAAAAATGTATCCAAACACCTCATTAATAAACAGGTTTTATGTTTGTTTAATCCGTACACAAAACTGAATTGTTAAAAAGACAAGTTCTGGTTTTACGGGAGGTCACATCTATGCAAAGCGCTAACCGTCTCCTGGTTAATCATATTTAGCCTGCAGACATGAGATGTGGTGAGGATCTTACTCATCTAACTCTGATAAGAGAAAGTGTACATCCTTAAATGTCAAACTCCTATATGTAGTGAAAGAGTAGCTTAGCTTAGCATAAAGACTTGAAGCAGGGGGAAATAGCTAGCATATGACCAAAAGTAACAAATCAGCATAGAAACAACTCTAAAGCTCATAACACGATCTTGATTGTTTTATCAAAATGTTTTACAAAAGGTTAAAATGTCTAACTACTCCTATAAGATGTGGACGAGCAGCTTAGCTTAGGTCAAGGACCAGTAAGATGAGAACAACTCATGATATATGTATTTTGTATCATCTATACAAAAACCAAAGTGTTAAAATCCTGCTAAGCTAATAATGCTAAGCTAATTGTCTTCTGGTTTTACCTTGTTATTAGATTGTTATCAATCGTATTGTCTAATTCTCAGTGTGAAAGAATGCCTATTCCCCAAAATGTCAAACGGTTTCTGTAAGTAGTAATCGAGTAAGAACATTTCACTTGTTTTATTGTTATTTTTCTAAATATCCTGTGATAGTACACATCTGTTCTCCTCTAGTGAGACAAGACTAGAGATTGTGGTTTCAGTGCCTTATAAATGTATTAACGTTGTGTAAAACGTGTGCTCAGTTCTCATCATTTTGAGACTATGTTGCAACTAAAAGTGAAATTGTTCCACTCTCATGTAAAAGTTTTCTTTCGTTATGTGCACTTTAGTCTGGAAGAGGCAGCAGTGTGCACTCAGTCCCAGTGAGAGGTCTGGGGAGCTGACAGATCTCTCTCCAGCGATCCGTCTTTGTATCGTACTCCATCACACTCTTCACTATCACCTCCTGTCCATCGCTCCACCTCCTCCCGCCAAACACCAGCAGATTACCGGCCGGCGTCGACGCCATCCCGTAGTCGAAGGAGCCAGTGAGAAGCGGTCGGAGGCGGGTCCAATGGTCTGACTGCGAATCGTACTGCTCGATGTCGCAGAAAGGCTCGTACATTCCCAACAGGGCGTAGATGAAACCGTGGGCCGTCGCCAGGCGGTGGCTGAACCTGCCGATGGTCATGGACGCTCGCTTCTCCCACACTCTGCCTTTGAGGTCCCAGAACAGGACTTCTCTGCTGCTCTCTCTGCGGTCGTCCTGGTTATCAACTCGGTTACTGCCGCCCTGGTTGCTCGAACGTCCGCCTGCCACGTAGATGCCTTTGTCAAGCACAGCAGAAGCGTGGCCGTAAAGGGGACGAGGCATCTTCGCTCCTCTCCTCCACGATCCTGTGGCCATGTCGTAAAACTCAACAGAAGCTATAGATGTGTGTGTGTCGTCATCTGGTCGCGTGTGTCGTCCCCCGATGGCGTAAATAGCATCCTCCACCACGCAGCAGGTGAACTGCTCCCGCCCCTCCAGCATGGACTCCATCATCTCCCAGTGGTCGAAGCGGGGATCGTAGCGCCACACCTTCTTGGATGTCGCCACAGTGACAGACTTCTTCCCATCCTCGCCTCCCTCGTTCACTTCCCCTCCGCCGATCACGAAGAGGAAACCCCCCACCGAGCACACGCAGGGATTTCTCAGTCGCAGCGGGATGCCGGAGCTCAGAGATGAAAACTTCCTGCTTCTAGGATCAAACGCCAGCATCTGCTGCTCCGGCCAATCAGGGCGGGATCCTCCACCCACAAGCAGCACGCGATTGGGCGACGCCCTGAGCGTCGACTGTTTGCTCTGTCTGATTGGCTGAGCTGGGCCCAGCCTGTGGTACTCCAACGCCCGAGTCAGCTGGCTTCTGATGAGAGGTGTGGCCATGGCTCTGTGGGCGTGGCTGAGATCGGTGAGGTCAGAGGGGGCCACCAATCCGAAGCGCAGATGACTCAGCAGGAGATTTGATTTCAGGAGAGGGAGGGGCCAATTCTCATCCAGCCAATGCAGAGCCAGCTTTAGGAGCTCCACCTCCTTGACACCAGGTATCTCGTCGGCATCGAGCACCGCCATCAGCGATTGCATATTTAGCCCGAGAAGGTCATCCCTGCTTTCCTGCAACAGCGTCCCCATCTCCACAGCAATGGTTTGATTGGCAGCTTCAAGGGCATCTGACAAGGTGTGACGCTCGGCCAGGTTAGCATAACAACAGCAATTATCCGCATTTAAACCATCAGTCATGAAGCGCTCACATATTGACACGGCCGTCTCCACCTGCAAGTACCTGGCTGCCTCTAACAGGACAGGAAGTGTAGGCGATGATATGTTGAGCCAACCGGAATACAGGAAGTCCAGAATGGCGTGTAAACCCTCAGGTGTTAGCGCCGGGAGGCTAATGGAGGCCGCTAATCTCTCTGCGGTAGTCTCTCCAAACAGAGCCCAAAAATACTCGCTGGAGCTCGCCAGAAGGGCGCGATGACAAGGGAAAGACACACCGCCGACCTCCAGGACGACATCGCACATGTTTCCCTGAGAGCGCAGGCGCTGGAAGCCAGAGAGAAGTCCGGTTCTGTGGGACGAACTGTAGAGGAGGGAGTAGCTATCCATCCAAAAGATAAGGGGTGAGAGGATTAGAGATTGGAGAGGAACAGTCAAAAGGAGGATTAATTGGTGAGAAAAAGCTTAGTCAGGAAGCAGCAGTGAGAGGGAAGTGAGAGGAGGAAACATTAAAAGCAGAAAGTGCTGTCAAAGAAGATGTAGCCGACGAGCTGCACTAAAGAACGTTTGACAGAAAGAGAATCAGACATTAGTCGGAGAAGAGGATAAGAGGTTGTTGAAAGCAAAGAGCAGGAAGTGATGGGAAAAGACAGGAGAGTTGAGAGGAAAAGAGGGTAAAGTGCGCGTCCATAGTCGAGGTCTCTCCATCTGTATTTTTGTTCTGCTCTGTCTGCGGCGGCGGGCATGTGATACCATGATAGGAAGGATACCAACACCCCCTTACAAAGACACACATAATCCAATGTACACCCCTCCCTCACCCTTTTATTGGCCCTCAGACTTGTTCCGTCCCAAAGCCTCCTGTCTCTTTCTGTGATGTCCCGGCTCTGTTGGCTTTGCGTTTGTCCGCTGCCCCTTTCCTCGCTGCCTCCGGGAGGGAGTATCACCCCGAATACATGCATCCAACATACACACCAACCGGGCATGTGAGCCAAATGCATGGGTAAACACACACCGAACACACACACACACACACACATGCTCAGAGGGAGCCTGGCGGGATTGTAGCGTCTAACCCATCGGATGAACTCATTGGCAAATACAGCTGCTCACAGTCTGCAGACCAGGATTCCACCTATCTGTGTCCTCATAGCCATGGTGACAGGAATAGAAAACACGGACACACAGCTCTGCGGAATGGCACGTATCAAAACCAGAGGAAGTTTTGCCAAGCTGTCAAAAGATGTTTTACAAGTGTCAAGAGTAGCGCATAGCATTTTGATATCGGACTAAGCCGTGTCCTTCTGGGAGGCATTTAACCTTATTGTGACATGTGCGGCGATGAAATCATGCAGATTGATGTCATCTTCTTATTTCTATGCAGAGACAAGGAGGGTGGTGGTGGTGGGAGTGATAATGAATACTTGTTTTCAATGCCAGGCTACTGATTGTCCGGCGTGTTGATTGATTTTGCTACTCTGATACATGCACATTAGTATGCAAACGACATCGCTTGATCGCACACTTACAAGTTCTCGCAGCGCTCTCTGCGTCGTGCATTTTGTAGTGAGTTATGACCTCCGAGTAGACGCTGGCTCACACTCACAGATTTGTGTTTCACGGGAAAGGTTACACTTGTTCAAAATTCAGCACACGGGCTACTCGCAAAGAGTGTTCTCAATCTTTCCCACACGATGTCAGGTCCTCTCGTGTGGTTGTTAAAACAGCAGCAGTGTTTCTCTCTCCGTCGTGACCTGATGGAGGCTAAACTTAGCTACAGCTGCTCTGAGTGTGTTCGTCTGTGTGGACATGTGATGTGATGATGGATATCTGCTATAATGGCATGTGTGTGTGTGTGTGTGTGTGTGTGTGTGTGTGTGTGTGTGTGTGTGTGTGTGTGTGTGTGTGTGTGTGTGTGTGTGCGTGTGTTATTGCAGCATTCCTTCTTGAAACAGTTGGATTTGGAGGATCAAAGTGACTCTATGCACAAAGACGCCCCTGACTCACACCTAAAACCCACTAATACCTATTACATATGCACATAATATAAGAATATTACAGCTGGAAATATCAGGGGTGAACTGACGGAAAGACTCTCCGGGCCACATCTTCCATCACAGAGAACATGAAGTTTTAATTTGGTTTTGTCAGAGTTTTAGGGTATTTAACTTTGCCTGAATGGATCTTTTTATTTTTTTATTAATTAGCGCATGCATTATGTGACACTCTGTTTACTGTGAATCTCCTGACACCCTCAGGAAGAAAAGGAAGTCTCTGCCACGAAATAATCCCCATTGAACATCACCTTAAAAACTGTCAAGTCCCGTCGCCTGTCTTTGTTAGCTCATACAGCTGCCAACTTCACCAGCGACATGATATGTTCTCTTAACATGACAAGGAAACAACAGGAGTCTACAGCCACAATAGCGGCTCTGTGAGGGTGTTCTTACATGCAGATAAATGCTAAAGTCAGCATGCTAACAATGCTGCTTTTTTGGCAGGTATACATTTTTACTGTGTTCATGAGGTTAGCTTAAAACTTGCTAATCAGCTCTAAAAACAAAGTATAACTGAGGCTGAATGTCATTCTTTTTTCAGGAATTTGGTCTTAAACCAAAATATAGGACAAATTAAAATGTTTGACTGGATGATGGCGCTGCAGGAGAAGTTGAGAGTGGAGATAAAGTTAGAGGATATATCATCTGGGAACAATTTTGTACCAATCCATGTTGTAGATTTCTGGATATTTCAATGCATAAGTGAAACATTTCACTGGACAAGTGAGTAATTTGACCTGCAGCAGGTGCTGGAGGAAAAGTCAGAGGATCCCCAACGTTAGTACGATTCTTCCTTTGGGAACCTTTAATATCTGACCTTAACTTCATGGCAATACATCCAATAGATGTTGAGATATTTGAGTCTGGACCAAAGTAGTAGCGTAGTAGAGCCACGCTAGCATAGCTAAAGATGTTGCAAAGGTCTAATTACATAAAGCAAGTATTTTTAAAATGATTGGAGTAAATAAGAAAAACATAACATGTAACCGCTATATTGTCCTCTACTGTAATAGCAGATGTAGGCAGTAATGAATAGAACACTTTGGATTTTCAGAACCATCTTGTTTTATTGCAACATTTTCCTGAAGATACCAGTTTCTGGGAATTATATCAACAAAACAAGTAAAACGTTATATTCCCACTTCCAAAAACAAAAAATAATCGGTACAGTTGAACCTGAATCCCATCGCATTATTGCAAATTGTTACAACATTTAGAAATGAATAATTGAATAGAAAGCATCAGTATAAATCAGTGCTGAATAGTTGGAGTTTTGACAGAATGGGAAAAAAAGAGCAATCACATTCCTTAAATGCACATCAATTGTCAACAACTGTCGTTAACCAGCTACTTCACACTTAAAAATACCCCCAAAAACAAAACAAAAAAGCAAAGAATACGCTCAAGAATAAGCTGTTATTGCAACTCAACTCACTTACTCCTCAAAGTCCAAGTAGAGTGGAGTCTTTTCTGCAGCGGAAACAAGCCAGAATATCTCGCTTTATCTCGACGTCTTTTCACTTTTTTGTATAAATTGTGATTTAAGTTTGGATTTGTGATGAAACAATCTGGTACACATGGTAAGATAAATATAGATATATGCAGTGCTTTTAACCTATGAGGAGCACTGAAAGAAATGGACACCTGCTTCTTGGTGGTTTTGGTTAAACGCTGGACATTTTCTGCAGACGTTGGCTTCACACAAAGCTGTTTTCCGAACATGTTGGGATTAGTTTGTAGCCTGCTCAAGTCTTCGGTGGCAGTGGGCACGTCTGTGTCTGTGAAGATTGTCTGCCTTCGTCTCCGCCTGGCTGGGCATCCTGAAGGAAAGAGACAGATAAAGACACTGTGAGGGAGCTTTACTGTCTGCGGGTCTCAGAGCGGCTGACCCCTGAGAGACGGCGGGACGATGAGGAGAAGACCAGGTCACTGCATCCACTGATGCAGCCTCACGTATAAGATCTGGTTTCTCTCTGCACTTATCTCTATCTTGACCTTTTTCCATTTTCTGTTTCTTCTCTCTGTGTCCTGATCTCCCCTCGCCGTTCATTTCCATCTCAAAAACTTGAGTCGTACAAACACTTCTCAAGAGTCATCAGTCATCAGTGGATGAAGCCAAAGAGCTGCAGTTCTGCTGGTTAAGTGACGTTACACTAGAGCCCAGTTTTAAGTACAAGAGGCTAAGAGGGAAGCTGATAAGATGAAGCCTGGAACTCTTTGTTTAAAGCTTTAAAATGATACTAAAGTATGCTAGTTAGCTTAGCTGACCCTTCAAGTTGAAATAGCCTGCAGCTACGTACGAAAGATAAGAGATAAAATAAGATAATCCTTTATTAGTCCCACACTTGTTGTTGTGCTTTCCTTCACTTGTTTGTTTGTTTTGCAGTTGTGAGTAGCTCCTCTGTCGTCTTTGTGCATTGCATTGTGGGACAAATGGTGTCCATTTAAAGCACAGTCAGAAATCAGGCACATGTTGCATGCAACGGCTGACTTTTTAGAGTAATTGGATCCCTCTCCCAGTGTAAATACACTCTGTGAACCTGCTCAGAAATAGCATGTAGTATTATTTTTCTGCCTCAGAGAAACATGTTTTGAACTAGATCTTAAACCAGCCTCTCGTTTATCTCCCACGCACACCCACGTGGGATGGGCAGGGCCGAGCAGCACACAGTGTTTGGATATTGTGGTTTCTGTGTCCCGCTGAGAGTCTCAGCACAGACTGCCCCTCAATGCTCACACACATTTTCTAAAACAAACACACACACACACATAAAGAGTAAATATAGAGCCTGACTCAACCCGTCCTGCCCACACACAGAGGCATCAACACACACACACCGCTTGACCAAAACAAAGACACACAGCCCACAGTGACCCCCGGTGGCCAGCGTCGACCACTGCAAGTAGTTATTGTGGAGACGAGTCTCACTGATCCAGGATCTGTGACAAAGACATAATGACTAAAGTCTTGTTATGTTAGGATGTAAAGAAATGAACTGCTAAACTTCTAATTTTCCTCATTAGGGAGCTGTTTTACATTAATTTATTATGCTGAGGTAAAACATTTCTGCTTTGCACCAGGAACACGTTTTTCTTTAAATATGATTTTATATATATATGTATATATGTATATGTACCCTTTGTAGGTATCTAGCAGACAGATAGTTTTGGTGTAGATTAATAACTTCTATAGATATATATAGTGTGCAAAGAGCAGAAACAAGTTGTTAGTTTTGTCACTTTACAGCAAATGAGTTTAAACTTTTTCAGTTTGCATCTTTCCTGCAACTTCTCAATGACATGCAGGTTATCTGGATTGAACTCTAAATTCCCTCTTTTAGGTGAATATATTTGTCTAAATGTCTAATCTGACCCAGGATAAGTGGGTGTTGCAATAATCGGAGAGTTAACCTACAACTCTTTTGATAACTGATTCCTCTTTTACATAAGTGAAGGTTGTGAACACTGTTTGTGTAGACCTGTATTTGTAGAGCTGGATAGTTATTTACTGTTTTCACATCACTGGCTGGATTTGAATCCTTCACAAAGAAGCAGTGAGTCAGTTTGGGAACTCATCGTGTTGCTTCCTGGCTGACCCCGTCTGCACTGCTCAACCGTCAGAAGAGCTGCATCACATATTTCCATTTGAGCCGGGATGTTGAGGGATCCGCGGGACATTTTGTGTATCCAAATAATGATGACAAGAGATGCACAAGTTACCTGTTCATGAGACACACCTTCTGAACGTTACGATGGTCAGGTTGTTGACACTGTTTCACTTTAATAAGTAGATAAATATTCCTATTTAAACCCTACTGTATGGTTTTTGGGCAGGATCAATGGCATAACAATGTGTTAATACTGACTATTTTTTTTCTATTTTAAAGTTATGGGATGTTTTAAAAATTACTTTTAAAAGTTTTTATATAAGAAAATATTAGAAAAATATTAATACATTATTGTTGCTGGGGAACAACAAAAGTGTTGGTGTTTCTTTATAATTAAATACTTTATTGTTTCAGAGGTTTATGTTTTTAAATTGATGATTAGTAAGGTGGTCCATTGTTCATTTTCTGTCGAGTTACAGTTTATATTTAATGATTTTAATAAAGTATTGTGTAACTTGAAGTTTTAGTGCCACACATGGTTTGGCTCCTTTTCATCACTTCCTGTGGAAGGACTGTGAATAGGCTGCTGGTACCCTGTTTATGCCTTCTAATTATTCATTTTGTACTATTTAATTTAAAAAGCAGCATACTTACAGTGTAATTTAGTTTTAATCCCCTTGTTTCCTGTACTTCTTGTGCATAAGATGTACAACATATTTACGCTCTAATATGCAGACTGAAATCTCAAGAGATGCCGACTTTTTACATTTTCGTTATAGATTTTTCTCTGTTTTCATGCCATCCCCTTCTCTTGCCCGCCTCCTCGCCCGACCACAGGTCCCCAATTAATATAAGTCACGAGACTTTATTGCAATATACTGATGGATTTTAGTACTTCATGCACATTTGTGTACTGTATTTTTAATTTATCAAAAACAATTATATCAAACATAAGTAAAGTCACAAGAATAACATTTATTTTTTTTATTATTTTTTGGCAAACATTTCCTAATTTGATGTAATAACATCATATCTGGTTTTAATGAGGTCAAAAAGAAAATAGTATTTAAAGGAATACAATTTTTCAATAATCATTATTATTATTACACACAAAGCAACGAGGAAGGGGAAGTTCATACGACTATGGCCACCTACATGTTAGTCCTTGGTGACCCATCGTAGCTCACTCTTGACGTTCTGCAGCTCTGATAAGTTAACGGCCGGACCGGGCAGCTTCACCGCGCCCGGCAACGCCTTCTTCTCCTCTGGCGTCTGGGCGGCAGCGCAGGGCTGGTCTGGTGAATGAGCCTGAGGAAACATTGTTATTATTGTTATTATTGAAGCCTTATTTTAGGGTTTTAACTATTACTTTACTTCACGTCCCTTCTCCCTTCTCACTACTACTACATGCTGGCATCAGCAGCGCTCTGTTCTGTCCTGAAAAGCCAAAATGCCGTAACTAGTTAAGGAGTAGAATCTGACCTTTTGACTTTTTTTTACTTTATGGAATATTAACATGCTATAGAAGTGTTTAACTTAAGAGAAAACATTTTGCAAAACAGCAACAGAGCCTCCAAACGTTAAGCCTTTTGTCTTTCTTAACTTCCTCCTTTCTTTCGTTTACTTCTCTCACTATTGTCCCTCTCGGGTATCCGTAGAACAGCAGAAGTGCTTTGAGTAAAGATGGTAATGGTGATGAAAATAAAGCAGGAGTACATGGCGGTACACATTTGGAAAGAGTGTTATGTGGGTCAACGCATGCCTAAAATATTCCACTCAGACTACTTACTAACACTACTTATAATAGTAAGTAAGAAAATCTGGTGCTTCTGGTTTGCACACAAAAACTATTGTCACTTTTGATAAAGCTACAGAAACCTGCTGGTAAATGTATATGTGTGTGTGTGTGTGTGTGTGTGTGTGTGTGTATCTCCTGTGTTGTCTCACCTCTTCTGTGTCTACTGTCTCCTCTCTCCTCTTGACAGGATGTCCCGCCCCTGGACGCAGAGCTCCCATCGGGATGTTCAAATTAGCCTGACGGACGGCAAGAAGAGCCAATGAGATGCTTTCAACACTTTAAACAAATTCCCTGTCTGTGCGTCTCTGCATGTGTGTGTGTGTTTTATTTGTAAGCCTACACCTGTTTCCTCAAAACCCCTTGTTTTGATTTTGGCCACGACTTCCTGTCACCAACGACGTTGTGTCTTTATGAAAAGTGGGACACACACACACACACAAACACACACACACACACACACACATAGCTCAGCGATCTGCCTGCTAACTCGATGTTAAACTGCTGCCTGCCCGACGTCCTGTCACCTGGATTTGATGCGTGTCATTTTGTTTTTTGCATTGTACTGTATTGTATTGTAAATATGCTCATATTGTACAGCTGTACAGAGAGGGAGTGTGTTGTGTTTCACAGAGGTTTTATTTATTTTTTTCCAGACATTGAGGTTTAAAGTTCTGGGAGAAATCGCCTCATTCGCAGCATGTTTGCTCAGAGTGGTAATATCTGTAATGTTGCTTTGGCTGGGGTTGTTTACTGTCTCATGCTTAGCCTGCTGTCGGCAATCATTTTCTGACATTCCAACCAAAGGTTAAAGGAATATTTCACCATAATTGTAGTTTGACATTTTGGGAAACACTGTTGTTTGCTTTCTTGTCGAGAGAGGGATGAAAAGACCGATACCAGTGTGGGTCTTTTAAGTGATGCTAGGGCCAGGATTAGCTTAGCTTAGCTTAGCATACAGGCGGAAGCAGTTGACCTGGCGTTGTCCAAACATTTATGGAATTCTAGCAGCACCTTTAATTAATACGTTATAAGTTGTTTGTTGGATCCGTACGTGGACACAACATTTTTTAAGGCTAGTTGTTTCTGCTTGCATCCAGTCTTTATGCTAAGCTATAAGCTAATGTCTTCTGGCTGTAGTGTATGAGAGTGCTATTAATTTTCTTATTTAACTCTCCGCAAGAAAATGTATTCCCAAAATGTTCCTTTAACTCTGTCCAACAACTGAAATAGCCCTCGTGTTGTAGTTCCATCTGCGCCTCACTGCCAGGCGGCAACCTCCGTGTCTGCTGAGTGAAGCCGATGCAGAAGTGTCTTAAAACTTGCATTCTCTCGACTGACCAGCAGGGGGCGACTCCTCCGGTTGCAAAAAGAAGTCCGATTGTATGGAAGTCTATGAGAAAATGACTCTACTTCTCTCTTGATTTATTACCTCAGTAAACATTGTAAACATGAGTTTATGGTCTCAATCTCTAGTTTCAAGTCTTCTTCAATACAGCATGATGTTCATTTCGGAAATTAGGGTCCGTTTAGAGTCAGATAGACCGTAAAGCGGAATATGCTTTATGGCGGTCTTACGGCGTCTTAACGTCACTCCTCCACATTCTAAATATGGTAACTTCCATTTATTGGTTGAAAAAACAACAACATGGCGACAGCCGTAATCCAAGATGGCCACCGACGAAATCGCTGAACTCAAGGCTTCAAAACGGCAGTCCACAAAACAATGGGTGACGTCACGATGACTACGTCCACTAAAGTCTAAGCTCCCTGCATAACTAAAGGACCGTATACCAGTGTGTTTGCAAGCTTAAGTTCTTTAAGAGGCAGTCAAGAGATACCACAGTTGGAGGAAGTAAATCTAAAGAAAGAAACTTTTCATGCACACTAATGATTCAACTCTGCTTCCTTACCTTCTGTGCATATCAATATAGTGACGTTATATCAGAGAAGGCGATATTGGACTTTAGGATCCACACTGGAAACGTTTGGGCACTAAATGTTTCAATTGTTTGGAGGAAATGTAACGGACCTTTTATTGCTTGGAGCTATTAAAAAGATGGCACGGCTATTAACCTGGGAGGAGGCTGAGATGGAACCACAGAGAGTAACTGTCTGTGTGTCGATCGATCAATCAATGTTGAAGGTGAACTGCGTCTTTAGAGCTGACCTCCTGAGGAGCGTCTATAAAAGGATGGGAAACGTAAAGACCAGCAGGGGAGCGGAGGAAATCTTTCTCTCAGTCAATCAATGCAAGATTTGTCCCTGACGTCTAAAAGCAGTCCCGCTGCTGCAGTGCCCTCGAGCAAGACGCTAAAGCAAGATTATAATTTCCCTTCATTGATCAGAGAAATGTTCTTTTCCAGCTCGAATATAAAATTCAGACGGACTGTGACTTGACTGTTTGTTGGGGTACATTAGTCGACTCTAACTGCCGTGTTGGCAGCGACTCAAGTCAGTTTGGTGGTTGTTTTCTATTTGATCGTTGTTGGATATAAAACACAGGGTGTTTACATCAGATCCAAGCTCTTAAATGTTGGATTTAGCAGTAACAATAATGATTGATTTTCACACTGTGCTGATTAAATGTTTGGAAAATCAATATAACAACGATATGGTATGCTTTTGAAAATGTTGAAAGATTTAAAAAAAAGTTTTTTTTTAAAAGAAGATATCTATTATTCATAATGTAAATCTGTACTGCTGTTCTTATTTGTGATGAACTTAAACTGATGGTGGAGTGCTGAGACGAGTAACCTCATGTTTGTACTGTACTGGTGTTTAAAATAGTCCTCTGTCCAGATGTCTGTCCCATGGTTAGACGTGAAAATGAGCACAAAGAGAAGAGAGAGAGAGAGAGAGAGAGAGAGAGAGAGAGGATGGAAGAAACCCTCTCTGACATGCACGCACAAAGCCATTACTACACCAACGCAGACACATTTACAAAGATACAGCGATACAGACAACTCCTCATCCTTTGCCTCGCTACAACTCTGCACTAACAAAGCCTTGATACTGTATTATGCACAGTCTGAACTCTGTATTTGCCTTTACCAATAAATACTTTAATGTGGAAGCATCTGTCTTCTTTATTTTTTTAACAGGATGAAGAGTTACGATTTGGTTGAAATCTCTTGCTTGTCTTGTTTTCTTGTTGTAAATAAAACTAAGACATGGTTGTTGTTGTTTTATTAAAATAAAAGTTTCACACACAACCACAGCTTATTGTGCACACAGATGAAGATATTTTACCTGAAGGGCCTTCACGTTGGACGAAGGTTTGGACATTATCCTCCCGGTAAATCCACTCACCTGGAGGAAGCACAGATCACAGACATTCAGCTGTGTGTGTGTGTGTGTGTGTGTGTGTGTGTGTGTGTGTGTGTGTGTGTGTGTGTGTGTGTGTGTGTGTGTGTGTGTGTGTGTGTGTGTGTGTTGGGGGCACTGGGACTCTGTTTCTGTGGGTTTAAAGGGCCGGGATAGCATTTCAGTTGCTTAGCGACTCTCCCAGAGAGAAGCAGGTAGAGGAACTGTTCTCTGAATCATTCATGAGAGGGGAATGTCAAAATAAAAGTGCGACAGTGCCTCAATTTTAGCAAGTGTGTGAGAGAGAACCTTTGCATTGAGTAGAGTGATATCATCAATTCAAATCCCAACAAACCACATAAACTCTAATCATGGGATGATTGCATGTTACATATTGTTAAAGTTTACAGCATTTTATTATTAAACTTAGGGAAAGGTCTAACTGAAACAGCACTCTGTCCCAAACCTTAATCCGAGTGCTTAAACCTGAAGTGCATATTTTAAGGCCCTTTTGCAAAATCCACGTTTTAAAATGAATCAGCTGGAAACAGAATTTGTCCATCTCTGTCTGTTCAAGGACCCATTGTTTCAAAAGTTACTTTATTTTGAGGCAGTGAGGTCTTTAACTCTAGGTTTTTGTTGAGGTTACTCCTCTCCTGCAAAAATGATATAAGCTAAATGATCTTCAGCATTAAAATAGTAAAATATAACAATCCCACAGAAGGTATTTGAATCAGCTATTAGAAATAAACAAAACGTTGTCCCTCTCTCCCTCATTTCACCTCAGCCCGCTTTCTGTTATTTTCTACTGCCTCCCTCCCTCTTGAATGTTTCACAGATCAACACTGACCCAAGTGGTTCCCAATCGTAGAAGTTTCCACGGCCTATTTATCTTATCTACGAGTGGCTCAGAGCAGAGGACCACAGAAACAGGGTCCCCGGCTCTCTCCGGCTGCTGCTGCGTTCAATGGCAGCACTTGGACACCGTTACTAGGGTGCTGTTTATGCAACAACATAGAGCAAGAGCTTTGCTGTCCTTGACATGAGAGTAAAAGCCTGGACACCCCAAAATACACAACCACACACACACACACACGTGCTTACACAACGGTATTTATGTTGGCCATGAGTAGCAGCTGCCCTCCTGACGCCACGCTGCAAAGCCTCACGAGCCCTTTCTTTCTCTCTCTCTCTCTCTCTCTCTCTCTCTCTCTCTCTCACACACACATGCTCAAAACCACAGGTATAATTATTCCTTATACTTTGAATTATTTAAATCTTCAATATTTGTGTGCAGACACCTAACAAAAAGGCTCTTTGAGGTAGGCCTATACGTGCACGTGTTTCAGAGCCTGACGGTATTTCTGGAATATCAACAAGAGCTGCAGCCGCACAAACGGCAGCACGAATGAATCACTAAAGAACTATGTTTTATTTTGCTTTACTAACAAGGACATTTTTTGTTGAGAGTGAAATATCTTCACAACTATCTTATCAATTGCTGTGAAATTCCCTAGAGGACACATTCTAACTTTGGTGATCCCTTACCTTTTCATCTAGCACCATTATCAGGTCAGAATGTGTCCAATACTTGCTTTGTGTCTGTCCTAATTAGCAAGTGTTAGCATGCTAACAGGCTAAACTAAGACGGAGAACCTAAATATAATCTGGTAAACATCAGCATGTTCACGTTGTCATTAGCATGTAAGTATCTTAAAGTTAGCTTCCTAAAGTTAGCCTTTATCTTAAAGCACTGCTTATATGATGCTAACATGACTTTGTTTTCTTATTGTCAAAAATTCGAAGCAAAACCAGAAATTAATTTGTCCTACTAGCAAGTACATATTATATATATCAAGGTCAACATTTTGGGAAGCTTATTCTCTTTCTTGCCAAAATAGATAGAAGCCACAGCCACTAGGCTATTGGCTTAGCTTAGCTTAGCATAAAGACTGTAGGCAGAAGAAAACTGCTAGCCGAGCATTGCCGGTGTTTGCTAAGCTAAGCTAATCATCTCCTGACTTCACGCTCAGCATGCAGACATGAAAGTGGTGCCATTCTAAAAGCAATGTTAAAATGTTGAACTACTTTTTGGGGCTGGAAGGAAATGTTGGAAAACACTGAAAGACACACTAATCCATTGTTGGTTGCGATCTTTTCATTACATTTGTTGACAATAAAAGAAATATAGAATATTGCCAGCTACTCTTAACGTATACAACGTATATATTGGACTAGATCAATGCTTTTTTAAATGTTTCGAATAAAAGCAGACCCAAATAACAGTTCAACTTAATCGCCCCATTGCTAAACAATGAGTCTTCCTGCAGGTTATTGGAAACTTCCAGACTGTCACTCATAAAAAGTACAAAATGCTAAAAGAGAACCACAGTATTGACCTAAACCTGCCATTCAAACACACATAAACAAAGCAGAACTAACTTACCTGTTGAGGACACAACACTGTATTGTCTAATGCTTGACTTTAGGACTTCTCTCGCTTTGTTCACTTACACTTTCTATCCATCTCTCACACACTAGTTTCCTCTCTGCCCTCCATCTCTTTCATTATCTTTGTCCTTTCTTCTTCTCTCCGCCCTCTATCTCTCTCTCTCTCTCTCACCCTGCCTCGTAAGTGGTGGAAGGATTCCTCTCATATCTGGGATTTGTTCACTCTATAAATAGAAGAGTGATACACAGAAGGGACCTGCTTTCTATCCACACACACTCTTCGACACACATGGACACGCAGAGCGACCGACCAAGACATTGTCAAACAGTATCACCGGACAGTTGGATCTCTTGACTTTTAACATATTTTTAAGGTTTATAAACTACAGTTACAGTGTAATGTTATCTGCAAGACCAAACTTTATAAGAAAATGTTAAGGTTTTTAAGCCTTAATTAGAGTAAGGTGCTTTGGTGAGGGAAATAATTTAACGGCTGCACCAAACTTCATTCAAAAAAGGAACATTTAAGCATGAAACACTCAAACATATAACTGTGTGTTTATCTGGTATTCACACATATTCATAATGATGAGTACGGCCCCAGATTTGAACATATTCTTAGGCTATTCAAGCTATAATTACAGCAAAACTCTCCAGTGAGGGAAATACTCAAACTCTTAAACTAAACTTCATTCAAAAAATGGAACATTTAAGCATTTAAAAACACGAAACTGTCTCTTATGGTACACTCACAAATGTTTATAAGGACATGTATGGGATTTCTCTTTTTGCAGCATCTTCAACAAACCCTGACACTCCAGTCCTCAAAACACTTCACCCAATCTTAGTGACTAAAATGGCACTGCCCTATATTTCAGCTGTGACACTCACTCCAACACACACACACACACACACACACACACACACACACACACACACACACACACACACAAGTGCTTATGCTGGTATGTCTACATTTACACACATCGACGGGCTCAGAGGGGAACTGTGATCTCACAGATTTAAAGGTGTGGGCATGTGTGTGTGTGTGTGTGTGTGTGTGTGTGTGTGTGTGTGCGTGTGCGTGTGCTCTCTTACCTCCTGCCGTGCGTGGCTGGTCTGCCCTGCCTGCGCTCTCTCTGAGGTCCTCTTCGGCTACCTGACCTGTTTCCGCTCGTCCTGATTGGCTCGGAGAGACTTGAAACTCCTCCCAGAGAGGAATCCGACCCATCAGGAGAGAAGTAGAATGAGTTTTCAGCCTGTGTGTGTGTGTGTGTGTGTGTGTGTGTGTGTGTGTGTGTGTGAGTGTTGCTCTATATAGATGTGTTTTCTCATATGTTGAAAGTCTTTTGGAGTGTGTGTTTCAACCTACCTTTACTCTCAGGATTCCACTCAACTTCTCCTCAGATGGAGTTGTCCACTTTCATGGCATCAAACCACACTGATCCTATGAAACTAATCTATTGTGTGGCCAGGTAGTAAAATGAACCGACTCAAACTGTAGGCTCGTTATATATTTCAGAATATGCAAATAAGAAACACACACAGACATCTGTTGGGAAGGACAACCCTTACCTGTCACAGAAAACAACGTCATTACTGACAACATGCTACAGCTAAATGGTCTGCTATTGAATCTATGTAGCTGAAGTTTAGCAGTGAGCCAAACTTCATGTAGAAAACAGCAACATATGAAGGTAGAAGCTGAAGTTTGCAGGTGGGTCTGAGGGTGTTCTAGCATTAGATTTAATGGGTGTTTTTTTGTGCACTTCCTCAGGATGCAGAGACGTTTTCGCTTGAAGTCAAACAGCAAACCTACAGGAGGATCTGGGCAGAATATAACGGAGCTTGCATGTGTAGTCTGTACACTGCACATGATGGCAATTTGAAGATGACGGGGGACAAATGCACATGCAGACTGGGAGAGATGGGGAGTCAGGGGTCCATGAGGATTTAGCCAAAATTACTTTTATATATTGCTACACGGTTTATACTCACCTCTTATCAGTAACAAGTACAGTGTATTTACTAAGTCATTGTATATTGTCATTGTTCTTTTTCTCCTTTTCTTTTGAAGCACCTTGAGCTTTTCCACATCATTTAATTTAGCAGTTTAAATGACAACAAAGATACCAAAACTCGCATGTATTCTCAGTACCTACATGTGATCGTTGTTGTATTTCAATGAGAGTCAAACTTGTCCTCAATGAGCTTTTTTAGGACTTCAGTTAAAGTTTGGGAGAGCTCATGTAGGGACGTGAGCTGTAGGTTTGGCGCTAAAAATGAGATTAGAATTTAAATTAGGTAATAAAAAATTGAGGCATGCCGTGATAATAATGATGAGTCCCCCCTCTGAGGAGTGATTGCCTTCACCAGAAGTCAGATGATAGTCGTTGCTGTCTGACAGTTTGTCTCTCTTGTCCACAGGCAGCTGTTTAGTTGGCAGGAAGTGGCAAGTTGGAGGCCACATGTACATGAGGGCATCTGCCCTGTTCGTCTGCTCAAGATGCTCATGCTGCTCCATCATCACCGAGAGAAGCCACAAATGTTTCGCCGTCAGGGTGAGCAGTTGCCTGACTCACTGATAATTGGTAAACAGATTTGGTTACGGTGTCTACATGTTTGTAGAGTACATGAGTGGAGGAACACAATTGTTAGTGGGAAGAATTAACCTTTAACCTCACATGGCCACAGAAAATCCCTCCTATAAAAAAGGGACTTTCTAACATTTACAGTGTGATTAAAACATGAATAGTGACAAGCCAGAGGCTCCGTGTGACACTGAGTTGTGGCAATATGGATGTGAAATGCATCAACACACAGTGTTTTATCCACAAGCAGTTTTATGTTCCCTCGCTTACATTTATGGCTTAATGAGTCAGACTGGGAGCTTGTTTCCTCGTTGCATCTGAGTCACACCATCGACATTTATTGGTGTCCTTTTACCCTCCTGGCCTTTGGTAGGATGAAATCCAATATCCAGACTCACACTTTCATTTTTTTACCGCTGCAGCTCAGCCGAAGTAGCTCCGCAAACCCTGATCAATTATCCTGCTCTCCATTTTAAGGGGCTACTGCTGCCTTTAGGTTCTCGTGGTAAAGTCAAGCTGCACATGACTCACAAAAGCCATTGAGGCATTCGAAGGGAACAGAAACAGAGAGTAATGATATACTGTGAAATAAAACACATAGAAATTACAAACAGAGAGAATATGTGATGATAAAATACATAATTGCGATTGAAGTTTACTTTGTGACGCAACTTGCTGCTTGAAACAGATACAAAAGCGACTTCATTTACCAAACTTGCTATTTTAAATGCACAACCCAGGGAGATTCCTCTCTCCACAAAGACACGTACATCAACTCATCTTTCATGTATTTTACGTTGAATTTGTACTGTAATGATAATACTTTATATCAATGCAGTAGAATACAATGTAAAGAGGAAGTTTAAATGTTCAGATTTAAGATTTTATTGATATTCATAAAATGGGAAAGCATTTTATTCATCTCGAGGGAAATTGCAGTGCAGCAGTTTCAACACAAAGTAGGAAGAGGGCAAATATTAAAAGTCTAAGATAACAAAAATATAAAGGCTGAATCTGAATGGTTATGCTTAATATAAATACATTAAAACGGGTTAAAACTACCGGCCCAAATCCTATTTCTTAGAAGGGAAGTGCTCTAGTTCAACACGCGGTGGCGGTAGCGCTCCATCTGATTGATATTTAGCATTAAATAAAGAGACAGAAGAAGAACTGCTACCCGGAAGTTGATCGCACGGTGCTGACTGTCCTTTTCCATTTAGAGCTTCGAGCATCTCCGCTTTCCTTAACGTTTAATTTAAAATGTTAATATTATTTTAAACATGCGTAACCGCGGATAGCTCCGTGACAAAGAGCAGGCGAGACGGAGAGTGATGGAGACGGTGCAGGTCGGTTCATTGTGTCCACGGAGAGTCCGCCTCTGATGCACCATGATCCCGGTGCCTCTGCTGGTATGTGTGATGGGAGGCTGGTGCGCCGTCTACCTCACCGACACACTGCTGAAGGTGATTATGTCTTTGTTTGGAGTGTTAAATAAAATGTCAGCTAGCTAACAAACATACAGGGAGAAATCCATCCGCTTCATTAGTCGGTGGGTGTTACAATGGACCATAACAGACTGTTAGGATGAGGTTTAAGGCTGTAATTCACACGTTTCTTCACCTGCAGAAACCGTTTTCTGCTATTTATATAATATATATTATTATATATATATATATATATATATATATATCCATATGTATATATAATATTAAATACCACAGGTTTGTATTTTTAGATTAAACAATTAGAGACACAAAAGAAACCTTGTGCAGCACAGTTTACATTTAAAATGTAAACTGAAAATATTACATCATTTTTTATCAATAATTTAAGTGGATTTTTATTAAAATGTTAGCTAAAAACTCTCCGGACCAGCAAAAACTCCTGTTAAATTAGCTTACATTTCAAAATAAATGTTTACGACTTAAGTTGACCTTTTTAAATTAATATTTTTTAAATAAAAATATACCATTATAAGAAACGCTAGCGATGCCAAATGTATGTAATCAAGAGAAAGTGTGGATACTAAAACCGTCAATCACAACTAAAGCACAGAAATATAGCCTACCAGTATATATGTAATCAATTCACAAGCAGCTACTTGCAGTATAATTCCATAATCAACATATCAGAATCGTATTTATTGCCAAGAAGCTATTCACATAACAGGAATTTGCATCGGTGCATCGCAATAAACGGAGTAAGAGGAGATTTAAAAATACACAAACAAATAAGCTTGTGTTTACAATATATCATTAACAGATACTTTAAACTGTCAATAACATCAGTGTTGTCATGAATCCAGTGTCGCTCACTGAACTCCAGGAGTGCATTGACTTTGGTTTTTTTTCCACCCTTTGATGACATTTTTCTACTTTTCTCCCACAGTTGTCGTCGACACACCGGATCAGGTACGAGTCGTGGTTGGCGAGTCGAGGGCTGATGTTGTCTCCTTTCCACGTGAGATGGCAGACCACCATGTTCAACCGGCTGTTTGCGTACTGCGCCCGCATCAACCCCCGAGCACAGTACCTGTGGTGAGCACGCTTAACCCGAACTGTTCCTGTAATCTTCCTGCTCTTAAAGGTAAACGCCGTTGTTTTTGGGAAGATTTCCAGGTTGGTAAATATGATGATCCATGTTCTGCAGCATGTGCCAAAAAACAACTTGTTCTGAGGGAGATTGAGACATTTGTAAACTGTGTTATCTTCTTGTCTGGTCAAAAGGCTAAATTGCTAAATATCCTTTCAGTCCTGCAGGTTTGGCTTCTTGATGTACATCCACTTACATTATTAATGTAGTATAATCAATTACTGTCAGTTAGTCCGGCCAAATGGAGAAGATTGCCCCGTTTAATCTTTATTTATGTCTTCCAGGTTCAACAGTGGTCTGGTGTTCGGTGTCGTTGCCATGCTGGGCTCCGTGGTGCTGCTGACAAAGACGCTGCAGCAGACGCTCGCTCAGATGACCTCGGACGACCCTCGGATGGGGGGTCAGCAGGCCCTGCAGGTGGTGGTGAGTACGCACCTGGGCGGGTTTGCAAAGCGTTGTGTCTCTCTGTCGTCAGTGAGCCGGGCCACAGATGAACCGTTCGGAGCATTAATGTCCTTGAACGTTCACACGAAGCCTGCGATATTGAGGGGGCGAAACAACGGCCCCCATTATGAGAAGGGCACTTATTTAGCATTTTCACTTTTTTTTTTTTATTAAGTGAGGTGTCAAATAGCCGCGCTTTAATGCGAGCGCCGTCCCCCAGCGGACCACGGCAGGTGATTCATGGGAAGCCATTAGTCGGCCATTTATAACCGAGTGTTCAGCCCGGGGGAGGAAAAGCACCGCACGGCCGGCGGAGGAGCAAAAAATGCAGACCGCACAGAAAAGCACCGCTTCAGCGAAACATGAAACAATTAATATGACGAGTGGGGAGGAAGATTAAAGACGTCTTTGTGATGTCAGTGTTTGCCGAGTGTGCAGTGCAGATACAGAACGTCGTAGTTTAATTAAATGTCCTACAAAGGGATTCAAATGCACATAGAAATCAGATCAAAAGAGGCGAGAAGTTGTTTTATTTAACTCCGACTGTGTTTGTGTGTCAGTCACAGTTTTGTGCTGATTCTCTTTTTTTGGGGGGTTTTTTCGGCCGTGTCTTTAGATCCCTGGTGTCAATCTGCCCACCAGTCAGCTGGCCTACTTCTTCATCGCCCTGCTGCTCAGCGGAGTTATACATGAGCTGGGCCACGCTGTGGCAGCACTGAGGTAAAACACACACACACACACACACTAGATATTCTCTATTTAATTCAAGATGCTTCATATTTTTCAACCTGGTTTGGTGTCAACCTGTCCCTTATGTTGGTGCTTCACTGAACATTTCTAAATATCTGTGTTTGATTCTGAGCATATGGCTCATTTAACCAGACCTTCATCTTTTAGCATCTGATGTTTAAGGACTCTAAAAATGTGGCGTCAAACATGAAATAATCCAGATTTAATAAGCAACAAAGTTACACACAGAGACCTCTAAAAGACGAACGTGTTGATGTCGGATCCCATCACTCATAGCGAGACGTTTTCAGGGGCTTTAATGTTTTGTCTTTCTCTCCCCGGCAGGGAGCAAGTCCGAGTAAACGGCTTCGGCATATTCGTGTTCGTGGTTTATCCCGGGGCGTTCGTGGACCTCTTCACCACGCACCTCAGCATCATATCGCCCACTCAGCAGCTCCGCATCTTCTGTGCCGGTGAGACTTTGCATCCAGGGATGTTTTTGATCGCTCCTTATGGCGGGGATGATTATTGTGCCGGCTAATGTGATCACAGCTATTAATCACAGTTATTACAGGCGTTTTATTCAATGTTTTTGCCGGTGAAGGTCGCCCTGACATCATTTTGTTTCTGAACGCCAGACAGCTGCTTCACATCAAATCATTTCACTCTGCAATTAAGGGAATTAGATATTAATAAACTGATTGGTGGAGCTGGCAGTTATTCACGCATGAGTGTGTCTGATGTCCCGTACGGGCCACCGTAGGAGGCAGATTATTTTCACTGCAGTATACCTTCAATGTTCCTCCAACTGTCTGAAATCAAAACCCCAGTAAAATAATGGAATGATCTTCACTCCAGTCGTGTCAATCAGCTGTCCAACGCTTTAATGCAAATGCAACATGACCGAGGTGGTTCTCTGTGCCGTCGGGGCCTTCAGAGGGCAGTGAAGAGCTTCTGTGAGACCATCTGCATTCTCTTAACTCGATGCAAAGTCCTCCAGGCTTTTCCTTTTCCTCAATGTGACAAGAAAATCAGTCCGGTGGTGACTGCAGGCACCAAACTGAGCCGTCCGATCGAGCGGTCTGACGCAGCAGAGAGGGACGGATGCTATTCCCATCAGGGGAGCGGTGACATAACGGCGTGCTGTGTTTATTTTTCTGTCTCTCTCGGTGCGCAGGAGGGGTTCTCTCTCAGAACATGTTTATTATTTATTCCTGGAAAGAGAGGTGGTGCAACTTTAATAGTTTGTTTACTGTTTACTCACCCTTTAGGTCTGAAATTTAAGTCTTCTAAAGCAAGATTTCCCCAAGAGAAACCCATTTCCTCCAGCTATCCTCCGCTCTTCTCTTCCTGACGTTGTGTGGCCTGCTGCTTGATGCCTCCATGCTGTCACCGTGTTTGAGTAATGGCTTTGCATGTTTTGTATGTTTAAGGAAATAAGATCTAAGCCATGAGACATGTCCTCACATGGTTTCTGTGGATGAATGTGTCCTTATGCACGGTATAGACGGATATTCTTAGTGCGCAGCGGCTACTGTTTTGCCACGACGTCCTACAGTGTGTGGAGTTCACGGTTATATTTGACAAGTTTAAATCCTTTGTTTTGCCCCTTTGTGCTTTGGACATTTCCGGAATAATAATCTTTCAATAACGAGACAATTTAAGAGAGTTAAAGTAAAATGTTTCTGTTTTCTTTCTCCAGGAGTGTGGCACAACTTTGTTCTGTGTGTGGCAGCGTTAGCCTTCCTCTTCCTGTTGCCCTTCTTACTGTTTCCTGTGTACTCCACCGGCGGCGGGGCGCTGGTCACCGAGGTCGTCCAGGTCAGTGCAGCAGGATTTAAAATGTGTGAATCCTTTTATCTAAATGTTGAGCCTAGTGGGTCACATTTACATTTACTCTGTGAGGAACAAAATGTAAAATCATTACTTAGTGACGTAGTTTTCCGATGTCGCAGTAATTAATAACCTTTATTTATGTCATGTGCTCCCTACACATTCATAAAACCCTCAAAGTATGTCCCTTGGACTCGTTTCTACATCTGCCTGTGTCTTTGGAGCAGGGCTCTGCAGCTGACGGTCCCCGGGGTCTGGCCATCGGGGACATAGTGACCGGGCTGGAGGACTGTCCTGTCAGGGGAGTGGAGGACTGGAGCAGCTGCCTTACTCACCTCTCTCACACCCCACAGACCGGGTACTGTGTCCCCGGCGCCAGCCTGCAGCCCAGCTGGGCCCACGGTCGAGGTGAGTGTGCAGTTCTTACAGCGATGGCACCCGACGGTTCTGTCAAAGTACAAACAAGACGAGTGTGATTCAGTCAAGAGTCAGCACTTTGATTTTGTTAATTCAATAACATCTCACTGTAATAAATGTAAGAAACATAACTCGTCTCTTGCTTTAACGTATAGTTTGTGAGTTGAATCAGATCAAACCCACAGAGCAGCAGCGGGAGCTGTGATTGGCCAGCTGTAAGCTGGAGTCATGTGTGAGGTCAGAGCTCAACAGCTGGCCAATCAGAGCTCCTGTTGCTTCTCTGTGGTCCTCAACTATTCCAGTGGCAGACTTTCATCTGTATCAAAATACCATCGTTTCCTGTGGAGCTAGTCACTTATGTCATGAAGTGTGTGATGCTCTGTCCTTGTCCAATCATCTCGTACGAGTGCATTTGCCAACAAACATCCATCTTTTACTTTGCAGCCTCCATTCATCCCTTTTTGTTATTCTTTCCTATTTCTTAGCTTTCAAGCGTTTGGATGGAACGATGGACTGCTGCAGCAACAACAGCCTGACAGACCTCTGTTTCTCTTACATGAGACCTCCGGGCAAGAACAGCAGAGAGAGAGAGGTGACACACACACACACACACACACACACACATTCAGACAGGCTGGGACTTTTTGTGACGGCTTCATCATGTGAGCATGTTTCCAACCAGACGGTCAAGCACATTTATATTTCTTCCTTTTATTCAATTCACTTCCATTTCCTTCCCATTTTGTGCCACGGTGTTTGCTACTACATGAGTTAAGTTCACAACGAATGATGCACGAAATCAGATTTCAACATTGTAGTGTTAAAAGATAAACATAGCATCTTAATACTGGAGATATAAGGAGGACGGGGTAGCACACATCACCAAGGGGCAAATGGATGTATGTGGCTCCCTCTCATGCTTTCCTCCTGTGCCCCTGTGGCTGCAGTACGCCTGCATGCCGGTGCGTAAGATGGTGTCGGGGACGCAGGTGTGTCGCACCGACGCCGACTGCGTCGACGGGCACGCCCACGTTGACGGCATTTGCGTCACCCCGTCTCTGGAGAACCAGACGCGCTTCATCCGCGTCACACACCCGCCCAACACACACATGCTGTTCGTGGGGTATTCGCCGCACCTGCAGTACGCCGGTACGTTTGTTTTATGAAGATGTAGAAGTGTATTAAATGTATGATAGAAATACCTACTGTAAAGTTCTATATCATATTTGATTCTTGTAATTCCAGTGTAAGAGTTGCAACGAGATACTTTTTCACTCCTAGAAGGAGACGTGAGCTTCGTATAATCGGTGTTTACAGTGTTGAGCTGACTCCCCGGTCGTTAAGTGTCTTGCATTAAAGGGGCAGGAAGAGGCTTGTTGTCTTGAGTGTTGAATGGATCAGCTCGTTCTATGACCACGCGTTTGTCTTTCCACAGTGAGTCTGACCAACTTCATCCCGCGCTTCGGTTTCCTCCACCTGGATCTGCCCGTCTTCTTGGAGACCTTCTGCAAGTATCCTTCCATGTTTAAGAGGGCTGATGGATGTAAGAGGAGTTGACTGACTCAACATCGGAACAAACAATGTTAAAGGATAGAAGGGTAATACACGCCCTTGGTTGGCAGAGCACCATCTGTTCTGTCTAAATGATGAATATTTTACCCTTCAAACTGGTGATGAAGCATTAAGATGAACGTAGTCTGGTGTCTGTTATTTCTACATAAAAGTCCCCTTTTTAACATCTCATCATTTTGCTCCACAGTCAGCAGACCCGATGAACTTCACAAGTCTGATTGCTGCGACTCAGAGCAGGGATTTAACCCTTCGCTGCATAGATGTGGACTTTTCTGATTGCAGTACTGCTGCATTCACTGCCGTTACTGTTTTTATACGCATATTCTTTTGTGTCTGGTGGGATAGAAGCTACTGAAGCTGGAGCAGCAAAACCCCCAGCATTGTCTAAACATTCAGTGTGTGTGTGATGTGTCATAGATGAAGGATGAACTTCATACAGTAGTACCTTCCTTAACCCTCCCGTCTCTCAGATATGTGGTGTCCCTCTCCGGCGCCTTAGCCGTGGTGAACTCCGTGCCGTGCTTCGCTCTCGACGGCCAGTGGATGCTGAACGCCCTGCTGGAGGCCACGCTGGTCACGGTGGTAACGGACCGCCAAAAGCGCGAGCTGATTGGTTTCTTCCTGCTGCTGGCGGGCAGCGCCCTGCTGGCAGCCAACGTGGCGCTGGGCCTGTGGATGGTCACGGCGCGGTAGCCACAGCGGTGACAAAAAACCGAAATGAGTAATCCCCCGTGTGGACTGACAGTTGTTCTCTTCAGGATGCGTTTCGACACGCGTGGACCATCTAACTGTGAACATTACAGGGAGCAGACTGCATTACCCAGCAGTGCCACCCGAGCAGAACATCACTCTGCCTCTAAGGCTTTACTGGACCACCAGGGAAAACAATAACCAACCTTCTTCCACCTTGTTGCCGCCATATTTACTCAGAAAGCACATACACAAATAAATAATGCACTTACCGCAAAGCACTGTCCTGTGACTGTTTGCAAAGGCTGCACATCCTTTCCAAATGTTAATACCTGTGATGTGTTGACAGTTTGAGGGAAAGCCGTCTTGTGGTTGTTAACAAAGATGCCATATTTTGCTGTAGACGCGCCGCTCGTCTCGGCCTCGGTGTGCTGCAGAGAGATGCTCACGTAGGTTAGACGGGTCAGAGAAGAGATGTTTGAAAAGCCTTACAGTTATTGGCAAATGCATGGGGACACCTCGGATCTCTACGACAAATGTACTACCTACTATTGATGTGACAGAAACTAGCTTCTTATACGTGTGTGCATTCATTAGTTAATGAAGATGACTCCGCCAACATTTTGTAATATCGAACAAATGTTTAAAGGCGGGCGGTCCCGTTTGGAAGTGAAACAGATTTGCTCCGCTAAGGGTCTTTCTCTTCCTGTTGGGAAAAGGACTTTCTCTTTGAACCTTTTCTAACTATTAGTCTTAAGTGTACGTTTCATTCTCACTCTCTTGGCCGCTCACTGTCTGGTCGTGTGTCACACTTGTGTATTTGTGGAATAAAAAGACTGCTTTAATTTAAGTGCTGTCTTTCAAACTGTTTTTATAAGTCAACGAGTTTATTTAGATTCGATTTTTTTTTTTTTAGATTAGATTCAACTTTATTGTCACGGTTAGCACCGAGGCAACAAAATGCAGTTTAGTGTCTAACCAGTGCAGAGTGAAACATTTATTTATTTACTCTTTATTCCGTGTTTCATTTTGTAGTTAAATCTTTCATCATATTATATATCAACTCATATGAATCTAGCATTAGACGGGTATGGACTCCATGGCCTTTATTAGTTTCCTTGTGTCCTTTTTTAATATTGCTCACTAGTAGTTCAACATATAACATTTAATAGGAAATTTAATGATTTCATTAGTTTTATATTGGTTGAAAAAGGTCTTTAAATGTGCAACATGCAGGTAGCCCGGTGTTCCTCTCGGGAGAGCGCACCTTTGTGGTTTTAATCACAGCATGTTACTACACTACACTTTTAGTAACAGCTCCAGACCGCAGTGTTTCTTCAGCGCTTTCAGGAAGTCTTGCAGTGATTATGTTTCCTGAGCGTGAGAGATGACAGATTATAATTTTGAAGGGTGTTTCCTACAGACACATAAATACTGATCGGCCTTCAGCTTCAGCCACAGAGGTGTGTTTACCAACGGCGAGCAGACATCTCTGTCAGCAGGTTTAAAATCGTTGCCTTTTGGGAGACTTTGTCATTGAATAATTGGGGTCGTTCGTGGGCGGATCGGACCCTGTTGCATGCAGGAGTTGGCGTCTCTTGTTGGCGTGTGTGTTTGTGTTCAGATAAGCTATTTCGAAGGCTGATGTTCTCTCCCTGATATATGCGAAATGATGTGTCCTTGCATGTGTGTTGTGGTTGCTTATCTTGCGCTAATGACAGCCTGGAGGGATGTTTGTGTAAACAGACATGGGAGGATGATGTAGAGGAGGAGGAGAGGCCAGAAAGGAGGCATGTTCTGACTGTCTGCTTCACATTGAGAGATGAGGCCCTGAATGAACTCTTCGGCCTCTGTGGTAACAGGACGAAGAGTCTGCAGTGATGCCAGAGGCTGTTACTGTACTCAGGCACAGCTGAGCTTTGAGGTAAATGGTCATATAAACTGACTGAGACAATCAAAACTAGAGAAAAGGGCCCCATAGTTGAGATGTTAAACAGTAAGAATAAAAACAGGACACAAGTGATTGTGAGTCACAATGGTGAACAATAGCACAGTGGTCGATGTGTCTGCTTGATGAATGGGTGTTTTAAGCACCACAGGAAGTCCACGTCTATATAAGGTCTTTTTGCGGCCGACGCCCCAAACCCTAATGAGGACGTGCAGAAATGAGTTTCTCACCACAGCAGGGGGGAGGTTGAGGGACCAATCAGGATCCGTGGTGTCATTCTCATCACCACCTCTGTCTATTCAAAGCAACTATTGATGCGTTTGGACCATCTCATCATCGTTATCAGATTAATCAATTGTAATCAGCGCTCTGTGTGTGTGTCTAATTTTGTTCTGGCAACTGACTGTCTGATCTGATAAACGTTTCTAGCAGAGCACCCTGCAGAGAGCACACGGTCAGCGGCCCCTTAAGCTACACGGTTAAACACAGATATGTTCTGGTTTCATTTTATTAAATGATGTCTGGTGATCACTGGTAAGCCTGGTCTGCTCTGTCCTAGGGAGGGAGGGAGGGATGGGAGGAGTGTTGGGGGAGAGGAGGAGTGATGAAGGGAGGCACTGTTTGAAGAGCTGTAGTGAAGTTAGAGTAGTTACAGACAGACAGATAGCAGCAGAGGGAGAGACAGTTAGGGGAAAGTGAATAAAGTCTGTTAAATTGGGAAAGAGACCAGATTACATAGAGAAAGTGTGTAATTTAAGGAAGATGTTACTTTAACTTTTTGGATTTACTTTTGTCCCTAAACTTGTTTTTTTTCCAGATATTTTTACTTTCTGATTTATCTTCTCAGTGCTGAAGAGTTAGGTTTTTAGAGAGTGTGTGAGCGTGTGTGTGTGTGTGTGTGTGTGTGTGTGTGTGTGTGAGTGAGCGTGTGCGTGTGTGTGTGTGTATTTATGTGTGTGAAATAGTAGCAGTGCGTTATGGAACTGGAGCGTTTAGGGGGTGGTGGGGTAAAACCCGAGAGGGGCAACAGTCGTCTCTACAAGATAGCACTGGCCATGTGTGTGTGTCTCTGTGCCGCCCTGCTGCTTGCACTCATACTGGGTAAGTCCACCACACACACACACACACACACACACACACAAAGAGATCCACACACATTTTTCTTCAACCTGCATTATAATTTGTAAGGAATTCAGTGGAAATGTATCGCACACTGTCCTCAGATTATAGTACATGCAGACTGTAAATAACACATGCAAGCAAGCCGGTGGGAGCAAAGGTCTTTGTGGAGGGCTTGTGGGTAACTTGTGTTCAAACTATTTTTGGTTCATATACGGTTTCATACACACCCACGCACACATGCGGAACCTTGTACTCTCCGTAATGCACCGTGGGAGTTAAACTGAACTCTGGGGAAAAAGAGGAAAGAATGTGTGCTGTCACTTTGTGGGTATTATCTCCTACAGAATGTGAAATTAACTAGCAGGGAATCGTGTGGCAGAGCAAGGGGTGGGGTGTGTTTTTTTTGGTTTATTTATAGGGGGGGGGGGGGCGCACATTAACACTGTAGTTCTAAAAAACTTTAATATAGATGTGTCAGGAGATAAATCAGCTAAGAACAGGCAAAGAAGTTATGATTCATAACATAACGTCAGAAATAAGAGAGGAAATGGAAGAGTATAAATACTTTGATCTGATAAAATTAGGAAAGTTTATTTCTACGGCACCTTTCAACAACAACTTAAGACACAAAAGGCTTTAAGATAAAGGACAGTGTAAAAGACAATTGGCTGTAAAACATATGCAAACAATGTAGAAATAATCCATTTTTTAAGATCTAACCAAACCTCCAGTTGGATTTGAAATATGCTCTATTATTATTATGCGTTATTTCCATAGGTGGAGAATTCCAGATATGTCCTGCTGTCAGAGAAAAACATTTGAATGGAACAATGCAGTCAAATCGAGCTACTTCCCTTATTTTTTTTGGAGTTGCTGTCCATGAGTTTAGAGAAGTGGCTCAAATGAGAAAGAGTTGAACCCTAAATATTAGATTCAAGTCTAAATAGACAGCTTGAAATTCTACAAAAAAACACAACTTATGAAGCACTAGACACACGGTATTCACAAAAAGATGAGAGATGATCCCATAAATCAAACGTTAAACAACTTTTCTTTCTGATTTTTTTTAAATCTGAGTTAAATTTGAATCCAAAGAATGTCAGGATACAAAGGTTGGCTGAGATATTTTATTACAAATAGAATATCAAAAGTCAATGAAAATAAAAGTCACTGTGTCTATGAGAAGTGTTAATAAATATGTCACATGTAATCAAAAGAATCAAAAGAGTATTTTCATGCGTTTGTATTCAGGCTGTCCAATTTTAAAAGCTGAAAATGCATCGACACCAGAAGAGCCCAGAAAACAATGCATGAAAGTCTGACGGTAGAGCTGAAATGACTCGATTGTCTCTATATTGCTTTGACAGCGTCGACCGTTTCTGTTGAGAAAAGCTTATGAATTGACATCACAGTGCGCCGCTCTCTCTCTCTCTCTCTCTCTCTCTCTCTCTCTCTCTCTCTCTCTCTCTCTCTCATGTTAAAGGTCAATCTAGCTCACCCAGCAGTCGATCCCTCTCTCTTCCTGCAAGAAGGTTTTTCCTTAAATAGAATTAAAATGTCGGTGTTCTAAGTGAATGGGTGTAATGTTCCGCACAATCCACAGCAAAAAATAAACATCATAGATTCTATGTTTTCATTTTAACACGATTTAAGTATACCCGCGTGTGCCGCTTGTAATAAATAGCCTACAAACTGTTGTGGGAGATATTAAGCTATCTCTGCATTGAGTGTCATAATCAACCAGAAATGCTAGTCGCCTTCCACCTCATGATATCAATTCTGTTTTAGCGAGACTACCAGTTGGAAACCGTCAAAGGAAGGCTCACAATATTAACTTCTGTAATTAAAAGGCCCCGCCAAAATCACTTTGGCCCCTCCGAAATGGAAATCCTGGCACCGTGCCTGAAATCAACTTTTGGGCAGAGCCAAGCAAGCTGTTTCCACCTTCTTTACACTCTTTGTGCTAAGCTACGCTAATTGGCTCGTGGCTGTAGCTTCAAATTTAACGGACAGACATGAGAGTGATATCAATCTTATCGTCTAAGAAGAAAGCAGCAAAGTGCTAATAAGTGTATTTCCCAAAATGTTGAACTTAAAGAGTCAGTAGTTAGAATAGAATAGAAGAATAGAATAGTACTTTATTCATCAGTGGATGAATAAAGTAGTTAAGTAGTTTCCGTAGTGAGGACGGTCGTGGCTGGGAGGGGTGCACTGCTTGTGTGTGTGTAAGTATTGTTTTTTTAGTTTGAGGGGAGACAACATTCTTGTGGTGGCATTGAAGCTCAATTATGTTATGAGCCTATGTATGCAACACCCACTCTAATGAAAAGCCTCCTCCGGTCTGCAGCCGTGTGAATGACCAGGCACAGGAATGCCGAGCCAAGCGGTTGTTTGATTTTTTTCCCTTTTTAATGAGTTTAAAGAGTGTGCTTCTGAAAAGTCTGTTTGTGTTTGTGTTGTTGGGAACTGTTTGGTGTCTCAGTAGTGAACATGAGGTCGGTATTAGCCGTGACACTGGAGCCTCAGACATCTGTCGGTGTTCAAACCCCTGTGTATATGTTTCTGTCGGAGCATTCAGGGGAGGGTTGTTGAGGTTGTTCCAGGCCAAGTGGGTCACGCAGGGTTGAAGTTATACGTGTGTGTATCTACTGAAAGTGGACGCAACATTGAGCAACTCTCACAAGCAGCTAGACAGCGAGACCGGTCAACCTCGGAGGTCAGACATTACGGCGCAGCTCCGCAACGCTCCACTCATCCGTTCACAAAGGGAGGATTTGGTTTTCTAAATCTGTCCGTTCACTTCGTGGGCTTGTGCTGCCTCTGTTCGCCCTCAGAGCCACATCACACAACGGTTGGTTTCTGCCAAGAGGTCAGAGAAGCAGGCTTACGTTCACCTTCTAGGAAGGGATGTGAACGGGGAAACCTGTGGTCACACTGCGAGTAGCGTAAACAAAGAGTGGTATTGTGGCGTTCTGATGTCGGTCAAGTTTAAATTAGAATCTGATGTATATTTTCCAAAGATTTGCTTGTGATTTGAGGCATGAGTCTATATCACACAGCTAAAAGTCGACTGTAGGTGGGGACTTTCTTTGTTGCAGGAAGGCATAAGGTTAAAAATGTAATCTACTGACTGCCCTCCAGCTGTATCAACTGCACTTTGGCCTGTGTTTATGCCGTTTTTGTGTAAGTTTCCCTGGTTTGTCAGCTCTATTACTGCAATACTTTCTGCCAATACATCGATTATGTGAATGTGTGCTCAAGAACTACGTTTGAGGTTCTGTTGAGCAAAGCAGCCAATATCCCAACGACTGCCCAATGGCCACCGAACAGCAGAGGTCTAAATGTGAGTGGATGTGAAGTGGGTCGGAGCTGCAAAAGAACATGCGTGCAACCGAAAAGTTCTACATTTGTTCAAAACAACTCTTGTTTTTCTTCCTTAGTCTCTCAGAAATCTAGTCAGGAGGAGTTCTGTCTGACCCCAGAATGCATTGAAGCAGGTGAGGAGTGCTGGTAAACAGTCACGTCACGTACAATTGCTCTGACCATCCACTATTGTTTGTATGGTAAAGCTGGTTGAGCATGAAGTATTTCAGTTGTAACTCAAAGGTTTTCATTCCAACTCTCTGGGTTGTGTTTTTTATTTTTTGTCTCCTTCCTTCTTGTAGCGGGGTCTGTTCTGAGTAAAATGGATCAGTCCGTTAACCCCTGCGAGGACTTCTATAGTTTCTCCTGTGGCAGTTGGTTAAAGGAGAACCCGATCCCTGAAGATTCCTCCTCGTATGGCATCTACCCTTGGCTGCGACAGAATGTAGACCTCCGACTCAAAGGTGTGTTTGCCCACAAATTTCCCATGAAAGTACAAAATTGACCTAAACACACATGAATGTTCTATCAAAAGAAAAGAACTAGCTGAATACTTTTGGTAAACACATGAGAATAATCTGTAAAGAAATGAGACTTTGATTCAGGTACAGGTTATTTTTGGAGCTGTGAGTTATGACAGATTTTTTTTTTTGCCAGAGTTACTAGAAGCTCCTTCAGACCCTGATGAACTGGAGGCTGTGACCAAAGCTAAGATCCTCTACCGCTCCTGTATGAATGAGAGTGAGTCCGACACACACACACACACACACACACACACACACACACACACACACACACACACACACACACACACACACACGCATTCAGCCTTGTGGGGATTGTTTACATAACCATAACCATCCCAACTACATGCCTGACCCTTAACACTCAACTTAACTTAAATCTAAAGCCAATTCTCTCATCAATCCAAAAACCAAATCTTAACACTCCAAATCTCAAACACTCCATGTCTCCAAACAGGTCCTCACAAAGGCACTGTAAGTCAAGAGCACACACAAAGACACAGTGATAGTCTAAAGTGGGACAAGATGAGCTTTTATTGATCCGCGTGGCAGATCTAGGTCATTGCAGAAGCAAAAGCAATAAGATACATCAGGTGGAAAAGGGGAAATAGCATTAAAAAATAATACAAACATGAAAAATAATTAAAACAACAAATCAAAAGGCTGTACTTAATTGTATTCCTGTGTGTGCTTATATAGCTATACTGGAGAAGTTGGACAACAAACCCATGCTGAAAACACTTAGACAGCCTGAGTTTCGGTGGCCCGTTGTGGGGGATGGGCTCGGCGGGGAGTACCAGTGGTCGGCGGGGGAGTGGAGCCTCCTGAAGACTCTGACAGAGATGAGGAACCAGCACAGTAAGAGTGTCCTGATTCGCCTGTACGTCAGCCCCGATGACAAAAAATCCTTACAATACGTCATCAAGGTTAGACATCCACTGACACGCACATTTTCAAAATCTTTTTGTGAAAATATGCTTATTTGTCCAACACCCCGAGTTAAACATCAATTGCGATTTTTACAGTTTGGATTATGAATTCAATTAAACAAAAAAATATATGTTATTGAGATTAAGAGGTGCTGATAAGATTATATACACTTTTAGATTTTTTTATCTTTCATTTCCAGTCTTCACTGTATGTCCTAAATAAGCAAACTGGCTGCCCTATATTTAGCTGTCAGATATGAGAGTGGTATGTCATTTAACTGTCATCAAGAAAGCAAATAAACATATTTCCTTAAATGTGGAACTATTTTTCTAAAGGACCATACCTGTGGTTTTGTGGATTTTCAATTAAGTGCATATTGTGAATACTTTTACCACTTTTTTCTTCTTCTTTAATGCTTGATTCTAACACATAATAAAAGGAACAATCTAATAGTTTTGGGTGTGAAAAATGTTTTGGTACTTTGGTTACTAGCAGCTCTTTTGTTTTTCTCATCTATTATGCAAAGCTCAAATGGGAACCAACCAACTCAAATCTAAGATGTCAGAGCCGTTTTAAACACACAAGGAAAAGGATTCAAAACAGTAACTCTGATTGAATGATAGTAAGACTTCACTGTGATGGATCTTAAATAATGATTTTTGTACAGTAGTGAAAAACGGAGTAAAATGTTGCCTGGAGGATAAGTAACATCTAACAACTTGTCTTCAAATCTTTGTAACTAAAAGATGCTAAACCACTAGCGTGGACATGTAAGCAGATTCAGTGCCTTGCTCAGTCACATTTCTCAGACTTTTTTTAAAGTAAAAAAAAAAACAATCCCGCCCAAAGAGTAGCAGAAGATAACCTATGCTCTTTGTCTTCATGTAGCTCGATCAGGTGTCCTTGTCTCTGCCCTCGAGGGAAGACTACATCACCAACACTTCCTCTGCCCGGGCGGTGAGTCTCTGCCTCATCTTTCACCCCTGTTTTACCTGTCATCTAAAAACTCCTCTTCCTGCAGCTATTTCCTTCCTGCTTGAGTGATGAATTGTAGCAAAAAAGAATTTCAGTCTCATGAAATACAGTTAGAGTTTTTTGTTTTTTTTATCTGAACAACTGCGTCTTTCCAGACTCAACATTCTTATAAATGCTAGAGAGCCATAATGCAAGAAATGAATTGCAGAAGAGTCAGCTGATACTGATAGCTGCCTCATTAGGTCTGAATTAAAAATGCAATTAGCATGCAGCGACTTACTATCAGTTGTAAAGAACATACTTCATCCACAAACAACCTTCGTCCGCTATATTTGCGCTTTTTCGGCGCTGTGTCCGCCATTTTTGTATCTTCCTCTTGGATGCGAGCTGACGATCTGGCACCTGGTCGATACGTTTTTAAAGAGGATCTTATGTACCATGATGGCACTGGTAATTTTGTATTTATTTTTTTGTGTTTTGTATCATTTTTAATTAATTGTATTGTAGTGTAGTTTATATTAGATTAATCTATATTGTATGTACATTTCTCCTAAGTCCATTTGGGCACAAGCTGTACTGTAAATGGTGTTAGTACTGGTATTGTTTAATATTCTTTGTATCTGTCCCTTAAAACAGATAATAATAAAACAAGTATGAATGTTAATGAATACCACATTCTGATACAGCTGCACAATAGTTTCTGAGTGTGATTGTAAGGCCTTGATTGATGTCTGATGGCGTCTGATGTTCGGCAGTGACAGTAGCTCACAGCAATGAGAGATTAAATGACATTTGTTTTTCTGCTATTTTCTGCTTCTCTCCCTCCTCCTCCCTCCTTCTTTCTCTCTCCCCCTCTTTCTCCAGTATCGTGCCGCCTTGCTGAGTTTGATGGTAGATACGGCCGTCATGCTGGGCGCTCCAGAGAAAGCAGCACTGACCCAGATGAAAGAGGCTCTCGACTTTGAGACCAAACTGGCTCATGTAAAGACGTCCCGTCAGATAAATATAATCCCACTGAGTGTATGGAGATGATCTGATAGGCCTCAATGGCTCCGGAGCTAATTAAAACATTTATTAACAGTTAAATTGATTTGAAATTATTCAAAGTGACTTAATGTTTAAATTTGGGATCAGTCATGTCTGTATAACATTGCTCATTGTGTCTGCAGATCCTGATTCCCTATGAAAACCGCAACAGTGACAACATGTACAACAAATGGTCACTCTCTCACCTACAGAGCTCCATTCCACAGGTACTGTAAACAACAACAACACATCTAAATAGCAAAAATCAATTCATATATCCCCTTGTTTCTCGAAAGTAAGACAATGTCGACGTCATAACAGGTTGATCAGTAAAATAGTACATGTTTACCATCAGTTCGAAAATTATATGTACATAACTTGAGGAACTGACATCAACTCTTTTAAAAAAAACATTATTTCTGTCAGAAAAAAGAGCGGAAAAGTAACCTCTACTGTATATGTCCCGTCTGTCTGCAGTTCGATTGGCTGGGTTTTGTAAAAGCTGTGGTGGAGTCTAAAGTCGACCCGGGTCGGTCCATCTCCCCCTCTGAGTCCGTTATTGTCCGAGCGCCGCAGTACTTCAAAGAACTTTTCAAGCTCATTAACACCACAGATAGCAGGTACACACGAGCAGCCAGACAGAGAACACGTACAGACAGATGAGCACACAGTGGGGCTCGAGGTCTCCTGTCTCTCATTATAAGTATATTATAGTGTATAATGAGATTACATGTAGGCACTTAATTAATGTCCCTCTCTCTCTCTCTCTCTCTCTCTCTCCAGGACTGTAGCTAACTACGTACAATGGAGGACAGTTTTATCCAGGATCACCACTCTGAGCCGGCGTTTCCTTTACAGATACCTGGACTTTGCTCGGGTTGGTACAGAAATAATCCTCCAAAATATATGTCCACATTTGGAGATTGTTACGTTTTTAGATCAACTGAGAATTAAATGTGTTGTGGGGTAAAAACTCATTAAATTATCTAAAAAAAAAATACATTTTAAAGATGCATGGTTTGTAGCTCTTGTAGCTGTCCTACCTTGAACAGCATGTTTGGCTGTGAAACACTGGAATTTGGTTTGAATTATACAACATACGTATCTCTACTGAATTCCTAGTGTATTTAACAAACTATAAATCTACCCGACCAAACTAATCCCAAATGCAACTACGGATGACTCTCTAACCTTTAACGCATCACTAAAGATCTGTCCAGATTTCCACACTAGCAGTCATCGGTCTGTGCTACATACTGATTTTGCACTATACTGTTTATATCGGCTAATATACAAAAAAAATCATGTACTTGTACTCTGGTCTGTAGCTACCATTGGATTTGGAGTTTAACAACCTGATTCAAGTATATCTTTGGCTCAGTTCATTAAATTTTGATTACTTTTGGGACATAAATCAATAAAGGATTCAATCTTTTTCCACCAGATTTGCATTCCTGGCAGTGTGAACAGGGCCTTGAAACAGCATAGGAAATACAATTTAATAAAATATGACAATCCAATTAATAAAATACAGCCTTTCTTATGGGTAATTAAAAACCTCTTCAGATGATCTCAGCCCTGCTTGTACTGTTTTGAACCTACAAGTAATAGTAAGACAAGATATGACCCAAACAATATCAAGTCAAACTGAATGATGCTGCATTTTGTTTAAATGTTTTGTAGCTGTGAGTAGCTCCTTCATTTCCTTTGTGTATTGAAAGTCGGTTGGTAAAAACTCACAGCACCTTTCAAAACCAGTGTCACAAAGTGCCTCACAGCTACAAAAACAGACGAAACAGAATATATGAATCAAAGACAAGTGTATCTACAGAATAAGAACAAATCAGGTTCTAGTTGCACAGTCATTTACTGTGCAACTAGTATGCGTATTTATTCCAGTTGCAATGGACACATCTTCAGCTTCAAATAATGAAAGCCTTAAAAAAAAATGTAAGTCCACTCTTAACTTTTCTCAATCTTTGGTTTTATGTTCCTAAACGTTCAAAACAGTAATTAGAGAGCTAAGAAAGCTATTTCATTTTAAATGCTTCGTCTCTCTATTTTGAAGTGCTTAGAGGGAGCTCCAGATGAACGTTATAGAACACAAATTATGATATATGTGAAAAAATGTGTCATACTTAAATATCACTCCCAACATTCCCCACACCAAGTGATGATTCAGAGGCTGAGAGACTCTTACACTGTAAGTTAGGGCCATGTGGAGGAAGACACAATGTCACCTTGCATCTCTGTCTCTCCCCCCGCCCAGGTAACCACAGGAACCACCTCCCTGACCCCGCGCTGGGACAAGTGTGTTAACTACGTCGAGAACACACTTGGTTATGCCACCGGGCGCCTCTTTGTCAACACACACTTCGAGGAGGACAAGAAACACATGGTGCGTGTGCTCTGGAAATGACATCATGTCCTAAATCGTGGGTCAAGTGCTCATATTTTTGTATATCTGTAACAGATGCGTGTACTGATTTCAGGGTTTTTTAGTCTACGCATCACCTGGAAATGATGTCAGACATTTAATGTTGTGTCATCTGCGTCACTGCGGGTGTGTGTTTATGTGGCAATGCATTCTCTGTAAACGGTCTGCAGTTAATTTGAGTGCGTGTTTCCTCAGATGGAGGAGCTGATCGAGGGCGTTCGCTGGGCGTTCATCGACATGCTGGAGAAGGAGAACGACTGGATGGATGAACCAACGAAGAAGAAAGCAATAGAGAAGGTAGGAACAGCTGACATAATAGGGAATAGGGACCTAAAAAAAAAACCAACATGACTGCATTTAGCTGCTACATCTTTATTTTTCCAACTATCTCTTTAATTCTTATGTTACAAAGCCATTTTTGTCAGGGCATCGTGGCCGTGACTCTCACTCTTTGTTGCTTGAAACAGAATTTGATCCTGTTCAGTTCCTGTTATGTAAAAATCTAAACTCTTCATCACATTCACTTCTTTGTCTCGCTCTCTCAAGGCTCATGCGGTCCTGGCTAAAGTTGGTTATCCCGAGTTTATTCTGAACGACACCTACCTCAATGAAGATTTAAAGCAGGTTTGTTTCAAGTTGACTTTCCTCTCCCGATGGTATATTTTCCCACCTTGAGCTTAAGTTTGTGGTTACTTTTTGAAAAGTAAAGTAGTGCAGTTCTTAACAATGTGTGTCTTCATTTGTGTGTGTTTTAGCTCAGGTTCAGTGAGAAGGACTACTACGGGAATGTGATGCAGACGTTGAAGTTCATCGCCCAATCTGATATCGGCTGGCTCCGAAAGAGCGTCCCACGTACAGAGTGAGTGGGCTTCATATCTGTCCACTTGACACTTTGTGTTTTACTTCCTGGTTGACATGCCATAATGTGTGTGTGTGTTTCTGTGTCTGTGTTTGTGTTGCAGGTGGTTCACAAACCCAACGACTGTGAACGCCTTCTACAGTTCCTCGACGAATCAAATCAGTAAGATACAACATAATGATTGTTTGCTGAGACCGACATTCAGTTTAATTATTCAGAAGTTGTTCAATTCTGAAGCTCTGTCCAGACAACATGACGCTACGCTGCACCTCAGTGAAATCAATTAAGTATCTGCCGTGGATGTATTATCTGGGGGATTGTTGTTCCTTTAAATTGGCTGAGTCTGCATTTCAATGTCAGAAATAATTGGGAATTTGCATTAAAAACTAACTAAAACTGACAAGAGAGGACGTGCGCTGTCTAAAACAGGTGAAATGTGATCTGTTTTTTAATAGTTACCCACCATGAGGAATCACACTTTTTAATCACAAATAACCTCACACAGGCTGAAGTAGAAAAAACAATTACCCGACTTTCTGCAGTAAATGGATCCTGTCTGGACGCAGAAGAAAAACTGTTTTCATCTTCTCATTTAGGATTTCCCGCCGGAGAGCTTCAAAAACCCTTCTTTTGGGGAAGAGAGTATCCGAGGTGAGAGTAAAGAAAGGTGACACGCTCTACTTACAGACCGAAGGAAAAGGCCCCCTCATGCTTTTATAATTACTCTGCCGTGAGCCACAGAGAAGAGCTGTGGTGGTAAGTCCTGTGGACAAACAGCATAAGTTAATACCTCGTGCTCCACAGATCATGACACCACAGCTCATAAATCATAAGTTTATTAGGAAGTAATCAGTTCAATTTTTCATTTGTTTTTTGGTCCTATTCTTTGGGGATGTAATCCTCAATGCGTTCGTACAGCAGGTTATAAAATGAAAGAAGTCTTTACACACTGGGCCCATTCTTTTTTCTTTTCGATATATTTTTTCAAACTTTTGTTTCATTTCATAAGTATGCAAATATTACGCAACTGTTTTTCGGAACAAGATCGTTTTTTTCACTTTGTGATCTTTTCCCAGGTCTCTAAGTTATGGCGCCATCGGGGTGATAGTGGGACACGAGTTTACACACGGCTTTGACAATAACGGTAAATACTGAACGCCAAGAGTAACAAACCACAACATAACGTCAGAGATTTCTAACACGGCTGCGGGGATTTCTTTGTGTGTGTGATGCTTTTCATGAACAGGTCGCAGGTATGACAAAAATGGCAACCTGGTCTATTGGTGGACCAACTCGTCTATAACAGCCTTCAATGAGAAGACCCAGTGTATGGTGGACCAGTATAATGGCTACCACTGGCAGGAGGCAGGCCTAAATGTAAGAGTTTGAAAAACAGTAAAATGAGCTCAAAAGTTGTTACCTGCAAGTCAGGACGAGGTCGCCTCGATCCAGTGTTAACTGTGTAAGCAGCTGGTGAAGGAGTACCTGTGCTGTGTGGATGTTTTGTTCCGTAGGTGCGGGGAAAGAGGACTCTGGCAGAAAACGTAGCAGACAATGGAGGAATAAGAGAGGCTTTTAGGGTACGATGTGTTTTCATACATGACGCTCTCACCAAAGAACAAACGATCGTCTTGATCTTGCAAAAAAATAGGGCCGATGTTTTTGACCTTTCTTATGGAAAATGTGTGGTGGAACTAATAAAGTTAATGATTTTATTGCATGCTAATGTGCCAGCATGAACACCAGTATCAATGCGTGGACGCTCTTATTCGTTTCCCGTGTCTTGTTGTAGTTACACCTGTGTTTATGGCTGCACCTGAGCTTGTAATTTGTTTAGGGTTTATGGATTCGTCAAAATGTTTATAAAATTCTTCATTCCACGTTAAGAAGCCCAAGCTTTCCCTTTATGTTTGTGTGCAGGCGTACAGGCGGTGGATAGATGAGAGCAGAGGCGGCGTGGAGGAGTCTCGGCTGCCTGGAGTCGGACTGAACAACAACCAGCTGTTCTTCCTGAGCTATGCACATGTAAGGACACGCAGTCACAAACTAGTTCTTGCCCCTCTGCCAATGCCACGTTTCTGTTGTCATGTCTGAATATACTGGCAGTTTCCTATAAAATCTATAAACTATATAATCTGAAGCCGTGTGTCAAATGTACTCTGTAGGTGAGATGTAACTCATACAGACCAGAAGCAGCCAGGGACCAGGTCCAGAGTGGAGCTCACAGTCCGCCGAAATACAGGTGAGCACACACGCACACACACACACACACACACTGATGAATACACACACAATCCTTTACAACCTGACCTTCACCATCACTGTTGCCCTGCAGGGTTATCGGAGCGATGAGCAACTACGAAGAGTTCCGGAAAGCGTTCGGCTGCCCCGAGTCGTCAGCTATGAACCGAGGTGCAGAGTCCTGCCGGGTGTGGTGATCTTTAACCTCGGCTTCACCCTGAACCCGGCCGGAGCTGCCAGCAGGACGTCTGTCGAAGAGGCAGATGAAGCTGGACTCAGCAGACGTAGTTTACATGATGTGGGAACAATGAAAAATGAGTTGTTCTCACAGAAAACACATACTTATGTTAGGGTAAGAGTGGGAAATGTTAAAGACTAAAGCCTTTCTTGATGGGCTACTGTATAATTGTTACTGCAACATATTTTTTAACTTTTTCCACAGGTATGTTTTCTACATAAATTATGACTGAAGACATTTTGTTAAGGGCCATAGTTTATGAATTATAGAAATGTTGGGAAAAGAGGCGGCCTCATTTTGCAACAACAGCCCTCTATGTACTGTAAGTGTGACTCGATGACTCGAGAACCTTTCTAATAGGAATAAAAAATGTATATTTTAAAGTAAAGGTACAACAAATAGTTTCTTGTTGTTATTTTTTACAGGAAACTATATGTCAAATATTATGGTAACTATGGTGTGCAGAGATATATCAGATCAATGTCTGCATGGATTCATTAGAAGCCAAGATTAATTTATACTTGAGCATAAATATAAGCAAAATGTTTCCAGTCCAATTGTATCTCTTAAAACCTAATTTCTAACTTTTTAAATAATTGTGAAAACTTGTATCATAATTTTGTACCTGATGTCAAAGCGTCATATTTTCAAGACCTAATATGAGGTTAAACTATAAGATATATTGTGTTTGTGTGTGTGTGTGTGTGTGTGTGTGTGTGTGTGTGTGTGTGTGTGTGTGTGTGTGTGTGCTCTCCTTTGATACGTCTGAGTCTCGGTTTCTGTTCCACTTTGTCTTGTGTCAGACATGTATATTCATTCTGCTGCAGCTCAGCCCGAGGCAAATAAACTGACTGAATTACAGGAACTCAAAGTACAAGATGCTCTCCCTCCATTTGTCTTTCTGCCTTTCTGTTTCTGCACTGCACTGCTGAGGCGCACTCAAGCCAATGAAAAGATTTCACAAGTTAAACTGGAAACGTGAAGGATATTTCCTGTGCATATCAGAAGTAATCTTTAAAATACACTATTGTTATTCCTGAACTCAATGTTCAGGTTTCTTCTTATAGATTAAAATAATTGTCACCAGAAAATGTTATGTAATGTTTTTTTTAATGTCTTTTCATTTCACATTTATCTGACTGCCTTTTCTTTTTTCTGCTTCTTGACGCACTCTTATAGTTTCAACCCGAACTGATTCCAGTTGAACAATCAGTCGGGCTGCAACTAACACACATGTTCACTACCGATTGATCCGTCAATTATTTAAGATTCATTTTTTTGTCTAAAAAATGTAATAAAATAATAAAACATAAAACAAGAAAACAAATAGTCTTCAAACATCTTGTTTTGTCTGTCCATGTTTAAAACCTTAAGATATTCAGTTTGCAGTGAACAGCAGACATTACCTATTTCTCCTTGATAAATGACTTAAAACGAATAACCAAAATTGTTGACAATTCATTTTGCCAATTAACAAATAGATTGTTTTCTTTTCAGCGCTACAAAAAAAGCATCTCTCTAATCAACCAGAAAGGTTTATTTTGAAACGCTGAATAACAAACATCCACAACTCCACAGCGGAAATAATTAAACTGATAACACTATTATGTTTTAGGCCATTTATTCTTGTTTTCCTTCGTTTATTATCTTATTGTAACTTAATGGGATGAATTTTTGCTTCTCCATCATCATAATAAATGTTATTATGTTTCACTGTGTGGCTGTTTTTGGGTTGCACTTCTTTCTTTATAGGTTCTGATAAAAGCCCGAAACACTACGCTGTCCCTTCACCTCGTAATTTTTTTCTGTGATTGATAAGGTGAGTCGAGGAACACGCGTGTTCAGGGAGATTCTGAGCGAGGGGGCAGACAGTGGATGGACGGTGCTGATGGATGGAGGACAGAAGTCATCAAGATATTGGCGTTGCATCTGAGAGCGTGTCCATTCATTGATTTTCCCTCGGACCTGCCATCGCACACATCATGTCTCATTCATTTATTTCAGCAGTTCCCATGGCAACTTGAACCTGTCACGACTGTGTGTGTGTGTGTGTGTATGTGTGTGTGTGTTGGTGGGAGGAAGTGAGATGGACGATAACGAGCAGAGATTTCCTTGTTACTAGCTTTGTGAGCAGCACCATGCATCAGGCCACCGGCAGCCATTCTAACTCTGATATTCATTATCAATAGCAGATTCGACCGCTGATGCACAAAATAGATAAAAACACATCTTGTTTACTTTTTTTTGGTACTTTCTCCGCAACATCCTCCTCTAACATTCAGACTAGCAGTTGAGTCTATATATACATATATATATATATATATACATATATATATATATATATATATATGTATATATAGTATGCTATTTTGAAAATTTCAATAACACACTTGAAACTGTAATTTTAGTAGATTCAAGCTTCATTTTTAGTATCTTTATATGTGATGTTTGTAGTCTAAAGCCCCTGCAGTCAGCCCTGCTATTCAGAGACCAACATGAGAATCAATACCTGCAGCTGCCTCGAATGCTCTGTGTCGTTAGAGCAGTTTATAATGAGCTACTGCCTCACTTTGTACTATTACTTCATTAAATTGTGATAAATCTATTTTAGTGGCCGGCGTGAAAATGACAGTCAAGGTGATTAAACCGCTGATTTGTCCCCTGGATCCAGTCCTTGTGTAACAAAACCACACCAATCTGCAAATATTGTTTAAATCAAGTCACAGAGGGGCAGAGAATCAATAAACAAAAAGCACTGGATGCAATTAGAGCTAACCGTGACAATCGATTTAAAAGACCTTCTTACAGGCTTTAGATTTATCTCCCTTGCTTAAAGGCTCCCATGCGGTCAAATTGTAAGTCAATAATGTATTTTTTAAATTAAAATGTCATTATAGTTTGACCTTTTTTGGCCATTTGGGGGCAGCAGAACAAGCTGTCACCACAACTTTGACATTTTATTGTTAAACATTTTCATATATATCATATATCATAACGTTTCTTCATTCTGATTTTAAGGTGTTGAACTTGTACAATTTCAAAGAAGAGGGCATGCAGACATTGTCAAAAGAGCGTCATAGGATGTTCACTTGGAGGAGTCGGGAGGAGCAGGTCTTAGAGGCGGAGCTGTCTGAGGAGGAGCAGGAAGTGGGAGGAGCCTGGTTTGATCAGAGTCTGTAGTGATTGGCTTCGGGGTGTTAGCCCTCTAGCACTACCTGCAGCAGAACCCTGTGCTCTCTTGCAACAATTGTTTGTCTGAGTGCTAATGTGAGTTTCTCTTCTCTTAGTACTTTTTGTTTGCTGTACCTTGATGCTTGAGTTTTTTACAGTTAGGTTAGAATGGTTGTTCAGTGTGTTTGTTCGTGTCAGTTGTAGGTTAGCTAGATATTTCCTCCTTATTTGTTGTATGGTGACAAAACATGGAACATACTTTCTGTTCAGATTAAACCACAATGTCGACAATAAGTCACAATTGAAGTGAACTTTTCCGGTGTCTCATAGTGAGTGACTGCAGAATCTGTAGTGTTAATAATCATAGTTCTCAACAGAAACCCCTCATACAGTCCTCAATGGGGAATGAGTTGAGATGTGGACATTAATATGGACCTGAGGCGGAGTTTACTCATGTGTTTCAGGGTAGAAACTGCTCTTTATAATCATACATGTTCCATTTTGTGCATCATTTCCTTCTGTTTTATTACTTTTGGGGTTATGGGGTTATGTTGAGAGTTTCCTATATTTTTGAATGTATTTGTGACCTCCAGGACAAAGCACAGGTCTGCTTTATTTGCTGTCATTATAAGATCTGGGACTCCCTGACGAAGGTCTACTATATTATTAGATAGACCTGCTTGCATTGTGTGCAGTGCCCTCTTTTTGCCACATTGTAATCATTTTTAATCAGAATCTGTCCCAACACAATGCAACCCCATGGGAGCCAATCCCTCCCATCAATTGAGTGTTAATGTCCGGTATCGGCACATGCAGGAGAAAACATCCCGCCTCAGTGATTTTGGTCAGAGGATTGGCCTGAAGATCAGCAAAAAGAAAACAGAAGTGATGACTCTGAACATTCCAAATCCCTCAGCAATTCAGGTTTACGGAGAGAAGATCTCCCAAAAACTGACGAGTTCACATATTTGAGCAGCGCTGTCAGACACAATGGGGGCACAGATAAAAACATCAAGAACCGTCTTAATAAGGCACACTTTCAAAGTACTATATAATATATATTGTATCACAGCAGTACACCATCAAGACCAAACTTAAATTGTGTCAACCCTTTTTTATGGTTCTGAATGCTGGAGAATGACACAAGAAGATCTCAACAGACTATCAACCCTCCAGGAACTAGTTTTATTGAATATTATTTCACTAAATTAGTCAAAAACAGATATTCAAATCTGGTTATTTTATCTATCGACTGTTTGCCAATTGAATCTAAAGAGAAAAACAGTACTAGATCCCAGTATACTGTTTATATTACTACCTTGATATATGATTAAACCCTCCAGGTTTGTCAAACCAAGCAGCAAAAGGCTAACAAGTGGATGTCAGTTTGCAATATCGGCTCTAACGGCAGCAGCTATTTCTGCCGTCAGAGGCGAAGGTGAATCAGTCCAAAAACAGACAAAATCACTATCATTTAAATTCACCGACAAGGAAAGCCACCCACTAAAAATACTGTCCAGTCATGCAGTTCTGTTTCTATCCAGTAGAGAGCAGGGAAAACAAGCCTTCTGGGCCTTTTCGAGGTGGTGTACAGTTTACACATGGCTCCAGTAATCACAAATTAAATTTCGCTTTCTGAGAGGTGAAAATGGCTCTTATCGGATATCGCACTCTGACCTTTTAGCAAATTGGGTTTTCCATAGGCACCGGTGAAGTCATCGGGCCTCCTCCAGTTCTCTTTTTCCAGCTTGTTGCTCTCAGCTCCCTCACACTTTTTCTTTTTCTGCCGCTTTCCCCTGCGATTGTGTGTACGTGAAAGAGAAGCAGAGTGAGTCACGTGATATGCTTTTTATCTGCATCCATCTGCATCTATCTTCTCTGTTTCTGGCCTGGAACAGTAATCTAATCTTTGAGTCTCTAAGAGGCCATGAAGATGACGTTACTGTGTTTCTCATCTCATGCCCCTCCCTGTGACCTCCCTCTTCCATCACCCTCCGCTTACAGCCTCCTTCCTGGCCTCATGAGCTAACGTCCAAATGACATTTAGAAATTATGAATGCTGCTGACCACCAAGAGGATGCAGAAAATAGAAAGACAGGAATAGCAGAGAGGAACATAAAGATGGATAAATGGGTAGATAGGAGAGGGCGATGGTATTGAGGACATTCGTCTAGTGAGTGTTTTGTAAATCTGGAAAAAACAACTGATCCACATTATATCTGAATTATTTTATTTTATGGTAACCAAATGTTTTGCTATTTAAATTTAAAACGGCTCTAATAATTAAAAGAACTAATTTAATAATGGATGAAATGACTAAGTGAAAGGTTTGCCTTTTCAGTGTAAAAGCACTAAATCCACACTGTATGCTAGTGCTGGAGAGGTGGACGGACAAAGTTAGCAACTAGCCGGGGAACACAGTGCAGCATTTAGAAGCTAAATAGCCAAATATTTCCCTCAGGAGTTGGTGGAGACCAAAACCAGAGATAAAAGGACTTTCATCAGTTGTCCAGAAACACAATGATACATTTGTAGTATAGTGAAGCAAATTCTATGATTTTTAAATTTAGATTTTTAGATTCCGCAAGAGTGGAATTCAAATAGCATCCTTCATACAGCAACCTGTACGAGTACTGGTTACTCACTTCAAATATCATCCCGATTGTGATCCTGATTGTCTCCCGTCAAGCATTAGATTTTCTTAAGCCTAAAAACGGAGCCAAGACGAGGTGCAGAGGTCTAGTTTTCTATCCGATCACTTGCATTAGAATATGCTGGAAGATTATTATGGAATGTTTGCCCAATGATGTCAATATATTCTGCCCACGGCAGCTTTAAACAACAACAAAAACACAATGTAAACAGTCCTGTTATTTAAAAAAACTAAAGTAAGACCAGACAAGTGGAACCATTGATAATGTAGGATGTAAAAAATGAAGGTAAAATGTTTCCATCTGAAAGGTGAAGTTTTTAAACTTAAATGAGCTCATGCAGTTTAAAAAGTTGTAATGTGAGTCGATAATTACAGCAATTAACATTAAAACGAATACTTCAACAGGCTTTTTCTGACTTGCTCCAACCATCACATTATGAGAGTAAACATTCCTCTAATCAGACAGGTTTTCTGCATTTGGAGCGACTCAGCTGCTGTAACACCTAAACGCTCAGCAAATTAACTTCATTTAATTTAGAGGAGCTGCCAATCACGGCCTTTGCTTATTCTGGAAGATTAAGTGGTTGTCAAAGTTTTCAGTATTCTGATTTAAAACACATTAATTATAAACTTCAGTGGATTACATGTTCGTTATTTTATTTTTTATTGTCATGTACACAACAGTTACAGAGAAGCAGTCCTTGGCAATGCAAGTCTGAGCTCTTAGTCTCCCTCCAACCCTGCTTATTAAATATGTATAAAAGAAAAATCACAAGTAAAGAAAAGAGAGAATCTAAGACATAATAGTGCAGAAGGTAACGTATGTACTGTATGTATTGAATGGAATAATAGACATGCGTGCATTCATTTCAAAATGAATAAACTAAACACGAATGTAGTAAATTAATATGTGTAAGTAAAACATTGAGAGAAGGAAACCGATGGTAAAACAGTAAGTAGAAGTATAAAAAGTGACGGTATAATAAAAATGACAGTGTTCAAAGAGCTCAAAAGTCTTGTTTCCATACCTGGAAGAGAACTTGCATATTTTGATGAAATCGTGTTTTTTTCCCTCAGTTTTCACCCATGAAGAAGGTTAGATCTGCTGCGTCCCAATCGGAAAATCATATCTGACCACCGTATCTGTGGATAGATGGGTAAATAAATAATACAGAAGGAGGAGTAGTGGAAATGGAGGGACAGGCTCTTTATTAATGGATGGCCTCCACCAAAACAGATGGATTGGGGGATGGGAGGGGTGGAAGACGCGGGATGGTGGGCGGGTTTCGTAGGAATAGGAGTTGAGAGAGGAGCCTTATTCATGACGACCGCGTCCAAATTCTGTAGCTGCCTTTTAACGATGGAGGGAAGATGGACCAACGTGAGAGCAAAAGAAACACCGAGGCCAAATACGGACATGTGCGAAGTGACAGCCTGTCCAAAGTAAAGTCATAAGAGGTGCTCTCCTCTTTGCTGCCTATACTGTTTCACTCATCTGTCAATCTTGTGTGTGTGTGTGTGTGTGAGAGAGTGAGAGAGCTTGTAAGTGTATCTTAGTGTATTTGTTGGCTGCAGTTTTAAACTCCTGGAGGGTTTTCCCCCTTTCGACTATATATAGGTGCAGAAAATTGCCTTGTAAAAATGGCAATACTTTCAAAGGACTCCATCTCTCCACGTTCCTCACACACACACACATGCACACACACAATTCTGATTTCTATAAATCATTTAGTGACACAAATTAGTACTTTTTGTTATCAGAAACTGCCCAGAGCCCCCTATATCTCTGCAGTCTTTCATTTTTCTATTCTGCTCTTCCTTCCTCCCCGGGGGAGACACTTACTCATTCATTTCTTCGCCGCTCGTCTCTCTCTGGACTGGTAATGGGGATTAAAGGCTAATTGAGGCTTAATTGAATAACGGATTAAACACGTGCACGCAGATGTTCTTTCTTGTTTTTTCGTCGTTTTGAGGAAATGTACTGTTTTTGTCAGCACGCTTAGTGAGAGGTGCATGTTCACACCTTGACCGAGCAGTTGTGAGTTGTTCATTGCTCAAGAGCTTCTGGTCAGTAGTTTATTATGAGCATTACTTGCATCCTTTCTATTCTTTCACAGGTCTTTAGCTTGAATTAAATGTCGATGTGGTGTTTGGAGTCATGAGTGAAAAATGATAGTTTCTTCCCCATTTATTATCTCATATTCTTCAGTTTGCATGATTCTGCTTATAAATATAAAGTAACATATACTGTCAGTAATATTCACTGTAATGTTTTGCCAGTTTTTTTTTAGTTTCCAGTTAATTTTTACATCAACTTGGGTATTCATTTGCCAGTAGGAAAGTCTGACGTCCAGAACTTCTATCGGGCTGCTAAAAAAAAAATCAAACTAATATAAATCCGACCTGAAAGAGAAAAAGTCATTCAGGTTCGGTAAGTTGTTTCACATGACTTCCAAAATGATATACATAACCGTTTCAGAGCACCAGGAACAGTTTGCACTGTTAGCTGCAAGCCGCCTGCTCAGCCGTCACCATATTGAGAGTTAGTATAGATATACTGTATGATATGATCACAATTTAGCACTTTGCACCTTTTTAAAACAAGTCAACTTTGATGTTTTTTGGTTTCACACAGGACACTAACAGCTGTCTCCTGGGTGAAAGTCCTGCGTCTGTTTGAACCATCCATCCTCCGTCACCTCCTCCCTATAGGTGGACTTTGTCGCTCTTTATGATACGTCACCTGACTTCCTGGTTTGCTCCCGTCATAATTACTACAGCCACTAGAGGCCGCCACCAAACAAATAAAGCAGATATGGTTCTTGGTAAACTGAATGCACAGACCACCTTTACAGACAGTCTGTGTCGTCACAGGCAAAATAGATGGAGAAAGAACGCTTTTTTAAAATGTAACTACTGATACAAAACTATATTTTATGAACTAATATTTTGTCATTTAAGCCCAGCAGTTTAAAAACATACTTTCTTTTTTTTTATAAATCCGAGCAATGCAGAGGGAATAAAAACAGTGTTTGTCTTTAATCCAAACCTCTAGGGAGAGGAAGAAGCCATTAGTTGGTCCCATGCAGACAGACCAAAAGGCTGGTTGGCTATTAGATTTCATGGGTCTGAATACAAAGACAGACAGACAGAGAGACAGACAGGCAGACGGGCAGACAGAGTGTGATCTCAAGCTGTCTACACTCATTATTATCTCCACATCTCTTCCACTCCCTGCTCTTTCTCTCTCTCTGTCTCTTCTGCTTTTAATGTCGCTGTATCAGACACCTCCACACCACGAGCAGATTGGGAGTCAGCAGGTGTGTGCGTGTGTGTGTGTATAATATAGTGTTGTGCGTGCAATACTGTGTACGTATGTGTTTTTTGGGTGGGTGTGTGTGGGGGGGGGGGTAACATATACCTGGGGGGGGGGTATATGTGGCATCACAATTGCCATGGAAACCTGGGCTTGTAATAAAAAGAGTAATTTGGCTGGTTTCCATGGCAACCTGCTACACAATAGCAAACCTAAGGGATGCTGCACTCATCTGCAACAGGGATGGGGAGGACACTTAATATTATATATGAATATATGTAACTGAGTTACCGCGAAAGAGTTGATGTCACGGAATAAAATGTGCATTTTTATGTTGAAAATGAGATATGTATGTGTTCATAATTCTCCTGCAGACAGGTTTTCATGTCTCTCTATATTAAGGCTATTATGAGAAATATCTCTTATATCTATTATTATTAGATATCATTTCGTTTTTTTTTAAGAATACCCATCTTTAAAACCTCAGCAACTTTAACACAGTAGGGAAACACAATGGGGTCGTGAATATTAGAGAGATTAAATGGATAATAAGCTATAAAGCAGCCAGCGTTAATGTCGCTGCTGCGCTTTAAATAGGCTGTGATAAATTCCTAGAAATCTCTCCCTGTGTCACACTCGCGCTGCCACTCTCTCGGTGATGACTGACGGTTTGTTTCTCTGCATTGTAGCGGCGCGGAACGGCGAGAGGCGGGGCGGAAAAACGGGGACTCGGAGCGGGTCGCGAGGGGCTGTGCACAAGCGACGGGGAGAGATACAGAAACGGTCCCCGGTTTGAAAGCCGGTGATTGCAGTGACGTGGCTTCCCAACGAGGTGAGCGGTCGCTGATGGGAGAGCAGCCCGGCTCCGTCAAACCACCGGGGCGATGAGGAGAGGACGGGACGGACGACAGAAAGCCTTCTGCCGCAGAGGAAACCCAGATTAAAGCTGATTTGACTAACGGCTCTTACCGGCATCCCCCGTGCATGCACGCGGCGTCACCTATCCTGCGACTCGCACATACAGACCCACCCACCACGACCACCCGTCGGGCTGTGTGGTGACTTTGGGTTGAGCTGGACGCGCTGGACAGCCGGCAGGATAAACATCTTTTGGTCTGATTGCGTCTTATGATCTCCGTCATCACCGGGTCGGTCTCTCCGTTCCCCTTTTATTAGGTATGTAGCCTGGCTTCAGGTTAGTGTAACTACTGTGCGTCTTCTGCAACCTGTCCGAGTGCACAAACAGAAACTACTCAAATCATTAGTCAGATTTAGGAGGACGCTTTAAGAGACCACTTTGGCTCTGCGATTTTTCTGTTGCGCACAGAGCCGAGCAGCTTGCAGAAGGCTGAACGCACCAGTGGCTATTAACTGTAAAGTAGGCTATCAATATGCTTTATTCTAACCGCAGAGCGGAGAAATGCTGGCTCATTTAGCCGCCTTCTGTTCTTTGCGCTATTCCAGCGGATGAGCGAGCCCCGGGGAAAGGGGCGCCACTGTGACCGGGTTGGATTCTCCCCGGCTGGTGACCTCCTGCTCCGGGGGACAAATCCTCCCACCACCTGGCGTCACCTGTCCACCGGCAGACCGAGAGCGACGGAGCCCACCGATGCGTCTGGCAGCCCCTGATGCTCGTCAGTGCTCCGGGGCTTTCCGGTCGGTGGGAGAGGCTCGAGCCGCGGCCGCGCGCTAGAATGCTGCGCCAGGTGTTGCACGCGGGCCTGAGGACCTCCTTCCACGCGCTCGGCCGGTTCGTGGCGAGCCACCCGGTGTTCTTCGCCTCGGCGCCCGTGCTCCTCTCCATCCTGCTGGGGGCCAGCTTCAGCCGGTACCGCGTGGAGGAGGACGTGGAGAGCCTGCTCGCGCCCAAGCACAGCCTGGCCAAGATCGAGGGTAACCTGGTGGACAGCCTGTTCCCCGTGAACCGCTCCAAGCACGCGCTCTACTCCGACCTGCAAACGCCGGGCCGCTACGGGCGCGTGATCGTCACCACCCGAAAGGGGAGCGTGCTGGACCCGGTTCATCTGGACACCATACTAAAGGTATGCACGCGCACACACTGACTCTATGCACATATGCAAACAATGTCTAAAAAGTAATTTGCTTCAATGAGCGCTGATAAACAAATGAAGAAACGAAGTAGAATACAAATAACGTGCTTTAAAGTAAGACCATGACTATAATATACAGTAAAGGACAAAATAGCCTTCAACCAGGACAAATGCTTGACATAATTTGAACATTTTGCATGTCTCTCTGAGAGGTATATCTTTAGTTCAAGAACACTCTGGCACACAGAAGTATACTCCTAATAAGTGAGTTAAGCACTCAAAAGCTGCTTAGGAAGCTGCTGTGGGCTACTGCCAACTAAAAACACATTTATACATCGAAAATGTAGACTATGTGACAATTTAGCTTCTGTGCCGTTTAAATCACAGTATATGCAACGTAAAAAGGAGGCTGCAATGCATCTGCAGAATCCAACTCTAAGAATGAATCAATTATAGTCCCATTCAGAAATGCACACAGAGGTTAGGATCGGTATATCTGTAGGCCGGAGCACATATGCAAGCTGTCTTGCTCCTTATTCTGCGTGATTGATGGGTTTTAAACAGAGCAACACAGTCCCATTTCGAATAAACTCCCGACAACCTTAATGGTTATGAAGCAGCGCATTTTAATTACAAAGTGGAGTTAGCTGCAGCTCGGAGGCCTCTGTCTCATGCGTTGGTTTTTCCTTAATGGATTTATGAGCATTAGTTTGACACCCCTGGAGCAATCAGCCAAATTATATCATGAAGTTATGTTATGTGGATGTAATCAGAGCTTGCAGACTAGTAGCCACATTGTGTTGTGGACTGTGTGTGCCCTCCGTCCATGCATGTATCTGCCTGTGTGTTTGTCACATCTGGTCATTGTGACCCACTTTACACATACCCAAAGCACAGTGTCGGTCCATGGAGGACTGCCACAGTTAAGACTAGTTTAGGGCTTTGCATCATTTACTGCCAACAGCCTGAGAGAGAGAGAGAAACACAGGTTGGTGCAAGAGAGCGAAAGAGTTATATAATCATATTATCTGTGAGGTTCAAGACTTCTTCCTTCTCAGCTCGTCTACTCGTGCATCAGTTTGTGAGCCCCTTCGTTTCCCAAAATGCCACCGCTGTGAGAAGAGGGGCTCTGCACTTGTTGCATGAGACAGCAACAGCAGCGATAAACCAGTACTAGACAGGATCACATTCTTAATGTGATTAATTGGTGGCTGTGAAGCATTGTGAGTCAAAACACTCTTGCTCTTCAAAACACGACCACGTTGTTCTGAGAGCTGATTGTTTTGTTCCGATAAAACTGAAATGTCCTCTCTGTGGTGGAAACACCTTGGCATGACCCAGTCATCAACAAGAGTCAGTCTGTCGGTCAAGCCAGACTAAAATATCTCAACAACGATCACATGGATTGTCATGAAATTTTGTACAAGCATTCATGGTCCCCAGAGGATGAAGCTTATAGACGTTAGTGATCCCCTGACTTTTCATCTAGCGCCACCATCAGTTGAAAGTGTTCACTTATCCATTATAACATTTTCAACATCTACTAGATGGGTTAGCTCAAAGTAACTGAAAACATCTAATTTTGACTGTTATTGCAATTGTGATATGCTTTGCGTCATTAGAAGGAATGATACTTTCACATCATTATTCTTATTTTCATTAAAAACCTATTAATATGGTTATGGTAGGGCTAAAGACGTTTTCTTTAGTCGGTAGAATGTGATGTTAGGACATCTCTGCAGAACGACAATATTGAATTTAGAATAAGACCCATTTTACCTTTAACAAATATTGCGCCTCCAGCGATTTGTAAAGTTGCAGGAGGCCATATTGAGATTTTGATCAAATTTTGATTAATTGTGCAGCCCTGCAGCCAACTGGCTCCATTTTAAAGGACGACTCCCACCCTTTGCACAGGGAATTTCAGCTTCTTCCTTGTAGACGGAGGTATACAGTCCCACGGTGTAGAACAAAGCGGTATAAAAACAGCTTTGTTCCAGCAGCCACCACTCAGGTGAACAAATTATAGCAACAGTCCCAGATGCTATAGAAGCAACGTTTGTGTACTTATTTATTTTATTTAGTGATTGACTGATGTGTACTTTTATCATGTTTGTCTTGTTGTCTGTGTTGATTGTAATGTGTGTCGAGATGGATGCCTCGCCTTCTATTGCAAACCAAGTCTACCTACAGGTACAAATAAAAGTAACCTGAACCTGAACCTATTTCCCAGATCATTAATGCTAATAACTTTAGTCAACAACTGAGTTTTCCTCTAGCACCATCATCAGGTTTACATACATTTACCCGTGGTTAAGACCAAATATCTGCAAAACGAATGGCATCCCCATCGGCCCCAGCTGTACTTTGTGTTCATCACTAATTAGCAAATGTGCTACTCTAAGATTTTACCTGCTAAACATCAGTGTGTTAATATTGTGGTCATGAGCACGTTAGCATCCTGACGTTAGCATTATGTTCACGTTGTAGGAGCTAATGTTTTTCTTAAACCCTTTGAAAACCCGAAAAATCACCAATATGAATATCTAAAAAGAATTTGAAGGCAAAGCTGCAATCCGGTTGCAGATGTTGACAGAGCTGCTATTTTCAATTGCCAACAGTTAACCACAAAAAGCTTAAATATTTAATCATATACATAAATTCAATTATGTATGTGAGAATACCTGAAATTAATATACTCAAAAAATAACTGATTGGACCTTTTAATGTTAATTTAGCAGTCTGAGGGCACTGTATCGGGAGTCAGAAGGTCCTACCAGGACATATTGGTATCTTTTGGCAGTAAAAAGCGACAAAAACTGAATGAGGTATTGATACATTTAACAGCATGTCGGTGAATTGAAGCAACTACAAATCATTCATCAAGAGACATTCCTACACACACACACACACACACACACACACACACTCTCTCACCCTCCCTCTCTGAAGTCAATGCAGCACTCCGAGGTGGGAGACAGCTCTGCCCGTGTTCGCTGTGGCAGAGACTGGCATCGGGCCTGTTGCTTAGTAACCAGCTCTGTGGATGCTGGCACTGTTGTCCTCTCGCCATAGAAACGGAGGAGGATTCTGAGACCACTATTGTTACTCTGTCGAGAAAAGGCACACATGCTCCCACATACCTCTCTTTCATGTCCACACGAAACGGAAAGTCGAAGCACACAAAGTAAGCCAACGAGCCAACACACTGAGTTTTGCTCAATTGGACCACTGGGTAACTTCTTCCTTGTTTTTGTGTTTGCATGTGTGTGTTTTTGTCTGCACGCAGCTCCACCATCGGATCTACCAGATGCAGGTGACGGTCCCGGCCACCGGCGTCAACAGCTTCAACTACTCCTTCTCCTACCTCTGTCTCCCCGACGACAAGAACGTCTGCATCATCGACGACATCATCCGCGCCATGGAGGAGATCCAGTCGGCGCGCACCTCCAACAGCTCCGTCCCGCTCCTGCGGTACCCGATCACGCAGCTGGCAGACGGACGCCAGGCGTACATCGGCCACCAGCTGGGTGGCGTGCAGGGCTGGGGTCCCGGCGGGGCGGCGCGAGGTCCGGGGACGGGAGCCAGGGGAGAAGGTGTGCGATCTGCCAGGGCGCTGCAGCTCACCTACTACCTCCAAGCCCGCGGCGGCCTGATGGACCGGGTGGCCGGCCAATGGGAAAAGGCCTTCTGTGCCGAGTTGCAGCACTTTGCAGCGTTGCACCCTAAATTGGGGCTGTACCCTTCTACTTCCTCTTCTCTGAGGACAGACTTCCAGTTCTCCTCGGTGCTGGCACACCAGCCCCTGTTGGCCAGCTTGGGGGCGTGCAGCGTACTGGCCGTCCTCTGCTGCTCCATGAGGGACTGCGTGAGGTCTAAACCCTGGTTGGGACTGCTGGCTCTGCTGTCGATCACACTATCAGGCCTCACTGCTGCTGGGATACTCAACCTGACCGGGGCCACCTACAACTCTACGTACCTGGGCATCCCTTTCGTCATGCTTGGTGGGTTTAAAACTAATACTTTTGATGTTTTAAATTCAAAATACACACAACATATATGACATTCTGAGTCTTTATAATTCTGTATGTCCTTGTCTACATTCTCCATTTGTCTTGAAATGGCCTTTCAGTTCAGGACATTTTTGAATGTACACATTTTAAGAAGTTATGGTTGTTGAACACATGGAAGTCTTAACATAAAATAAAGAACCTCAATGAAAAACAATTACAGCCCAGATAAATCAAAGACAAGTGAAGCTAACACATGGCAGGTGTGAGCCACAGTGAACATTACCATTGCTTTTATATCTCAGACTGCCGGTGTTCACCGTCTGCTTCTTCAGTACCTGTGATGGGTTTTGCAGATGCCAGCCTCAGGCGGAATGCCATTTCAATGTAGACAGATCATCAAAATGACTGACAAGTGGCGGGGCATGGCAGAAACTTAATAAGGGTCTGAAAAAGTAAGTTGTTGAGTTAGGTTTCTTAAACCCTGGAACAAAAATCCAGGGGCTAGAACCAGAAGGTGTCACAGTATTTTACATTTAGAAGTGTCCAAATTAAGTTCTAGACGATTTTTAAGGGGTCGGTATGCTTTAAATCATGTGCTTGTTGGATTGTTCACGAGCGTCTGAAAACCCCTCCTCCTGCATATTTCCAACGCCAGAATTGAGGATCTGCGTCCCCACATTTTTGAAACTGTCTGAAACCAAGAAATCTGTCAGAAAATGTGTGGCAGCATGCCCGTTTCCAGACGGGGTCGGACGACACATCTTACAGACCATCAGCTGACCTTTTATAGCGGTATTGCAGACTTGACGTGACGACGGTGAGCACATGAGACATGTTGCAGTTTGCATGACCGAAGTAGGCATTCACAAATCAAACATTTTCTCTCCAGATCCCAAATCAGGGTCTCTCGTCGGATACCAAGTGCAAATCCAATACGAGTGCTCTCTCATTTCTCGATGTAAGGACACATGAGGCGAAGGATTGCTGTTGCACTAAAAACAGCGGCCAAGTATGGATGTGAATTACAGCAGATTACAGCAGATACACCGAATTTAATAACGCAATGAAGAATCTTTATTAAATGTGGATCAATCGCACCACTTAATGAGGTCATTATAGTCCATGCGGGATGCAGAATTTGTCCAGAGGATTAACTATAATTCATAGAAATATTTCCGACCTCATGTGATGATGTTGACCACGTCATAGTACTCGTGACTAAAGTCCTCAAGGGAGCGCAAATCATTCCCAGTTTATTATAGGAAATAAAATACTTTAATGAGACTGGAGCAGTCTTATTAAAGAGCTGATACATCTGCATCCGTGATAAACTTGAGGTAAATATTATTTGTAATTCCCAAATACATTGATAGTGGTTTGGGTAGCAACCACTAGAAAGCAGGTTAACAAAGCTTTTCCGCTCTTGAATCCACAGTCTCTGCAAACCTTTGTATGCAGAGGCTTGCATGTGGAATAGAGACGATAACATTCATGTCATGTGAGGGAAGTTAGTGATTTAGATTTTTGACGGTGATATTATGATGAAAGGGAATAGAAAACAGAAATACGTTTAAATTCAGTAAATAGGAATTTAACAAACGAGGAGCAAAAATGCATACCATCTGTGTGAAGGCGTACTTGCAGTTTAGTGCGTGCGTGCATGATCAATGCTGTAGGATGTGCTGCATGTAACCACTACCGAACACATGTAGTCTATACCGTAATTACTCTGTAACATGGAGGAGGAAAGGCTGCTGTTAGGCTTAAAATAACCACAGCGAGAACAGAGGAGACAGGAGAATAGAGACCGAGAGGGGGCTTGATGAAATATCACCCCAAATGGGGGGTTGAGATAGGGATTCTCTGAGCAGAAAATGAAGTTAAACGGCAGTTAGAAGGAAGGAGGGCAGGCAGGGAGGGGTTTTCACAATCAAGTAGGCAGACAGAAAAAGGTGGGAGGAAGTGTAAGGCGAGAAGGATTACAATGTACGGAAAGAGGGAGAAATACAGCGTGAGATGTTTAAAAAAACGAGGATTTGTGTCAACTATTTGGCGTCTTTCTCTCTCAGGATCAGACAGAGGAAATGTTTTCACGCAGGGGCTTATTAACTTTCAAAGCTGGCACAAATGACAAACTGATGGGAAAGAAGACGATTCATAAAAGAGAGAGAGAGAGAAACGATGAGTCATTTAAATCTTCAGAATGTTCTCACTTTCAAGTGTATTTTTAGTTCAGCCTACTTTGTTAAATAGAGAATCTGGTTATTTAAAACAAAAAGAAAAAACATTATAAATATTCCACAATGTGAGATACTAAAAAAATGGTAATGTTTTGTTTTGGTACCAAACCAGGTATCATTATAAGACCAATATTAAAAACTATCCACAGCCAAGGGTTTGCATATCTTCATGTTTGTGTGTGAAACTTTTGCCATATCCAAGAGTTTAAACTGAGTTTGCAGTTTCTGAGATCCGATTTATAATTTAACAGTAATCTGAAGGGTCTGAAAGGCTTCTGACAGAAGGACACGCCCTCATCTTGTGGGTATGTTCTCATGCATTCGTACCTGGTTCAATGTGATGTGAGTGCACATTAGCCCGTCTCAAGCTCCTGTAAATATCAAAATCCTTGGACAAATGTTGTCTCGAGCCTCTCGTTTGGCTCACATCTTCTGTCTGCAACATTAACCTCCACACCTCTTCCACTGTCATTCACCGTCTAATTCCCTCTCTTTCAAATACACACACACACACACACTCACAGATCAGCACACTTTCTCAAATATACCCACGCCTGAAGTGGCGGCATGTTACGCCTCTGCTAAGGTGTTAAGTGTTTCGCCATGGTGAGGTCAATGGAGAGAGGGGAGAGGGGGGGGGGGGGGCACTGGTGACTCATGGATGCCATGGCAACTACGGTAGAGGAAACCATTGAAAACCATCTACTTGCATGTATATAAACATGTATGTGCATGCACATGAGACAAGGAGCCGGTACGCTTAAATCCCCTCAAATGGACGCGGTTTGAACCATTGAATGCAGCATCAGAACTGTATTCCTTACATGATATTTGAAGCTACAAATCTATTAATTAAGGAGGCTTTGCTTTTATGCATCTGCTGGGTTATTCATAATAACTTTATGAAAATATACTAATTATTTATCATCTGTATTGACCGGTAAGTTTAATTCTCCTGCAGCTGCAAGTTCTCAACAAGGATTTTTGAAGTCACAAGGAAATGGCTTTGCCACGGTGTCTCACGTCTGTCATTTCCCATATTTCTAGTTCAAACAGGATTGAGGTGCGACATTATGCAGCGAGGACTTGTTCAAAAGCAGGCGGGCTGAGTTATTGCACTTTCTTGTGCAACGTTGTGATTCCTCAAAATTGATAAATTGAAGGACTGCGGGGTGCAATCAAAGCAAGGAAACGGGTTGCTTAGAAATTAGCTAGTTTAGACTGAGAGTCGAATGCAAAAATGTTGGGTTGTAAAATCAAATCAATGAGCTGAAAGAAGCTGAAATTCTCCACAGTGCTTCAGGAAAGGGCAGGCTTAATAATTATCTGTGGATTCATCATTACGAGCAACTCCCCCCCCCCCCCCTTCAACCAAACTATTGATTTCGTTCAGCTCACATTCCTATTTGTTTCCCATCAGGTCACGGGCTCTTCGGCTCCTTTGAGATGCTGTCCTCATGGAGACGAACCCGTGAGGACCAGCATGTGAAGGAGCGCGTGGCGAGCGTCTTCGAGGACGTCATGCTGCGGTTCTCCGGCTCCACCATGCTCCACCTGATGACCCTGGGCCTGGCCGCCTCGCCGCTCACCAACATGGAGGCCGTCCGGCTCTTCTGCCGCACTGCAGCCTTGGCCGTCACCATCAGCTATGTTTACATGTTGTCCTTCTACAGCTCCTGTCTGGTGTTCACTGGATACCTGGAGACCGGGTACAGACACGGCTGCTTCTGCCGGCGGGTCCCCAAACCGGACCGGCTGGACTCTAAACCGGCCTGGTACAGGTGTCTCATGTACACTCGCTACCAGGATGAGGCTCCAACGACCAACGCACCACACGTGGTCGGTCACAGTCACGCCCACACGCCGAACTCCAACCCACCACACGGGGACGTTCACAGTCACGCCCACACGCCGATCTCCAACCCACCACACAGGGACGTTCACAGTCACGCCCACACGCCGAACTCCAACCCACCACACGGGGTCGTTCACAGTCACGCCCACATGCCGAACTCCAACCCACCACACGGGGTCGTTCACAGTCACGCCCACACGCCGAACTCCAACCCACCACACGGGGTCGTTCACAGTCACGCCCACATGCCGAACTCCAACCCACCACACGGGGTCGTTCACAGTCACGCCCACACGCCGAACTCCAACCCACCACACGGGGTCGTTCACAGTCACGCCCACACGCCGAACTCCAACCTCACACACACGCACTCGCACACACACACGCACGAGGCGAACAACCCGGCGACGGATGGACACGTCGCTAACTCCACAAACGTACATCCACACCTGCACACGCATCCGACAGCGAGCACAGACCCTAATCCTCAGGACTCTCACCTTTTGCTGGGGTGTGTGAGGCGCTGCTACGGCGACTGGATCACTAACACCTATGTCAAACCCTTTGTGGTTCTGCTGTATCTGGTTTACATCTCCTTTGGATTGATGGGTTTCCTGCAGGTGAGGAAACAATACAACAAACACAAATACAACTGTCATTTTGTTTAGACAGTTTATGGTTCGTCATCACTCTCCGCAATATCTATATTTTAACCACATTCGTGTCATTCGTGATCCTTGTCGTAGGACAGTGTGGGGGATTTTATTGGACGAAAGGTTAACGTGACTGCAAGTTAAGGGGCTGTGTAATATTAACTAACAAAAGAAACTCTTTTCTAAATGCAACATGCATGAATCGGCATGAAACCTTCAGAATAAAAGATGCATGTCCATTCATGTAAACTGACCAGTACACTTGAATTTCACCCAAAAGCTCCAGAGGTTGTAGCATTTTGAAATGTAGTTTCATAATTTGTGAAATAACAATGGCATTGTATGTAATTTAGACAGACTCACTACATTTAAAAAAAAAGAAAAGAAATCGGCAGACGAGTATACAGTATATTATAATATTGTCCAAATTTATTGATCAGTGCTTTCATTTCACTTAACTTAGGACCATCGCTAGATTTGTGTCATAAAATTCATTTTCTTTCCAAATTTAAGGAGACTAGTGATTACCTGGTATGTCTTACAGATTACTGTTGAATATTATGGTATAAGAATACTTCACCTTTTACAATGACTGTATTTATTTGCAGCGTGCCTACACAAGCATGAGACGGTAGTGGAGGAAGTGAGACTTTGGTGAAAATGCATGTGTTTGGGAAGTAGTGAGCCTCAGACTGGATAAACAAGACTTGGAAGTTTTCTTCAAGAATTCAAGGAGACATGGCATGAATCATTTTGTTCGTTGTCCTCAGCTTGTCTGGTCACTACGTGGCAGCAGTGGGGATAGCATCATGTGAAAAAGAGATGCCAGTGCATACTCATGCTATTTAAACATATGAATAAAAGCCAAAATGCTCTGTTTAACCCGTGGCAAATATGTTTCTGTTATCGGCAGGTGACCCAGGGTTCGGACCCCAGTGCACTGGTGGCAATGGATACAGCGACAGTCTTGTACACCCGCGCCCAGCAGCGCTACTTCAGCTCGTACTCCCCCGTCATTGGATTTTACATCTACGAAAGCGCCCCCTACTGGAACGCCTCAGTGCAGCGGGACCTGCTGGAATACGCCAAAGGTTTCCAGCGAATCAGCTGGCTGGAGGCTTACCTGAACTACCTGTCGGATCGCAACCAGTCCACCAGCCAGCCGCGGGAGAACTTCACCAACACGCTCCGCCACGCCTTCCTCCGCGAGCCGCAGTTCGCCCACTTCGCCGATGACATCATATTTGTGGAGCGCGGTCAGGGCGAGGAGCCCGACGTGGCCGCGTCCCGAATCTTCCTGGTGGCCAAGACGACGGAGAACAAGCGCGAGGAGATGTCGGTGCTGCTGGACACGCTGCGACGCCTGTCGCTGACCTCGCGCGTCCGCTTCCTGATCTTCAACCCCTCCTTCGTCTACCTGGACCGCTACGCCGCGGCGGTCAGCTCCCCCCTCAGACACTCACTGCTGGCGGTGCTCTTCCTGTTGGGTCTGTCCTCGCTGGCCGTCGTGGAGCCGCTCGTCTCCGTGTGGCTGGGCCTCACGCTGCTCTCCGTCCAGTTCGGGGTGCTGGGCTTCATGACCTTGTGGGGTGTGGAGTTGGACTGCATGTCCGTGTTGTGTCTGATCTCGGCCCTGGGACACTCGGCAGACTGCAGCGGCCCCCTCCTCTGCGGTTTCTCCTCGGGTCGGGGCGAAAGCAGGACTCGCTGGGTGAGGGTGGCGCTGGAGAGACACGGGGTTCCCTCCCTGCAGACGCTCATCTGCTACGGCGCCGCCCTGGTGCCCGTTGGCTCCATACGCTCTAACCTCACACACACACTGTTCCGCTGCCTCACCCTCACGGCGGGCTGCTCCGCCCTGCACACGCTGGCGTTCCTGCCCACCCTCCTCACCTTCCTGCCTCCCTCCAAGAGCCCGGGGCAGCGGCCCGACGGAGAGGCGCAGAGACAGGAGGTGGAGTGCGTTGAAATGAACGACAGCACGCGAGTGGTCGACCAGATCACCACTGTCTGAGCATGGGATGATGTTGTTTTATTTATTTATTTATTTCTGGCCTCTTTGTTGCTATGGTGACAGTCGGCTGGGAGTTGGCTCACTGTAGTCTGAGCAGCCGCTCTGCATCTGCAGACAAGAATGCCGATCCTCGTGAGGAGGAACAGAGGAGGAAAAAGGAGTGTCACTAAGAGAGAGACGGGAGGAAACCTAGAGGTAGAGGGTCAAGAGGAAACGGTAAAAGGAGAGAGAGAGGGGGGGGGGGTTAGTGAAGACAAAAGAGAAAGACCGGTTTCCAATGCAGTGTATCCATGGTTACCTGCTTGTTGCTAGTGCTGCGTGGCATGCGAATGAGCTCTTTCCCAAACAGCCAATCAGAAGTAGGAATCAGAAGGATCAGCTGAGGTCAGGCCTGGCTGTGACGGTATCACAGATGGAAGTGCCAAATCTTTTTTTCACGTGTCCAGAAGTCGCTTTAGATCTGATCCCACTGTTTTGCTACTGCTTTCTGTTCACCATATCAAGTTGCACAAATACAGCTACAATGACATGAGGCAATCATCTGTATGACTCGAGTGTTTCTACTTTAATGCCGGACAAATAAAGTCAAGTCAAGAAAACGTGTTTGTAAGTGGTTTGGCTTTTGATGCAGTTTGTAATATTTTTTTAGTTACGTGGGAAACAAACAGTACGGGCACTGCTAGTGTTTTTAGATGGAACCGTTTGCAACATTTGCCGTGTTTGTAACTTAAATATCACGGGTCGTAAATTGCATTTCAACCATTCAAGCACTCACAGCGCATCTGAAGAAAGAACGGGTTCGGATAATCATGACTTTAACCTTTTCAGAATGTCTTTGAGGTCAAATCTAAGTGCTGAAGTGATGCCAAATCAGATACAAAAAATACTGCTGCAACTATGTTGAAACATACTCTGCTTGAGCGGTATTACAGTATACCAGGGTATGTAGGAATCCAGACTGTATGATTTTCAATACAGTCATGAATGCATACGCTCCGCTTACTGTGATGCTGTATTGATGTGATGTATTGTAGTGCACAGCACGCGCCACCAGAGGTCCGTCTTTGTGGTTGAACCGGCAGCTGAGCTCAGAAAGATGGCGACTGGAGTGCTTTTGTAGTTTGAAGAAGATATAAACCAAAACAGTCCATAGCCTCGTGATTTTGCCAGTCTGCCACCATATTCATATCATCTATATGATCATATATTCATATGTGCGCCGTAACATTAGCGAGTGAACGTAGCAGTACAGCGGGTGTGCTGTTTAGGTCATTTGTCAGTGAATTAATGCTTCAACTCCCATGTATTGCTTTCCACCTGCTGCTGATTAAAGTAAAGGGGGTAAGCCCCAAAGGTAGGGGGTGGCTTTATTTTTTTATCATTTAATGACAAGCCACACTTTAGAGTTTTACCCAAAAAATTAAAAAGAATTGCAAAAAAATTGAATTCTTTGTTTTTGTTATATCAAAAAATCCAATCCTTTCTGTAAAACAAAATATGACAATTTCACCCAATAACATCATGACATTCATCCATCCATCAATCAGCTTAATGCGACACGGGAGGTGTGTGTTCGCTGGAACTTTAATTTCCTCTTTCCTCTTCTTTCCACAGAAGAAATAGTCCCTATGAAAACTCTTGACAGTGAGTTCTGGACCCTTTTTTCCTAATTACCCATAATGCTCAAATCAATGCTTCCAAACACCAGAGTCTTTTATCTCTCAGTTCTGCTAATGATGCTTGTATGGACAGGTTAACCCGGCTCTCTTGGACAACTATAGTGACTGAGTACTATGTGGGCCTGACATTTAGCCCATAGCCTCACCAGGTAGGATTCATTACAGCCCTTCCCGAGACAGACCAGTAAACCTGCCTCACAAACTGAAAACAAATCAAATCTCTCTCGTTTCAGTACAATAGTGCAGTATATAGACATGAACTATTCTGGCGCCATATACAGGAGGCCTTACTAGGTAACAGGTATCAGTCAGAGCTTTAAGTGATGATTTATAATATGGCCTATGACACCTAAACTACCATTTCTCCTTGTCTCCTTCTTTATTGCGCAAATCGTTTTGAATGAAATGTATTGAATGCTTTGTTATTGTTCAACCTCCTGCGATTCTCCCTCATGAAGGCAAAGGCTCTTGTTGCCTTTTGCTCTTTTATTCCTGGATTCATCTCAGTAGTTGAAGATCTCAGTGTGTGGGAGTGCTTCCTATTGTTAATCCATTCTCCTCGCTGACACTTGCCTGAATGAAAGCGTTGTTCCTGCTCTGTGTGCAGGCGCCACGACCGTCGGTAAGACGACGGCGGGAAGATCCCTCGCCAGATTCCCAATCACGAGCGTCGCCAGTTGGTTTTCTTAGGATCACATGCACGACCGCCAAGCTGGTGGGACCACTAACTGTGTGCTGCGTCATCTTTTGCCAAAAACATGGTAGTTGGACTACTACAGGGCTGAATACAGGTCTGTCCAAATATGATCCGCACACTGCTCCGGAGCATGTTCTGCAGAAACGGTAGATTGTAAGAAAGCGTGAACTTTCTGGGAAAATGACACTTCTTGGTGGATCTAAAAATTCTGTATTCAAAACCAGTCCTGCAAAAATAAAACTTCTCTCCATAACCTACAGCCATTTGGTTCACACTTAAGATTGAGCCCACAGGGTAGAAACACACAGGACGTGGCGAGGCGGCCAGAAACCACTAACACCTCCCACGCTCAATCGTGCTGTCAATCCAAATGTAGCTCACTGCTGCTGCCTCTGTGGTCGCTGTTCAGGTCCACAAGTGCAGTAGGAGCTGTGGAGCTGCATGCCGGATGTAGAATAAAGACTTACAATTGACATTTGTAAGTTTAGTTTTGAGTTCTTCTGTTTATTTTTGTTATAGCTGATATTGAGTTAGTGACAAACTGTCGAGTGTTTATTTGTAGTAATTGTGTTATGTCCACCCTTCTTTTGTTTAATTGGTTTGGCCAGCCAGTAAATATGTTCCCCCTGTTTGTCATTTAGAAAGGACAGTTTAGTCTTTGTTGGGGTTTAAGAAATCTCCTGCTTCTGTTGCCCTTCAATTTGATGTATTTTGAGTTCAGCTCTATTTTGTTGACCTCCTTTAGGGCCCAATATAGTAAAAAAATGTTTACTTTGCTCTTTTTAATTTTGGAGGCTGAATAAAAAATACAAAAACCTTGCCATGCAGCTATAAGAATATCGCAAAATCATGGTAAAAACAGCTTAGTGGTGAATTGTGTGCACTGAACCGCAATTAATCTCAGTCCATCAATCCACGATTAGGGGTCCCTCTCAATACACTTAAGACAACTAGCTCCGACCGTAGCGCTCTTGGCGTCGAACAATATATTCTGCTGCCTGTTGAAGAGTGACAGCAGTTGTTTCGGCTATGCACCTGTATAACGGTGTGTGAAAAATTCATATCATACGGGAAATTACCGGTTGAACCGGTATACCACCCAGCACTACAACAACTGAATCTTGTCCCTGGTTTATCTGGTTGCGATACAGGTAAAGTTATTGATGTGATGAACTATGTGAGCAGGTAAGGGGATGTCCCTCAGGGAGATTTTGGCAGGACACTCAGGTCATGTTGAAACTCAATGTAGGTGACCTTTCTGGACAGGAGTGTCTGACTGCTAATTCCTTGCCGACTCCTAGACCCTGTTTCAAGTTCAGATGTGTCTCGGGTGATTGGATCACAAGTGGACAGCGCTAAACACTATAGTGTAAGATTCATTGTAATCTGATCACTCGGAACACTTGGCGAGGTTGACTGGGACACATTGGACCACATATCTTTTGTAGTGTCAACGCTAATGCGTCCTGATGTGTCCCCGCCAAGGACGTAACGGGAAAATGCGTCATCAAAGCCTTTCCCTCCCTTTGTTCCTGCGTTGTCTCATCTCCAGTTTGTTCTCAAATCTCATAAGCTAAATTTATCCACGATGTCTAAAAAAAATGAAGAAAGACCCGAGAGATCTATTTCAAGTGCGTCAAATATCTTGGGCAGTTTGGTTTGGCTGGAACACGTGAATAAATATTTGATTTCTTCACCTTTTAATTTCTGGCAGACTAGGACTTGCTGCCTCCAGTGGGTTGAATGTCAAAGTGTTTTTGGGCAAGAGTGTGCTTGAGTGTTTACCACTCCTGATAAGAGGATGGCACCGTGTATGGCAGCCAATGCTACAAGTGAACGGCTGTGTGTGAATGGGTTAGTGCTTCGTGTTGTAAAGTGGTTGCCAAGACTAGAAATGTGCTGTTTCAATGCAAGTCTGTTCACTATTTGTGATCAGATCAGCCAAGGTGTTAAAGGTGTAAACAGGGCCCTAGAGACCGGTAGATGGAATATATTGTCTTAACATGACATTTGCATATTCAAAGCTCTCTATTATAAACAGACAAGATGCTCTACATTCCTCCTTGGAGTAGAAAAGGACATTTTTGTCAAGCCGTGAGGAGTTTTAAGTTTGAATAGTTGCAGAAAAGAGAAGAGAGGTAAAAGCTTTCCGGTGGGATTTTGATTCGTTTGAGCATGAACTGTGCTCAAACACACACACACACACACACACACACACACACACACACACACACACACACACACACACATAGAGACTGAAAATAACTCGCCTAAAAAGTGCTGTGTCATTGAAGAAGAGCAGTAACATGCTGCAGTTCTGCTCCGCTCCACTGATCTGATACTGTTTTGTTACCCCTCAGTAAAAATGAACAAAGGCTGACACTTGATATGTAGTGGAGAAAAAAAACATCCGCTGTAGTCTTTATTGCCCCCTTGTGGCCAATAGTTAACGACTTAATTATCCAGATGCCTCCACACACACACACACACACACACACACACACACACACACACACACACACACACACACACAGACACAGTCAAGTAAAGACACACTGAGATTCGAGTGTTGCCCTGAGGCTGCTCTTGTCTTGTTTGTTCATTTTACGTCTGACGTCAGATGCCATTCTTCAAATTCACAGCCTCGCCGTCGGTGTGTGTGAAAGAGAGAAGATGTTTGACTGGTTTGTCTACCTGCAGCCGATATTTCATACTTGAGCCTACCGTGTCATTTTTGCAATTTGCTGCAACACACGTACAGACACAGACACACACACACACACACACACACACACACACACACACACACACACACACACACACACACACACACACACACACCAGATAAAGGCTAATACCCTGTCCAGGAACTGTCTGGTCCTGCATCCTGTAATACCAGCTGCTGCCCTCCAGTCATACTGGGAGAGAAAAAACACATATAAATGATAGATAAATATATGATAGATAGAAAGATAGTGTACTATCTCTGTCTGTCTCTGCCCTCCTCCTTCTCCTCTGGAGGTGTGTCATTACTTGGTGCACTGTCACATTTAAAAAAATTCTGATTTCCTGAACACACCTTGACACGCTCTCCTACGCACACACACACACACCTGATGCTACAGACGATGTGCTTGTGTAAGAGGCAGGTGTGTACGGAACATAAGAGGGAGATCAACTGAGGACAGAGGAGAGAAGAAGAAGAGAAGAAAACACAGAGAAGCCGTGAAGGACGCTTCAACGGTGGCAGTTTTTTGACTCATCACTGACGGATGAATGATATTTTGGAAATTATGGAGAGACGTGTGCACATGTGCATGCATTCACACCCGTGAACCTACATAGATTCTGCACATTCTTCTGAAAAGCATAAGGTAAGCAAAAAGAAAAGAACTCAATGTCACTTTCAATATTTTGTCTGAAGATGTTAACATATGACAGTCTGTGGATCGCTCATTTAAAGAGGTTTTGATACGAACAATTGTAAGTTTCTTGACACTGTTTTGTTTCACTGTTTTGCGCTCACATATAGAAAGTCAGACTGTGGGAACATGAGATTAGGAATGACAATAACAATATGGCTTTTATGTAGCCCTCGAGGCTTCAACAGGTGCCTTTCATTTCAGACACAACATACGATGATCACGTCCTAACAGACGCAGACAATTCACATGTATGATGATTTGTAGTGCTGTATAGTCTTACCCAGAGAACAGACGTGTACTAGTAATACTTGTCTCTCGTGGGTCACAGTAAACAATGTTTCCCCACTAAAGTCTTTAATCTTAATCCATTTTGTATCAAAGGTTTTCAGATATTTGTAGATCAGATCAGTCCGGGAACAAAACAAAGCAACACCGCGGTGAAGAATGATGAACTTTGACACTTTATGCAAATGGCGCTCGTGCTACATACTTCAGCCGGAAAACCCTGTAGATCCACATTTTATCAATAAGGCTTGATTGCAGACACTCCCTTTTAATACAGTGCCATTAGGTCATTACGTGTCCTGTCACATGTTTTTTTTAATGAGCAGGTTTCTTTTAAAGGAAGAGAATACACATTTGGGAAATATATCTTGATGTATTGACTATTTGAAAAGGCTATCTAAATTTAAATATTGTTAAAAAACAATTGCTAATCACTCTTCAAGGCGTCTAAAAGCCAAGATGATTATATTTAAATAGCAAATGTAATTGCATGTAACTCTATGTGCTATATATTAAAATATGCAGCAACAAGGAACATGCACAAAAAATAAAGATGCAAGAAAGTGCAAACAGCATTATTGATGAGATACAAGGACTTCTTGACTTAGTGTATCCTAACTTCGTTTCAGTACGTCTTTTGAATTTGTATTTCGACCACTAGACTGTAGACAGTGATGATAAAGGGCAGCCAAACCATTAGAAATGTTTTTTTAGTGTTTAATGTATTGCAGTGGGAAGCAATGGGGTGATTTAGGTATGTAATACTTACTTTAATGTTTTTTAATTTAACATACCTTTTAATCTTTGGGCTTGTGAAGTGAAGTCATCTGTGTTAAAGTCCAAGTCAGGTTGCAGGTCTTTTTTGATTTTGTCAACTCGGGACTAAACTCGTAAAATGTTTGAGTCTGACTTAAGTCCAAATCATGTGACTCGAGTGCTCACCTCTGCCGTTCCACGTAAGTCTCTCCTGGGCTTTCAGCTTTAGACTGCATGTTTATGTTGAACGAGTTCAATTTTTAAAAGGTTTTGGCCAGTATCAAAGCTACACTAATCATATGTTTATGAGAACAACAGATCACAAGATGAAGTGTCATGTGAAAGGAAATAATTATCTCAACAACTGTAGCCAATCAACAATATAAAAACACCACAAGCAACAATAACCTGCAACCTATGAAGGTGTGAATGCAGTGCGGTGTAACCCAAGCTGCTGAGTCCACCCCTGCCCTGCAGTCAATCCGTGAGTGCAGACAAAGCCACAAATATCATTCGATCCTTTCAGTTTACCGGATGTTTCGGATCATTTCGATGAAGTCCCACGGCTGAAACAATGACGTGCCGTGATCGTATCCACATTTAGTAACACAGACTGGAAGGGAGGAACTTATCAGAAATTTTGGACGTTGTTGTTGTTCCCACTCACAGAGCTTGAAATGCAATTTGAATATTTTATGATAAGTGACAGAGAAGCAGCTGACACAAACAAGACCGCAGAGGTAAATAAACCCAAAATAAAACCAAAGAAAGAGGAACATGTCTCATTTCTTGTGAATTCATGTCACCTTGTGTTTCCAGGAGGATGCATGGCCTTCGCTTTGAAGGATGGTGGAGATGGACACATCATTTCCTTCTCGTCATCTGGCTTCTACTGTTGGCAGCCAGTCCACGCAAAGGTAATTCCTTACCTCAATTTAATTGAATCATTACCATTACATTATGATTCATTCGTAGGCAGGAATTACATAATTAGGTCTTATTGTTGCCGTGCACAAGGCCAGGCCTTATCCTTGGCCAAGCCTTGTCCTTAATCGCTGTGTAGCGATGGAGAGAGACTCTTTAATTAAGCTTTATTTAAGCTTGGGGATGAGTCATCAAAACATGTTGACAACACATGCCTTGCAAGGGATTAGTAAATGGCAATTATTGTTTCCAATTGATTGCCATAGTCACACGACTGTTTCTGATAATGGACCGGAAATATTTTTAAACTTCTCAATGGGGTGGGGTCGGCCCAGTCTGCCGAAAGGCAAGACAAGGCAAGACTAGGCAAGGGACGTTTTTGTATAGAACATTTCAACAAGGCAATTCAAAGTGCTTCACATAAAAGCATCAAAACATAAAGCGAGGAGATTTAAAAACAACTAAGTCATTAAAACATTCAAAAGCTAAACATAGAATAAAAGTTGCAGTGCAGTTCAAGAAATAAAATACAGTAGTAAAATGCAGAAATGCAGGAAATTGATTAATATCCTTGAATCTGATTTAATTAAAGGCGCAAGCAAACAGAAAAGTCTTCAATCTTGATTTAAAGGATTAAAAGGGATTCAGCGATCCGGAACCTTGAAGGCCCTCACTGTGTGCATATCCAGCAGCTTCATAAAAAGATCCAGGGTTTGCCAACAAGTTCTTCACATCAGCTGAATGTGATAACATGCTGGTTGTGTTTACGTTAAAAGTCTTTTGGTCTTAAGTTTAACTACTGAGACTATGTCTGCTTTCAGTGCAGCTCTGCAACTAAGGCTGTAAATCTGCATTTCTTTCACCCATTCCAGCGGAAGGCTATTTCCTGGGAGACACTAAGGCAGTATTAAATGGCTGTGAGGACCACTGGACCCTGCAGGGCAGTGTCGCCATGCCGCTGCTCTTTCAGATGACTTTGTGTGTGGACATCCGCGTGGTTGTCCCCGGAGCCTGGGTGGCCTTCTCTTACAGCTCGGTTCACGCACCAAAACCTGAGCTGGGTCTGGAGGGGGACGATGAGGCGCTGTATGGGTGGCTGCTCAGGGTCCGGCACAGATTTCCTATCCGGCTCTCTCCAACACACTGGCACAGGGTGTGTCTGAGGAGGGACGTACCACGCAACTCCTTTAGCCTGGAGGTAATACTTAGTGTACTAGTATGCCCAGTGGTGAAGGAGTTAAATGTAACGCTACTACACTAAGACAAATCCATTACAGGTAAAAGTCTTGAATCAAAAATGGTAGTGATGTACGGTAAAATAAAAAGCAAGGCAGGGTAATACTTTTACTCTTTTTAAAATAAGTTTGGCCAATCTGACTGTTTATTTAAAACCTTTGTAATCGTCTGAGTGCAACGTGTTTCTTTCGCCCTCAAATTCATTTTCAGTGTTGTGACCTTTCCAGATTTTGACAAATGTTGCAGCAGTGTGGGCCCGGTAATTGTGTGAGTCAAACTTTTGAACTCTTGTCATTTGGGATACGAGCAACACAAGCTGTGTAAATGTTTCAGGTTGACGGGAGAATGGTGGCAGAGAGGACGGTCATCGCTCAGGCCATCCCCCCCACCGGCTCCCTGTGGCTGGGCTGCCGTCCCAGAGACCGGCCCCCGGGAGCCGCACTCGGGGAAGTGGAGCTGTACTTGTTCCGCATGTGGGCGGACCTGGGCCACCATGGTCCCTGTGAGGACGGCACCGTGATTGGCTGGAATGGTCGGTACTGGGGCGTGACCAGCCCCAGGGCCAGACAGAGAGACCCCAACCTTCTGTGTGGTGAGACAGACACGCATAAGCTCTTCTTTATCTCACTGATCCTACTTGAGGAGGCTGTTCAAGCTGGGATATTGTGCATCAATTACTTTTACTAACCAACTGCATCAATAACAGAATGCAGCGTAATCCTTTCTATTTTTTCACCATGGAATTTTAGAGACTTCGATTCTTGCTAAAACATACTGTAGCACCGCATGTTTCCAATTTGTCATATTTATTTCATTTCTAACACTCAGTAGTTGTGCATGTTCTTAGAGCATGTTGGATGTTGAATGCTGCATGTTTTCATGTGTCCTGTAGACCACAGACGGTTGAGAGGCCGGGCTCGTGCTTACAGAAGCGTCACTAATGGTGTGTATTCACGTGATGCACACATTTACATGCATGGTGTGTGTATTTTGTCTCAATGCATTTGTGTATTTGTATGTGCCTGTATGTGAAGAGGAGTGGTGAGTGGCGTGGTGAGTCTCTTGAGGCTCAGACCTTAATTTCCTTAATTCACTGTTTCAGCAACCACAAATGGAATTGAACGGTCACCTCCACCTGGTGAGCAAGAAAAAATATAATAATACTTCTAATCATCTCAATTACAGTGCCTCCCTCTGATTATGACTTAACAATCTTCCCTCATTTTGTCTTTTACCAGAGGTGCCTTCAACTACAACTACCTCAAGTCCTGTCATAGCAACACCTGTCACTCACATGAGCAACCAGACGTCTAATGTCACAGGTGAATGATACTGGCGATAACTGTGTCCCAAATTGTTTTAGGCTGAATCATGTTAGCAGTAAATGATAAAAAGTACTACGTTTTATGGTTCTGTCCATCATTTTGGACGGTTCTGATATATTATAATGCCTGCAAATAATAAAAAAGTAACTATACTAAGAACAATTTCACTCGCATTGGATATTTGTGTGGGTGTATAATAAGAGACCTTAACTAATGCTTTAAAAAATCTGTTTCCTCTCTTCTTTTAGGGTCCACATTATTAAACTGTAACGTCAGCCAACTCTGCTCCAATAACAGTAAGAAACATCCACCTTTGTCCAATCAGAGCGTTTTATTCAGCCATATTTATGACCTTACAACTTCATTTCTTTCTGCAGATGCTTACTTTTGGATGCTAATAAGTGTGAATGCCACAGGCGGCCTTAAGACTGAACAAGACGTCCACAACTTGGTGAGAGTGACAAGCGCTCTTCATTCCCCTTGTAGGGTTTCTCCTGTACCTTTCAGCTCCCACTCTTTCATTGTCTCTGCCCTAAATAGCTTCAGATGCCGCCTTGTCATAAACAAGTATTACCGGCACAAGGATTACTTTGGTATTAGCAAAATATTCCAACCTTGTGATGCACCTAACATATGTTTAGCTTTGGACTGTCAATCATTTATTGTCATGTGAACCTGAATGATCTGTCAGACAACGTTAACTCTTTATATAATCAGTCCCTCCCTCTCGAACGCCAGTATTAAAACTGTGCATCATATCTTTTTCTATTGTATGTGTAAGTAAGTATGTGTTTTTCTCTCTGTTGGCTTTAAAATGAAACAATGGATTTCAGGTTGCAGCTGCTGATCAAAGGAGTTTGAAGGTGTTTCGATCCAAATTAGATGAGCTGTACAGAAATCATGGCTCTCTTTATACATAATCCTGCCAATTTTAAGATAATATAGAAACACAATGATCCTTTAAAAACAGACAAGACTTCAAATTGATTATTTAGGCTAAACTAGAGGTGAAAATTCACTTAGCTGATTCCAATCTGGCAATTATTTTCTTGATAATTCAATTAATAGCTCTGTCTATAATATATATATATATCTTGTTTTGTCCAACCAACTGCGTAAAACTCAAACACATTTAGTTTACAATTGTAGAAGACTAAAGGAAACCACTAAAAGTAAATCCAAGCTGGAACCAGAAATTATTTTCATTTTTGTGATACAAAATGACTCAAAACAATCTACAAAGAGCCATAGTCACGATTTAGTTCATCACTATGGAAGCACAGCTATACCAAGAAAAGAAAAAATTTGATGAAAAGTTAGTCATGACTAAATTCTAAATGTTCATTGTAAGTCATCATTTTGACCTACTAAGTCACTTACTCATTAATTATCTTTCTTTTTATTTTTGGGCTTCCATAAATGGCCATTCAAATGCTCTCCGTTATTACTGATCATGTCTCCTCAGTCCTGTCTTGGATTCTTGGAGCATCTGAGGTGTTTGTTGCTGGTCTGAACTGTTTCAGTACAAATCTCGACCTTTTAAAACAGGTTGTGCTGCAATTCAACAGCCGCTAATTCATTTTTTTTTCATTCGGCTGACTCACTCTGACTGTACTCAAGGAAGGAGCATACCTGAGCTGACAATGTCTTTCATGTACTGAATAGCTGAAAGCTAAATATAGCCAACACCAACTAACCCTGGAGGTTGACTCTTTTGTTTATACAAACAAAAACTCATCAAAATGAATTGTGAGATACGATAACCACAATGAGTAAAAACTCGACACATAGTGGCTTAAATTGTCTGATACTCTGGTCCTTTAGAAGGAAACTGTGTATACAAATGGTGACAAAGTTTATGTGTTCTGATGCGAACACCACAAAACATTTGTACTGTATGTGCTTAGCTCACACTTCCTCCCACACAGTATCAGCATGTCTGCCTCTGTCTCGCCATCTCTCACTCAGGTGTCAAATGCGTTTGGTTGCCACAGTGGCGAAGGTTTATGTCTGGTTGACGTACAACTTCAGGTCAGTCTGTCCCAGAAACAGGCAACACACTTTCACTTTTCAGAATGAATTGTCTCTTACAAGGCAGGCTGACGACTACAACTTTCCTCTGTCTCGTTGCAGGTGGTACAGGTGAACTGCGGTTCACCAAAAACAAACATAAGGTAACAGCATGCCATTAAGCGTTTTGTGTTAACTTCTGCTTCAGATTTCACCTTCTCACAGTGGTGTGAATACTTTGCTTCCAGACAAACAACCTGCGATGTGCTGTTGCAGCTCAGCCGAGCCGTCCCAGCGTGTGAACTGCAGCTGGCTGGAGTCTCTGCACTGCAGCAAGCCGGAGATCAACAATTACAAGCGAGAATCACAAGAGAGGTGGAGAGAGTCGGTGAGCATTATTCAATCAATTAATTTACCTTTTTGCCTACGTGGTGATCGTCATACATTCTCAAAAACACATTACTATTTTAAACACCCATTTTGTCATCTTTTGAGCCAAGGAATTACAGATACATCCACATATATAATTAAACATTTGCTGTGTTTCTTAGCAGATCATAATGAAAATGATAAGCCTGCATTTATAATAACTGGGATATAAAGAAATTACTTCAGAAAAAAACATTGAAAACTTCCTATTATTTTAGTGTTAGTTCTATACTTAAATTTACATTTGGAACAGGGACTGTGTTAAGTCACACACAGTTATACGCACACACACACACACACACACACACACACACACACACACACACACACACAAAGGCAGAGTATTTTGCAAACTTGCAAAATGCACCCACGCTTAAATTACTTTGACTAGTAAATGGAGCTGCATTTGTATAAATACCGATGTACCTATATGCATGCATGCAAACCACCAATCGGAATACACAGACTCCCTTATTGTACATAGACTCAGATACCTTTTCTGAAGTTACAGTGTGTGTGCGTGTTTGCGTGTGTGTCCAAAACGAAACTGTCCCTTGCAAAAGGCAGAACCACAAGAGCACAAAAACACATAAACCCTCGTATTTATTTCCTTGTGGGGACCCTCATTGACATAATTCATTCCCTTGCCCCAGACCACGATTCATAACTACATGCTTAACTCTAACCTTAACAGAAATCCGGAAGAGCACACACAGAGTTTATTTTTTAGCTTACTCATATTGATTTTGTCCACGTCAGGTCGAGATGTTTGTGGGAATGTGGAGCCCTCCAGTGGCGGGTTTGTGAGGTGTACGTCCACATCTTCCCTCGATGATATCTGTCGGGGGAACAAACTGTCCGAGCTTACATGGTGAGCAAAACCTTAGTTTTTTTGAGTGAGCGTATATCTGTACATAATTACACTCTGTATCTTATCAGCTTTCATTTCACTTAGCTCCCTTGTTGAGCCCAATTCCAACCCAGCTCCACAACCTCAGACTGAATCCTGCAGCAGTGAGTGTCAAAAGCACAGGCTCCCATTATATTTAAAGAAAGTCCACTGCTGCATCTGCTGCTGTAACTGTTTTTGTCTGTGCCTCAGGTGAAGCGCCTCGCTTTTGTGACTGTACCGCTTTCTGTAGCTCTGCAAGTAAGAAAACAGCCAAAATACTGCCTTCCTGCCCGTCTTCATATGTTTGTACTGCCAGCGTGTTTTGTATTGTGTACTTTGTTGCCTACGTGTGACTGTATGGGATGTTTTGCAAACTTTAAATGCAGTACAGAGCCGTTTTCCAGTCTTTGTGCTAAGCTAAGCTAACCGTCTACTGGCTGTAGCTTCATATTTAAATGACAGACCTCAATGCAACGAAGCGTATCAGGTATTCTCCAAAATATTGAACTACTCTTTTAACTGGAACAGATAGTTTCTCAGAAGGTGTGTTATAAGTATGTCTTAAACTAACCCTGATAACTTATCCTTCTTTTTTCTTCAGGACAGTTTTTTGCCATAAGAATCAATATTAACAGTGCCTCCGTTAATGTAAACTTCCTAAAACAATTGGTATGTACATCACAGTGTGATTTAACACTTTTCTATTGTATGTACATGCTATGTACTGACCTTCTAACCCTTTTAACAGTTGTCTGGACAGCATGTAGCCACCAAGTGTAACGCAATGTCAGCGTAAGTCTATACATGTTGACCAAGGGAAGTTATTGTACAGTTTACCTGAATACTGAAAGTGAAAGTGTTTTGGTGGTCATAAATGACACACGTGAACAATTCTTTGTTTCCAGGTCAGTGTGCCAAGACATTTTAAAGCGCTACCAGGTAAATCACACTGCAGATAAAAGTTTGGTACTGACTGAAGTCCTTCTCCTCACGTTGATCAAGAGCTGTTAATCATGCTTCATAAATGTCTTTCTTTATCCAGCGTGCTCATCTGGAATGCCATGGGACACAACAGAGGTAGAGTGTCTATTATGTACACATTATTCTTATATAACATATAATACATCTTATCTGCACATAAAGATGCTAAACCCCTTTTGCTGCTGGTGTCTAGGTTGTACAGCTGCATGGTGATACTGGAGATGTTTGGACCTGTCAATGAATGCTCCCTGAAAAAACTTCTGCAACAAGTCATCGACAGCAACACTAGCATAACAAATAAAATTCCACTCACACGCATGGGTTAGTCTGCAGGTTTATGTATTTTCAAGCTCTATTATATATAAGCATATATTTTCTAAATGTGTTATTGATGGTGCTCTGTGTATCCTCAGTGGTATGTGGTCCTCCTAGTTTGGCTGTCAGTACTCTGTTGGCATCCAACCTGACCTGGGTGGCCAGTGACCTGCTGACTTCTAATTTGTGCCAACCTGACCCCACTCTGCTTAAATGGTAAACGAATAAAACATTCCTTTGGTGGTGGCTTTTTGGGAATTTATAGTCATGCATTTTGGGCACAAGAGAAACAAAGTCTCTGATGATGTTCATCGTCATTCTGGGAAATTCAGGAACTTACATACGGAGCTGTTAATAGATGAGTCAGACTGAGGGAAATGTAAATCACTAAATGAAGTAGCTGCTAGTGTGCATTCAACAAAAGATGGCTGTTACCTTACACTGTAAGCAGCATATCTGAGGTGGGATCTTCTTTAACACAGTCCATACTGGATTCACAACGGATAAAATGAACACAACCACCAGCTTGTTAGACTGTCTAGATCTGTACTCAACTAAATGACCACAGACACGTTGACTGACTGTACAAAAGCATGAGAAAAGTAAGAAAATATTTTTCTATGTGTTCTTTTTTAGTGAGGCAAATGAGACCCTTGCAGTACTTCTGAATGACAGCTGCCCACCGGAGCCTCCCACAACTAAACAAAGCACTACAAAGCCTTCCAATCTGACCAACAGTAACATCACAACAACTCCTGAAGCCATAACACCATCTGTGACCAACACTACTGAACAAACTGAAACAACAAGTGAAAGTTCTGCAACAGTTCAAAAGAAAAATGCATCACAAGCAACAGCTCAGCCTAACATGACCACTTCACTCGCAACAATTAACAGTACACAGTCCTCAGCAGCACAGCCTGTACTCCAAACCAGCTCACAAAACATGACTGTGACTGTCTCTGACAATACAACAGTACAAAACACAACTTTATCTAATAACACAATGTTGACACCCACGGAAAATACAAAATTGCAAAACACAACCACAAGTGACCGAAACGCAACAGAATTCATAACATTATCCAACTCAACATTACAAATGATTACAAATGATTCCATTGGTTCAACGCTTAACAGAACTACATTGCCTCCAAATCACACAACAGAGTACAATGTCACTGCAGTTACACCTTCAAACAATCACACTACAGTGTACAATGCCACTACAGTTACACCTTCAAACAATCACACTACAGTGTACAATGTCACTACAGTTACACCTTCAAACAATCACACTACAGTGTACAATGTCACTGCAGTTACACCTTCAAACAATCACACTACAGTGTACAATGTCACTGCAGTTACACCTTCAAACAATCACACTACAGCATACAATGTCACTGCAGTTACACCTTCAAACAATCACACTACAGTGTACAATGTCACTGCAGTTCCACCTTCAACCAACCACACTGCAGCATACAATGTCACTGCAGTTACACCTTCAAACAATCACACTACAGTGTACAATGTCACTGCAGTTACACCTTCAAACAATCAGACAACAGAGTACAATGTCACTGCAGTTCCACCTTCAAACAATCACACTACAGCATACAATGTCACTGCAGTTACACCTTCAACCAACCACACTACAGCATACAATGTCACTGCAGTTACACCTTCAAACAATCACACTACAGTGTACAATGTCACTGCAGTTACACCTTCAAACGATCACACAACAGAGTACAATGTCACTACAGTTACACCTTCAAACAATCACACAACAGAGTACAATGTCACTGCAGTTACACCTTCAAACAATCAGACAACAGAGTACAATGTCACTGCAGTTCCACCTTCAAACAATCACACTACAGCATACAATGTCACTGCAGTTACACCTTCAACCAACCACACTACAGCATACAATGTCACTGCAGTTACACCTTCAAACAATCACACTACAGTGTACAATGTCACTGCAGTTACACCTTCAAACAATCAGACAACAGAGTACAATGTCACTGCAGTTCCACCTTCAAACAATCACACTACAGCATACAATGTCACTGCAGTTACACCTTCAAACAATCACACTACAGTGTACAATGTCACTACAGTTACACCTTCAACCAATTACACAACAGTGTACAATGTCACTACAGTTACACCTTCAAACAACCACACTACAGTGTACAATGTCACTGCAGTTACACCTTCAAACGATCACACAACAGAGTACAATGTCACTACAGTTACACCTTCAAACAATCACACAACAGAGTACAATGTCACTGCAGTTACACCTTCAAACAATCACACAACAGAGTACAATGTCACCACAGTTACACCTTCAAACAATCACACAACAGAGTACAATGCCACTGCAGTTACACCTTCAAACAATCACACTACAGTGTACAATGTCACTGCAGTTACACCTTCAAACGATCACACAACAGAGTACAATGTCACTACAGTTACACCTTCAAACAATCACACTACAGAGTACAATGTCACTGCAGTTACACCTTCAAACAATCACACAACAGAGTACAATGTCACCGCAGTTACACCTTCAAACAATCACACAACAGAGTACAATGCTACTGCAGTTACACCTTCAAACAATCACACTACAGTGTACAATGTCACTGCAGTTACACCTTCAAACGATCACACAACAGAGTACAATGTCACTACAGTTACACCTTCAAACAATCACACTACAGAGTACAATGTCACTGCAGTTACACCTTCAAACAATCACACTACAGTGTACAATGTCACTGCAGTTACACCTTCAAACAATCACACAACAGAGTACAATGTCACTGCAGTTACACCTTCAACCAATGACACAACAGAGTACAATGTCACTGCAGTTACACCTTCAACCAATCACACTACAGTGTACAATGTCACTACAGTTACACCTTCAAACAATCACACTACAGAGTACAATGTCACTGCAGTTACACCTTCAAACAATCACACAACAGAGTACAATGTCACCGCAGTTACACCTTCAAACAATCACACAACAGAGTACAATGCTACTGCAGTTACACCTTCAAACAATCACACTACAGTGTACAATGTCACTGCAGTTACACCTTCAAACGATCACACAACAGAGTACAATGTCACTACAGTTACACCTTCAAACAATCACTCTACAGAGTACAATGTCACTGCAGTTACACCTTCAAACAATCACACTACAGTGTACAATGTCACTGCAGTTACACCTTCAAACAATCACACAACAGAGTACAATGTCACTGCAGTTACACCTTCAACCAATGACACAACAGAGTACAATGTCACTGCAGTTACACCTTCAACCAATCACACAACAGAGTACAATGTCACTGCAGTTACACCTTCAACCAATCACACTACCGTGTACAATGTCACTGCAGTTACACCTTCTCTAAATGATACAACATATAATGTCACTACAGTTACACCTTCAACCAATCACACAACAGAGTACAATGTCACTGCAGTTACATCTTCTCTGAATGATACAACATATAATGTCACTACAGTTACACCTTCAACCAATCACACTACAGAGTTCAATGTCACTGCAGTTACACCTTCAAACAATCACACTACAGAGTTCAATATAACTACAGTTACACCTTTTCTAAATAACACAACGACATACAACGTAACTACAGCTACACCTTCGACCAATCACACTACAAAGTACAATATCACTACAGTTACATCTTCTCCGAATGACACAACGGCACACAATGCCACTACAGGCAGCACAGTTACACCTACCAATCACACAACAGTTTACGGTATAACTACAGCAACTAATAATTACACAACAGCCTCAAACAATTACACAGCAGAGTACAATGTAACTGCAGCTCACAACGATAGGGACATCAATGGTACAATCACAACAAGTAATACAACAATAAGCACATTTACTGCTTCTCCCAATTACACAACAGTTGAGAATATAACCACTACTACTGTAACTCAAAACAAAACAGCCACAGACAATCAAACCACTGCGCCCATTAGGAAAACACAACAGAACACAACTGCGCCGTCTAAAAACATGACAACGTCTACCACTGCAATACAAGTTAATGTAACTTTTAATAATGCAACGACATCCACCAAAAACTCAACTGTGGACAATGTGACGTCTGTTGTTGACAACGTCACCAAACCAACTGTTGCTCCACTGAACAACCAGACTGGAAATCACACCACAGCGAGAATGACCAACAACATCACAACAACCAACAAAAATGACAACTTAACCACAGCTGCTTCTGCTGTCAGTACCACCATGAATCTCAATCAAACTGCTGGAATCAGCTTAAATCTAAGCTCAACTGCAAGTAGTTTGACCACAGACTTCAACCTGACAACCAAAGTACCTGGAATCAATTTGACAACTACAGACGCTTCCGTTCAAGCTACAACTTCAAACACAACAACAACAACTATGCATGGTACACTTCCGGCCCAGGTTAACACCACTACTTCAAAGGTTCCCTTGACTTCTTCAACAACTGTCCAAACGCTTACGAACACAACCTCAACAAAACCTGGTATGTACAGATCAGAATTTACAGTTTTGGCTGGATCCTCTAATTAAACTTTTCAATATGGTGGATCAAATTGGCTGGAAAAGCTTGCTTTTAAAAAAAATCTTTTTATAGTTTAAATGACTTTTGAAGTAGATAAACTTCGCAGTCCATGGGTCCATTAGAAAAGGCATCATAAGATTTGTTTACTGCTATATTTCCTTAATCTGTTTGGATACAATGCTTCTCTGTGCAGCAGAATAGGAGGACTTTTTGATCAAAGTCTCAACTTGTAAACTTTATCCTTTGCTATATTAATCTAATTTATCAATATAATGTCCACCATACATGAATAATTGATTCGTATGACTTGCCAAGGTACAGGAACTGCATCCACAACCACCTTAGAGACAATTATAAGCCAAGAGGCCCAGGAGGAACAAGCAGACCAGCTGCTGAATCAAACACAAGATGCGTCTTCGCTCAACTCCTCTCAGGTGAAGCTTCTGATGTGTTGAAGGTGTAGAAACAATGTTAGCATAAAACAACGATTTTGTGTGATTCTTCAAAGTAGACTTTATCATTTAATTGATGTTGCAGGTGACACAGTTGGTGAGAAACTTAGAGAAGCTTCTGGATGGACCCACTGTCTCTAAGGCACTGGGACAAAAGGCTGTCAACGTAATAAGCAACCTGATGGGAGGCAACTCATTGGCCCTGTCTGCATCTGCTAACAGGTACAACTCACACAACCCTCACCCACATGCACACACATATTCCCATACGTTTGATTTTTCTGAAATGTTTTGTCCTCTGTCCTGTATACAGGCTGATTCGTCTGGTAGATAATCTGGGTCTTAAACTGGTTGTCGCTGGTGACAAAGAGATCCTCTCTTCAGGTTCGCTGGTTCTGGCAGTGAGGGCAGTCGATGGGACCAACTTTCCAGTAACATCCGTTGACATTTTCAACACTGATAATGTCCAGGTAGATTTAAATTCAGCCATCTGGTCTCACTGCTTTTCATGAAACACAATTGGTCTCATGCAAAAACTCCTACGAACAGATCTGACACATACAAGTGACTTAAGGGAATTTGTGTCATTTAACTATTATCTCGTACTTGGAATTTTCTCCGAGAAACGAGTACAATTCATGCGGAAACAATTCTGTTCATCATATCAAAATTCTTTATTCTTCTTTTCACTAACATTTTTGTGAATGAAAATCACAGGTAGCCTTAAACAACAAGTTTACTGGCAACAAGTTTTGATTATGCTAATGAATAAATCTCATGGACGTGCACTCACTTATTCATTATGTTGAAACAAGCAATTTATGACAAGTTTGTGAATCCGACTTGGAACACATGCCAACTTCTGCAGCAACTACTGTGACATGGAGTGACCTTAAACAGATGATGAGACAACAGGAAGTGCCGAACCTTTCCATTAACCGTTTGTTAACTTTCTTGTGTCCAGCTCCGTGCCCTCGGTAGATCCCGGTCCAAGAGGTCCGGGTCTGCTCTGGGGTCTGTATTCTTGCCCTCCTCCCTCACCAATGGGCTCAGTCTTGAGCAGCAGAAGGAGGCCAACAGGGTCCAGTTCACCTTCTACACCAAACCTGCCTTCTTCCAGGTACTTTCGCATCATCACATTATCTCTTTGTCATCTCTTACAAATTGTTTCAAAGAATACAGCAGTATTTATTGGTGCATTCAATGATTTATAAGCAGCATTTTTAACTTTTCTCAGTTAAGTCCAACATTTGTTTTTAATCTTAAACCAGGTTTAGTTCAATAGAAGAGGAAATAGTGACATGTTTGTCTTTTGTTTTTACAGGACGCAGCATTAGATAGCGAAACCCTTGTCAGTCCCGTCCTGGCAGCCAGTGTGGCCAATCTGTCAATAAGCAACCTGACAGAGAACATTCAGTTTACCATCCGAAACATCGACCCCGTAAATGTGAGTGTGCACACGCATACAAATCATTAGTTTTCTCATGATCCCATTTATCCAGAGAGGAAGCTCACCCCACTCACGAAACTCAGAAACGGTATTTTTAATCAATTCAGTCAAAGTTTTCATATGGATGAGGACGGGCTGGGTGGATGCAAACACAGGACTTTCACCCAGGACACTACTTTTGTTTGTGTTCCAAGTAAAACAAAAAGTTAATGTTGACTTTAAGCCAAATCCTTATCCTTTAACCAAAAAGTTTTGTTGCCTAAACATAACTCAGTAGTTCTGTTGTTTTATTGTTGTTTTGTTTCAATTCACAATGGTAACCATGTGTTCACAACTGGGACTGTAATCCTGTAGAAAATAGGTTTACCTTGAAACGTATTGAGTTTAATGAGAACATATTTGTTGGAATGGTTGGAATGCCACAAGTAATTGCATTTCTCGGTCAGTCAAAGTAAAAGTAGGTTTTAGAGGGAAGTAAAATTATGTAAATGATCTAAAAATAAACTAAATTAAATCAAATAAATGGTTAAAAAATATTGAAAGTATTGACGGATCACTCAAAGTTCCTCTGTGATGCTTTTCTTCTTCCAATTTGTTCGCAGGAAAACTACACAGCCTCCTGTGCATTTTGGCACTTGACTCAGAATGGTGAGTGTGTCCACACTAAATCGAGTGGGTTGAGATGGTTACATTTCCACAGGAATTAGTATCTCTGTTTGTTTGTGTTTCTCTGGTTCAGGTGGTGTCGGACACTGGAGTTCTGCTGGCTGCTTTGTTGTCAAAGCCACACCAGAAGAAACAACCTGCAGCTGCAACCATCTCACATCCTTTGCAATTCTGCTGGTTTGTGTGCATATTTGTTCATATGTGTGTGATATATTGACAATAACAGTATCAATAAAGTTCTTCAAATCACAATTACAACATGTTGAAAAAACAACAGAACTGACTCTTTTTCTACATGGCTGTTGTACAATGTGCACTGATTTTATATTTTTTGTGTGTGTCCTGAATACAGGATTTGTCCAGAGACGTACAGATTGACCGTCAGCATGCGCAAATTCTTACTTTCATCACCTACATCGGCTGTGGAGTCTCTGCCATTTTCCTGGCTCTCACCTTACTGACATATCTCTTATTTGAGTAAGAATCTATGTTTTTACCAAGACTACTTTAATCTGAGCCTCATGTCAAAGCTAAACTATAAAAAAGTGTATCCTAACAAACTCTTTCTATTCAGTAAACTGCTGCGGGATATTCCTGCCAAGATCCTGGTTCAGCTCTGCCTGTCCCTCCTCCTCCTCAACCTGGTCTTCCTCCTGGACGGCTGGCTGGCGCTCTACCCAGCAATCGGGCTCTGCATCAGCACCGCCTTCTTCCTGCATTACTTCCTGCTGACATCATTCACCTGGGCGGGGCTTGAGGCCCTGCACATGTACCTGAGCATCGTCCGGGTGTTCACCCCCTACCTCAGCAGATACATGCTCAAGTTCTCACTGTTAGGCTGGGGTGGGTAACACTCGGCTCCTAAATGTCACAATGTTTAAAAATGTAGCTTTTTTTTTTTACTGATATGGTTTTGCTGATTAATATCCTGATCTTTGCAGGCATTCCTCTTATTGTGGTGATCGTTGTAATATCAGTGGACAAAGACAACTATGGTCTGGTCACATATGGAAAATTCACAGACGGCACTTCAGATGACTTGTAAGTTATGCCTAAATCTTAATAACCTTTTGTAATCACAGATGAACAGATTTGTCCTTTTTCTGTTTGTTTTTCCAACCTGCCCGTAATAGAGCAAGCAGTACAAGACATTTCTACAACCTTGCTGAATATGTATTTTTAACAAGTTAGTTTTGAACTATGCTAGATCTGTTCATTGGTATTGTTTTATTTTGGGTGGAGAGTTTTATAAGGGTAGAGCCGTGGTTAGGCAGCAGCCAGGCATCTAATAAAAGGGAACTTTTAACTGGGGATGAAACAGTCTCAATTTAATACTGATGCCTCTATATGACCGACATAAGCAAACGACACTATCTGCGAAAAGACTGGCTATATCTATATAGTTATTCTTAATTCTTGCCATCAGTGTCACCGGTATCAGTGTCTGCAAAATCAAGCAGGTTCACCAGAAACTCCTTCAGCTCAGACTCTGTGCGAGGCAGACTGTCACTAAAACAGGATGTTTTCTACATAGGGACCACCAAAATCTAAAATGAAAGTTCCTTGTAGAAGAGGAAAATGATCCTGAGACACCGTAGGCACAAACAACCACCTAGATTCAAGATAATGTATTTTTGACTTCATGTGTCTTTCTCTGTCCCCCTGTAGCTGTTGGCTGCGTAATAACATCGCCTTCTACGTGGGCGTGGTGGCCTACTTCCTCGTGATCTTTTCTCTGTGCCTGCTGGTCTTCATCGTCGTTATGATCCAGCTGTCCCGGATCAAAAAGCAGAACCCCCAGAACCAGGCTCCCAACAGGGGAATGTTGACAGATCTGCGCAGCATCGCTGGCCTCATCATTCTGCTGGGCCTCACCTGGGGGTTCGCCCTGTTCGCCTGGGGACCCCTCTACTTACCCTTTGTTTACCTCTTCACTATATTCAACTCTCTGCAGGGTGAGACTTGTATGAATATACTGGGTTCTACTCCACATGTGGTTTTATCCAAATTAGGCAAACCATAAAATGCAAATGTCTCCCAAAAGCTATTCTTTTAAAAAATGTTTCATTTGTCCTGTACAGGATTTCTTGTCTTTATTTTACACTGCGCTCTGAAGGAGAGTGTCCGCAGGGAGTGGAGAACTTATCTTTGCTGCGGGAAACTGCGCTTGGCTGAGAACTCAGGTGGGTACCTCACTGTGTTCTTATACCTCTGGTAATTTGAATGGACGGATTAGGGCAGGGGTTTTAAAAGTGTGAGGTGGGACATGCATGAGACAATATATACTGCATTCTGATTGCCCAAATTTGCATCAAAAATAGCACTCGTTCTTAGAGTCACAACTCTGTCAAATCTGAACACACAAACATGACAAACTAGAGAAGAGAATGCAGAAAAGAACTAGAAAAAGAGAAGACAATATTAGTATTAACCTTTGGTAATACAAATTTTAATGAATATTAATATGAAAACAGGATAAATCTGGGAAATTACAAAAACATATGTTTAGTTTAATAAACTGACACATGGTTGGTCGTGTACACATTTTTCTGCAGAATGGAGTCGGACGGCCACCCAGAACAACAACAGGAATATGTCTGTCTTCACGGCAAGCACCTCAGCTCCCCACATCACCTCCCGAAGCTCCTCCGTCATCAGCAACGGCACCAGTGGCAGTGGTATGTTCACAGGTCACAGTTTGCAATGTCTAATCTGCATTTATAGCTTTATACCGAAAAGATTTATAATATTGTGATGGTCTCCCACAGACTCTGTGTTTATGGACAGCGGAATATCTGACGGCTCCAACAGCGACGCGCTCCTCAACGAGCTTCACAGGCGAAATCTGACGGCCATAGATTAGTGGTCCTGCTAAAAAACGAATCACAGGAGTGGACGCTCAGAGAGATGCTACTCAGTGTTACACGAGATAAAGGTTTTACAGGTGCAATGAAGGACGGAGGAAGTGAGACTGAAGGATGATTTGAATGCATCAAGTGTGACTTGATGTCTTTTCTATATTAACAGTAGAATGTATGAATACAGAAATAATGTAAGGGACTTGTCAGCAATAGGAGATGTACAGTAGGTGTGTTTCTGACTGAAAAATGTAATAATTTCACCGTTACAGCTGTGACTCAGTGTTTGTGCAGACTGTATAGCTTGTTTCAAAGCTAGCGGTATTACTGTAACCATTTACAGTAAGCGAGAAAGCTTCTGGTATATTACAGATACAAAAATTGCATCCATTTAGTAGTCTAAAGCAAACGTTGTCAATTTTGTGTAGATTATTGTCAGGCTCTTTTGCTATATTTCTTTTTCACAAAACATAAATGGAAAAAATGAAGATATTTCTAGTGTGTTTAAAGTGCTCCTCTGACCGTTGCTTGTATACTTTCACTACCTTTAGGAGAGTCAAGGTGCTCGATCTTACTACAAAAACAGGAGAAATATATTTGTATGAGTATTTGAGGGGAGTGGCAGTTCTAGACCATTTCAAATGGGGGGGGGGGGGGGGGTCGTTCATATATTAGAGATTATTTTATTACATGTAAAAGACCTGAAGTATGGTCATGCGTACTGGAGCATGATGAAGAGTGAGGACACATATTGCTAAATGTCCTCGTGCAAGAACGTGTGCATGCCATCAGAGAGGAGATAATAAAACTTCTACTCGTTACCTGTCGAGTTTGTCTTGTTTTTTGAGCCGGAGAGTTTCACATCTACATGACATCTCTACATCTTTAATCAAACCCACCAATTATGATCCCAGCGGACTCCCCTCTCATCGCAGCATTGTGTAACCTTCAGCGGTGCACCTCACGCCCACCCGGTGCCAGTTCAACCCCAGCCTGTGAGAGCCGGCCCCTCACAGGCCCCGGAGGCTGGCAGCAGTTCGCTATTAAAAGTTTTACATGAGTTCAAATTTCCCAACAGCATGACTTCTAACGTGAACCAAATGAGAAAGTGCGCCATGTGAATAATGGAGAGGCAGCGAGGTCAATCCGTTGAGAAAATTCTGCAACTATTTCAATTTTTCTTGAAATAATAATCAATGTGACTATTGTTGTTAACCCTAATGTCCTGGGCTCTCAAAAAATGTATTGAACATTGTTTTATCAGCTTGATACTGTACATTATTAACTGAAGGATTATTTGGCTTAAATACTGTACAATCTGCAAGCTCACACATCTTCCACCAGATGTCACCGTAAACCCACACCTTGTTAGATCCCATCACAGCCGCTCATATTTACACCGAGACACTGAGCAGAGGACTTTTTAACACTTACAATCCTGTTTTTCTAAATGTGTGGGTTACTGCCACCTCATATAATACAATTACTGAAATTTAACAATGCAGTTGTTAAAAGCAGAAAACCTCCCAAAACAACTGATTTACATGATCCTGAATCCTTGTAGATTATTCATGTATGCGTGTGAATCCTTTTTGTCTTCCTGTCAGATTCACGGCCTCTTGAGATGCAGATGAAATTTGCTTATGTCGGGTTCACTTGACTAATTTTCCTGCAGATTTGACTAACTAATGACATATCACTCAAGGGTAAAGCCATTTTTTTCTAGTCTGGCATTTTAATTAGATTTGAAGGTTAACTTTTAGTGCATCTGTGCAGGCCTACACGCTTTAATCACCTCTCGATAGCGATGTGTGGGAAGGGTGAAAGGGAGAAGAAATGCACGTTTTATCTCTAAATGGATGCTTTACGGCTCATCTCAGGGTGTGGGAAAACACACATTAGCCCCCCAGCTCTAAAAGAAGAAAAGGTTGCCCCCCTCACTGTGCTGTGACATCGATAGTTGTGATCCTCTATTATCGCAGGCCATTAATATTTAAACCAAGTCAAAGGAAAGGTCTGTGTCTCCCTGAGGGTTGTTTCTGTAACACCTCACCTGCATTCACACCGGCAGTCTTTCATTTTGTTTGAGAAAAGGTGTATGAAATCCTGCCAGAGTTTACAGATTTGAAGGATCTGCTATGTTTCTTTCCTTGGTTTATTTATGCTGTTTTAAAGTTTAAGAGCACATGCAGACCCGCTTGTATTCAGTTTGAAGTGCATTGATCAAGAGCGCTACAGCAGCCGTCTGTTGTTGAGCCTTTGCTTGCGATTTCCCAGCTGCTCTGATGGATCACTCCTCACAAAGCTTCACATTACGACTTATCACAGGTGTTAACGTGATGCTGGACGTCTGTCCTTTTATAAGGTAAATATCCCAAAAGTAATGCGGTAGGAAATAAAGCACACACTTCAGCTAAAATGTGCACTTATAGAAGTTGTTCAGCACTTTCACCTCTAACATTTATATCTTTTAGCTGAACTCGCATTACCAATTCTGAGATATTGCAACCCGCAGCCCTCGGATTGCAAAATATCTCCGCTTACATCACACAGTTCACTTGACACACTGGGATTTGGAGATATTGCATCTAAGATAAGAAATATTTTGATAGATGGCTTCTTTGTACCACAAATTCTGGAAGCCATATTGCAGGTCTAACTTACTTTTATATTGATACACTTCTTTGTTATTGGCAACTCACCAGCCACAGTCTCAGGAGTCGGTAGTGGTAGTGAATGATAAGTGGCCATACAGTGATGTTTGATGGTGAAAACTGCTGCCAGTAAGAAGTCGTTTTAATGTGCATCTCCCAAGCATGGCTTGTTATCACAGACGTGGAGGTGGTATGATAAAGGATTGTGTCTGAATTACTGGCGGTATAAACTTATGCACAAAGAATCTGAGTTCAGGCAAAGCAGCTCTCATATAAATATCTCTTATTTGATATCAATTTTTTAAATATGTCAATGTCTGAGCTCTCTGTTCCTTTTCTGCCTTGATAAAGTTTGAAGTACACACTGACTCTGTAATCCGCGTTGTTCCGTCTACTCAGCAGAAATGAAAGTCTCCCCTGGGAACCATCAGATCGATGAGGCGAAACCTCTCAATCAAAGGTTGATTGAAGGAAGTCACGGAATCAGCAGGATCTTTATTGTTTGGCAAATTGGGAATTTAAAAGTCGTAATTATGTGAGCTTATTGTCCTCCAGCTATTTCAGGCCTCTTAAATTCATAGAGATGTAAAACGCCTGTGGAAATGTGTTTAATTTAACAGTGTTTTAGTTTCATGCACCTCAGTAATGAGAAAGCCAGAAGGATTCCCAACTAGCTCATTTATTGCACAGGAACATGTATTTCCAATTCTGTCTGTATGAGACATACCAGGCTTTCAATTAACTAGAATGTACTCCCATCTGTGTTATTATCGGACGCTCAGAGCAAATGCTCCGGGAGTGTGATGACGTAGCATAAAAAGATTGAGAGTGTGTGTGGGAGGGGAGGTGGATGGGTGCAAGACTTTAAACCGATGTTTGTGTCCCAAAGTGTTGTTGAGTTATTTTGAATTTTTCCGTACTTTTTTTTACATTTTACTTAGTTTGTGCAGTTATTTTAAGACCAACCATGATGTTTTTCCCCAAACTTAACGAAGTGGTTTTCTTGCCTAAACCTTTTCTTTTTGTTTTGTTTGAATGGCGTTGGCCACGTGCCACAAAAAATACAGTTTGAATACTGTTGTTGAGGTTTGTTTACGAGAGTAGAACGGAACTTTGAGAATTAGAAAATAATATTTGTTTAAATTCTTCTTTTGTAACCGCATGCCGTAATGATACTTGGCTGTATTAAGTGCAAGGACAGTGACATCACATGGGTACATGTCACCTGGTGAAATGTGGTCTGAGTGTGCACTGAGGCTACATTGGGTCTGCTACTTTGAGGCACTTTCCATGCATTTGGTAGCATAAGATCGTGGCCCCCTGAATGGCTCGGTTTGGGCATTAATTAACTGTGTTTTCTTCATATTTGTTGACCCCGAACTTTAAAAAGCAGCACCATAGACCCAGTTTTATGTTTTTTTTACTGATGATCAATTACTTGAACATTTGTAGTTAGTTGTCTGGCTTGCTCGCAGAAGCAGCTTGTGATCGCAGTGCTGCAGGACATCTATTGACTCTTTGTTCAGATTCAGCTCATTTAAAGTACAGATTAGTCATAACGGAGGCAACTCTGAAAGTGGGAGCTCAGTGACATATTAGTACCCGCTTGTTTTATTATATTAACTGCCAAAGTTCCTGTGAAGTTCACTTATCATATCCCCTGCTGAGTGTGTTCTGTCTGATTTTTAAATGCCAGTACTGATTAGAGGTGTTGTGTTCTCACAAGGACAGAGTGCCAATGTACCAGCTTCATCACTGATACTGGAGGGAATATTTGTGGTGGCTTGAGTCACTGGAAGTTGTACTATCACACGTATTGAAGAAAACATAGTTTGATCTTTTACCTTCCGACTAAACAGGAGCTGCTTCCAAGTGTGTTTATGTCTTTCAACAGCTTGTCTTGGAGATGTGCAGCTCTGAATCCCTTTTATCAGCTGGTATGAAAGAAAAAAAACATGTTTATTTACAACATGAAGTACACGAGGAGAGCTAGTAAAACAGTGCAGACCTCCTGCTGAGGCTTTCATTTTGGACTTTGGGGTTATTTGTCTGACATTCTTTCAAATGTTCATAGAAGCTGTTCGTTGCAACTTTAGGGTTTTATTAATATTCTGTTTATTCAGATAAAGAACAATAATTAAGTAAATGCTTTAAAAATATGTATTAGGCCTTTTACATTTAACAGTGATGACTCACGTTTTTTTTCTGGATTCTGCTATTAGTAAATTTTACAACCATGCGCGCATGAATGATGATTGAACTTTGACATGTGGAATCGTGGAGCTCTGCGTTCTTCAGCGGCTTTGAGAGAGGAGGTGGCGCTGACTGTTCATTCTGAGACATGATGCCGTATGTGGACTGCTGTTGTTAGCCTGTTAGCCGTGCTAGCTCCTGCAGGTTATGTGTACAACTCTAGTCCCGGCCCTATTTCCTGTCCCCTCCTGCTTATGGCCTCGTCATTTCCTCATCTGTCCACCAGTCGTCCCTCCTGCCAGTCAGCTGATCCTGCTCCCCCCTGCACACCTGTCACTGATTACCTCATCAAGCCACACCTGTTCCTCATTAATTAAGCCCCAAATACCAGCCAGTGCTCCACCCCAGATGCCAGATTGTCCGTGTTGAGCCCTTGCTGTCGTGCCTGTTTCTGACCTGCTTGCCTGCCTTTGACAAATCAGATTAGTGACTTCTTTCTACATGCTGACTGTATAATTACCAGTTTCTAGTCTGTCTCATCCTCTTCCCTTTTTCCAAGTGAAGAACTGTGATACTTTTTAAGGGCACTGCATGAAAGGATGTAGTGAATGTGTGGGTTTGTTATTCCAGGTTGAGCATGCAATATACTCAAAACACAGCGTGAATTGCTATAAAGCTTATAGACCCAGATTAGTCTTTGTTGTATCCTTGTCAGCACTCTTTTCATGACTTAAGTTATTACCGTTTATGCTAGAATTATTTTTTTTCTGTTTTATCATCTGCAATCAAAATTCTATTTAAGAGTTCACTTTGACTTTTCAGAGACGTCAAAACTGTTTATTCTTTTCTGGACATATTTTGAAAGTGTCTGGTTTTCTGACAAGCAGGCTCATTTAAACTTGAGTCAGAGAGACCAAGATAAATGACATCCTCCTTAGTGCTGGCTGTCAGCCGTCCTGAGAACGAGATGTGCCGTTTACAGTTGCCAGGATGATAAAGAGACATTTAAAAAGCAGATATTAAAGCAACATCAATCAAGTGTGCAAATGCAATCCGACCACATGTTTTTGCATCGATCAGTCTTGCAGATCTGTTGAGTGGTAGCGCCCACTAGTAGCGCCATTTTAACACAGTGGGGAAGTGCCTTGCCAGCACTCTATAGACTGAATGTTAATCTCTAAACAGACCCAATGGGGTCCAATGAAGACACAATTAAGTCATTTGGCTTAGAAGCTACAGAGAAAGTGATTAAATTTGAACAGCTAAAATGTCTCGTAGCTGTGACTTTCCTGAAATTCTGGCAACAGTAATTGATTTAATTTTGAAAGAATGTTTACTTGTAAAGGATTATGTTTTTATAGTGTGGTATCAGCACCACGGTAAACCTCTCAATCCTTCCTCTAACATGAGTTACCTTCCGTCTCAGATAAAAGAGAGCCGGCTCCTGTCATTGCTCAGACATCTCAGCCCTGCAATGATGTTTATGAATATTTGACCTGCTCCTTTGGACATCCAAAATGCTATCTTAGGAAAACAGAAGGTATGAGGGATGACACGTAGAAATAGTTGATAACTTCAATGAAAAACTGTGCATTGTGAGTAAAAGGTGATTTATCAAAAATGAGTTGTCCCACAAGCAAATGTCTCAAGGTGACTCCAAAATACAGTGATAGCACATAATGGGCTTAGGTTTTACACCAGCAGTAAATTCAGTGTGTGGGTAATTTATTTCCGTGTTTCATATTCGTGAGGAAACGTATTATACCCGGGGGCACAAGGGGAAATGAACCCATAATCAAATAATTACAACTTTTCTAAATCTCCCAGTTCAGTTTGTGACTGAAAAGCAAATCGACTCAATATTTTATGGTTATTGTCTAATAATTGTTCAATAATTTTGACATGTAAGTGTTGCTCAACGCTTGTGAAACAAGCATCGGTTGCTAATTTGGAGACTTATTGTTCAATGTATGTATCACAGAAGACGTGTACGTTTTGAAAAGGGAAAATCGATAAGAAAGCTTGAACTCGCACATAGCCTATCAGTGAACCAATGTCTCGTAAGACCAGCTGTATTGAATTTGCAGTAAAGAACTGCAGGCAGCTTTGCAGTTCTGTGTTGACTTCTAAGGCAACCTTGAGTCCAAATTCAACTTTTGACATGAGAAAGCTGAAGTAAATAAAAAAATAAAAAGCTGCTTAAATCTTTTCCTACAGTCGCTTTATCTGTCTCTTGAAAGCCTTACCTTCAGGCGAGGCTTTTATAAATGGACTCTGTCCCCTCCCCTTGGTTTCGCTACTGGAATAAAAATAGCCCATCAATTTGACATGCTTACCATGTCAGTTAGCAGCAGACGTCTCACTTTTTAATGCAGAGGGACCAACGACTGACAGGAGAGGAGAGGGGGGAGTTGATGTAGATTTTTCTTTGTCATTGAAAGTGGTCCTCTTGACAAAGATTTGTATGATCTATATGTTCATTATTTTCCAAAGAAGGCCGCATAATGTGAAAGACAAAACTCCTTTCTCCGGATGAGTGTTTCATTTTCCCTTCACCGCCTCTTATGCCATATTGTGATCTACTTGTGTGCCCCTGACAACCACGGGCGCCGTCTTGAAAATCACTCAGAGACATATTGATTTATGCAGTTCAATCAGCCATATCTGTGCCAAAAAATAATGGGGAGTTGTGTCTTTATGGGGTTGATAACATCTCTAATTAAGAAGAGAATCAATATGTTAACAGTCGGATTCATAATTATAGCTAATGGCGTTTTCAGAACATAGAAAAGGGCACCATTATAGGGAAGTGTCACCCCGATAAAATCCACACCTGACAAGTCTGTGAGGAACTTTTAATCAATGCTGGATACAGTAATGAATATATAATTAGCTGGAGCTCTATTGATTAAGAGCAATTTCTCCACAGCCTCAAGCTGATTAAAACATTCATTTTCATGGTGCATTACTGTAGTTCCCTAGGTGTTGAAGTGAAGCTGTCATTATACTGCATTTACAGCAATAGGTAGTTGTGATCTTTTATTCCCTGGTGCAGTTCTTGCAACATTAGCATGATGTAGGATGCAGACATGTTACAGCCCTGCCTTTAGGAAACATCTCAACGTCACCATCTCAAGTAGACGAGCAAATTCAAATGACCAATCTTTATGCAGATGACAGTGTTTTTTATGTTTCTCTTTGAAATAAGACATTACTGAGTGGCTTTAATAAGGGATGCACAGATACCGATGTCAAGCATTTTGCTAAATACGCTTTTTCATGCAATTCTGTTAAATATGGATACGACTTTAGAAAAAGCTAGCCCGGCTATGTCCAAAGGAAAAAGGAAGCCATCTCACTAGCACCTCTGAAGCTCAGTAATTAAGATGTTCCTTCGGTTTTTAATCTGTGTAAAACCAACAACAAAACTGGTAATTTGCGTGGGTTTGTGTGCTGGCTGAGATATAACCCCCTTGTCACACCACTGGTTGGTTATGCATTGAACAAAACCAGATGTAACTTGTTAATTAGTAAGCTTTACGAGGGCTGGTTGGTGGATTTTGTTATCAATGCTACATCTGTTACCTTTCCAGTCTTCAAGCTAGGCTAAGCTAAAAGGCTGCTGGTTGTTGCTTCATAGTTAACCAGACTGTCAAGACTATTCAACGAGACCATCCGTTATTTCGGCAAATCACAAAAACCCACATATGTTAATGTTTAAGTGACGACAACCTTTAGAGGTTGTAGAAATGAATTATTTTAGAATTTTTTTTGAAACTTTTCCTTTCTGATTCTACTTTACTCACCATCTTGCACCTTTGGGAATAATTGTTGCAACACACTACACACTATACACATAGTGGTTGTTCTTTGTGCTTCATAAACAGAGGGGTCGAGTGCTCCAGTGGCTCCCCAGGCCCCTGACTTAAACCCTTGGGCCTTATTAAAGCCAATACTTGGGCTTTCCCTCTGTGTTGAGGTTGGACATGTCTTTTTTTTAGTCAAGGTGGAGAAAAGTAAAGTAAGTGAGAGTGAAAGAGACAGTTTCTCCAGTGAGACTATCCATTAATGTCTGTTTGTGTTTGCAACTGGAAAACCAATGTGTGCAGATTGCCAAATTCAACCCTGGCCCTTCCTTTAGTCCTCCCCTCACTCCGTCTTGCAAACTTTTTCTTTTTGGGCTGTCATGCTTATTATGCAATCACCTCAGATTTGATTTCCCAGGGCCATAAATACTGTAGATAAGAGATGCGGTGAAGACAAGGCTGTGTGTGCTTTGCGATAAGAGGCTGATCAGTTACACAATATGAAACGTATCACAACTCATCATCTGATATAGAAACAGCGCTGTGGAGACGCACCGCATTTGTGTGATTGTTTTCCCAGGACAGTAAATTAGGTCAAAGAACTGTTCATTGAGAGGAAGTAATTATCTCATCACTGGTGGATTACGTCACACCGTATTTGTTATTTTGCTGTAATGGGGTTCATTAGCAACTCATTATCTGTCTTTGAGTATGCCCTCAAATACTGATATATATATATATATATATATATATATATATACACTGCTAATATAGTTGATTTCAACTAGTTGTTTTTACAATTACAATAGTAATGAGTTAGTTTTTTTTTAAGTCGCTCTAATTACATGGAGAATTTGACAGTAGCCGGCTCACTGCTCGCGTGTCCTCCTCAACACAAACACAGCCTTAAACAGTTAATGTGTACCAAACATAATATTTTCAGTCTCAACAAAAACAATGCACACAGCCATGCGCTCTCTCTCTGGACGCAGTCCAGCGTCCACAACACAGCAAGACTCTGATAGGCCCACTATCACAGTGACATCACATTTGCACGGATCCTCTCTCGTCATAAACACAAGACAATGGCGATTTTAGCGTATGACACACTGATGAAGGCCCTTGCATTTGAAGTTGGCTATTACGAACTGGATGTTTCTTACTACAACCCCATGCACACACCGCTTTGATGTGTGTCAAAATCTTAAGACTGACAGACCTGCTGTTGTTACGGTTGCTTAGAAGGGGTTGTTGCACAAACTGGGTTGAAGATCTATTGTAAAAAGCAAAAAGGACAGTATCTTCTGCCCCTAAATCACACCATATACATCACATTAAGAAGCCAAATAGCTTTAGATAGAAGAACGGATATTCTCAGGAGGGAAATGGATTTTGAGCTGTGTAATCTGATCACTTGAAAACGTCTGCACTGCATTTCTTTGTTCCACATTCACACTGTCCTGTTCATATGTCAAAGGCAGAGCAGAATATCTTTACAAACAGCTACTTCATGCAGGACACCTTTGCCAGTTTTAACAATCTAAACTGGTTTACTCAGTTCCCAACTCTGCAACGATCAAATTGACCTTCCCTTTCCTCACAACACATCACACATCTTTTATTTGGAGCCAAAAATCCCTTTTGAGATCTGCCAAACATCGCTGCTTTTAAATCTGCACCAACGAAACATCGCATGCTGAGTCAAAGGAAGGAGAAACCGCCATTGATTAGGCTACAAACAGTGGTTGGCTGTGCTATCTCTGTCGCGTGTTCAATAACAATGGAGCGTTTCAAATGTGATTCCAAAGTCATCCGGATGGGTCTATGCGAGGTTCAGAGTCTTGTCTCATGTTACTTTGATTCGGTGTCAGGTTACAACCTGAGATCTATATGGCCTAGATTGGCTCTCATTCCTAATCTGATCAGTGCTATCTGAAATATTTAAAAGCATGTTCAAAGGGTCCGTCCAGCTTTGTTCTCTGAATCCTCCACCAAAGCTGCCGTTTCACACACACACACACACACACACACACACACACACACACACACACACAGACAGTAGCCGTGTCCTAGACCAAATAATTTAACTTCTGTAAGGAACAGTGACACTGAAATATGCAACAGCGGTTAATATTTGAAACATTGCATTTTAATGTTGGACTTAAATACTGAAATGGTCAGAATTTAAACTGTGGTCTGGAACTGTGGTGTTCGATGCATTCTGATGCTTTTCCATCCAATCGTCTGACTTTCCGTGTTTCTTTGTGTCCAAAGGACCAAAGGGTCTAACCATTCGACGCCCACTCACCTACAGTATATGCATGAATGGACGAATACACACAGCTCCTTTCATATCTGTAACCTTCTACATGTCAGCCTTCGTCAGCTCACGGGAAAAAACAAGTTGATTCTATAGCTGCAGCCCTTGTATGTAACTCCCACTGAGAGCGGGGGCTTTTACTGTACAAATCCACTAAATTGTTACACCATGAAATACTCTTTTCCCCCCTGTCTGCAGTTTACAGTGTACGGGAGGTATTTCACTTGCGTCCTGGCTGATGATTAAACACTTCCTGTGGTTGTTCTTTTTCGAAAACTACTGACTCCCTGCTGGGACTTTGTCGTGAAGGTTCGTCTTTTCATTTTCCGTCTCAGCAGTGGAAGCGCAAATCTTTCCTTCATTTAGATGACTCACTTTAGGAGGAAAGACACACCACCCTCCCCTCAAAATATCTTTCTTGCACTAAGTTGTTTTTTTTGTCACTACTGAGTAACGGCACAAAGTAATTTTAAATGAAGGACAGTAATCATGTTAACTTGAGTATCTCCAAAGGCACATTTCAGGTCAATTACAGTTTAATGAAGCCAAAATGTACTAATCACATAGACTTTGCTCTTGGCTATAATTTCATTTTTGCGCACACAAACAGCCAATAATTTATTGTTTCCGCTGCACTTTCATCCAATATGTCCTGGAGGTTAGATATCAAGACTTTTCCCCCCCGAAACTGCTGTGTTTGCTATTGTTTTGGAATGCCTCTCGTATAATACATCACTATTGATGGATTCAGCTCCTGGAGCAGCACTTGACCTGCAATTTGAAGAGGAAGCCTATTTGAGTCGTGAAAATGTACAGGTTCTCCTTTCCGACGGTTGATTCTGGATGCTCAGCTTCCGACAACTTTCTCTTACTGAATAAGAAAATACGTTTTATACAAAACACAGTTGAAGATATATTTGTGTATTCTTAGGTCTAACAGCACAGCTCTTGAAACTGAGTTTTTAACTGACTGTGGCTATACCTCGAGTGAGGTTTGTGTTCTATCTGTTTTTACACCTTTTCTAGACGATAGAGTCTAGGCAAAACTATTGAATTGGATAGGTTTGGCCATAGTGTCCCCAATGATATTCTTCCAGGTTGTGATGAGCAAGGGTGTGCAGCTCACAGAGAGAGAGAGTTTCATATTCATAGCCATGAACCCACCTGTTTTCATCTGTTTGCCAGCTTTGATCCCTCAGCTTCATGGGATTTTTTCCTGCTCTTTGAAATGGCTGCTTTCATAAGTTTATAGATATTGAACGGACCCCTCTTTCTAGCTTTTTCCTCATCTGGCTGTTTTTTTTTTCTTCTAACATTCTCTCTTTGCATGTCTGTCCCTTTCCTTCTCTCTTTGTGGTCTATAAACCATTGATGACTGGGGAAGGATGTAAGGATGCTAGTCTCATTGAGTAAGAGGACAATGAACTGTGTACCCTGCATGTACCTTGAATGAGATCATCCGAAGGTAACACTTCGTCTCATCAGGTACCATCGGTCCCTTGGAGAAGCTGCAAGTGAAGGCCAGAGGACATGTGTAGGCGAGGTCAGCAGGAGATAAAAAGCACAGTTCATTTTCAAATGCCGATGTGTCTGTGTGCTCAATATCTGTTCTATAAGCCACGGCTGAATTATGAGCGGCCAAAAAACAGGACAAAGTAGGAAATAGGTCGTATTAACAGAATCCCAAATTCAAATAACATATTTTATTAATACTTTCCTCACAGCCAAACATAGAGTGCTTCGTTTGCCAACCTCAGCTCTCACTGCCATATTTTTGCAATCTGTTATTTTGTAGTGTCCCCTGCTGCTTTTTTTTTACAAGCCAAGTTGGAGAGGAAGCCAAAAAGTTCTTTGGATTTTAGAAAGCGCCCTGAATTCAACTTTAAAGGAATAGTTTGACATGTTTTTTTTTTTTTTCTCTCATTATTACCTGAAAGCAAATTAATCAAATGCTAATATTCTTAATTTTGGGGGAGTGGCTTTGGATGGCACTTTGCTTGCTAGATTTCGCAACGTTTGGAGCTAGTGCTGCTAGCTACTTTTATTGATAAATAGCAGAGTTTTTATGTTGGATCATTTAAAAAAATCTAGCGTACTCTTGCTAGTTTCTCCAGATTACAAACACTAGCTTCAAATACTTTGTGATGAAAAGGAAAAGCACTGCCTTGATGCGCGATTTGTTTGAAAAAGAAACGCATTCCTGAAAAGGCTCACAGTACCACACACACACACACACACACACACACACACACGTTGATTCATGTTTTCCCCACGAACCCACCATCACGGATGGCTACACTCATTTTGTCGACTCGGCAAGCTTGAAATCCAATGACTGACGACAAGACGAACGGAGTCGGCCCGACACCGGCTTCTCTCTGAAAGATGCCAAAGTGTTGCTCATGAATAAAGAAATAAGTCTGTGACCATTTCTCCGTAGCAGTCCTTTTAGGGAATCCTTGAAGAATCTGTTTGACTGGCGGTTCAACCTCTGCAATTTGGAGTGCTGCGTAATGACATGCAAAGGAAAAAAAAAAAAACGCTGTCGGGCCAAATAGTAGCATGATTGATGACAATTTAAGTGACTGCAGTCAGACATTAACATCCATTTTCCCTCAGCTGTACACGGTGACATGAAGCTACGGCAGTTCAATTTCCTTCTAAAGCTAGGAACTAAATAACTTTTAATAGTTGGAGCCTCCAGACCATAGTTGTTTAAAATCATGGCAACTTTTGATAAAGGTTTTAAGATTCATCCAAGGCTACAGCACATCACCTCGGAGAAATTCATTTTCTAAAGATCAGGAAAGAATGCTGGTTTAGGTTGTTAGAAAAGGTTTGATCTTGTTTCCACAATGTCATAGTCAGGGATGCACTTCTTTAAAAAGTAGCTGACATAAACAGATAAATCCATAGGAGGTGTAGATCATTTATTATTCATGGTGTCTCCATAGGTCTCGGACCAAAGGCCAAACCATACATATTTTAGCATCCTCTTCCTGATCTGTCAGAGGACAAAACCCTCTCTCTCACCAATGTTTTGCACTAAAAGACAACATTAACTGGAGTGTTTTTGCTGGCAATCATAGCAGACCACACACAATATAGAATGCCTACTAATAACAATCCCCAAAATAGAAGAAAAGACAACAAACAAAAAAACAAGACACGTGATAAAGCAGACAAAAGGTACGACAAAAAAATGATCAAATTAGAGAAAAGACAAAGAAGTGACAGTCAAACAACAAGAGACAATAGACAGAAGACTGGACAAGAACAACAGACACAAAATAACAGACAAGAGACAAGAAAACAAATGTGTGACAAGACAAAATATAACAAAGGAACCGACAAAACAACTGAAAGACAAAAACATGAATAAGACTCTGATTAACATACAGTAATAACCCCATAATTCCACAGCCGTCTTTACGGCTCTGCTTTGTGTGCTGGAGCTCAACTCAAAACAAAATGTTTCTGCTGTGCGCTCTCTCACCTTCATTTGGGAAAGTGCCCAGTTCCACATCATTATCGCCCACATCTGAACTCCTTACTTTGAAGTCTGTTTTAATTTTATTCCAGGAGACTTTTTGTTTTCTTTCAGACTTTCAGCTGAAAAGGTTTGACCCGCTCACGGCCTGATTATCAGCTCGCTGTGATCTGGAGCCTCCAATCAACAATGTCTGCTCTGCAGATATTTAATAAAACGCATTTCTATCTGGCTTGTTGACTTTGCTGACAGAAAATGTTGGATGGGTCACATCAGGGTTCATCTCTCCTCTCCATTAAAGTGAATTAGCAAACACAAGAATCAATGGAGACTAAATTCAGAAGCTGACATTTGAGTTTGGTGAAAAGATTTGTTTCTTCAGATACGCTGTTGGGTGTTTTTCCTATAGTGATTTATGTTCTCAGTTAGTGAGACGTGTCAGAATTCAAACCACATTCACATGAATTTATGTATTTAAAAAAGTGTTTATTTTATGACACAATATTACATTCCCCATAGAACAACCGCTCTCATCCTCGTCCTGAAGATGCCATCAGCTGGAAATGTTTAATGAAACATTGGGACAGAACATGAATGTGACTTCTTTGATTAGTTAATTATGAGAAGTTAATAATGGAAGCCTTGTCAAGGTGATACGTTTTCCAGAAGCAAATCGCGGTGGGGGGGTTGTATCTTTAAACTGCTACCTGACTTTGTGTTGCGTTTCATGAGAAAATATGAGTCGCAGTGCAGTCGGGAAATTGTATGAGTGGCAACTGCTATCTGATTACAATGAAATGCTTTATCGTGCTAAATCTATTTCTTGTGCATAATCCTTTTGTAAAGTCGGCTAATTTAATTTTTTATGAGATTATAGCTCCCTTCCCAAGTACTTAATTCCTTGATACTCTATTCTGTGTGTACTGTTTGCAAATGTGCCTTGTGCCATCACTCACTTCTTCTTAATGCTTATTAAGATGGTAATCACAAGCCTCATTATCTGTAAAAACAACCCCCCAAAAAACAGCCCTGGGCTCCACAGAGTAAACACCACATCCCAGTTTCGAACCACTATTTGACCAATCAAAGAAGTTTCACTTACACTGAATAATAAACGGATCAGTAATGTTAGAAATAAATTTACATAACGCCTTCGTGAAATAAAAAGTCAAGGTCTTTTGAATGGCGGCAACCGGGTTTAATGTGTTATTCATGAAGAAAGTTTCTGGTCGATGAATAGCTGAAAGCTCGGCAGCTGATGTCACTGGGGGACAAGAATGCAGCTGTGACTACTGTTTTAAATGTGGTACTCCTAGCGTGTTAGTTGGCACAAATAACGAGCTTATTACTGAACTTTTCCGGCTGCTTTCTGTGACATTTTCCGAGGTAATGAAGCAGAATGTGAAGTGTGTTGAAATGCCAGCAGCGACTGCGGTCCATTCTGATGGTGGTCATTTTAGGCCGCGTGTGTGTGATATACCGCACACACTGTTATTGTTATTTGTACAGGACACTGCAATGGAATTGGTGATTGAAAAAAGTATACCTTTTTTTATGAGAAATTCTGAATATTCTTCTTTGAAAGCCAATCATCCTTTTCTTTATCGGTCACACACCGTGCATTTCCTGCCATGACGAGGACGGGGCTGAGAGCACTTACAGATTACCTCTGTCCTAATCAATTAAAACCAACCGTTCTTAATTGTTTTTCAAACCAGCATGCAGGAGCTCAGCAGGAGGCTGATTAATATAGTTCACAGCACCTTTACCTACCTACCTGTTTCCAGTTTAATCTGGGGTCATTTCACAGCAGCTGTAATAACGATACACTAGTTAGAAGTTTTACTTCTTTTTTTTTTCTTCAACCTAGTTAAGAGGTTAAAAGAAGAAACTATTTTGTCACTAAATGATAAAGCACATAAACGTCATGGATGTTCCAATAGGTCCTACCACCTGAACAACAATGTGTGCATGTATATTTATTCTCACACCAACCAGTGCACATGTCAGGGATGGCATGTCGATATGCGTTGGTTAAATGCATTGTGTCTTTTCAAAATAAACTTTAGGTTTAGGAAGTTAGGTTTAGGAAAAGAGCGTGGTTGATGTTAACTTGACTGACCAACAACTCTCGTGAGTCACGTGACTAACGACACCAACGACTGACTCGACAAAAATGAAACTCTAACCTTTAGTTTTGCACAGAACACGAACAGCAGTCTCCTGGACGGAGGTCCTGTGTTTGTTTGACCTAAACACTTGCAAGCATCAGATTTAAAAGTCCACAATATCCACTTAAAACGACTTAAAACGACTGCAGGGCTGCACAACCTACAGCTGAAAGCAGGGTGAGGTACAATGGAAAGCAGAAGGCTTTGTGCACAAGTTGCAAGTGCTCTAGAAAAGCATAATAAATAGCCTGGGAGTTTCCATTCAGTTATAAGTAAGATTGTTCCAATAAAGGAATCTCTGGTCTCATAAAGAAGTCAGGCCTGCCCTCTTATAGAAAAGCAGATGGAGCTGAAATGGATCCTTCAGCCAGAGTATCTTTTCAGAGAGGAGAAAATGAATCCCATCGAATTGAACTCTGAAACTTCAGTCCGCTCCCCAGTGGAACTCCCCTCCTACATTTTATTTTTTTTCCCGCACATGATGAGTTTACAATGATGTGAGTAATGTAATTGCTGCTCGCCTGACTCGGGTTTCCACCGCAGCGTTCAATTCTCCGCTGCAGCAGTGAGACAGGAAACGGCATTTGCATTTCCTGTGGTATGGATTAGTTAACGAGCGGCGGCCTGTGTGGTATAAAAGCTGAGTATTTTCCGATACATCAAGCTGAAGCAGTTTAATTAGCGAGACCATAAATATATTTTGCTTCGATGGGCTTCCTCTTTTGTTTTAAATAACGCTGTGCCGCCGCGGGCAGCAGCATTAACGGGTTAGTTACAGATCCACTTAATGTGGAGGTCTCATGCAAACACTCATCCTTATTCACATGTACTGCATTACTTTTGTACACAATGGCTGCACATGTAGTACATGTACAGTAAGAGCATGTATTGCACATTTATTCAGATGTTCAGGCACCATGTTCTTATTCTACAGGAAGGTTTGGCAATATCATCACTTTGTCTTTATTTGTGGGTGAATAACTAAATTTAATATAACACAGGACACCAATACATGCATCCTTCACTATTGGGGAATTGATTGCCCAGGAAATTTCACAGCGGCTGCAAGGAAATATTAAATTCCTCTGAGTAAAGTAAACCTCAGCAGAGAGCTGGCTGTGAATGTTGGCTGTGTTAAAGTGGATTGAAAAAGGCATCTGCTTTGCTGGAAACACTAAACAGGATGACGCCAAAAGCTGTCCTACATCTGTTTGAGGTTTTACAAGCTATTGTGTAATATTATGAGAGACGGTGTCTACACAGCTCCAAGCAACGGATGAAATATTAATCTGAGGGATGTGGAGTGTCAGAAAATATGTCCAAAACTAAAATACAGGGTGATTAAAAAGGCAGATTTATATTCGGATTTCATCCGACCGTGGCCTTCTAATCTGGTATCAATAGTATTGCTGTATACAAGCTGCAATATACCCACAGGAAGGGTTAGAGTGAAGGCAAGACAGTTAATGGCTCACACGCCCACACAGACGCAGAGGAAAGCTACTGCAAAATAAAATAATTCCCAGCGTTTGTGTGCATTGAAACACGAGTATTCCAAACCCGTGATTATTTGATAAATAATGCTCCTCAGAGGTCTGAAGGCTCTTATGTCTTGAGTGCTCTTCGCTGGTAATTTAGGGAAGAGGTGGGTAGATGTGTAATGCATGGCAGCGGGATGGGGGCTTTGCCTGACCAGCACACACACACACACCTCAGGGAACTGATGGTACACTCACCCTCTCCTCCATGTAGGTCGCACTTTATTTTCTTTGGGATGTTGGCTCCATAATGGTGTTTAGCCGAGGGGGTTAGTGAAGAGGAACACTGCCACAAAAGCCCCAAAGAATATGATACGCACTTTGTACACCAAAGCTGAGGGCAGCGCACAGAAGCTTATGGTGTAAACCAGGGAATCTTGCGAAAAGTACACGGTGTATTTCTTACTGTAGTTGCTGACATGTAACTATTGCTTGGTCTTGCACTCATTGTGCTGTTCTTTGGCTTTTCACTCACTTCGTTCTCAGCTTTTCATGATTTCTCGCAGCTATTTTCAACCTGTACACGTTTTGATAACTTACTTCACCGGATAGTTTTATTTGGCTGCAGGCAGCAGGAGCACCGCTCCCAAAAAATGCACATGGGGCCAATTCCAAAAAGTAATAATACAAGTCTCTACAACACAATAACACTTACGCTGCAATAAGATACTGTATAATTACTCTTTTCTATGTGTATTTATCACAGACATGGATATAACATAATGCTTGTTGGAAGCAGCAGCAGCAGCTTCAGTCCTCTGTCAGTGTCTGTGCAGGATGCGTTCAGGCACATTATCAAGTGTAGGTCACTCGTGTTCTAGCAGTGCTCAGAGTTCAACACAATCACAGTTACGAGCTTAAAACGGATGATGCGTTAGGTTACATGTGTTACATTACATTATATTACAGTCATTTAGCAGACGCTTTTATCCAAAGCGACTTACAATAAGTGTATTCAACAAGAGAACTACTAGTCACCAAAAGTCATAAGTGCATCTCCTTTATTAAACAAGCATCTAAGAGCATAAACCAGAGCAAAAGTACAGTGCAGAAACAAACGAATACAATAAGTGCAACACACTAGTATGAATACAATAAGTGCTAAATGGAAGGCTCAGGGTAGTACTTCTTGAAGAGGTGAGTTTTCAGCCTGCGCCGAAAGATGGGCAGTGACTCTGCTGTCCTGACGTCAGTGGGGAGTTCATTCTACCACTGTGGGGCCAGGACAGAAAACAGCCGTGACCGTCGTTCAGGTACCTCTGAGCGACGGGGCAACCAATCGCCCCGAGGCAGCAGAGCAAAGTGGTCGGGCGGGGGTGTAGGGCTTGACCATGGCCTGGAGATAGGAAGGAGCTGTTCCTTTCACTGCCCTGTAGGCTAGCACCAGAGTCTTGAACTGGATGCGAGCTCTTAGAGGGAGCCAGTGTAGAGAACGGAGAAGGGAAGTTGTGTGGGAGAACTTGGGGCGATTGAACACCAGGCGAGCTGCAGCTTTCTGGACAAGCTCCAGAGGTCTGATGGCCGACGCCGGGGCTCCGGCAAGTAGAGAGTTGCAGTAGTCCAGGCGGGAGATGACAACAGCCTGGATGAGCACCTGCGCCGTCTCATCAGTGAGGAAGGGGTGAATCCTCCTGATGTTGTAGAGCAGGAATCTGCAGGAGCGTGTAACCGATGCAATGTTTGCTGAGAGTGACAGTTGGTCATCCAGGGTCACACTATTTTGCCTTCCCCTTCAACAAACGCTGTATGTCGCTTTTTTTTCCATCAGAGAACAATCCCTTTTATTCAGTGTTACTTTTGCAGTCAGGAAAACACGACTTTAGATGTGAGTTCAAACGTGCTAACATGCAGAGAGTCGGCTTCTCTGTTTGTTCTGATGTGACATGAAGGCCGTGGAAGAAGGCAGCAAGCATAGTGAACATGGAGATAACAAGTCCTGTATATCCACTGGAAGACATGATTGAATTTTGCATTTCTATTGAGCTATATGTAAATTGAGTGTGATTTAGTTGGACTTGTTTTGATTGATTTGCCTCAGAGACAAGGTTCTCAATTAAGTGAAACACATTTTCTGCAAAATCAGCAGCCATGATGTCAGAGACTAGTAAATTACAACCCACATTAAAATTAGCTGGTTCCATCCTTTAAATATTTAGCCTCAGACATTTACTCTGGGCCAGCCTCTGCCTAATGGGAGCCCTTTTAATGAATACTAAATGAGCCATGTATCCACAGAGCGGCTTCACAAGTTTCCTGCAATAATGGGATATTTGGCTTAACTGGCTCGGTTGAGAGTTTGAAAAGATAATAGACGCTGAGCATTGATGGTCTCTCTTAAAAAGAAACACCACAAAACTACAAAGAGACACGAAATGACTACAAAGAGACACAAAACAACAAAGAGACACAAAAAATACAAAGAGATGCAAAACAACCACAAAGAGAAACAAAACAACCACAAAGAGACACAAAACAACCACAAAGAGAAACAAAACAACCACAAAGAGACACAAAACAACCACACAGAGAAACAAAACAACCACAAAGAGAAACAAAACAACCACACAGAGAAACAAAACAACCACAAAGAGAAACAAAACAGCCACAAAGAGAGACAAAACAAATACAAAGATACACAAAACAACCACAAAGACACACAAAACAACCACAAAGAGAAACAAAACAACCACAAAAAGAAACAAAACAACCACATGCACTGAAAGCAGTTAGCCTTTGGCTGCTTAGATTCCCTAATTCAGCATCATTCCCGAACCTCCCAATGAAGACTCTAATGATAGAAACCAGATTCGAGAGGAGTTTTATTTGTTCACTTTGGTCCTGAATCTGTGATGTTTTATTTACAGGATAGCCTCTGTGACTCCCAGACCTTCCCTCTGACTTTTGTTTGCCGAGAAAACTCTCTCAAGCGGTCTGCTCTTAATATAGCTTCAAACCAAAACCATAAGAATAAGAATTACTCATATCCCCCGCTGGCAGATCCCTAACATTGTCTGCAGCCTGGGAAGAAAAAAAAAAGTGTGTGCAATAAATCAAAGTTGTTTTGCATGGATAAAAATACGCCGTTATCTGACTTCTCAGTTGCAGTCTCTGACCTGTGGGATATTTACACTTCAAACGTGTCTACCTTCCAACAGCCGTGATTCCTGGTGGGGGTGGGTTCTCTGAGCACAGCTTAGACCCTTGAAGTAAATACGGCAGAACTGTTTGGATCATCCATCTTCCCTCTTGGATGACTGTACTGACGACTATCCTCTCCACGGTGGGGAAAGGGGAAACAGTGCACAAGGTACTTGGAAAGGATAATTAGAGCAGCTGACAGGCCAATTACTTAACCAAACCCAACAATTTCCGTTATCTAACTTTTGCCTCACACATCTTCTCCTGCAGAGGTCTTCCTCGGATCGCAGATCTCCGCACGGGGCCTAAAATGTCACTCCATTTTCCATAAGTAACAAAGAGATGAGAGTATTAGCAGTTGACTTGCCGTCTCGGATGCCATTATGGCTCTCAGAGGAGCCATTAGGGGATGGAGGGAGAAACAGCAATGGAGGTGAAGACTGCCATTACTCACCTTGAACTGCAGTAAGTGAGGAACATCAATTACACCGACAGTGATTCGGCCATCTCAATGTAATTCAAATAGGTGGGTAACAGGGGGAATTGTTATCCTATTTGAGACTATTAATGGTAATGAGCTTCACCTCACAGGTGGCTAAATATAAAGAAGCACATCTCAATCTATTCTCCCGAGCTCAGCTCCATGTGGAAAGATATTTACCATTACGTTTTGTTGTGTGTGTGCATTATTCAATCATAAAGCATCATCATTGGGGACCCTGGCCTAGAAATATGAAGTATGAGAACGCTTGTGACGAGAAGTTCGACAGATTGAATCCCAAACCGGCTGTTTAATTTGAATACGAACACTCTGACTGCGCTCTAAAGCTCATGTTTAATATCCAGTGGATATGGATTTGTGTCACACAAGTTGTTATACTTAAAGCTTGATCATGAGTTGTTTGTGGGTTAGGGTTATGGGCTGGGGACCATGAATGTTGTGTTTGCATTTATAGATGACTCTCTAGAAACCGTTCCAAAAGTTTGGCTTGTCAACAGAAATTTCATTTCAGTCATATACTTATTAACTTTCCTTGTCAAGCTGCTTTTACTCTTATGTGGCTTCTTGGGGCTTAATTTCGGAGATCCTTAAGCCTCCAGGTTCTTTCTGTAACACCCAGAGGGACCACTTCTAACTCTAATGGATAGCTGTAAAACAAAGACTGTGGCAGGCCCACTGCGGTTACAGTCGATGAGTATATCTCTGTCTGGAGCACAGTAGTCTACTGCAGGTACAAAAAATCCCACGTCAATAACACACCGCAAGACAGATTAGGCAGGGAGGGGGGACTTGTTTTTGTTCTAATCTCATTGCATTGGTGGTGAGAGCAAAAAGTTGGCTTTGGATAGAGTTTTGTCAGGGAGCTCCTTTGGGACTTCAGGCAAAATCTTTCATCCGTTCGCCAGGGAGGCACCCAATGAGCAGCAAGAGAGGGGAGAGCTCTCAGGAGGAAATAAGAAATGAGGCAAGAGAGGAATCTTGAAATTGTACTCAGAACTTTGCATTAATGCGAGAGAAGTACAAAGTCAGGAGGTTGCAGAGAGTGAACAACCACTTTGCAAGGTTTTCAAATGAAAGGATGTTGTATCTGGCCAGCTGTACGCCTTTGCTTTGGTTCATCTCTGTGTTTGAATGCCTCTTGTTAGATATACGCATGTGGGCGGTGAATCCTCTTTAGATACTGAATGGATTTGAAAGCGGGAACCTTGAATGCCAACCCTCCGCAGTCGTCCACAGAGCAGAAGATCCCTGACATTATCACATCACTCGCATTAAAGTCATCATCATCAGGACAAAATGTCAAATTGGTGGAAAGCAACAATCCCCGTAAAACGTGTAACCTTTTTTTTTGCCGTGTTCTCTCCGAGTCCCCGCAGAGCCTTTTTTTTATCCGCAGCCGTTCGGTCACAGAGGCCAAGTTTCGCAAATTTTCCTGACATTTATGAAACGCGATTAGTTGGGATATTTGCCATCTGTGCCAAACCTACCTCAAAATCCCATTATGCACAACGCGGTGAACAAGCTTCCATGTTACCGCTGAAGATCAGCGATGGGAAATAACTCTGGATGCATTTTGATGTCCATTTGTGTGCAGGCAGCAGTGAAGCATGTAGAGCTTCAGTCCTCTGTGTCTCACGGTACAGCGGTCTACTGTAAACACACCCGATCCCTCTGTAGTTCACACTTTACACTTCTGCTGATCTGGAAGTCAAAGAGACAGATGAATAAATAGATAAATGATTAATACAGTGATGAATGCAGGTGATGACAGGCTTCCCTTTTTTGTTTTACAAGCAAGACTAGCAGAGCATCGCAGAGTTAGATGGAGACAAAAGCTCAATTGGCATCCAGATGTGTATTGGTATTGTTTCCCCTGCGATCCATATTATTGAGAGAGACTGCACGTAAGCCTCTGATGCAGGGATCAATGGGCTCCCAGATGGACTAATTAGGAGTGTTTTTTTATCCACTTGAACAGATATCCACAAAGTTAAATATAGAAGTGTATTACGTGACCTTTTGTCTCTTGGTGTTACAGGTTTTATCCGCACAGCCTTCCATGAAATGCACATTGTACTTGTATATGTTTTAGAGATATATATGGGGAAAATCCAAATTAGAAATGTTCTCTAAAATATCTTTAAGAGACTGTAAAATAGTTTTTCTCCTAATTAACCTAGAATTAAACCACTTAAAAATCCAAACGGGCATGATCATTTCTCGTAATGCCATTGCAAATACACTTTTGTCTTTTCCTGACACATTTTCATAAAATAAGGTGGATGCCACTTATACCATCGACATAAACTTCACTTCATTTAAAGACTGTCCCCGCCAGAAAAGCAACAGCACACTTTCAAAGAGCCCCATGTCAACGCATTATAAACATACTTACAATGCATTAATATCTGCTTATAGCAGTGTAGAATTTTGATTCAAAACATTCATAAATATTCATAATACTTAATAATTGCTGGTCTCTCACTGACGTTTCATTTGCTTATGATATTATTTGGGAACACCTAAACTACGAACTGATATCATTAATACTTATTTAAGGCAATCAAATGCAAATCTTATGTTATATAATGCAGGCCTACGTACCTTTTACTTACTGTACATATTCATGCACATCCTTATTTGACAAATGATATGTAATAAAGACGGACAGTAAACTGTTCATCTCTGTATAATGTTTATATGCTTCCAAATCCTCTCGCCTAAAGTGATAAAAACAACAAGAATAATGATCTTTTATTTGTTTCGATTTTTACATGAATATAAAACCAGACTCGGGGACGTCTCTGGAATAAAATCTCTCCCAATCAACGCAGCAGGTGTCGACATGACGAGGTAAGCTGGTCGTTTGCTTTTAGAACTTAAAGTGACAGCCTCGCAGTAGGGTTAGGGTGTGTCCTATATAAAATATGCTTGATTTATTCATTTTTTTTGTCAGAGAGAACCCACACAGCCCCATGAATATATTCCATTTGATATTCTCTGGGCCGCTTGATCTTGATCCTCTGCTTGTTTTCCTGTGCTATGAATATATTACCAGGACACAAAAGAAAATAATTTCATTTGGGGGGAAAAACCATGGCTGCATGGCTAGGGAGCGGAGGATAAGAATGGCTGAGGAAGGCCACGGTCTTATCAAACACTACTTTTCATAAGTAGTGTTTGGGAGAAAAAAGTGAAAGTAGGACACAGTTTTATCATTTTGTCAAGCTGGCGGCTGTGACTGTAGCTACCCGTCGTTATCAAGCCACTGAAAGAACTCAATATACTGCTCATTCTGGCAAAATCTCACTGCGGTTTGCACACCGCCAACTCCCACAGGAGGCAGGTATCGCCTTTGATCGCGTGTCCGTGAGGAGGTGTATGTGGTGTTGGTGTAAACATTTCATTAAAGCTCCCACATGTAAATTCAGAAAAATCTCACGCACAGAAACACATTATGTAAAATAGGGTTTTCCACATTGCTGCCCACAGCTTTGCACTAATCCTATCAAAGCGAGTGTAACGGAGGATGTTTTCTTCTGAAGCTGTGTACAGTAGTGTTGAAGGAGTCACTGACGTGTGTTGTAACAGTGCCGGCTCATCCAGCAAAGGACAAAATGTAATAGTTAAGAATCTATTTTACTATGTCCTTGATGTACATTAACTTACTAATGTAAGATTTTACTTTGAGATTGTTTTTGTCATTGCCAGTCAACCTAATGTAGTATTTTAGTTCAAGGATTAACATGATTTGAAGTTGTTTATTTGACACCCAAATCTCTTTTATGGAATTTAGAAAAGCAAATTGAATTCAACTAAACCAAATCACAGATTGTGCAAAAATCTGTCTCATAAAAAGTTACCAGTTTAATAAACAATTTAGAGAGGTGTTGATCCAACTTGACCCTCATTTTGGAGGACGTAGCTCTTTGTGCTGTTGCATTTCCATTTTGTTATCTTAAAAAATGTTTGTAATATTATGTCCTCCAAACTAATTGACTTTCCTCAGCTTTTGGGTAACTGCACACGTAGTTTGAAATGGCAATTTGCCTGAAGATGTGATTATCTGTGCTTTGTGCACATGTAAAGTCATGAGGAGGTGATGTGATGTGGATGAGATAATCTAGACTCATTATCTTGGTGTGAACCTGGATGTACCTGGTTACCCAAATAAGCTGCTTTGTGTCGGTGCGTGTGCACGTTATTACCAAATGAAGCTGATCCTCTGATATGAGAAGTCTACTTCAAAATTACTTCCTCCTCGTACTAATCAGGTTGCTGTGACATTGACACATCTCACCCTTTTCATCTGTGTGCACTCATAGTCACACCATGTTATGAATACTTCTCAGTTCAGACGGAAAATATTGCACAAACTATTCAAAAGCATCATCGCTTATTTTGATCCAATTAGAAGAAACCTCGCAGAGGGAACGGAGCCAATCTGAAATGAAATGACAAAACATGAAAACAATTGTTTTTTTGTGGATGCAACGGAAAAACTTAGTCACAAGAAAAGCTCCTAAACTCAAAACTAAGACCCTTCCTTGCCTAATCACATGGACATTTGTTCTGGTTGTTTGCTTAAAATTTGAAAGCTGAAAAGTTAATTTGTTGTAATAATAATGTTAAATACACTGGATTACACAGAGTGACACTTCTCAGAGTCAAGAGCAATACATTTGTGTGTATTTTGTGGAATCATTAGATTTACCAGTGCCAGGAAATCCTGCTCATAATGTTAGAGAAGTATTCCGATAGCAGAAACTAAAGAGCCAAATACGATGATGGATTACCAAGTGGGTCATGAGAAATTTTTATGTGGGCGGATGGAAAAGCAGTAAAGAAGTAACTTCCACACTCAAAGACATAATCTGCTGAGAGAATAAAGTTCATGGATTGATGGTATCATCACTTGACATATTTTCACTGCGCAGACAGACGTCGGCTGAAGAAACATTCTCATGCTCTCGATATCCGTTAAATCTCTTGCATGAGTAGATGTGTACGTCTATCAACGGAAAACAGGAAATCTTTTGGGAAACATCGTCTCAGAGTCGTGGAAACAAATGTGTCTGTTTGCCAGTCTTTGACATTTCATTATTTGTTTTCCCTGCATGCTTTGTGAATGTTTCTCCGGGCTTTCTCTCCTGCACCGTCTTCATGTATTAGCATGAGACAGCCCAGGGATGCATATTCAGGTTCATCACTATCATTTGCCATTAAAGTGGTCACCATGGCAACAACTCTGCCGCAGCCAGTGTGGCTATTCATCTCGCGTTTTAATTCAACCCCTCGTTTAGTAGAGAGCTCTCCGCAATCCATCACTCTTACAGTACAGATGACAGTGATGTGATTTTTCTCATCAACATCATACATGAGAACTGCTGAGCCATTGAAATGCCTCGTTAGAGGATACCACAGCTGAAGTGGGGGGGGGGGGGGGGGGGGGGGTAGGATGTAAGAGTCTTTATCTTAAAAAAGACTTGATAAAAGGCTGTTTTGATTTCAGAAGTGAATGCCGTCAAATCATGCAAAGCTTCTCCAGCTAATAAGAAATCACAATAGTCTAATTTTACAGTTTAATATAGAACAAATCCTGTCGGTCTGTGTAGTCAGACGCGTATCACAGCTTTTGTCTTGTGTAAGTTGTCATCACAAGAAAGTTATTTGGGCTTATTTTCCCGAGATGTGAAGCAATTGTTTTTATCCTTCAAGCAATGTGGAATAAGTCAGACGCACTTTTATCTCCCGTCACGCTCTCGGCTCTCTTTATATCTATCATCAAAGGTCCTTCTGTCGCGTCTCTGCTAATGCACACTGCAGGAAAAAGGCTTTCACCGCTGTCACACTGGAACCGCACATAGCTTACTCCTAGTTTTACTATCAGTACATTGTCACTTAGTTTAAAAAGTGATGTTTTGGTGCTACTGTATGAGGTCACATCCATTTAACCTACTGTTTCCCTTAAGTGTGGCTGTTTGTTCAAGCTTTATTTTCATTTCTTTAAGCATACATATCCTTTTTAACATGCTTTTCTGATCTAAGAGTGCCACTCTTCATTGGTAGATGAGTAGTGAGTCCAAAATGGAAGAAACTGTTGTAGTTTTAGCTGTTACCATCCACTTTTTATTTCAATTGCTCTGTCTTAGTAGATAAACTGCTTCTCAATAAAGGAATAGTTTGAGACATTAGCCAATGGTACAATACTAATACATCTTTTGAATTCACTGTGTCAACATTTGGTCCTATTAGCGCTTTGACAGTTAGCAAGCTCGCTAGCTCAAGAAGCACCCTTTCACTTTAATGAAAGCCTCAGTTTGTCTCACACAGATAAGACTTAAGTATTCAGGTCACATTGTTGAAATGTTGCAGTGTTGGGGGGAAGAAAACACAGTAGGTTATGACAGCAGACTGTGTTTGGTATCAATGGGTTACAATAGTGTGTTGTGTAATTAGACAATGTGTGATAATCTGTCATATGTATTAATTTATTTCATAAGTGTGTGAGGTGAATATCTGCCAGTAGGGCTCTCAGATCTCGTGATGATTAAAGCGCATTGGAATAAAAGTCACAAAACGCAAACAATACCTTCATATCTGCTCGTGAGTGCAAGATTTGCTCTGCAGGGGGAACCTGCTGTGGTGCAAAGTGTGACATGTCCTTCATGTGTTTTTGACTTATTCACAAGAAGGTGTCAAGACAAAGAAACAGAGATGCTGTCATGGTGACTCGATGCCGCGGCAGAGGCACCGCTGATGTCTTTGTGCGCTTGCACTTTAACGAAATACTGACACCAGCTGAGCTGTCAGGCCTCCTCCTTCTCTGCTTCATCAGTAACTTTGCCAGCTGGCAGACGGAAGAAAAGAGAGGAAAAAACAGAGACAAATGAGATTCTTACAGGCCCACGACACAGATCATTACAGTAATGGCTTTGTGAAGTCACTCTTCAGTCAGTTATTGTGCCATATGGTAACTGTTTTACTGGCAAGAGTGGACTGGAAAACACTGCAAGGTTCAACACATCTCTCAACAGTACAGAACTTTTCCATATTTGCATATTTCTAAACTCAATATCCTGCAGCAGCATGTACTGAACAAGGATCAGTCCATCAGGGAAGAAATGTTTATCATATGTTAAACAAATATCATATACAAACTTTCACCTTATTCATAAAGACTAAAATCACATGCATCTTCTAGTGGGGCAGCTAAATTCATTCCTCGATGTAGCTAGCAAGCTAACGACTACACATGCTCACAACACGTCTTTGAGCTTCGTTCTACTTTCAATAGTTTGCCGTTAATTCCCACAGGCATTTTGTTTTCAGGATTTAAGATTATTTCATTCGATAAAGATTTCTTAAAGCAGTGTTGTGTCACACACTCCCTGTTTCTGTAAATAAATATGTATGACCTCAAAAAGAAACGTACACAATATTTATGCAGATTTTGCAAAGGGAATTGGATTAGCTCTCGGTGAAATCTATGCATGTGTGCGTACATGCTCGGTAGCACATATTCTACTCCCACATATAATCACACAATGACACCAACAACAGGCAGCTGATGAAAATCTTAACACGGATGTATTCATCTCACATCCCTCTATAATTGCCACACATTCAAACACAAACATAATTCAAAGTGGTTTTATTTAAACCATTTTTTATTATTTTTTTTACTGTTGGTTGAATATTATTATTCTGTGCAACTGTTCTAACATTAGAAAGCTTTACTGTAAATGTTCCGCCATTAAAGGTTTTGTGTAAAACCGTAAGCGTGAGCTGAGAGGCTGCAATGGGAAATCTTTAGCACCTCTTCCAACTGAATTAGAAATCATTTTATCTCCTTGTCTGAGGCTTTTATTCATTTTCCTCTCTCAAGTCAATCAATACGCAGTATTTCAGAGCTTTCATCCCCGTCTTGATTTAATCTTAAATTGCAGAGCGCCACATCGTCTCTGTGAGTAGAATCAATTCTGGGAATTTCTAACAAATGTTGGATGGCAGATGACTTTAAATGATCAAGAATTGATCTGACCCTTTTTTTTACTGTCTGCACGTTAAAGGAATTTGAAGAGGTGTTGTTTGAAAGGTAAAATCTTTTTAATATCTAACGCACCTAACATACATTCTAGGTTCAAGTTTTTACCAAAAGCAAACCAAGATTTAAAGGTGAACCCTGATGATTGTCTGTGTTACAACACGGGGCAAAAGTGTATATGAAATAAGGAGGTTCTATCAAATAACCACCATCCAGTTGCATCATGGGAAGTGTAGTCATATCTGTCTCTCAAAAATCTGCAAACTTTATGAACACTATCACTCAAACACTCATTCATTTACGCCAGGTTTTTAGTTGGTGTCGCCCTCCGGATTCATCCCACCTCAAGTGTAAAACACTGCTAACAATATTTCAACAATCTGCCGTCACAATTACCCAGAAACCCAAAGTGACACTTTCACAATGTTTGCTTTGTTCCCCCAGCAGTCCAAACCTTAACATTATTAATAATACGTTAACATTAACATTATTATTGATTTATGAAAAAAACATATTTTGTAAACTCTTGTATGTTTGTAAAAATCTTTTATTGTGAAAGATTCAGAGGAAACTATTTATTTGTCATGAAATACAACTTATGTGTAAACCAGGCTTTCCTGTTCAGTGTTCGATGCTCAAGTCAGCTCATTGCTCAGGCCTTGTGTTCAACAACTAAAACTAACATTGAAAGTTAGACTACATACAAAATATGTATTCACTTCAATGAATAAAATCATTACATGAAAAAGAGAGTGATTAGTTTACTCTGACAGGAGAGATGATCAGAGGTGCTGCGTTTTTGACACCATATTTATGACTAGGACTGAAGTATGGGAAGAGTTTGTCTTTGAAGGAGCAGCCAGTGAAGGAGTAGATAAGAGCTGTAGCATCAACGTCATAGAAGGAGACCAGACCCTCCTCATAATCCACAAACACCCCCACCTTCTGAAGGTGAGACTTCAGAGAGAGACGGACTGACGGTGCATCAAGAGCTCTGTACTCATTTCCATTTGTCAACCATACAGTCCAGTAACCATTCTGAGGGTTCAGTGCGATGACTTCCTTTCTGTTGATCGACTCTCTGACCACTCCTAAATCCCACTCAGTCTTTCCTTTAACTTGAACCTCAAAGTAAAATCTGCCAGAAGACAAACTCTGCTTTCCTAAAACACAGGGTTCGAGAGAAAATCTCTCTGGATTGTTTGAGAGATTCTTCTTCACATCACCACGTTTGACTTGTTTTCCATCAGCAGACAGGATGAGTTCAGGATGAGCTGTATCAGGATCAAGAGTCACATCCACTGCAAACTTCTGGACCTTCTTCAGCTCAGCTTTAACCAGCTTCTTTATCTTTTTACTGAGCGTCTCCTCCAGCTGAGACACAGCTCTCACCACAGTCCCCTCATATGATGCCGGAGTGATGCTGACCTTTGTCCAGTCCTTGGTGGGTGGCGGATAGTGGATGTTTGAGGACTGAACACTCTGATGAAGATGGAGGTGGTCTTCAGAGAGTGAGAGCTGAACCACCTCAGTGCTTCTCTTCCTCAGCTCAGCGATTTCCTGTTCCAGCTCTTTGATGGAGTCTTCAGCCTGTTTTTCTGTTGTTCTCTGCTTCTCTTCAATTGTTTTGATGAGCTCATTCAGTCTTCTCTCAACAGACTTCTTCAGATCAGTGAAGACCTGAACACCTTCTGCTATCTCTCTGTCTGCATCCTCCTCACTGAGATCGACTGAGTGTTTGATCTCCTGAATCTTCAGTCGTCTCTTCTGGATCATCTGCTGAATTTCAGCCTCTATCTTCTCCAGCTCGAACTTCTTTCCTTTATATTCTTCTTTCAGAGGAACAAACTCGTGCATCTTATGATCTAAAATGGGACAAAGCCTGCAGATACATGTCTGGTCGGTCTTACAGAACAGCTCCAGAGGTTTATCGTGCTTCGTACACATCCTGTCTTCCAGGTTCTCCACAGGGTTGATCAGCTGATGTCTTTTCAGGCCTGGCATTGTCAGATGAGGCTCCAGGTGAGTCCCACAGTAGGAGGCCAGACACACCAGGCAGGACTTCAGGGCCTTCAAGTTGGTTCCAGTGCAGAAGTCACAGGGAACTTCTCCTGGTTTGGACTCTTGTTGCTCTGAGCTGCTGGTTTTCTGTTGAGCCGACTGTCTGAACTGAGCAACCATCTCAGAGAGTAAAGTGTTGACGTGCAGTTCAGGTCTTGAGATAAAAACCTTTGTACACAATGGACACATGTGCTGGCCACTAGTATTCCAGTGTTCATTAATGCAGTTTTTACAGAAGTTGTGTCCACATGATGTGGTGACTGGATCAGTGAAAACATCCAGACAGATGGAGCACAGAAACTGATCTTCAGATAACAGATAGTTTGCAGCAGCCATATCTACACATAGAGTGGAAGAAAAGAAAAACATTTAGTTTTAAATATTCGTTTGAACAGAAACCAGTGTGATTACCATTCTTATAAGTATAACACAAGATATTAGAAATGTTGTAATGTTATAAAATGTGTTTGGACCGAGCCGTGAGAAACGAGATCATTCAAATCGTGTTTATAAGATCGCTACTCTCGCAAAACAGTTAAATTATAGCACTGCTATTAAAAGCTCAGCTTACCTGATGACAAACGCATCACATTTCAAAGCTGCTTCACATTAAAAGCCTCCCACTGGTTCTCTGGTGGAAGGCTTTTAATGTGAAAGAGCTAGAGGAAAGACATGAAGCAGAATGTAGGAAGTGATCAGTGAACAGGAAAGTAGCAATGAGACTAAAGTTAAAACCACAGAGATTCAGCTACAAGTTCCTAAAGTCCTGAGACTGTTAAAGTGAGTTACTGTATAGTGGGACTGTGGACACACAGACAGAGTTATATTGTGAACAATTGATCAAGTATGACGTGAAAAGAGTGGAACTTCCTGCCTGAGTAAAGTTAAGGTTTTGTGTTAATCCTGGTTGTTGAAAGTGTAAATATGATCAGCTGTACTCACCAGTGTTTGGAAGAGACTCTGCTGTGTTGTTGAGAAAGACCTGATGAAGTCACTTTGACTTTTCTTTGAGAGAAACACAGAGACTTGTCTTTACTGCAGTGTGTCTGCCACTCTGACAAACTTAACTTTCATTTCTGGAGTGTGACGTTGAAGCTCTTTTCTTCACAGTGTAGCTCCGCCTCTTAACTGGTGAGGTTTTGTTTCCTCCCTCTGGTTTACATGGAGTAGTCTGGCTTTTTGGGGTTTCTCCTCATTTGCAGTCCTGTTGTGTTAACAGGTATTAGATTCATGATAGAAAAACACAGACGCGATTGTGTCTGCACTTTCGCTGCATGAGAACAATTTTACACATTGATCTTTTCTGATGAGGACAAAAGCAGCAGGATTTGTTGCTTGTGTCTAAGATACGATCTATATTCATGCAGAACTTCTATCTGGTTTGACGTGAAGATATCCCAAGATGGGTTTTTGACTGAGCATCTTTATTGTGGTTTGTGCGAAAGTGTCCCAAGATAACTCCAGATGAATGTAATCTGCAACATGACTGGTTGGCGACAGTTTAACCAAAAGCTCCCACAATTCTTGTTTGCGTTTGTCTTTTTCTTTTATTACCGACCTGTTGTTTTTAGCCATGCTGTAGGGGCGTCGCTTAAGGGATGTCAATGTTACGCTGTTGGTCGTAAATGCCTCAACTGTTGAACAGATTGCCATCACATTTGGTTCAGATGTTCAAGTTCCCCGACAGGCGAAGCCTATTGACTTTGGCGATCCTCTGACTTTTCCTCGAGCGCCACCAGCAGGGCAAACTTTCCACGTATCTTATGACTCAACTTTGTGCAGAAACACATGGTCCTTGACGATGTGTCCTAATGACGTTTGTGATCCTCACTGAGCCACTAGCCTGGACTCTGAATTTGATAGAACCCTTTTAGTTTCTTGTCCATGTGTTGGACTTCCTTTGTGCATGCTGGGAAACCAGGTATATGCAGTGAAGGCACAAGTGAAAGTGAATTATTAAGAACACACAACTCTCACTTTTGAAGACTATACTGTAGAGTAGAACTTAACAGGTGTCTCCACAAAAAAAAGTCTAAATTGAAATTCTGCCCTTGAACTCCATCATCATTTATTGGACTCTTAAATCGCTAATGGGACGTCAGTGAATCAGCTGCACGCGCAACGACAAACAACCATCATAATGTCAAGTAATAACCTGTAAATCATTAGCAGTTTGGCTGCGAGCCAAATGTTCCCTCATTGGAAAACAGCAATCAAATAGCTTTTCCACCTGAGAGAATGAGGTCGTCTCCTCTTCCATGCTGGGGCCGAGATCAAAATAAGATTAAACGGCTCATTTCCATATGTTATGGTAGAGGGGCTTTGGGCTTCAAATCACTGCCTTTTTCACAAACACGTTTATGACAATTTGATACTTCCACAGTTTACACTTCCTACGATTATGGAAATATATCCAGCAAAGACGCAGGATTTCTTGGTCAGACCATTATTGTCTTCTTGAGGAGTCGTCCATTATACAAATCATGCTTTGCAGTGACATATTTCACAGACTTGATGAGATTGAACTTAAACAGCAAGCAACTATTAACATTTTAATTAGTGCTGTTCTTGTTTACAAGATGTATGCATATCGATTACACGCTGTAGGTGTTCTGGACTGCTCATAACACTGCATGCCGTTGTTATTTTGTGACACACATAAACAACCTAACAATGCCATTTGGTCTGATACCACAACGCAGAAGTTTTGTTGTACTCACAGGAGGGAACTCAATGACTGTATTCCTGAAACTTTATTTGTCCCGGAGGTTCCAGGTAATGAATTTACGAGAATCTAGTCATTATGATAAACAAGTCAGTGCTTTCATTTCCTCGCTTATTTGTTGCCTAAATTGCTAAAAGGATCCAGTCTGTGAACTCTCTCAACCACAGAAATCCTACATTATTACGGATCTGCTGTCATTATTTATTTGAAAACATGATTGAACTAAATTATGTGTTTTTTTTTTTGCTAAGGACAAACTATTCCGCTCAGTGATTCAGATTTGACCGCTTTAACACACGCCAACAGAAAGCAAAGCAAACGTTATTGCAGACAAACACATGTATGAAATGTGCTGCCCGCGGACTGATTCAGGATCAGTTGGCATCCAAAGTGTTGCTGAGGAGCCAGAGGTGTGTTAGCAGGCAGGACGGCAGACAGCAGATGTGGACTGGGATTCACCCAGCAGCTGCTCTAATCCCTAAATCTACGGGACGACCTTTTCCTCGTCTGCACTCATTTCAAAGTCAAAATCAGAGACTCAAAACACAACTGCTTCTACTGAACTGCTGCCGTCTTTAAGCCTTGATATTATTTTTCCCTCACATATCTACCTTTAATCTCCAACACAGGTAATTCAGGATCACTCTTGCATTGTGTCCAACAACAATATGTTTTTACTGTGCATTAAATGATTCTGATTATTGCTTGTGATTATTATTATTGCTAATCTGATTATTAGTGTTGTGCATAACATTCAGAGAATCACCTCATTGTTGAGTGTAAACTGAAACAAACAACCGTGCGGGGAACCTTTGAGTGTATTTGTTATTTGCTACATGGATGAAATTACACACTAACGTGACATGGGTTGATCTCCATTTTGCTATATAAAAGTAATTTTACATTATAAAGGTAGCAAGCTTCAACACAACAGCCACTGAATAGTAAATGTTAGTTTAAACATTATTTTACACCATATAAACACTTCAGCAGTGAGACTTTATAGCTTCAAAGCTGCAGGTAGCTTTGAAGTAATACATATTGGAAAAAGCATTTGGTGACCCAAGTCAACCACAATAGAATGCCCAAATCTCATAAACCGGTCGCCCTGTTAACTCTGCGTTTCATATATCAAAGTGGTGGAATCTATTCAAACAATGCGACTTTGCTGCAAAGGCTGTTGATCTCACGTGCGTCTTCTTTACATTGGCTTCCCATCGGGATTCATTTTGAGCTTCTTGTTTTCGCATATAGAGCCCTGCGTGGTACATTCCTGACCTGCTCCATTCTCATCTAGGTCACTTGGGTCTTTACTGGTTGTCTCTCGAGTTCTACTGGAAACAAAAGGTTACTGTGCCCTTGAAGTGGGGTCTGCGGCAATGTGGAACCCTTTCCCTTTGGACATTTGATCTGTGGCCTCTGTTTAGGCCTTTAAAAAGTAGCAGAAGACTCAATTATTTAAACTGGACTCGGTGTCACTTCACGCTGTCCAGTGCTTTTGTTTTATTCTATGTTTCTTTTACTGTTTTCTTATTTCTTATTTCTTATTACTTTTCTTTTTGTGAAACACTTTGTGATCTTGTTCTATAAAAGGTATGAAGGGATTACCTACCTATACGTACCATCTGCTCTGCTCACACTCGCACGACTCACCGCAAAGAACACAGACGGCTGTTTTGGGAAATGTCGATGCACATAACTTAGTCAAAGACTTCAAATTGGGCCAACTGGGCTGTTTAGAATTTCTAAGTCACTGTCTTGGTTAGGTTCAGATTTAACACATTGTGAAACAAACACATTGCTATTTTAGATGTATTTAATTATTTCCTGTGCTTTTATGTGTTTTTGTGTGTGTGTGTGTGTGTGTGTGTAAATGCACCCAATAGAGTTCCCACTACATCTGTGTAGTCATTCTGCCATCTCTTCTGGCTGAAAAAAAGTGAAGACTTAATTATCTTTTTTTCACCTTTTTAGAATCACTATTTTTGTGCAACCTGAGAATATTAGAATCATGATATTAGATAATAACTTCAGGGGGCAAATACTGCCTAGTGCGTGTATTAAACCCTTAAATCATTTGCTAAAAACCTGCCCCACATTATCTGAAAGCATCAGTATTATGGTTTTAAAATGCTGGCCCATCGCATCTAAACCAACTCAGCTCAAACGTATTTGATGTTCCTCTCTGAAGCATCTGCAAAGTTTGGAGAACTGGAAAAAACTGTATTTAACAATTAGGATGCTATCGGGGGGGGGGGGGGGGGAAGCAGCGTCCAAAATGAGATTATCCCCACCGAACATTATCATGCATAAGTCTATTACCCGGTTACAGCTCGGCAGAAAGCAGCCCCCCCCCCCCCACATTAACATTCACAAAATAAAGCAGGAGTGTGGAGCGCTGACATAAATATCTGAGGACTTGCATACCAAAAGGTTATCAAATGGAGATAATCTCCACCATGTTGATGAGAGGCATTTGGAGAAAGAGGATTCCCGTATGAAAGCCAACCACCCATTTTATTAAAGCCACGCACTGAGCTTTACCTCTTGGCATTTCAAACTTTTCTGAAAGTTGATATTTACTGCTCAAGAGCTTTTTCAGAGTTACTCGAGAATACATCTGGGTGATGCAGATTCGCCTTAAACTAAAGCTACAGATCTCAGATGTGAAATGTGTTGTTTACTCCTAAAGACAGGCTTGTTTTCCCTCGTTGACTCAGACTCAACCAAAGTGTTGGACAAAACTACAGCTGCCTCTCCGGTGGGTAAAGCAAGTTTGGTGTCATTTTCTCAGCCTTAAGATACTGCAGTGAACTCTGACGTGTGAGTAATAAATCTACAGATGATGACAGGAAGTTGAATGGAAAGCCACATTGCTCATGGAAAAACAGTGAAGGTAAATTTAGACTAAAGTGATACGTTCTGCCATTTTGATTTCTCCCACTTTGAACCCTGTAGTGTCTTTGGAGTCTCTCTTCATTTGCTTTAACAGCCAATGTGCCAACCGCATTGATATTGGTCCTAGCAAGCTTAAAGCTGGGGTCTGCAACATTGGAGAAACCAGCAAGAGTCGGCTATATTTATCCAACCAAAAACCCCAGCCTAGTGTTGAATCTCTCTTCCAATGAAGGTAGCTAGCAGTATCAACAGGATGAGTACAGCAATAAATATGCACACGTTTTCAGACAGACTTGTACAATTGTGATGCTATCTTTTCAAGGCCCTTCAGCAAAGACACATGCAGGCCTAAACATCTCTGAATCTTTGCAGTGAAAAGGGTCATATGCATAACAATGGGTTGCCGACATGCACGCCTGTCAGATTGACCGCAACACCTACAATGTACTCTCCCTCTCTCTGATACTTTCTTTTAGTTTCTCTGGTGACTGAACATTCATGAAGTACAGTCCTATAATTTTGCGACAATTGTAATTTTATCCCTCAATTTCAACATTTGCAACTCGCAAAAGCTGCCACCACCAGCGTCTTTCCATTGACTTTGGATGGCGCCGTTTGAAATTAATTTCAGGCCCAGTCCGAAAACACCTTAAAAGATTTACTTTTACATGAAACTTCCAACAATCTTCTTTGAATGCTGATTGCTACTTATTCCAATCTGACTTTTATACCCTGAAGAACTCCACAGGTCCAAACTGGTCATTAAAGCTGTTCCCTGGAGAAGTCATTAAACGTGTTCAGTCTGATTCTGGCACTGGTTCTGCTCCTAAGTGCCTGAAGATTACGGTTTGCAACCCCTTAATTCTGCAACAGCCCCAGAGTTTTCATAAGTGTGGCCATTTACCTTTTGATCACACCATTGTTCTTTTGACTTTCTACCTTTGCACCGTCAATCTACTCCAAGCTTTTTGAATTTAAAGTTTCTTTTAAAGCCTCTACGATAAGAATACACTCCGACACACGCAGGTTTCTGTGAAAAGATTGACCCCTAATGCAGTGCCGTCAAGGGGCACCCTGCTGATTTCACACTAAAATCTGCACACAGGAAAACATCATAAGCTACGCAATCAATACGACTGTGATGGAGGCCTTCGCTGTAATGAACAAGAAGCAGGCCAACTACTGTAGGTCAGCATTTGTGCCAAATGGAGCGTAAACACAACAAAAATGCAGATCCTCGATGTGGCGTTGAGTTGAGCTTCGACGTGATTCTTTTAATTCACAAATCATTTGGTAAAGGTTTTTGTTTGGTGTCTCTCTGCCTGAGTTTCTGTGGGAAAAGTTGGTGGTGAAAGAATTGATGTAAAGCCGAAGCCTCTCTCCGAGACGATCTATAGGTCAGAGTCAACCCTGGAAGTGACAGCGCGGCGCAAATGTAGAGGCAAACCTGAGTCTCGGATGTCCTTACCTTTCGCTGTGGATCAGCACTGTCCACATACTGACAACCGGACGCCCACACTGACTGATGGTTTGCTGATAGATTCTGTCAACAGGCTCATTTAAAGGGGAGAGTGATGTCCTGAAACCAAAAGACTAGAGGTCTTAGATCCCTGAAACAGTCATGGACTGTCTATCAGCAGCCAGGTGTCCTATTGATGTGTCCTTGAGCAACATGGTGAGAGCTAGTCGCTCATATCTACCAGCATTAAAAATACATCGAAGTGTCAGATGTGATATTGTACTCACTCAAATATCTTTGCATATAATAATAATGAAACAACATGGATGCATGAAAGCTGTGACATTTGTATTCCAAATGCCCTGATTGGTCTAATAAAATGTAATTTATCATTTCAAAGTTATTTAGCACAGTTTTCAAAGAGGGATTAGTAAAGTTTCATGCACAATGTAGTTTTTTTCATTACTTTTTAATGTATATTCAGGCCTAACCTCCCAGAATACTACCTGGCCCCAGGTTTTCTGTGGTAATTTGATGAATTACATTTTAATTTAGAGAAAAAGCACCATGTGGACACATTTGAAACTAGAAATAAAGGGTCCGGGCTTATTACAATGGACTACAGTAATATTCTATGGTTCAGGCACCTCAACCTACTTGGTAAAACTTATTGAAAAACATCCATCCATATACCACAACCTCTTCCCTGAGCCTGTTCCAAGCAGTCTCAAGCCATTGATTGATACTGCTAGTTTGAAGGATTGCCTACATGATTTATGTTTCCTTTATTCTGAGTAAAGAGGAATATATATCAGCATAAGTCTTTTTTATCATTTATGAATGTGTTGGACATATATAGTCTTGATATAATTGACAGATGGGTGATGAATGGAAGGGGAATTGATGCTTCCATACTGAGCATGAGGGTCCAGTGCATGCTTTGATGGATATGAAAATAATGTAAAACATTATGCTGTGGTCTTCACAGTTCAGTTACCCAACTGAACATCCATGGGAGACGTTGGTGAGACGCGCAGTGCTCTCCATCGCCATCATCAAGGCACCAAATGAGGGAACATTTCTTTTAGAAAATGGTGGAGAATCTCTGCCGAGGGGCAGTTCTGGAGGCTCCTGGCACTTTCTGTTAGTTTTTCCTTTAATTTGACACCCACCTGTGTACCGTGAATGCATTTCAATAAGCCAAGTAATCAGCAAACCTGTCTGAAAGTGAGTGACAGCAACTTTGTCACAGCTCAGCGCCACCCCAGTCCATCTAATTGTCACACTTCGGCGGAGGCTTGCCCTCCTAACATTCATTTATTATGCTATAATTGAAACGAAATAAATTCTCTTCCTCATGTTGAGATAATGATTGTAATTGTCACAAACAATTTGTCACTTGTAATTGTTGGTGTCAGTCATTTCATTTGAGTTTGATAGAGGTCACTCAGTGTTGGTATTATAGGCCACATTAAAAAGACAGAGGAATCAGCCTGCAATGGCGTTTTTGTTTGATCAGAAAGTGGGTAAATTGCAGAGTAGAGACGCATACACATACAGTATTGACTGTTGTTTTTATTAAACATATCTGTACAGTCCAGCATCATCTTTTCCTCGTGATTGTAGTGTAACTTGCTGTCCCTACTGCTGTTTTCTGCTCTGGAGTGGGCGAGCAGCGTTGACAGGCTTCCTCAGCCCCGTGGCTGTCGGATGCGATGCGCTTGCGCAATTGCTGCGGCGCACACACACAAGCACGAACACACACGAATCCGCCGGTGTGTGAGCAGGTTGGTTTTTCAAAAGACTGGAAGAGCGTAATGAGTTAATGTCCTGAAATACAGTAAATTGGGTTCACACCGTCAGATGAAACAGCTGATTTGGTGGAAAAGTTCTCGGATTTACGTTTGTCTTCGTGATTTATCGGCAGCAGCACTTTGCGTGAAACAACAAACAGGAGGTCTCGTTAAATTCTCTGGACTATCTGGGAGCATTAGACAGTTTAAAGTCTCTGGCGAGCAAACACGCTCTTTGCGCAACAGATAACGAGATTCGAGATCGGGGGCGATTCCAGCACACCAGGTAACCCCAGCACTCATCACATTCATGGGCTCGCCTTCTTGGATGTCAGTCAAACTTTGACACAAAAACCACTGCAAGACTTTATTTGCTTTTTTTTTTTTTTTTTTTTACGCAGAAGTTTCCGCCATGAACCAAACGGCTGGAGCCACGAATGCGTATCGCAGATGCTCCAAAGCTGGAAAGGTAAGGGCATAATTATTCAGAGAAGTTTGTGGAATTGGATTTACTGCTTTCGAGCTTTCATGCTGCAGCTCACGAGGAAGGATAGCAGTGATGCCGGCTGTTAGGACAAGCTTTGCTGGGAGCTGTTTTCAGCTTGTGGGGTTATTGCGCGTCTGTGCGCTTTGGAGACGCCAGATAATCTGTCCCGGGTACAATTTGTTGGCTGCAATTATCGACTGAAATATGTCAATGTGCAGGTAACAGGCACATTGGAAGCTTTTGAGCAAGAAGAGACAATTTGTGTTGTCCACACTGCAAAATATATGCACTATTTTTCTTCTTCTTCTCAAAGCAATGACAAATTATGCAGAAACAAGTGCACGTGCAGCTTTTCACACCTCGATGTAATTTCCTGCTCAAACCTCTTCATCTGTTGTACATTGAGATCCAAGGTGATAGCACCAAGCATGTGACCCACATTATAAGGCTCCTTTGAAAAAGGGGGGGGGGGGGGCAAGGTTGGGGAAGAGAAGCTGGAGTATGTGGGAGGAAAGACAGTGAGGATGCATGATGGAGTCGCTCCAGTGAAACCTTTGGAAGAGAAACAGGCTCCTGTGTGTGTGTGTGTGTGTGTGTGTGTGTGTATTCTGCTCTCATTCCCAACACATCTGGCTCTGTCAACATGCACCATCAGTGGAGATGATGAAGCATGAGAGCTTATTAATCACCAGCAGATTTCCCAGTGTTTACAAATATGGATTTCTTGGGCTACACATATTTGGATCTGAGGTGTATTGATTGGAGAAGGTGCTTTGCTCATCGAGGTGTTTGCACAATGATGTGCTAAATGAGTCCTGATGGCGTGGATGTGAACTTGCACGCTGTTGCATCGTGTTGGTTCGCACTCTCAGTTTAATTGACACTGACAGTTTGTTTTTCTCTGTTTGATGATGCAGGTCGTAATGGTTCACTCTGGGAATGCAGGGCTTCACAATAAAGGCAGGGAGTCTGCAGAGCACATGATGGTTTAATCATACAATGTTTTGCATGTTTTAGATCTTTTAGGAAGTCCATTTTTTAAATGCATGAAATGTACTCCAGCAGCTACGTGGAAAAATTGGAATTGCAGCTCAACTAATTAAAAACAAAAAAGTATAAATCATGATTTTATTAGAGACAACAAAAACTGTGATTACGTGTAGCAGTGTGAAAAAACTAGCTTGCAAGTGAGCATAGAAGTGTAACAGCGAGGTAAAAGTATACAGTTCAAATAGTTACCTAAAAGTATAAACGTATACGTAAAAGTAGGGATGAGCCGATACTGACTTAATTACCTGGATCGCATATTGTTGCTATGCATTTATTTGTAACATTAGGAAAGAAATGTCTCAGTCAAACCTGATGTTGCCTTTCACATAAATAATGACCACAGTCTCTCCACACAGTGAGGCATACAGCTTATTAATTAAACAATTGTATCAGATTGGTACTCTGTGTCGAACGATACCCAAAGCCCAGGTATCGCTATCGGCACCAGGACTGATAGAGTCGGAGCGGTGCATACCTCGCTAAAAGTAAAGAATTAACAGTTGAAATTGTTAGCTAAGAGTAACAGAAAACAGGGTGAATTAGATGAAAGTAACGGAAACATGGTTGGAACATCCAGCGTCTGCCACTCTAAATTGTAGTACCATGTATGCAAACTTGACCAAACAGAGAGATTCAAGATTCAAAAAACTTTATTGTCTATCACAAAATGAAAGAGTTTTTATAATTTTTAAGTTTGACGAGTTTGATTGTATGAAAAAAAACCAGTGATATTCACTTTTATATAATCAATAATGTTCGATAACTTCCTGTTTGAAATCAGTTCAAATGACCACATGATGAGTTTCTCTCACAGAGCTGTGGGCTTACATGAGCCTCCCTCCCCATCGGAGATCCATACTTCATATTCACTGCTGCCGGTAACTTACATCTTTACATGCTGTCCTTTGCCTCATATCTCTTTGTTTGTATGATCAGCAGGCTGATATCGGCGTCCATGCTTTAATATTTGCAAGTGCTTTCGCTCCCTGTTCTAATTCTGGGGTGTTTCATCTCCTCTTACACATCAACTTTGAGAGAGAAAATAGATTCCGACTAAACCCGTCTCCAAACACTTTTATCTCCAGATAGCAGAGTCCGTTTCATTAACCGTCCCGTGGCCGCTTTTAGCCCGCCAGCAGGATCGTCTGCAATTTCAAACTGCTTTGGTTTTGTTATTTGTGTCCGTTTAAACACCGGTGCTGCGGAGGCTTTCTCTTTGATGAGTCGCCTCTCACTCGCTCTCTGCGGAGTGTCTATTTCCAGTCATGTTGACAGTCGGCCACAGAGACGTTTCATTGTGGATTAATGACACTCTGATTAGGTCTGCATGTGTTCTGCAGGCCTCCCAACAGGATAAGCCTCACATGGTCATGGTCATCAGCTTGTGACAAGCTTTGACAGGTTTGTAAACACCTGAAATGAGAGGAGAGCAAGTGTGCTGTGTCTGGGGATTATTTGGGGATTCTTAAGAATTCCATGTAAAGCAATTTCTGCAGTTTGCACATCTTGTTTTGCATGACTGACCCTGAAACATTAAGAGTATTTCTTCAAGCTGTTGGCCATGTAACCAGCATTCATGCCCCCATGTTGTTGTTGTTGTTGTTATTTGGTATGTTTTTGTCATTCCCATAGCGAACAAGCTAAATGGAGAGCAGCTTTGAAGGTGTTTCAATGCAAAAAGATGATCTGCTTTTCTGCAACACTACCAGTGTGTTTTTTGTCCCTCTTATCACAGATCAGCAGCTTTTTTTTCAAGGCTCCGTGAGAATCAAAGAGACAGATTCTCCACTGACAGTAGCCTCTAAAGACCATCATGCAGTGCAGCAACATCTTGGAGCTTTGTGCCGTCAAGTCATTTCACCCGTCACACTGTTTCCTGTTTGGCCTGCTTTTCACATTATCGCTCCATCCACCTGCACAAACACAGCACAGAGAGGGAGTCTGGGAGTTGTCCAGAGGCCTTCTGGGAAATGTAGGAACTTGTACATCAGGTAGTTTAAAGGCAGTACACATAAAAATGACACTTTATCGCAGAATAACTAAACAAATTGATGCCATTTAGAAAGACAAAAAATGGATTATTTGACAAGTCAATAAACAGACGATTAATCAGCCACTGTTATTGGTTGATAACTGGTGATATCCAATCATCATCTTTAAACCAGACCTCCTAACAAGCCTCTGGTTACAGCTTCTTATGTGTGAATATCTTCTGTTTCTCTATTTTACATCATTATCTTTGGGGTTTGTGCATTTTAAGATGTCACCTTGGAAACGTGATGGACATTTCCAATGTTCTGACATTTTCTAGACCAAACGATTAAACAGCATTAATATTCAGTCCAAGACTGTCAGTGTAGAATGTTTCTTTAAGTCTCTGATTGATTCAAAACCGGTGTCTGGACACGAGGCAGCCACTAGAGGGCAGTGTGGTACTTCGGTACATGTCCCTGCAGGGAGTGTCGCTTTGTCTTAGAATGTATTCATGGCCCGCTGTCTTCATCCTTTGCTGTCTCTTCTTTGCTTGAGCAGCTATATATAAAAGTCTTTCCCTGATAATATGCACTGGTTGTTTGTTCCGTAAAGATCAAAGTTGTATTTGTGGCTACATTTAATACATCCAGGATTTCTGCGGCTTTTAAGAGTCCCTTTGCTCGGAGATCAAGCCGGAGCGTGACTCTCTTCTGACTCTGTAGTTCGTGCGGCTCCTTCTCTTTTGTCTTGTCCCGGTCACAGCCGGCTCGTCTGATCATCTTGGCCCCTGACAGCCCTGCAGTGCGGTGTGCACACACTAAATCCCAATTAGCTCCCCCGCAGTCTCAGAACCATTTGCAACTCTGCTAATCTCTGCATCTGCAAAGCCCAGAATATCCCACCAATTCTTCTGATTATAGTTTCATTATGAGAATACGAAAGTTTAATTTGGGTGATTTAGTCGAGACACAGAAGGAAAAACAAACAAACAACTAAATTGACGATCCCTTGCAATGAATATATATTTACTGCTGCTGCCCAAATATAAAGTGATCACAGACTAAATCTGTCAGTTGAAAGTATTGGACTTGTGTCCCTTCAAATAATTGGAACTCCCCCTGAGGTTCATTTGTCTATTTGTTTGTCTCATCACTGTGTGGATTCATTTGTGTTTTTAAACTTAAACTCATTTGTTTCTGCACTCATTAAGCTTCCATCAGAATACAAATGACCACGATGGCAGCCAGCTATTCAGAGAGCAACAGTGCTAAACGGGTATTTCAAGGAGCGCAGGAGCTTAGCTGAGAGGTATCTGGATTGAGGGTAGACTTCTTAATTACCGCGGTTTTGTTGGCCAACAGCAGGGCCAACAGCGGCGTGAAAGTATTGATCCCTGCTCTCATTACACTGCGGGGCCCATTGTAATTCACGGTTATCACTCCGACTCCTTCACACGAGTCTATGGAAATGATCATCGATTTTCCTCTCTTTTTTTTTTTTGTCCTGCACTCTTGTTGGCAGGAGCATGCCTATCTCAATCATCTCTGCTCTCTGAATGTGTGAACGCGAGGAGCCTCTCCCGCTCATTAGCACCAGTAATCTTTTCCTCGTCCATGTGACTCTTGGTGAAGAGGGCCCCGCCGTCGGTCAAACTGAACCCGCTCCTGCTGTACCCGCTCCTGCTGTACAGTGGAGCCCTTTGCTTTTGAAGACGCTCTTTCATGCTGGTTCTCCAACACATAAAAGCAGCTGTCTGGTTGCAACGTGATCAAGACCGTCTTGGCCCTGTGTCAGGGGGGGAAAAACAAACAAATACACCTCGATGTTCTCTCTGTATTTGTTTGCGAACTTGTTTAGAGTGTACACAATGAAATTACATTGGGAGCCACATCTGAGACCTCTACCCTTGTGAAATGAATTATGCAGCACACAGACTCACTCACTTTTAACACCAGTGGGTGAAGCGGTTTTTTTTCTTAAATGTGTTGCAGATTGCTAATTCTGCTGTAGTGGCATTTCTGTTTGTAATAACCCGTGGTGTGTGTGCACTTAATCATCAGGTGCTGCAGCCGCGGCCCCCTCTGCCTGAGCTCTACTACACCGAGGAAATCCTTGAGGAAACGGGAGCTGTATTACAGTATGTTAGCCTGGGAAAGGCGTGCAAGCACAACATGCTCGCACATTCCAAAGTCCAACGCCGTGTTGGGGTCACTCAGCTGCAGCAGCTCGGCCGCGGCTCTGCTTTTCTCTGGGGGTGATTGACACCGCGGGGAGTGTAATTGCATGAGTCACTGAGACCTCCCTGGCCCTTTGAGCGAGCGGTTGGCTTGGCAAAACGCTTGGGTCATGACAGCCCATCTGGTTGCGTATCGCAAGCAGTCAACAAGGCCCTGAGAGACAAAACGGCGACACAACAGTAAACCGCCGCCGCCGCCGCCGCTGGCTGGGAGATAGATACTTGAGCCCTATCTAAAATCACAAGCATAACCACCGTGTGCCCCCAGAGGCCTCATCAAACCAGACTGAACGTGCTGCATCCAGAGTATCCGATGCTGTCAGAGCCTGTCACAGTGGATTTTACCACTTCTTGTGCCCCTTTTATGGACATATGATGCAAAGGAGCCCATTGCATCTGCTCTGCTGAGAGCTCAGAGCTGGCAGCTGGCTAACTAAGACAACACCCTTCTGTCACTCAAAGCGACTACGCCCTAAGTTGTGCCTAATTTATTTGTAAAAGGCCGTAAACATGTATATTTCTGCTGTAAGTTTGGGCATTTTAACATGGGGGGTCTATGGGGATTAACTCGCCTTTGGAGCCAGCCAACTTCCTCGTTGGCTTCATCGCTCATCACGGGAGGTTGCCGCTTGGTGCTGTATAGAAAGAGCTAAAGTGCTGCAGATCACGTTTAAGTTTGGTCTCTGCTGGATAAAAGAGTTCATGATCTTCAGCGCAAGAGCGACGAGTCTCACAAAGTGAGTTGGTGCATAATGAGGCATCTGAACTGGTGAAACCATTAAAATGAATGGTTTCCTAACGGTGAGGCTAGAATGAAGTGGTTTGCATTATTAAGAGTTTAGTTCTACGGCTTTGGAAGGCTGTTTTTTAGAGAGATTGCGTGGACTGTTGCAGTAAAACATGATTAAACCTGTTTCTAGGCTGCCGTTTGCTTCATAAAGGGACATTCTAGCGTTACTCTAACGTGGGACTTTCTAACTCATCGTGTAAGAAACCTGCACCTCAGTTTCTCGAGATAAAACACTCCGTCCTCATTAGGGTTTGTGAGAAAAAGAACAAACTTGGGCTGGAAATCCAGATGAAAACAAAAAGGCCACTTTCTGCTTCTCCAGTCAACACTGTTTATCCTCATATATCCTAAACCCACGCAACAGCGCTCAGAGCAAACTTATGTGTCGAATGTCCTTGGTCAGCTATCCAGAGAGATGTATACAAATAGAAATACCTGTTCATGGGTATATTGTGCCCGTGTTCTCCGTGCTGCTGTTATTCTTCAACTGTATCGTCTTAGAAAAATGAAATATAAAGAGAACAACAATATCTATAGAGTCACAGATACGTGTAAACTCGCTTGTAAAAGTTGAACAGCGATGCCAAAACGATTGATCCTGATTTGTAATCTAACCGTCATTTAGTCTCAAACGCATTGTGTGAAAAAAAAAAGTGAAGAGAAAACATTTTCAAAATGTTTGAAATCGCCTCACAGCAGCGACTGGATATTTACATTTGCAGTGTATGAATACAAATAAGTCTTGAAGAATATGATACATAATGACTTGTCAGAATTGACAGCTGAGCAGAGTGGCAGACGTTTACTCAGTCTTCCAGAATGTGTCAACATGTCGCTCCGTATGCTCGGTGTGGAGGACGAGCACTGAATGAACCATTCCTGGATGCTGATCTGATTTCTCTCTGTGCATCGGAGGCAGTTAAACACAAATACGTCTTTAAAACTCCAGCGCTTTTCAGTTTCTTCCAAAAATATTTTAACCTGTTATTGTTTCTGTCCCGCTCGCCTTAGCCCCTTACATACTATTAGCTTCAAGGGGCAAGCGAGGTTTTTTTATCTGTCAAATCATACACATATTTCTACATTGTGCAATGAAATGCTTGTTTAACTCCTTCAGTACTGGGCTTGACATATAAATATGAAATTACAATATTAACAACAGCTATGTCTTCCTTGTTGCTAATCCTCCACAGTTCCTCATTCGTAGTTTTGATGGGCCGCCATAGCTTCAGGATGTAGGGTAAGGATTTGTTGATACACACTTTTGTCTTGCTTGTTTGAGGCCTGGTGGTGTTCCACGTCTCAGTGCCACAGAGCAGGACAGTCTTAATGTTTGTATTGAAGACTCCTAGCTTGGTGCAGCTGCAGTATCTTGAATGCCTGCTGTGCTTTACCAATGTGAGCTCCATATGTCCTTATCTGCTCCTTCACTCCTGCTGACGTTGCTCTCTAAGCAACAAGATGTTCAATGTCCTCGATGGCCTTCCCCCTGAAGTGTGATGCTATTGAGTTGTTTCGGGTTCATGCTCATGGTTTAAGTTTTTCCAGCATTGATTTTAAATCCAAGCTGTCCACTGCTATCATGTAGTCTATCTTCTGCTGCGGAGTGTCGTTTTCAGAGACTAGTGCTATGTCGTCTGCAAAATCCAAGTCAAGCTGGAAGATCAAGGTCCACTGGATGCTCCTCGTGATCCAGTCCATGGCGATCAGGAAAATCAAAGCAGAGAGTAAACAACCTTGCCTTAATCTGGTACATGTTCTTCATTAAAGGGATGACTTCAGAGGGTCGACCAAGGAGCTTCCAAAGCATTTCCAAGTCCAGGCCATCAAAGGCTTTGTCAAAGACAAAAACTCCAGAAGGATGGCTTGCTGTTCAATACACTGTTCCACCATGATTGTGATGAAATGTGAAGGGGCATAGCGTATTCACATTGAGGGACGTCAGTGTCCCGTATTTGCGTTCGTTCTGTTCTGTCTCACCCATTTATTCATAATGTTCCTGTATTATGACACCTGTCTGTATATTCTAGCAGCCTATTTGCCAGGAACAAATGTTGGCATTGTAGATTTCTACAAACCAGGGATACATTGAATGTAAAACCCCTCCTCCGGATAGCATCAGTAGCATGTGATGATTCCACCCTACGGGGTCAATCATCTGTCTTGTGGATATTAACGTGACTATCTAAAATAATTGGAACGGAACACTGTGAATTCTTTCATAATTGTGGGTGGATTTTCCCTTTAACCTTAAAGGTTTGGCAGTCAAATCACAGCTTTTCCACCATTCATCCCAGTGGGCCACAATGAGTGGAGTGAAATGTGTGGGCCGGCTTCATGTATGTCCGGTTTGTTGATCAGGGACCTTTTCTCTCAAATAAATCGTTTTTTGTTTTCAAGGCTGTTTTGAAAGGTTTATTTTTAAGGTAACATTATGCAGCCTGAAAAAAAAAAAATCCATACAGCCTTATCAGCCATGGCATTTCAAGATGAATCTGTGTCATTTGATATTGTTATTCGCCACTTTATTGTCATTGATTGGAGCAAATCTGTCCAGTAAATCATGTGTACGAGCTTTTACTTTTACTTGTCATATCTTATTTGAAGTAGAGGATTCATTTCCAGTGAAGTTATTTCTGCACTTTGATTTAAAGTTCCGTTTCCTGAGAAAACCCCGAGCGTCTCCTTTAAGAACCACAAAGGCTCTTTACAAAAGACCTTTCCACATCAGACCCGTTATGTGGAACCATTTTTGGTGATTCCATAATTCCTCCTCTTCTTCATTATAGTCCTAAATGTGTTCCAGGGAATATCTAGGTCTTTGAAATCCTTTTTATATCCCCTTCCTAAGCCGAGCCTTTCAGCCGTATAAGCCCTTGAAGACCTCATGTTAGCTCCCGGTTGCTCATGCGTGTCTCTGCACATACTCTGTGCAACAAAGAACCCTACGGGTCAAATCCTTTTAATTAGAATCGCGTCACTTGATTTCAGGTGAAAGCATATTAGCTTTGTACATGCTTTGAATGTGATCAGTTGAACTCCAGCACGCTGCCAACCCTCCAATTGTAAGGTGTGTTGCACAATTACGGAGTTATAGTTTCCTGGCGGAGCAGCCTTCTGTTTTTGTCGTGATTTTTAGCTGCTCTCTCTGCTTTACAATGAAACGGTCTCCTTATCTCAGTCCATGTGCTATCATTTTGAAATGAAAAACATTTGTAGGGGATGTGATGTATGTTTTTTAAGATAAACCATCTATGAGTATGGTATTAAAACAGGCTTTGTGTCATTATATGTGTTTAAATTGCCAATTTAATATGGCAGGGATCTTTATTACCACCTTTTAAAAGGGATTTAAACCCTTCTATATGTGCTGCACATAATCATTTGAACTAAGGCCGTCATTTGGCCTGATTGCTTGGCACTCTGCCGGCTTGGCCGTGACTTTTACATATTGTTTTGCGAGCTCTGTCCTTGTGTGACTGCACTTCCAATCTGCAGGCTTTATTGAAATGTATAGCATGGCCATGCCGCGGCCCATTTTCATATAACCGGTGGAGACGATTTTATTGACTTATTGCAAAAAAGCCGGTGTATAAAAGATCGCACAAGCTTCATCTGTCCCGGCGTCCCTGGCAGTTAAAAATAGATGATATGTCGTGGTTACATTGCCCAAAAACAAGACGCTGTTCCCCTTGACAATGAACACTTGCCACCTGAACATATAAACAACAATTTTATTGTGTTTCCAGTCTGGGAGCCTCCAAATCAATGCTTTGTAAATCATCCTCGGGAGGCGTGCAAACACAAATCCACTCCGCGAGGCCAAAACATGTGTGGACACACTGGCACATTAATACAAATGTATAAAGAGCACTGGTCCAATGCTGTGCACTGTCAGCCGATAATAATGAGAGGAATTTTGAGAGAAAGAAAGGGATCAGTAAAGCTATCCACCATCTTTTCAACTCCATTCAGAAGTTAAGCTGTCATTTAAGTTTAACAAAAGCATGATACTTTCTGAAATTTCACTACTGCTGAACCTCACCTTGCTGCCTGTTTGTATTAGTTTCACTTAATGGGTTTTGTGCCTCCAGAGACAGGCCAATCTAAAACGAGCAGCAAGCTGCAGACAACAGCGGAAAGTGGGACAGATATGCAGGTGCGATGTCGAAAAAACAGCCTACTCAGCCCTGTCCTTTAGGCTAACCTGGTTTAATGCATAGACCTGCAGTGCATACAAGTGTGCATTCTGTTGCATGGTTCCTCCGAAAAGCTGGCGCCTCAGGGATTTTTCTTGTAGCATCATTAGCTCATCTCTTAATGATACAGTTAATACATGTCTTAATGAGCGCACAGTGGCACCACAACTCTGGAGTTTAAAGTTATTGGCGACTCCTAAAGTTTTTCAATTATTATCTTTGATGCTTTGTAAGGTCGACATTCTACTCGGCATTAGTCATTTGCTGTATTTATGATCTGCCTCTTTATACAGTAGTTCTTACAGTTAGCAGCGGAGACTGTGAGGCAGGCACAACAGCTGGAGCATTTACAGCATTAGATGCCTTACGGGATTGACGACTGTCATGTTCAATCAAACGAATGCATTGAATGTTTGCTTCTCCAGTCATTGAGTGACTTTTCCTTCTGATTGGTAATCTGAGACTTGTATGATTAAAGGAATAGTTCAACATTACGCTCATTTGTATTCTTGCTGTGTGTTTTATGAGAAGATTGTTAATGTTTGTACAGTTAATGCAAAGCTTGTGACAGGATTTGATTGGCTTAGTTTAGCACAGTGTAACGGGGGGGACACTTCCTTGTAGTAGGACTACTTCTTGGCCAGGTGCAGTCATTTCCTGGAGTCTGTAGACGATGCATCTTGCGAGGTTGAAAGCTGAAAGGCCTTGAATGTTCCTGTCATCCATCACTCTGATATCGACACACAGGCATCTGCAGCTAAAATGTACTGCAACCTGCAAGTTAGTCAGGCCTTTTAGACCAAACTGTCACAAAGGGTGTCTCGCTTTAGCACGCTGTATGATGATCCAGTTTGATGTCATTTTCTCTGTGGAAAGCGCTCACATACCACATCATATCTCCTGCACATACAGCACACAGACACTTTTCTTTTACATTGTGTATTTTTACAGTGTTCACCAGACGTTTTCCAGTTTTTCTGGCGTGTACACACAGACAATGTGTGAAATTGTGTCACTAATTTGCATGCTGACAACGATTTCTAGCGATATTACACCCAGCTGATTGATGGCCACGCTGTTGCCCCAGAAACCACCTTGGGCGATGTAATATGACTCTCCCGTTATCAGACACCAAAGCATATTCCTGTAGTTAATCTTCCTAAATGGGCGTTCACTGGAGATATCCAGCATCCACGGGCCTTAACTGGTAATGAAAGGCAGCCTTTTTTTTTTTTTCAGTGGCACGTCTGAATGCAGCTCGTTTCAAAGCAGCAACAATTACAAAGAGGATGACAGGAAGGGAGCTTTGCTGGCATGTTTCATTATTCACTGATGTAGTGCAGAAACTTCCGCGTAAGACCTCAGTACTGTGCGGCTAAATGACATGGAAACTAGTGCCGTTTTGTTTTAGGTGAATTCATTCTATCGATAAATGATAATGTCAGGCGGTAATGCTGCAGATGTAGTCTGGTGCAACGCAAGGGAGGCATTGTGAAAGGACAGAACGTGTAATCGCTACAGGCAGACAGAGATGTCGTATGTCGATAACGCTGATTTCACTTCATAAGACGCCATCACGACCGTATATTGATGCATAAGAAAGGTTACACGACAGAAGAGTATATGACACACTCTGTTTTAACATGACAACGCCCCCATGCACAAAGCCAGGTCCATAAAGAAGAGAAGTACTGGTCTGCACGGCGCCCTGGAACACCGACTGCGAACCACTTGTACTCTCGTGGGAGCGAATCCCTCCACCCAGTTTTCAAAAAAACTTCCAAAAACTTCCATGGTTTTTGGAACGAGTTGTCCAACAAACACATATGAGGGGTAATGTTTTGGGGGTAATTTTGGCCATGTGGTGTCATTAAAAGATTAAAGACAAAGTCAGCCTCACCGTTACAGTTCTACTACTGCATGACATTCATCAGAAGTGCTGTGAAACTCAGTGGGCTGCATCTCCCTGATGGATAATCACCCAGACACGTGCAGAGTACAGCCACCTCCACAGCGCCATCAGTCAACCTTAATGGTTGTTAGCATAACTGAGTAGCCAGGTCGAATCATTTTACAGTCTGTTGACAGTAGAGTGGCACATGTATGTAAATGTTGATGAAGCTGAGATTCTAACAGGCCAGCGGGGAAGGTGTTTACTATCCGTGAGAAGTGACAAGTGATGTTCCTCCCACATTCTCGCTCACTGTGTGTGATCTACAGGGAGACGGCTGAGAAAACCATCAACATGGATCCTTTGCTGATATTTGATCAACACAGCAATGGACCGTGTGTAAAGGAATGAATTAAACCACATATTTTGCAGCTTTAATGTAAGCTGCGATTCTTAGCTTGTCTGGCTAAGCTTCCTTCTTACAGTCGTAACTGACTGATACTCCAGAGGCCGAGGAGCATTTTTATTAACTTACTGCATTAGTTTGTGGGGTTACAGGTCACCTTAAAACGTCCTGGAAGAGTTTAGGCTAACGTTAGCAGCTATCTGTCTTGCTCTTTCATTATTAGGTTTACTCTCCAGCAACCTCGGCCAGCGTTCTTTTTCCTTCTTCTAATAGAGTGCTGCTGGGATGAAGTGTTTTCGTAGGCCACCTTGGCATTTAGCATTGTCCTGCTTCTCTCAACAAAAAGCCAGTGGGATTTTTGATTATTGCAGAAAATGAGCTCTGTGGTAAACAAACGTTTATGATTCTTACACGTTTTGTTCAGCAAGATAATCTTAACAAATGACCACTTTTGATTCTTGAAGCGTAAATGCAATCAGGCGGACGTGTTCGGCGTGATGAGAGTTAATGACCTTAATCTTATAGCAATTGCCTTTTTCAGGGTATTTACTTCCTGTATTTTATAGCATAGAACAAACCTTAAAATCTCTTAACCATCGAAGAAAAACCTATTAAAAAAGCACATTAACTTTGTGATGAGGGTACCTGAAGTGCAAGATGCTAACTCATGGTTCCTGCAGAACTCTATACTAGGACTAGCAGTTATACATGGCAGTACAAGACCATCCCTGGGACATGCAGCTTCAGCTGTGAGAATGGAAAGCTTGACGGGCGTAGCCGGCAGATGGGTCTTAGCCAACTATCGATTTATCACATTCATGTGTGTCGAACTACTGCTTCAGCATGTCAAATGCCTCATAGTCAAAAGAAGTTTTCCAGGTTAAGTCCTCCCTGACCTCTTCAGAAAAACATTCTTTGACCCGATTGAGTCGTTGTTGTATTACAGTGTATCCATCAGGGGCAGGAGTAGAACAACTCATGTAAAGTCAACAGCTATTAAAAGTCAAAATAAAGTTTTGTAATAACTCATGCACGCATGCATTGATTTTGCTTCCCCCGTGCTTTCACTTTACACTCGTGTTCACATCCTTTTAGAGCCGCTCAAGTGTGAGTTGTGAAGCCTAAAGCCAGCTGCTGTTCTGTGTGGGAACTCATCATCCGTCCCGGAGCGGAGCAGGTTAAAGTGATGAATCTGATCCAAGTTCCTGACAAACGCCTGCTGTTCAAGGCAACTGTTCCATTAATATTCAGATGTGCTTACTAGCTCCGTCATGGGGTGGAGGGCAGCAAAAGTCCCCGCAAGTTGGGAAATAACTACAGTAACTTTTCTGCCTCGTACTGCTACTACTGAGAAGACATCGTCCGTGAGGTACAGCAGTTTACGATTCACTGTGTGTCACATTTTATTAGGGTGTTGTAAAGTCAGTGCAGAGCTACAGAATTGAACAGATCAGAGTGCTTTTCAGGCTTCAGCATGAAAGCAAAAAATAAAAAAGGCAAAAAGTGCATTTCTATAGGTGAGCTAAGAAGTGTATACCAGCAAACACGGAGGCAATCTTCAAACCAAACACCACGTCAGTTAAGTTCATGATCTTTCCAGCTCTGTATGTGGCAGTGATGTCGCTAATAGACCCCCTGCATCGAGGCTGCAAGATTAATGTGCACTTCACATGCCTGCGCGCCGTTTTTTCCCCCCCTGCACCTGAATTCATTAGAGATGGTAACGATCTGTCGCACTGACAGTCCGGGGCGGGGAAGGTCAGCAGAAACCTCTTATCTAGATTATGGAGCTCCCCACCAGCGGAGAAGTGCACCCAGCAGTTTTTTTTGAGAGAAAATCAGAGAAAGATGTTTGAGATGCAAATGTGCTGATAGTGTATGCGCTGAAATAGGCGCTTCCTGCTGCTGAAAATTTACACTGAAAAGCACCTTGAGCCCACATGTTACCACGTTTTAGGACTAGTCTGCAGTATAGCAGACACTACAGCACCTTTTCGTACTATTTTCTATTTTTCTCTTTAGGCTGACTGTGACATTGATTAAAAATAATTTCATTCTTCTTTGAACATCTCTCAGGGTGTCTTTAAAACAGCAAAAAGACAAAGGTGACAGCGGCTTAGAGGATATCATGGTATCAAGCAATTACGTTGATAATGAAACCATCGATTTATCCTTCAAAGGTCTCGGTTGGGTTTATTTTGCTGGATGACTGCCGTCACCAGAATGAGGCCTGTTCTCTGGACTCGCTCCACTGGGGATCCAGGCCAATCAATCCTGGATTTGAGGAAGTTTTAATCACTTTTGTCTAAAAGGCTTCCCTGCTAATCAGAAAGTCTTGGTTTGGAACTCACCCAGTCCTTCTAACGCCACAGTGAATACTCAAAAACACACAGTTTCACTGTAGACACTATGCACAATGATACAACATGAGGTTACAAAGATGAGTCTGCTTCTGCTTCCAACCGTCACTGTCTTGACCAGCTTTGCAGGGCGGGTCTTGCCAAGAAGAGCGGTGGGATTCGTAATGACGCAGGCTTGAGCTACCCTGAGGGGCACGCTGACACGCTCTCAACATGTCAAAAAGCACACGCTGCCGGCCCGGCTATGTCATAGAAGCAGGGATAAGCTCAGATAATACACACATAAGGATCCTGACTTAATTTTCTGCTCAGGTAGACGTTACTCCACTCTTTAAATAGCAAACAGTTGTTTGTTGCTCTATAAATGTCCTGAATGTTAAACACAGCTCCTTCAATGCAGGAGAATGCCAGTGATAGATCCTGGGGATGTGTATAGACATTACCATACCTCTTAACGGCCGCCGTGGAGCACTTAGTTGAACTGAATGGATGAAGGCCCAATCACACTGACTTTAAATATCTCTCCCGACTTTCTTCTCTGATTACCTGTGTCCTGACATGGCATTTCTCCAAAAATAAAAAACTTGAAGCTTAGGCAATTTATCTATCCCTCAAGATGTATGTGGAAGCTCAGTAATGTAATGTGTGCCATTTAATTTGAATCCTGTTTTTTAAAGAACAAATATATTGCCATATAACGCGGCCACTTGTCACTTTTTATGTTTCAAACACTAAAAACAAAGAGGAAGGGTTTGTTTAAATATGCCAGGATGTTGTTACTTTATGTGACTGGTATTCAATGAGATAATGTACACCTTAACAGAAGAATTATGTCCACGTTGGATGATTGTGCAGCACACGATTTATGTCCAATTCCAATGTTCAGTGGTAGGAAGTAGAGTTTGAGAACCATCACAGACCTGCTGTTTTTGTACTGTAACCAGGATCTTTCCTGTGCTTAAGTTACCCAACCCTAACTATACCTCAGCCAAACTTCATTCATTTTTCTAGTGATTTGTTTATGTATTCACTTTCTTGCAGCTTCTGTTAGGTGCTTGTGTGTTGTGATAATGTAATATAAATTACAAATATAGGTTTTGTATATTTCATGCTCACTCTGTGGAGCTCTGCGTCTCCATATTGGTGTCGGGCAGCAGCTGTCCACACTCCAGCAGCTTCTCTCTGACAGCAGAGCTCCCATGCAGCGCTGTATAGCTTTGGCTGCCGCCTGCTCCGCTGCAGTAGCGCTGACCCATCCCCGGCCGGCCATTTTTCTCTTAGCACCCGACAGCAGCTGCCTGCTCCTGGTTCGGCCAACATTGTTGTTACACATGTCTTTGGCTGCCACACCTGTATGTGATGAATTCCAACTTGGCCCTGTGTGCCTAGCAGGGGAGTACACAACATAGCGAATGTAATATTCCATGTGTTCAGGCCAGCTTGTGGGGTCGAGGAGAGTTCATGTGTCATGTTTGAACCATAAACCCTGATTAAACGTGACATTATAAGCAAAGCTGTTACTCACAGGAGTTATGTGCTGCCAGTTGAATACGATGTGTTATGAAGGTTATCTTTTAAGCGTGCCTTTTGACAGAAGAACTCCAGGGATTAGTTATGAAGGAAATAATACAAATAAAAAAACAGCGGCTCAGTAATGAAGCAGCGCAGCCGGCTATACCTATCTTTGCAACTGCTGTGTCCTCTCTCTGTCAGCAGTCCAGCTGGAGCCGGGGGAGCCCGGTGCCCCCATTAGGTTGTTTTGACAGCCTTATTCACAGTAATTAATACCAGCCACTTTTAAATGGGATTTATGTGAGACATGCTGTTTGCACTTCCCGGTTGGGGGAACCTTTCTCAGCCAACTGCTGCTGTGAGTTTAGGACACTCAGCTGCCTGGCTGCATCATCAGTGTACAGGTTTTTTTAATTTTTTTTATGCAGTACAGTAAACACTGAGAGTCTGAAGATATGCTTTCAGACCGATATTGATTTACAAAGCTTGAGACAGAGAGAGCGAGAACAAAGGCAGCCTTCATGTCGAAAGCTGATGATACAGAGGGCTTGGTCTGAAGTGGGTGTTCTGTTTAGCTAAAAATAATAAGTAGTAAAAGGAATATTGAAGGTAAAAAAAACGTTTTTACATCCACACCTCAACTGTATTAAGGCTGAAACAGCTACAGTAGGCTATGTAATTAGTTTTCATTTATTTAAGTCTCTTTTGGGATTTGTTATTGACGTCAATAATGGCAATCAATAAGCTTTTACTCGGGGATCTAATGAGCTTTAGCTGTATTTTAGATGGATAAGAAGACATTACACCCACTTTTCAAAAAGCAAGTTCAGAAAAAAATGGAACCATGTGAAGGTTCAAAGGTTCGTATGATATCCTACTAGAAGTTACTCCTCATTGTTTGTGCATTTTCCTACAAAAACCTGCAACAAGAGTCAATTTCCGCTCGTTACATGTAAAAACTTCCGTCTTCACAGGAAACGCAGGTTTATGCAACAAAGCCTCTTGGTTAGGTTTAGGAAAAGATAGTTTTGGGTTAAAATAACCACGGAAGTGCCGTTACTGAAATATGCAAGTTAGGTGACAAAGACATCAACATTGACTTCTCGGATGGGGAACAAACATCGGTCTCCTGGCTGAAAGATTGCTGTTTGTTGGACCCGCCCGCCCGGTGTCTGAGTTAGCGGTCTTTATATTTCAAGAATACGTGGATAACATACGAAACATTTTTTGCGGGATATCTACAAATTACATTATTTTTCGTCAGTATTGCCACGATTCCTGGATGAGGGCACTGCAAAGTTTTATTTTCCTCCCTAAAAAACAAGGTGTAATTAACCAGGGCAACGTTAACTCTAAAGTGTGTAGACCACTGGTTCCCAACCTTTGTAGCTAGTGACCCCCTTCGACGACACGATGTAAAGCAGACAGTGAGGAGTTTTGGGGGGAGAGCTGGCTTTGAATAAAAGGACACAGAGTTTCTGAAGGGCCAGTGATGAAAGGCTCATGATGGATATTTTCCCTTCAGTCATGAGCTTTTAGGTTCCAGAACACCATCATTCATCAGCAAACTAGATCACATTTATAGGAAGGTGATTGGCCGACAGCTGAACTGGCGTCAGTTGTTCTGCAGGTTAAAGCTTATGGCCATCTCACGCTGTCCATCATATTTCAGATGATAGCTGGCAGCAGCAGCAGCATCCTGCACAACTGTCCCCCCCAGAGACCAATGCAAGGAATTAGATTATCGGTTTCTCTGATACAAACACAGAAGAGCATCTAACGCGCATCTTCCTATAAAGGGAAACCACCCAAACGTATCATTGTCTGTACCCCCCCCTCCTCTATGTTTTAATTTGTTTGTACGCAAGGAAGGAGAACTCCACATTTTCAACAGTGCACCGAGGGGAGCCACGTTGTTTCCCCCTTTTTTTTTTTATCAATCCGCTCGGTTGTAAGCCCACCCACTTATGAGCTGGCTCACTACCTACGGGGGTCTGGCTGGGAACTGTCGGGTACGGAGAGCTGACAGAGGCTGTCCAAAAGTCTACACATTTAGATCTTTTCTGGAGCGGAGAGGAAGGCAACATGAAGGAAAAGAGTCTAATAGAGACTGCAAAGATGCAGGGCAACGTAATGGTAAGGTGGCTTTTCCTACATTTTGCATGACGCCGATGAAATGATTTCGTTCCGCAATAACATATTTTAAGGAAGTGTCCCGTTTCCCGTTGAGCACACGCGCTGTGGCGCACGAGAAAAACAGCGGATTTCACGTTTACATTCTGCTTCTTATCTTTAACCCACGGAGGTGTTTTCCTGACAGTTCACGCCCTGTTTTTTTGTTGATTTCACGTGTCCTCTCCTGCCTGCAAGTAGAACCGAGCTGGCGGAATACGAATCGCAGTTAAAGGAGTTGGAAAGTTTTTATTTGTCCGTTTTTTTTTTTTACGCCGATCGTAATAAGAGCAGAGTTTTTTGGGGCTTTGCCTCGTGAAGATTTTGAGGGCAGAGGTAACCTTTTTGCCCAAGCAGGGTCCCATTAATATTTCACTGCATCTAAAGCTGCGAGGTGCAGGATATATTATACCCTGGCTGTCCTTCTGCTGGGAGCTGCAGGGGCATCTATAAAGATGTGTGAGTGGAGTGAATACCAAATGGCTCGTGGGACTCTTGCAGACATTGAGGGGCCGGTGTCAAGACTTTTAAAAGCGTTTGATTCTTTTCATTTAAATTCAGAGTTTATTGCGCATTAACATGTTCTTTCGTGCTTTGTGCTGATGGTATCTTAAAGATGACCGACTCACTGATTTTCACACAGACCAACTTTCTTCCTGGGCAGTTAAGTTAATGCTAATTTCCCCCCCACGATGACTTTATTTACAGCTGAATAAGCCCTGCTCTGCAAACACTCGAGGCCGTTTTGGAAGATGTGGGCCACAGCTGTGTGGAGTCAGGCTTTTTCTAAATGGTTCCTCCGCAGAAGATGGTCTTGTTTTTGCTCCCTTTGGCCTTATTTGGTGCGCAGAGTGTTTGTCTCTTTTATCCCAGCATAATGAAAAGTAAACGCACGTGTTTATTCTGAGGATTTTGGTTGATTTCCAGATCGGAAAGCCACTTGCGCTGAGTGAGATATAAAGTGAATATTGCCATCCCAGTTGGCGGTTAGGTTAATGCAGCAGTCCTGTTTACGTTTGACACAGTTTTGAATGTGGGGAGAAACTGGAGCCTGAAGTAATCAGTGTAAACTGAATACCATCAGAAAGAAAAGGGGGTTGAGGTGTCGATTAAAAACACGCAGGCTCGTGAAAGTTACAGTTACCACCCTTCCATTTTAATCCTAATGTTTACCACCTTAGTTTAGCCTTTCTTTTTATTAGATATATTCCCTCCCAGCTAAAGGTGAGATAACAAGTTGACATCCAGCCAACACCGCTCATTCTTCCTAAAATAAATGGTTTTGACATTTTGGAGAATGCAAAGAATGCATGTTGGCTTTCTTGCAGATGCAAAGGCTGATGCCGCTCTCATATCTGTCTTTTAAACTTGAACAGCCAGGAGATGGTTAGATTAGCTAAGACGTGTAACGTTTGGCCACATCAGGCTGCAACCTCTGGTTCTGAAGATGCGGAATGATGAAGTGTCTTAAAACTTGCATTCTCTCGACTGACCAGCAGGGGCGACTCCGTCGGTTAGTCTGATTGTATAGAAGTCTATGAGAAAATGACTCTACTTCTCTCTTGATTCAGTAAACATGAGTTTATGGTCTCGATCTCTAGTTTCAAGTCTTCAATACAGCATGATGTTCATTGAGTAAGTTATGGTCCGTTTAGCGTCAAATAGACCATAAAGCAGGGGATGCTTTAGGGCGACTTAGTGTGATTGAGCCATATACAGCGTCTCTACGTCAGTCCTCTGCATTCCAAATATGGTAATTGGTTGGTTCATTGGTTGCAAAAACAACAACATGGCAACGGCCGTAATCCAAGATGGCGACGGCAAAATCGCCAAACTCGAGGCTTCAAGTTTATGGGCCAGTGTCACAAACTAGGAAACAACCCGCACCTGCGCCCTGTCCTCCCTGCGGCCAGAAGACCACCCCACCGGTAGTAGTGCAAGTGTGGATTTCAGCCAGCACAAACACCAGCGCTGGTGGAGCTCTGAGTCTAACCTGTGTAACAGCAGCGACAGAAAGTTTGCTGATCTGACTTGGAGTCGCCCCCCCGAGATTGGACTCCCAGTGCTGTGTTTTGCACCGGCTGAATTCAAGCTGACTGCTAACTGAAGGCCTGTCTCAGAGCTGTCGCTCGCCATCCCCCTGGGGACGGAGGCTCCCGAGCCGTTTTCTAGTTTCTGCCACTTTTAATTTAATACACCAAACAAACTATCAAAACCTACACGGACCCTGTACCTTCAACGTGACTGACAAGCCCTCAGCCAGCTCCACCTTGTTGTCCTCTCATGTTGGACTGAGGACAGACTGGACGCTACACTGATTCACTGTCGCCTCTCGAGGCACAAAGGTTATTGCAAGACGAGACAATTCAAGCTATTCAAGCTATCCCTATTATTAGACCAAGCACTCATCTGAAAATGGAAACAAAATTAGAATTTTTAGAACCAGCTTCCCTCATTTGGAGCAACAATCCTTGCATTAGAGCAGTGGAAATGCACCTGCCTTAAAATGTTTCCACACTGGCTTCATCTCTGAGATGACTCTGCTGCCAGACTCCTGACATTTGTTGGCCCATTTTGGCCTCCTCATTGAGATCTACACATGTCTGATCCAGAACAGAACCAAGGCTCATTGTTCTTCAGCCCTCCAAGGTGTTCTGTTGCCTCGAGACAGAAGTAAGCAAACATTTCTACCTTTTTGATTTCACACAATTGGAAAATGATTGCTTGTTTCAATGCCTTTTTTGATGCATTCATATTTCTGCATCTCCTAAATTAATTGTTTGATTTATTGATGCAATCCGCTGTAGAAGTATTCAACCCTTAGGGTGGAATTTAGCAAGTGGAAACACGGAAAGTACATGACCCCCAAAGCAGCATGACCGGTTTATTGCAAGTGATTGCTTCCTGCACAACAAAGCCAACACTCTGGAGACGTAGTCTAACTGTAGTGTCTCAGTGGGAAGTCCCTTCAATAACGGGGACAAATCTGCACGGACTGATTTATGACCACCTAACATGACGGTCGGACATTGTTGTCCCCTGTTGGGGGATTCACTGAAGTACTTGACAATGGATGCCAAAACACCCCCAAGGTGTTGTGTCTTCCGCAGGAAATTGCTGCCAGTCTGCATTCAGGTGCCTAAGGGGTAATGACAGCAAAGATGTTACCACGGAACACTATTATCTCTCCACTTGCAGTGGAGTGTGCGGGGAGCAATCTACGCTTGATGTCTGCAGAAAACTGTACAAGCTTCTGGCACAAGTGTGAGAGCATCCTGAAAGGGTTCAGACGCTCGTTCTCCAGCTCTCCCTCTCCGCTTGTGTCTAATTGTTCTCTGACACGGCAAACATCCCCCTCTACAAGAGCACGGACGCCGGTGTTGTTGAACAACTAATGATTTGTTTCTCTGGGCTGAAAACAAAGAAATAAATATATATATTTTATGGTTTGAGAGATTTATCTCTTCAAAAAAGGAGAGGCTTTCAAAAGACTCACCAGGACAGGTCTTGTTGTTATTATGTTTGACAGTGAGACTGTTTTTTGAGTTCTCAGTTTGAGTAAACACTGGTATTCCTCCATTCTCTCATTTACTTCAGTGTGTGTGGCTGCATGATGCAAAGATTCAATTTGAGCCGCCTCCACTTTAGAAGTATTGTTGTCGCCACTGTTGGGATTTTTTGGGTTTAATGTTGTTTTTATCACTATACGTTTGAATTTCTTAAGCAAATACTCTTTCTGTGCCGGGAGGGTTATTTTTATGAGCCGACATACAGTATAATCTCGACCAATATATCACCCTGGCTGATTTATCCATCTACAGCTCTAATTAGGATTGCTGCTCTATATATGTGTTATTTTCTGACAAAGTTTTTTCAACTTACTTAGTGTTTAAGAAGGGCTTGGCAATAAGTCTAGGTCTGACCCCTCTTAGTCGATCGCTCGTCTCTAATCGCTCATTTTGGTCTTCGTCGAATAAGATTTATTTTGTCCTTTAGATGCTTTAATAAAAAAAAAAAAAAGTATGCCCAAGAAGTTATTTCCAAGAAACTTATGAGCACATCTCTGGTAAACAGAATATTTAAAGTGGGGGTTTTTGTGTGGTTCTTTGTGGAGTACTTTACAGATATGTCGATTAAATCAACTTATCTATTAGTCGACAAAAGCGACGAAGGCCAAAACGACTGATTAGTCGACTAATGGGCTAAGAGTGGGGCCAGCCCTAGTCAATATAGCGTCAGTCATATTTCACTACCATAGTGCTGTGGCTCCCAGCCTGGGGGTCAGGGAGGTTGAAATTCTTATTACATCCTAATAGTAAATAATTAAATAAATCAAATACTCTGCCAAAACCCCCCCGAAAAACAATCCTTTCTCTGTGTCTGTCTCAGGCCTTTTAGACGTCCGTTCAATCGTTGCATTCGGGCCGAATAAGGATCATTTTAGGTGAGTGCTTTGGAGGGAGGCCTGAAGGGACGGGCTGTCACTGTCGGTGTTGCCGACTCGATGACTTTCTTGCTAGATTTAGCGATTTTCGGAACTAGTGCTGCTCGCTACTTTCATTGGAAAAGAGTTGCCAACACTGGGCTGTTTTCTTTGGTTGGACAATTTTTTTTAAGATTGATGGAAACAATAAGAACCATAAAAAACATTTGTCCCACACAAAATGATATACATACAAACAAATCCGACTGAGCTTTTTTAAGCTAACTCTTTAAACTTTTTCTAATTATCGATGCCAAAGACCAGCAATTAAACATACTCGGTCCCGTTCATTTTGTCACCCTGCTCTACGCCTAAATATGTATCACAATATGGCAGATTATTATCTAAAAACTCACTAAAGAGATGGTCACAAAGCTACAACCAAGACTGCCCTTAGATGTGAAACTGGTGGATATTTATTCCATCAGACAACAGCAACCCGTGTTCAAACTGTCACCTTTCATTGAACATCAGCCTTATTTGCTGCCCGTTATGTTTCGCCCAGAGCACACACTGGAAGCAGATGTGTACCTGTTTTTTTTTATACACCTCAAACAGCTGTTTGCTGTATTACGACAGCTAGTGCACCTTCAGGCTTATGAGTGCATTTTAATGGAGAACCACGCTGCATGAGTCAGTGTGCCACTACACAGTTAATGCCTTTTCGATACGAACTTCATGGCTGCGGGCCAACTTGTAGGTGTTATGTCAATAGCTCACTTCACTTGTTTTCATGCCCGGCCCATTTCAAACCACGTGAAGAAGAAGTGAAATCACAGCGCTGTTTGCCCAACCTCCGCATGCACGCTGCTTTATTGATCGCTGTGCAATGCCTGCTGCACCCAGCACCATGATTTTCCAGACATCTGGTATCTGTGCACCTGTTACCGAGTGAGTCAGCATTACCATCATAGCTCTTCTGACATTGTTGTTGCTGCAATCTGAGGCTTTCAAAAATAATGATCAAACACGTTGTGTAGTAAGGTGTTGGACACATACTGAGAGCTTTCGAGGGCTGCAACTAATTATGATTTTCATTACCAAATAATCTTTAGACCATTTGTTTTGTTAATGGATTTATTGATTTATCTTTAAAATGTCAGAAAATAGTGAGAAATGTTTATTTCCAGTCCAACCCGTTCCTAAGGTGTCCTAAGGTTAAAAAACCCAACTGAATTTGAATTTGTGAATTTGCTTGATAAATGACTTAAACACTTGTCTTTCAAACAATTATCCAAATGTTTATCGGTTGAATTTCTGCAGATCAACAACTGTTTTCAGCACTGTGTGCATTCTTATTTTGAAATGTGTCCCTGTGGATACTTGTGGGATATTTATGTATACTTAATTGGGGTCAGGTTTTTGCAAAATCAGAAACGCGGGCAGCTGGCACTGGGCGACTTGATTTATAGTGACCTTTATGCGGGCCACAGTGTTTCAGCGGTGCCAGCTCACAACAGCAGCATTTCATTAGGCACACTGGAATCCATCATACTGAGTGTTTCCCCTTTGGCTACATTTGTTTGTCGAGCAGTCAAGCGAGGCTGGCAGATGGCTGGAGTTATCAGCTTTTGCAGCATAGGAGCTGAAATCTTATGACAAGGGTAGTTAGTTGGATTTTTATTTTTGACTCGTGTGAAGTCATCTTGTCTCTTCAAAAACAGACTCTTGTTGTTTTCAGTCATTCACCTGTTGGTGCATCTGCCTGTGAGTTGAAAAGGAGTTCAAAAGAGCACAAAATAACTGCAATTGGGTGTTGATGGAGCGGCTGATCAATACCAGTAATTTAAGGATCACTTTGTCTGGTGTTGAAATGTCTAACGTTCAAAAAAAACTCACTCTGGGAGCCTGTTCATGTGACTTTCAATGTGACCTGAGTAGCAACGAGGGCTGTGCTGAAAGCAAACAACATCCGAACACTTAAACAAAGAAAAGCAAAACGAGATTTGGGCTCAAATCGTCTATCGTGATCATTTCTAATTCTGAAAGTGTGAATTTATTATTTGAAGCAAGTTCAAGCCATCTCAAAGGAATCGTTCCAACATTTTTTGGAAATTAATGTAATCACCCTGAGAGTTAGAGGAGAAGATTAATACCACTCTAATACAGTATGTGTCTGGTAAATATCAGGCTGCAGCCAGCAGCTGGTTAGACTTGAAACTGGCGAAAACAGTCAGCTTACTGATAAACACATTTGTTTAATATGTATAAAACCACCAGATTTTGTTTTATTTAGTTTGGACAGAGCCAGGATAACTGTTTACCATGTCGTTATGCTAAGCTAAGCTAACCAGCTGCTGCTTGGTTCATATTTAACAGACAAATGAGAGCGGTATTGATCTTCTCATCAAACTCTCTCCAAGAAATAAGAAATATATTTTTCCCTTCAACTGTGGATGAGACCTATGGACCATCCAAATCCAAATCGATTGACAGTACAGGTTAATAAATGTTAATGTATCAGCATATACTTATGTTTTATTGTGACCAGTTATTATTCAATTAAAGGCAAGTCATTTTACTTTTATTAGCTCTTCTATAGGCCGGATCAAACACCACCAGCAGCAAACTGTAGTAAAACCATTTTATTAGAGTTTCAAGTCTGAGTCTTATCCTGATATGATGGTCTGTTTCCCTGCCAATAGTGTAAGATGCCAGAGAAAACAATGAGTAATTGTATTATTCTGGCACAGAAATGCAGCCAGTCAGAGACCCTGAAGACCTGTTCAAAAATACTGTCGCTGGCAATCGAACCCATATTGGTAAGTGCACTTATTTTTATCGTTGCTCCATTCATTTTATTCACACCACAGAGATAATTGAATTTCTAAACCTGTTACAGTGGAATCACACTGTGTGCGCTGTGTCTTGTTTTTACTGCCTCATGCATGGAAATGTCCCACATAAAGTCCTTGAGACATTCAGAAGCCTTTTTCCCTTCCTTGTGCATACAGTATCTGTCGTTTCTGTCTGTTGCACCCTCTCCCCGGCCCTGAGCAATCAATCACCACTTAGCCAGGCTACACCATGCTGAGTGCTTCAGCAAAATAATGAGTATACAGTGGCTGAATATTTCATACACTCCGCCCCATCCATCCTTACATTGTGCTGGTAAAGGTCTGATTGCTGCAAAGTTTGTCTTTTATGTGGACATGCAGTAATTGGGCTTGTTCCAGTAGTGGTGTTGATTTCTTCCTTCTCTGTTTTTATGTGTAGTTATTCATCATCGTGAAACTGAGATGGTGCCGGCGCGCTCCGTGAACATTGTGCAATATATGAGTTGCAGTTACTCTTTTCATGAATTGCGAATCCAGGTAAAAGCCATCGTCCCATGTAGAGGGGGAGAAGGTCATAAAAGACTATTCCATTGATTTGCATGGTTCCATATACACTTTACAGTACCAATGACCGATTTCCTAAGAATACCATAAGATTTGAGTTATTTTTATCTTTAAGAAGCCAGTGGTTTTCGAATAATTTACTGCAGTATGAAAATCAATTATCCTTCCAATGCCAGCCCACCAGTTCTCCTCTATCTTTAAGACAAAAGTAATTTTAAGTAGTCTGTCCTATTAGATGATTGACATCCCACATAAACCATTAGCTGGGCTGCCATTGGTCCTTCAAACTTGTAAAGTAACATGACAGACTGAGCTTGTAAAATGTAATCTGGTTCTGTGGAGCAGGAAATTAACTTGCAGACGCGTTCAACTTTTAGTTTTTAACATTTTTGATCACAGATAACAATGAAAAGGCCTAACTGAAGGAGGTAGAGGACCTTACCCGCTGGTGTCAGGAAACAACCTGCACCAGAACGTCAGCAAGACTAAGGAGCTGATAGTGGACTTTTGGAAGAATCAGGACAGGAACTACCCCCCCCTTAATATCAACAGGTCCTCGGTGAAGATGATGGTCAGCTTCAAGTACATTGAGGGCCTTACCTGGGCGCCACTACAAGTATAAAACCGGCAATACAAAGTGTTTTGAGAAAGTTCCTGCAACCACAAGAGGTCCTTGAGGATGCAGCCATAACTGGACACCCAAAATATTATGCAGTTTCCTGTAGCAGAATGCGAGATTAGCCGTGGACAGACACCGAGGTGCACACTCACAGACGCACAAGCAACCAACCGCATGATCCTCCTGGCGGAGATAATGGAAAATAATAAATTAGGTCTGTTGATCCTTATTTACAAAAGTTCCGTTCTGTCATGGATAGGCTCGATTTGAGATATTAATGGCTATTTACAGACTGCATGGGCTAAAACGCACAAGAAGCTTAACTTCATTTACAATAATCCACTGCATGTTTAACAATATTATAATATGCAATGATTTGACAGGGAAGATGGGAAAGAGTCAGCTTTTATACTACAGTGGAACAGCTGTCTTATTGCCGGATATTTGTCAAATGTTTGCCTGTAAATGATTATCTCAAAAATGTTAATCATAAATAATGCAATGATTGAAATAGGGTGGAATAGAGGCATTAGAATGAGCCAGAGGCCAAGACAAGAGTTGGTTCTGTAGACATAGATGTTCTGCAGAAAGAGTGCAAGTTTTCCCTCTCAGACTACATTACTGCATCACCTTGACAAAAATAAAGGTGAAGAAACATTCAGCGTGTGATGGATTACACATCTCAAGGAGGTTTTCAATCTACAAGTTGACAACTGAAACTGCCAGCAGGTCAGAAAATGAATCTCAAAGCATATGTTATACGTTGGAAAGTGTACAAGTGCAATTTGTAGTTAAAGGGATAAAACATCCAGAATCACCAGTATGGTCCCTTGAGATTGAGCACAGTTGAGGCATGGATTGTGCAAAAAAGGTTCTGCAACTTAAAATCGGGACGAGTTAGCTTTATATTCAGTGCTTTTCGGGCTGGTGTAGCGAGGGTTGGCTCTGTTTTTGAACAGGAAGTGTTCTGACAGGGGTCTGGACCAGCAGACGTCACAAAATAAATGGACGGCGTTGCAATTAGATGCTAATTGTCTGTTGCGTAACTCCAGAAGTGTATGTATTGGAGTGAATCTGCGTGTACAGTATAATGCATGTCATAAGCACAGCTTCTGTTCCTCTCACTGTAATTATCTCGACCTACAATGACAGTGAGGGTTTTCAGGCTGATGAAAGAAACAAAGATGAAGGCCTCTCTTCTCACGAAGGCCCGTTTCCTCCCCTCGCAGAGGAGCTCTGCTGTGTCTGTGTTTTTGCTCAGCATTAATGATGATTTCCCACAGTAGCTCTCGTTAGGACTCTGACATGATAAGCTGGTTTCCACCACTTACTCATGGCGTTGAGTGTAATTGCATTTCACAGGCAGACTGTGTGCGCAGAATGAGCAAGCGGACGACTCAATTTGTCTGAAATGTCTACATCTCACTCCATCACTTCGGTGTTTACGTACCACGTTATGTGTGCGTGTGGGTATAAGCTGTAGATAAGTGTGATCTGTGTTTTAATGCAGCGATAGTCTGGGAAACAAGGTAAACATGATGTGAATGACAGAGAGGCAAAAAAAACGAGTGAGACCGACTGACAGACAGAGGGGCAGATGGAGAGAGGGGAAAAAGGTCCAATGCCAATTGTTTGACTTTCAAATTGGACCACACTGTCCAACATGATGAGGGAGTTTGGAAACCTATTAAAAACTAAGCTGAGGAAAACAATTTGGCCATAATTCTGCCAAGATTAACCGCATTCTGTCAGACTGGGCGAGTAAACATATTTCTCACTCTGACTCTAGAATAGCATCTATAACAGCAGCAGAATCGTCCAAGCTTAAAACAGTGACGTCATCGACCAACGGAGTGGAAGTGAAAAATCGCCCTGTCATGAGTTTGCACATGGAAGTCTTCCAGCTGGACTGTGATCGGGGGGGTATCTGTTTGATTGACCTTTTACATGGCATTGAGTTTCCTGACTTTGCTCAAACTTTGCTCAAACAGTTTTATTTGGGGATCGATTATGTAAATTAGGGTTAAAAATCTGACGCAATTCATTATTTGTCACAAAGCAATGAAAGGTCAAGTCTTCAACTGCCTTGTTTTGTTTTTTCCAACAGACTTGAACTTGAAAAAGAGAAAAGCAGCACATTGTTACATTTAAGAAGAGGAAGCCTGCAAATCGTTGGCATTTTATTCTTGATTCATTTCTGCTCATTGAATAGCTTTAGATCCATTTTATGTATCAGCGGATGATGTAAGAATTATTTTCATATTTCAAAATTCACAACTACAGGACTTTCGTTCACTTTTCATGCCAAAAGTAAAAATAAGACATTTTGTCACATGAGCCGTTATGTTTGTGAGTCGCTCGTCACTTAGTTAGGTCAACGTCAACCTTTGATGCCCAAAACTAAATAGCTTCCGAAAGACGGAAGTTTATTTTGAAAAGGCACAGTCACCGACTCGTGCAATGCTGACGCTGGCGGCGTGGGGTCTCTGGGGGTCCCAGACACTTTACACCCCCTGAAAGCCTCAATAGCAAAATTTCAGGCGTCTCTGAAATCACAAGACAATTATTTGTCACTTGGAATAGTCACTAAAATCTCTTTTAGAAGCGTACTTATTCCCCAGCATAATTATTTCTGAAAAATGAATGATAAATATACTCTGTTTTGGTTTTACAGAGCAGTTTTCTGTGATTATTTTGTGCACGTGTGTTGTGATAATAGCTGGCTGTTATAGTCGGTGCTCGAATTCAAACCTGAATGTGGAATAGTACTTTTGATTGTTGACATTTTGAGTGAAAACCAATTTTGAGACTTTTATCCACCGTTTGGTTATTGGTCCGTGATCCCAGGGTGGTGCCCCGTTATTATTAATACATGTTAATAATCCTATTGAAAATAATAATTATGTTAATAATTCAATTTTCATACTTGCTAAAAACCAAACCCGCTCCTGCCAGATCCCAACGTTGGTGTGAGAATGTGTTATATTTGCTGCTGCAGGGTTGTCTGTTGTAAGAGCTTGACGATCAGCCTATAGGACCTTTCTTTTTGCTCTCCGCCTTTTTGCCTTTGATTAATCTGTGCCATTTGATTCTTAGCAGAGGAAGTTGGGGGAACTGCCGGCTACAATTCTGGGTAATGATGTAAAACTCAGTCCCTCTTTGGGCATGGGCACGTACACAGGGAATTCAATTAGCCTTTTTTTCTGTTTCTGGTACGCTCCAGAGTCTTGTCCGGCTTGTAAGTAAGCGGCTTCTGTTACAGCTGTGACATCAGACAGACGCCCGGCCTCCCTGCTCCGAGCTGTTGTTGTACTCCCTGTTGTGTGGCAGAGGTGCCATAGGCACTTCCCCGGTTAGAGTGGCTGTCTAATGAGATCATTAAAGCTAGCCAGACAGAAAATGAAAAAGCACCTGTTGTAGAGGGGAATGTTGTGTATTCCCTAAACATTAGAAGAATATTACCTCACAGTGCATTGGGAGAACGCTCCGCACTGCTAAATTAACTTTTGTGCACCCCCGCCTTGTGTGTAGCGGGTACATTATTAATTAGGATATGGATGTTAGGGATTCATTTGAATTAATTGCAGGTCTCTGAAATGCCTCACGGACTGCCATTTTCTCTCCACAATGGATCGAACACTAAGGGCAATCATGCCATGCATATTTGATTTTCTGTTTCTTTTTTAGTTTGATTTCTTCAACAGAAAAAAAAAAGATTCAGCCGTCTTCCGAGTTAGCTGTGATGTGGTTCGTTACAAGAGAGAGAGAGAGGATAATCACAAAACAACAATGGTGAAAGAACCCAGGATGCAACGTTTGACGGGTATAAACATTTTGCATCCAATAGCCAGAGGCTATTCATGTTTGCAAAGTACATGGAGTCAAGATGAGGTGAAATGCCTCCTCAATGTAGCCAGATACTGTTCTCTCAAGATTTATTATGACCCCCCCACCCCTGTAACTTTGCAGGGTTGAGGTTATCGAAACTCTGGCACATAAAGCTGCTGCAGTGAGTCTGTGTAACTTGATTTACTGTATTTCAGAAAGCTCTACGGTGAATGAAAATGACAAAAAATGTGTTTTTGTAAGCTGATTGTTGACTCGATTATAAGGGACTGTAATCAATACCTTTAGCTCCATTGCTCATAGCACAAGAGCTTATGGTAAACAGTATTTCAACTAGTCTAATGTGTAAACTGTATATTCCTCTCACATTCAGTGAACCGCCACCATACACACTGCTGTTGAGTCTCACACAGGCGGCTCAGTGAAGATGAATTAATGGATTACAGTAGCATCCTGGGCTCGTTTGCCAAACCCCACTGATTGGGCAGATGCTCACTGGCAGGTATCCTCCCCCGGCAGTACAGTATGGTTCTAGTGTGTGTCTTCACACACACTCATACATAAACAGGCACATTGATACTGGTCGTATAGAGCAGGACGGATGATTTACAGTGGCTGCTGAATCATGACTGGGCGGAATAGCAACGTGTCGATGTTAGAATGTTAAGTGATAGCTTCCCTTACATTAAATCAAGCTTTAAGGGCGGTCAGTGAGTAGCTACGTCTTTTCCTCAAATAATGCAGCCGCTAGCATGCTCATTCTTCTCTTGACTGTCCTGATTTGGGAAATATACCCCCCTTGACCCCTTGAACTCTAGTTTGAAGCTGCATTTTAAGACTTTTTAGTAAGCTTTAAACATTGAAATAATAACTGTTGTTAAGTTTGCTTTGGTTAACATTTTAGCAAACTGTGCCCAATATGCACTCTATCTTAATCCCTGTTCTGTCTCCACCAGCTCCTGAGGGAAATATCCTGCTCTAAAGCTGCTAAAAGCTCCACTATGTTCACCAGTTAGTTGCTAACGTTGTCTGTCGCTTGGTGCTGGGGAAAAAAAACAGTTTGCCATTGTTGTTTTTTTTACTGGAAAACATCTGCCTGCTGCTGATCCTGGAAACCCAGCTATGAGAGCGGTGAGACTGAACCAAAACAGTGGTTTTAGTTTTAGTTCAGCATTTTAGGCTGTATGGGAGGCGTTTCCGACACTGGTAACCGGTAACTGTAATTCACTGTGTAAAGAAAGGCTCTTTGTGACTTTAGTCTGTGTCTGTTTGTCTTGTGTCTGTGATTACAAAGTGAGGCTGGCCTCAGCAGTGTTTTTGTCAGTATGTATTGATCGTGAGCGAAATACCTGGAGTCTGACATGGCCAATTTGTCACGAACAGTAGAGGCGCACACCCAATAACGCCGTACAGGCCCGATTCATCACGCCCTATCGACTCCCCTCAGCTTCTTCCTGCCCATCAATTATAATCTTAGGTAAAATGATCAGCGCCGTGCTCCGGTTTGTTTATCATAGATGGAATGAGAGTAATTCAAGCTTCTAGTTATTGACTCATCTGTGTTTTAGAGCTAGACACTCAGCTTTCTAATGTAGTTCACAGTAACTGCATTTCGATGTAGCTGTAGTCGCTCTGCATCCCATCCTTTTCTCTTTTTTTCTTACCCTCCTAACCCCATAAAAGACCTTCCAATACTCTACATTTACCCTTTGACACTTCCCCTTCAGTGTCATCTTCCTCAACGCGTATACCTGTCTTCCACAAACTCATGGCATTTCATTTTTTCCCGTTGAACGAGACAGAAAAACGCTCCGGGGGTGTGTGTATTGATAGATACGGGCCATAATGAGAAGGCTCTGACTCGCGGGCTGTCAGGTGAGAGCGCGTCTCAGCACCCCCTGGAGCCTCGGAAAGGTCAACGTGCCTCTTAATCAAACATCAGGCAGGCCATCCCCACTGTCAGCTGGACGTTGCTTGCTCGCTCCCTGCCGAGTTTAAAGTTCACTCCCATCTGCTCTCTGAAAGTTACCCCGAGCCACAAAATGGCAGCCTTTATGCTCTCATAAAGATGTCGCGAGGTAGATTTGATAGCCGTTTCATGCCGGGGCCCGGTGATGAAGAGGCTTTCTGATCTTAAAATGAGCCCATCTCGACTACAGTGCATGTAAGCGAGGCTCAGGGAGTTTTTTTTTTTTTAAATCGACTTTCATACGATGTGCTTTATCTATCGGGTGTCATTGCACATTAAAGATGATTTTTTTTCAATACCATGAACGCGTTAAGCACATGAGATTTGGGGTGTGTGGTTTCTTCAATTTATCCATTTTGCTCTGAACTTTGTCGAAGCATCTGTGTTTCTTTTTCACTGCCGGGCATCAAAACATGTTCAAGTAAAGAATCGTTAGGTCTTTCAACATGTAATCTAAGTGCCGCAGTCTCGAAATGTTTAAAGTTTTACTCGCACAGCGTGATGTACCATCTCAAACCAAAAAAAGCCGCAGCCTCAGATGTGGCTTTTTGAAAATCAAACCTGAAGCGCCTGCCTGGGATCTCTCTCTATAGCCTGGACCGAACACGTGGAACTCATTACTCATTTATCTTTAGACACATTCCTCTCTGCCAGAGCAAACCTTCTCGAAGAGATTTTAGAAAACGAGTCTACTCCAGTTTTCCAGATGCTTTTAACATGAGGACGAGTCATTCATCTCCAAAGCCTTGGCCAGGAGGAATGATACATTACTGTGAGGCCTAATCAAGTTTGGTGTGGCTCATTGGTCCTCTGTGGGCTGCAGCACACTCAAGCACTACTATTTTCCGAAGGCAAATTGGTCGTGGGGATGATGTCCCCCTAATGATTGTTTCTAATGTAAAGCTAATGTAGTGGTGATCAAAGCTTGCCTCTAGAATTTAGAGAGAGAGAGAGTGTAGGTGTGTGTGTGTGTTTGAGGTGGAGAGAAGAAGAAGATAATTGCCTCTCGGAAAGTTTACAGGAAAGTAATTAGAAAAGTAAAAAATGCGTAGATGTGTGGAATATTAGATGTGGCGATGACAGCGAATGTTTCATGTTTTTTATGTCGAATGTTTAGATTAACATTGTATTAAACGGAAGTAGCACATTCTCCCATTTAAAGGCTGAAACCAGGTTAACATTTTTTTCTCGATTAAAGTTAAAATCGTTAATACTTTCATGAAATCAAACCCCGTTTCTGATACTATTTATGGGCACATATCTGGAACATTCATCCAGCATGTCTATGATTTTAAGTTCTGTGTATATATGTTGCAGTTTTTATTGGTTGTGGGGGAGTCCGCCATTCCCGGCACTGGACTCAAATTACCTACCGATGCTCACGGCATTCAAAGGAAGCGATGCAGCATGTAATTAGTGTTTGGAAGTTTATCTCATTTAAATCAGCCTCACTGTTTACTGCTCACTCTTCTACAAGCAAAACTGTATGCAAGGAATACAAAACGATAATTTACATGTCAATTACTCACCCTGAGTTACCTTGAATTCCTGAAGAAAACATTTTCTTGCTTGCCTCCAGGGTAAACGGAGCATCAAACTAAGAAAAATCTTTGTTAATTGAAGTAAGTGGAGGCCGCGTTTAACGACAGAACAACTAGATCAAGACAGCATGATCCCAGTCTCCTTTATCCATGCAAATGGTATTTTTGTGGGTGAAGTATTCCTTCAAGTTACTGCTAATGCTAACCCGTCATTTGCTCCTGCATTAAAAGCATTCAACAGATGGAATATAGCGTTCCTTTGATGGTAGGCAGTAACAGGAAACCATTGTGTTTGCCAGTGGAACTGGATCGTTTAGCAAGACATGGCTATCTAAGCTACTGATGATGATCATGTTCAATCTCTCAAGAGAATAAAAATCAGTTGACGTTGTGAACTGATTAACACTCTATTTTGCAGGGATTTCAGATATTTGCTCTGAACTTGCAGTATATTTGAATGGAAAAGTAAGTTGCGTGTGTTTCAAAGTCAAAGTGAGCCATGCCTGGGACAGCAGCCATATCTCTCAGCTGGCACTGCGGTGAAATGCATCAATGCGAAGTCTTGGCCTCTCTTTCTCTCTCTGCCTGTCTCTCCCTCATCTTGACCACATCCGACCCCTCTTTGCTCCCTCAGCTCGCCGTTACTGTGTGAGGTGTAGCATGGAAAGGTAGCACGATTATTCATATATATTGCTACAGTATAATCATATTTTTACTGTACACAATTAAATGGAAACTTACAGTATATTATAAGGCCAAAACATTCATGTCCACTAACTTTTGGCCATATCGTTTCTGCTTTTTATTTTATGCCCAGTTTGTGATTTTTTCCTCCTCCCAAAAAACGTAATTAGAATAAAAAGGGGTAGAAAACAGGAAAGCGGTTATTCTGCAACAAGGCACTGAGAAAAAGCTTGCACGCACACACACAGCTGGCTCCTCATAGATATGCAGAGGTTAAGAATAACTCATAATGCCGCTGTTTATTAGTTTCATAATCACGATGACAACATCTTGCAAAATATTCAGGGTTATTGTGTTTGAGTAGCTAATTGTGCAGCCGGTTTGTTTAACACTGGAGATAATATAGTGTAGAAAGCCCTGAGAAACATCCAGCAAATAAAGAGAAAAACACAGGCTGTCATTCATGAACAATAATTGCCAATTAATCAGTCAGTCATGTAATTAAGGTTTGATTGACGTTAGTGTTCATATAAATCAGTTTTCTGACGTTTGTTGGTTGTCGGGTCCCAAAAGATGACGTGTGATGTGAAGTTTGCCTCTACTGTGGCTGTTTGTGTCCCAGGCCAATCAGCCGCTCTGTAATTACTGGACCTTCCACTTTCTGCAACACAACAACTTCCCTGAAAGTTGCTGACGAACCATTCATTCATTCATTCATTATCCAAACCGCTTATCCTGTTCAGGGTCGCGGGGCGCTGGAGCCGATCCCAGCTGACATTGGGCTGACGAACCAAAGCAAAACAAAACAAAAACCTCTTCTCAGAAAAAAAGTTCATCTCACTGAACACAAACTAAAATAACAAAGTTATTTGAGCATAATGTACTTATTGTAGATGCATTTTTAAGTAGGAAATGCAAATGGAGTGTTTATGGCGATGTTTGTTGGGTTTTGATGTGCTAAATACTTATTTATGTTCTTGTTGTTTTTCTCACGGTGATTACATTTGTTTTAATCCACTCATACTTGCTAAGCTGTAAAGTGAAAAAAGCAGTCAAACTAATAATCTGACTGTAAATTGTCCACCCAAAGAAAACAGTTCTCGTTAATGTGAACCTATTTTATGCATTTCATGAAAGTATGGACTTGCACAAACAAAACATCTGTCCATATTAGAAGTGATGCTTTTACAGCTAAATCTTCACTTTAGTGTACAGCGCACTAATTGGCTCCCACTTTAGACTGCAACGTAATTGCAGCATTAGCTCTTATTTTCATGTAGATTTCCCTGTAACTAAGGCACTCATTGAAATTCACAGTCGGGGGAAATGAATTTCAGGACAGTGCTGCTGCTTCACCGCTAAATTGAGCAAAATGCATTCTCTCTTCTGCAGTAGAGAAAGCCACATTGTCCCCGGGGACCTGTGTCAACATTTCTGCGCTGCTAAAATCACCATGTAACCATGGGCGTCCAATGACAAGTTTGTCGTTGACATTCTGCATGTCTCCCCTTACACGGGTAGGAAAACAAATGGATACGGCCGCCCTTTTGAAGGCGGTGTTTGTGTGGCGGTGACTGCTGTCTGAGGAGTTTGTCTAACTGCTCTCGGTTATCATTAGGGGAAGGTGCTGTTTGCCTTCAGTTTATTGTTGTGTATATTACTGAGATATAGGAACACCTGGGGAGAGGAATCGTGTCCAAACTTTGGAGTATTATTTCTGCAGCGTGTTTCAGTTCCTATCAGGGAAGACAGAAGGCTGCAGGTTGAAAGAGGTGGAATGGCTAAACGTATTGGAGCATCACAGATTGCTTAAATAAATGCTCCATGAGGAATCTTTCGTACAGGATCTGGCAAATATTTTCCTTTTTTTGCTGCTTACAGTGTGTGCATGACTTCAGCTTTAACAAAATATTGAAGATGTAAGTGCTGTCATGCAAACCCACAGGGACGGAAGAGAGAGAGATTTCAAAACTGTCAGGTTTATCTCATGTATAATCGCTTGCACAAATAATGGATGATAAGGCGAGAGAGAGAGCGACTACGCGGCTTCATATCTGCAAATGAAATGCTTGCCGCTGCTGCGCTGTGGAAGAAAAATAGACGGAGGAGAACCACAGTCACCTCTACAGGGACAAACTTTGTTAAGGCCTCACAAACAATAGCAAATAAGCATACGTCGTAATAGAGCCACAAATGGCTTGTTAGAAGTGTGAACAGAGCAGTTGCCCTTTATTGCTTTCGGTGGTGTTATGGTGCCTTTGAGTCTCTCTCTACCGCTCCACAATAAACGAGGAGCTGCTTGCTAATCCAGACCACGTTTACCTTCGGGGCCTGTGTGACTGAAATGCCCCTTTCATCTAGGAGGGATATGTCTGTCTCAATATCCCCCTGGTGCTTCTGGCGCTGTGCACACAGAGGAGGAGAGGAGATAGAGGGATGTGATATTTCTTTGTCCACCATAGCGTATCCCTGTTTGTGTTCCCTCTCCCACCCCTCCTATAATCTCTGGGGGGGGGGGGGGGGGGGGGGGGGCATCTGGACCTGTCTACAAGGAAACAAGGGGACGGTTGACTGGCAGCGCCTCCAACCTTACTCCGCTACGTTCCGTTGAGCGCCCCCCCCCCACCCCCTCCCACTTGTACCTGTCAGCGGTGCAGTGGTTGAGATCGCCACGGTTCGCTGGTGCTCCCCGCTCGCTGCTCACACAATATCTCTTTATCCTTCGTCCCCCCCCCGACCCTCAAGATCGGACCCGCGAAGCGGAACCACGTTTGTTATGCTACGCCAACATATTCTGTATTCTCAAAAGGCTCAACTCTTCCTTTTGACATTGTTCAACTTGCAGCAAATTTTCTAAAACACAGAATCGGTTAAGAAGTGCAAGTTAAAAAGTGTCTGCTAGTGAAACGCTTTATACTTCTGGGGCCTTTTTGTTGTTTGGTTTACTGACTGCAGTTTTTCCTACAAGAAGAGCCCAAATCTAAATGATGGTTCATCACGTGTGTCACATGTTTTCAATAGAGCTAATATCATGTTAGCAAAACGAATCAGTTTGTGGCGTTAAACATGTGAAGAGCAATGCTTCTGTCAAGACTTTCCAGTGTGCACGAAGCAGAGATCAGAAGGAAATTGTTCTTTTAGTTATTACTCTTTAGCATAGAGTAATAACAGAAATTCTTCCGGCAACAGCAGCTTCAATAGAAAATATTTTGTAAAAAACGTTAAGTTGCAAGTTGCATTTGAAGTAAGTGTTTGTTTCAGCTTTTGGACAAAGCTCCAGTTGTCTTATCGCTCACTTTTGCTCACCTATAAATTCATTCTCACCTGCTCTACAAACAGGCGAACGCTGGCTGGAGCAGAGGCAGTCGTAGAATCATTACTCCATGGTGTTGGAGGTATCTGAGGATGTGATGTTCCTTTACCTATTTTTTATCTCCAGGATTTGTAGCCCAGCATCCAGGATGTATAGATATTGTGCTGCTGTTGGCCAGAAGATAGCCCTGAAAGGTTCCGTGGGTTTATGATGTAAGGTCATGGTCACCGGGCGACAGAGACGAGATTAAAGTTTAAATTTATAGCCGCAAGCAGCGATACGGTGACCTGAGTCCAGTCTAGATATATATCTAGACACAGAAGAGACAAACGTTTTTTGCATTTGTACAGAATTCATTGTTGGAGAGTTAAATCAAAAATCTTCATCTGCACTTTCAAAACACGCACACTGTGCAGTCGGTACATGCAAAGCGATTGGCTTGGTTGGTAAGTATCATGGGTTTCCAGCTAAAAAAGACACATCTTAAACCTCTGAACACTAAACTGCTGACCAAACTTAACTTTTTTTTTTGCTTTGCTCTCGTATTTAATCCTCTTTAAAGTTGTAGGAAATCCATTTATCTGTCCAGCGTGCAGCTGATCTGATGCTGAAGCAGAGCAGATGCAGGAAAGCACATCAGCAGGCGATGACATTATTGTGGGAAATTACATTCCCCCTCTCTGGTCCTGCTGTCATTTACCTTGAGACGCCGTATGACAAGCCTTTACATTATTAAACGCGGTGCACATGCTCCTACATCTGTCACCAAATTGGCCTCTCTCCTGCCTGTGATACTTGTTCGGCTGAGGTCGACATCCGTCATATGCAGCTGAATTGGCCTGGCGTTGGGATCAATGGTCAGGCTGAGGAGTGGTTCTGACCTTGGACTCATCCCTTCTTCAAACTAAACTCCAGAGAGGCTGGTGGGTGGAATTCAATTCCAAAACTAAAAGGTGAGTATTTATGAGTCCAGGACCTGAAGCAATCACTCCCTGCCCATCCCTGTAGCTCTTCAGCATGCAGGAAATGAACTATATGCCAGTGGGATGAGCTTATTTCTCGCTCCACTTTACCTTCTGACAAACTGAGGCTAATGGAGGAGGTGCCTTGGATTAATGTCTCAGCGTTTTGGTTAAAACGCCCTCTCGGGTGAGTGATTGGTGAAGTTGTGGTGTCAGTGAATTACTTTGCCCTTTTGCGTCAGGTAGAAGTCATCTTAAAAGGTGATTAGTCGGAACGAGCGTCGTCCCTCGTCTGTTCTGTCCAACACAGATTGTTTTGCTGAATGCTGCATCTAGTTGCGTTAATCTCTCGCTGCAGACGTCTCGTTTAATTCATATTTTGTCACCGCTGTTGTTTAACCGGAGATGAATCTCACACTGAAGTGGAGGATAATTGGTGAAGATGTTTTCTTAAAGACCAAATAGGTTTTTTTGCATTATTAGCATCTGATACCGACAGACAGGCATAGTGTCTTTATGGGACACATCTGACTTTAACTAACTCTTATTCTCTACCTGCATCCTTCTTAAACGCTAAGAGCAAGTGCCATAGAATAAAGTGCCCGATAGTCCGCTAATGGCGGGTACTTTCACCCAGGAGACCGCTGTCCGTGTCCCCTGTGCAACCAAAAGTCGACGTTAACTGTTTTTGCCACGTCAGTTGTTCGTCACCTGACTTGTTAATGTTGTTAGTCTTTAGTCAGTCAAGTTAACGCCAACCACGTTCTATTCCTAAACCCTAATCGTGGCCCAAAAAAAATTATTATTGTGATAACTTCAGAAAATTTGAGAAAAAAAAAAAGCCATCAGGTAAATTTGATAAACTTTGATAATCTTTGTTTATTGTGCGCTTTGTTTGGAGGTATATATGGGTATTTAGTTTTAATTGTATTAAGGGGGTAAAACTAAAGGAAAGCCACATTAATATGCAAACATCTAGGGATCAAATGGACTTTAAACAATGAGCAACATTTAAGTGTTTGCTTTAACCATTTTTACTCTGAGGAATGGGCATAATTAGCAAATTTTTTTGTTTTCTTCTCCTATTTTACTCAATTTTCTACTACCAGAAGCAGCGTTGTGACAAAGTCTAACTCATAGAAAATAGTTGTGTAAACACATAAAGCGGATGTACAAACAAGTTTAATCTGTTGTGCTCCTTTCTAAAGTTTTGGTGTTTTTTTTTTTTTTTTAACCAAAAAGGATGAGCCTTGAGATTTCAAAAGAATAAAGGACAGAATCTTCCTCCCTCTAAACATGAGAGCAGGAGTCAAGCTTCATCTGCTGGGAGGTTATTGGTCTCCAGTCAGTATTGATTGGAGTACTTTGTTTTGCAGAGAATCTTTGCAGAACTGTTTTTCAGGACTTTTGTCTTTCTGAAGTGTCAGTCAATGTCCTCCATGTATTCAAAATGAAAAATCTTCGTCTCTTTACAGCGTACTTACTGACTCCGTTCCCCTCTAAACCGCCTCTATAGTAATTGAGATGAGCCGCAAGGGAGAAGAAACTTGGAGCCAAGTCACAACTTTCATCTTTTATTCACAAGCCGTTACACAAATGCTATTGCAGACTTCCTTCATCTCCTTAAATCCTCCCCAAAGATTCTTCTTTTTTGCTCCATGGTATCGCTACATATGGACCTGGCATTATACTTAGTCCTATTAATAACAATTCCACTAAAATAAACCAGCGGCGAGTCTCTCAGACATGGGTTTTATTATGAGCAATGGGGCAATTTGGCATAGAAGCATGTGGGTGTTCAGAGAAGGCCCATCACTTATCTAAATAGCACAGAGTCGTACGCTGCATGTCATATTATTAACTATGACTGTAATACAAATTCAATTCAGAGGCCAGATTAAATTAGCAAAATGCTGAACTGCTTGCTAATCAAAAAAAATGGAAAGCTATTTTGAAATGGATTTGTACTACATCACGGTCATTCATCACCGGGATGACTTCGAGAAATATGTTTTGCTTCCTGTTTTCCACCAAACGATGCTTGGGTTAAATTTGCCAGTTGAACATTTTCAAGGTATTCACACAGCGGCCCAGTCTATGTTTCTTCTCGCTCCGATTTTCACCGTTGTTTCATTGTTGGAAAATCTGATTAGGATTTTCATTCCTCGAGCAGAGCATTCTTAGCTGGCTGGCTCCGGCTCCATCCAGCTTCATCTTTGTAGGCAATATGTTGGAATTGCCTTCAGTGCTTCTTTAGACCTCGGGGACTTTCTTTTTCATTTTTTCATTTTGTCTCTTCGCTCCTTTCTTGTGATCTGGGGGAATTGAAAAGTCAGTGCTCAATAATGGAATAAATGGGTTTAAAGGGTTGAGGTGGAGAACCGTGTCCTCACCATGGTATTAGCTAACAGCCCAGCCACAATATCAGACTTGTGTTTGATACTCTGTCAGCCATGGACGCTCCATCAACTGCAGATTTCTCACTCCATCGCCCTCTATCTATTCATTTTAATCTTTAATGTCTATATTCAACTATTGTGGTTGCATAGAGACTACAATTTGTCCTGTAAAACTGAACAAATCATTAAAAATGATTAATAATTATGTTGAAATAAGCAAATGTCAGAATAATCTCAAACTCAAATACAGAAGGGATTAAGTTCAAATTTATGTACTGATCAAATGTTTTTCTGACTTTCCAAAAAAAGACATTTTGATGGACAGTTGATACATTTCATTACATGCTTTGTTTATTTGTCATCATAATTGGTGACACAACCACATAATCCAGCTAGGAAATCAATCGAGCGAGCTCATTTAGTTACTTTAGTTTTCATGAATGGAATGCAACTAATCACATGGTCTGTTGAATCTGTAAACCATAAAATACAAGCAATTTCAATCCAAGTAGGACTCGGCCTGCACCTGAGCCAGGTCTAGAGATGGACCAGATGGGCCTGCTGTTTTTTTTTTAAAGCATTCCTTCCTGAAATGTCTCTCAGCTACTGCAGCATTTACAGTAGGTTTAATACTGGATCATATAATATTTTCACTATTTGTCCCTCAGCTGAATAGAAAACCAGGCTTTTATTGGAAGCTTTTCTATCCAATTTCCTCTCTTTTATGTCATCTGAGTCGCATCCAATCTGCTCCTGCCGCATGGCTACTGTTGCTGCTATTGATGTTACTGCCAACTGAACACCTCTTCCAGCTCCTTAATTAGGTTTACATTAAAAGCCCCTTTGGCAATTCAGGTTGCATGAGTTCTTCCATTACCTGTTTCATTCACAGACTTTTATTGTGAAACATCTGCATGAAGTGTTGAGTGTCATTCACAAGAGCTCTGTCAGGTACGAAGGCCGGGACTTTGACACCATAGTCCGGGGTTTGCATCCTGAAGGTTTAGGTGACAAACATTGGTTAAAGTTGGGGACGGATCATGGTTTTGCTTAAATGTTAATAAGGTAATTGCGTCTCAAGTCTCTGCTGACTTGTTCTGTAGTAAACCATGCCCATGATCTTTTTCTAACTTCTATCTTTTTCTAATCTTTTTCAAGTGTTGCCAGAAGCTTAAAATATCAATACACATGTTTAATAATGCTGTAGTTGCTGTGAGCGGATATTGTATTGCAAGATTGGATATTTTGGTGGAAAACAAATGACATGCGCTGACTTACCAGACCCTTTTATTAACATTTCCTCATTATGTTACAAAAAACGTAATCCAGCCAGCATTTATTTTCCTTCAAAAAGTATTTGCTGTTGCTAATAAGTCGTATATGGACTTTATTTTTTATTAACATGGTTGTTAAATAAACCAAATCTAACGTGAGTTCAGTCAGGGGGACTATTCTTTTACATGTTTAGACCCGTAGTTCATTCATCGTACATCCTGCCATTTACTTCTCTCATGCATGCTCACTCGCAATTTCCTCGCTGTCATTGTGTTATCAGCTGTTCTCATCAGCTGGTCACATCCATCCAACAGCACAGCAACACACCTGCATCGTCAGCCCATCATCTTGCTGCTGTCTCAGATTCTCTCTCTGCTTTTAGTATAATCAGGCCATCACCAGTATCGGCAGAATCATTAGCCACCACCACCAGTTTGTGGACTGCATTGGGGGATTCATCTTGCTACCTCTCTCGTGATTACGAATCTCCACGTAGAGTCAAAAGTGCTGAAGATTTTTTGTCTAGACTTCATTATCACACATCACCTGTAATAAAAAAAACAATTACCTTTACTTGACTCACTTGTCTGTCTTGATTGCAATGCCTTTGTATTCCTGACACATGCATCTTCCAGGAAGACAGTCCTCAAAAGCACTAATGATGTTGCACTCAAGTACCCAAGAGGTGTAAAGAATTAAAAAAGAAAAACTGCCTCATTTTACACTGCAACACTTCCGGTCAAATGTCAGTGACATTAAGAAGCATACTGAGGCCTTTAATTTGTTCCAACAGACGACACATTAGGGTACTGACTTTATCGGAGTAACATTTTATTTGAGATCTGATATTTTTCAGCAGAATGAACTTAGTTCCTGAATTCTTTTCTCCAACCAGTACCATGGCTAACTGAACTGCTTGTTTCTGTTAGAACAAAAAGCAAAGAGAGGTGACGTAGCTTGCATTTCTGTCAACCTCGCCATGGTGTTCACAAGTGGCAGCCGGTTTGTTGTTCCTGTCCCTTGCTCTCGACTAAATAAAGCCCCTAAAAGTTTGCAGAGTTGGACCAATATTGACCAAGCAAATTACACTTCATGGGAAACCTCCAGAACTTTCTTATCACAAAACGTTTGTGCCGTCCTGAGCGAAATCGCTCAATCTTCCTTAGTCCCGGCCCAGTTCCACTCTTGTAGTCTTTTCACTGCTTCTCATTGGGCTAGCGTACAACCGGTCGTTCCGCTTTGGCCCTTTGGCTCACCATGCTGTACCTATAAAGGCCACATAAATTTAGATTGGTCTTGCGCCGTGCCCTGGACCAATCTTCTAGAGAGGTGAAGGGGTTATTTACGAGGTGCTATTCGTGGCACGAATACATCACCAGCGCTTTATTACAACCCATCACATGGACTGATTGAATTGATCTGCAGATTGGTGGATGGCAGCACGCACCTGGTTCAGCTGGAGACCTGCAAACACACACTGTAGTATACATTTTAGACATGTTCAATATCTAACTTGAGTCATGCAAACATCACATAACAACTTCTAAGTATATACTGTAGATGCATCTGTTCCTTGCATTCTGTTGCATCTTGGCTATTTTGTCACAGACATTTTTGTTTACCGTCTGTCCTTCTATCTCCCCATCCCTCCCTCCTTCCCTTTGTCTTCCTGTCTCTTTGCCCACTCTAAGCACACACACACACACACCTTTTCCTCACTATAGCTGTGATGGAGATGTAAAGAACGCTGTTTGGCTGTGTTTGCTGGCAGATGCCTCTCCCATGGCCAGCCCGACAGATTACGTTTATACGTCCAATTTAGTTCGGCTGCTGAACCCGCCAAAATAAAACCCCGACACAGCCCCTCGTGGGGAAGAGCTTAGTGGGGAGGGAGAAAGGTAGGGATAAGACTGAGAAAGACCGAATCCCGGTTGCTCTCTGATTGATTGGCTAACGTGGAAGTGTGCTAGACAGCTGACCGGGGGGGGGGGGGGGGGTGGAGGGGTTGGGTGGAGGGCTCGAGGAAGAGGGCTCCACTAATCCTCCTACTTGAGGGGGAAGCCTCTCACTCATTCAGCACTTGTCCAGAGGACTTCTCTGTACTGGGGAAAAGGAGACAAGAAGAAGAGTGTTGGAGGAGCTTTTGTTGCCACTTCAGCCATGTCGATGCTAATTGCCACCCAGCAGATCGATACCACCACCTCTAAAATGGTAAGCTGCGATCATACTGTAGTGTACATACTGTTGAGCCGGCTCTGTCGCTGTGACTGCAGCTTAGTATTTAGCCCATGGGGTTTGCATGAAGCTAATTCACTCTAAACAGGCTTGTTTCCCTGCTGTTTTGTCATATTGTAGCTGACTTGTTTCCATTAACATAATAACACTCTCATTCTGATAGAGATATATAGTATACATCATGGCCATTCTCTCAGGGTAGATGAGTAGCCAGCCGGGTGGACTGGACTGTAAGTGTCTTGGTAAAGTGACAGAGGGGTTGCTTTTTTTCCTGAAGGGCCAGCGCTGTCCCCGGAGCTCTCCTTCATGACTCACTCACCATCTCTCAAGGCGACTTGGCAAAGGTAGACGTTTGATCAGGCTCTCCACATGTCTCCTTAAATCAGCCTTTCTCTGCACATCTTTCTATCCACTTCATTTGCCCCCTTCATTTGAACCCTTGGAAAGCCAACAACACTGTGTCACATCAGTGGCTCTGATAGAAAGTGGCTCAGGCCAGAAGTGACTCTTTTAGCGCTCATGTGTGCTTGTTTGGGGATGACCAGCCCGGTCTCACCAAATTGTATGAATAACACAACGATTTGTAAGTCATTTAGTCTCCAACAACAACGGCGTTTGTGCTTTTTGTGTGTCATCTTAAGCCATGTAGGCTCTACTCACTGCAATGCAAAAGCATACATATAAATATGCATTGCCCATAGCAAGTGGCATAGTATAAAAAGTGAGAATGACTACTCATGGGGGTTGGGAGGGGAGGAGGATGGGACATGCAAAAGTCAACTCCTACTGATGTTTTTTGAACTGTAGTTAATTGCAAATGCTCAGATCATCATCAAAAATATTTTTTTTGTTATATTTGTTGAAATCCTCATTTCTTCTCGACTGAAATCAATAAAAAAGATACACTGACAAAGATGCTTGACATCTGTGAGTACTAACAACAGCCATGTTCGTTGTTTACGTTCATTATGATAATTTTGGGGGAGTGTCTTTGAGGGTGTTGCAACTTTCTTACTAGATTTAGCAACGTTGTGAGCTAGTGCTGCTCGCTACTTTCATTGGAAAAGAGTTGGCAACACTGGTCTGGGTTTGGTGAAGCATACAACTATATGAAATATGAAGTTAAAGGTTGTATCAATCTATTCTTAATTGATAAAAGTTGTTCTGTAAATCACAGAAGACAACCCCGTTTTCTGCCATTAAGAAATTGTGATAGATAGATAGATACTTTATTCATCCCCAGGGGGAAATCTGTTCAATCTTTCTTTCCTTTCTGGTATAGCCATTAAAATATGTTTTATTAAATTCCCTTTTGAATTAACACATTTCCCATCATATTTCTATTTCAAGGAAATCAAGCATGAGCTGCTTCATAGCTGGTGTGTTCTCCCTGTTACGCAATGGCTGATTCGGATAAACAGCAGGCAACAAACACCACGGCCATATTCGCTGTCGAGTTCCTGCGAGGCAACATTTAGGAAGTCCGCTTTAATGTAGAAAATCACAGATTTTCATGGTTGACTTTACATAATCAGCACATTGCTCAAATAAACAGAATTATTTATATGTGAGTTGTCAAATCAGGGAAGTATTATGGATTTTTTTGCATCACTGAAAATGTTGGCCATTGGTGCATTATTCTGTTTATGTAAATGTAGTCAATCTGTACTCTTTTCCAGTGCTTGTGACTGTACATTTGGGTATCCGGAGTGCCTACCAACCCACAGACCGTGAAATAAGACAACCCAGTCAGGTTTTTGTGGGCTGTCTGGATCAGGAAACATATTCAAATTTGGCTCAATCTGAATATCTTTACGGCTTGAAAAGTACCTTTGCAAAGGTGCGCCATACTTTTCTCACAAGCCAATCAGACCAGACGTAGCTTTTTCAGGAGGGGGGGCTTCAAGAGACGGGAGCTAAAACGGAGCGTTAAGGACAGAGCGTGAATACGGGTGTATTCAGACAGACAGGATGAGAAAAGTAATGTGTTTATTCAACATTAACGAATGTAAACATGTTCTAGTAGGAATCCAGAATGCAAGTATGAACCTGAAAATGAGCATGATGCGTCTCCTTTAAAAGAGGACCCGGTTTATTTACTAATGTCTGCTACAAATGATCACGAGTGGGCTCTTTCTTAAAGTAGAGGTGTATATCTCAGCTGCAGTTGTCCTATTAATGATAATATCTGATATCAGCAATGGGTATAGTTTAGAAAAGGGCAGTGCATTCTTTTACAGTTGGCATTGTAGATCATAGTCGAAATCATTTTTTTTTTCTCGATTCAGTGACACTCACACAGAATAAAACAAAAAAGTAAAAATGAAATCCTTGCCCTCAAGCGTCATGCTGCTTTATATCTTGACAGGCCTCGCCCTCCCATCCTCTCTCTGTGTTGCCTTTCAGTTTGAATCCCCCGGTCTCAGGACGTTTCATCCACTAGTCACCACCAGTGCACTTTAACAGTGATGTACTGGATCCAGTGCTCTGGTCCCGGGGGTTGCGGGGGCCCCGGGTCAGCCCTTTGATACTCGCACATCGGATCATTCATATTTCCAGTAGCAGCAGCCGGGCATGTCTGAGGGTTTAGATGTCCCAGATTTAACACAAAGCTCCCCCACTTTCCCCCTCGTACCTCCCCGGGCAGAAGCCACACATCACTACTCAATGTTAAGATGTCTCATTTCCCAGCTAATGTGCCTAATTCCAACCCCTCCGTTACATTATAATGGTTTCCAGCTCATGAACTATTATCCTTGATGGAAAATCTTCACTTTAAACATTAGAGATGCTTTACGTACGTGCCAAGTAAGGAGCGGGGAGGTGTAGCAGAGTGCAGGAATGTATTTTAATGGCATTTTGACACAAATGTTATTGGAAAAAACACTTGAATTGGTTTACCTTACAAATTCCTCTCAGGTTTCATACAACGTGAAGAAATATTTCTGTGCTATGTGGCAGATTAGTTCTGTAAAAAAGGGGGGATTTATTACAAAAAAGGGGCGAGATTTAGTATTGATTCTTTCTGAAATGACAGATGATTGACTGCAACACACAGCAAAGGCTGGAATATGAATAAGTGATTTTCTCTGCGGACATTTGTCTCTGGAGCCGCTCCTCTGTGGCATTTAAGTCCTACTTCTCTTCAAATAAATCAATAATTACTTTAAATCCACAGTTTGCTATTTATTTATTTTTTTTGCCATTCATGCAACCTTTTCACTTTTCCAGCCAGAATACCAAGCAGAAAAAAGCTGAGTGGAGAAATCACTAATGTGGAATTGAATGTATAGATTTTTTTGTGTGCTAATCGAAGTCTTGGCTAACGCGTTCTGGCCAGTTCACTTGGCATCAAGTCAAAAATGTGACTCGAATTCTCAAGTAAAACAAATTAAAAAGCCATCAGATAACGCCAGCAGCTTGTTGTAGTAATAATAAAGCGCCATCATACATTCGAGGTGTGTGTGTGTGTGTGTGTGTGCGTGTGCGCGTGTGTGTGTGTGCTCTACGTGTGACAGGTTTAAATGCCAGCAGTACAGGTGAGGAAAATGTATGTAAACTTTCCATTTTTCCCGCCTCCTATTTCCCTTCTGAGACTTTTCTTTGCACTCTTTGTTCATTTCCCTTTCTCTCTGATCTAACTTCTGTTATTGTTCTTCACCTGGTCGTGCCTTACCTGTAAACCTCATAACCTCACAGTTGTGATTTGAGTACATCTGGAGGTACAAATAAACAGGACTCGAGGTGCGTGTCATGCTGCAGTCTGCAGTACTTGAAGCAAAACAAGAGAAACAATGGAGTAATAAGTGAGAGAGCTGCAAGCAGGCGCCTGCATTCTACGTGTTCTGTAATGCTTTTCACCTGATATTTCTTTCTATGAAGTGACTGGACAGTATTAAATCCTCTTTTCATAAGCAAGAGCACTGGTGGGTTCATGCTGAGCTGCCAAACATTGTTCAAACCTACATAACTTCAATTTAAACTGTTTTAAAGATACTCTATTTCAGAACGAATTTGAGATAAATGTGCATTAATAAAGCATCTTGAAGTTGAAAATCAAATCTCAGTGTAAACATGATCTGGCTCTGTGGAATAAGATGATTTCAACAAGCTTAAAGCTGCACAAGGGCAAAATGAAACCGGGAAAACTGCATGTTGAGACGAGACTAAGAGTCTGCAGTCACGTTAATGTCTCAGTGAGGCTTACTTTGAGCTAAATGCTAACATCACCATGCTAACATTCTCCCAATGATGCAGATGTTTAGCATGCCACCACCTTAGCTTAGCGTATTAGCATCCTAACATTTAGAAAAGCTAGTGTGGATAATGTATTTTAGAATTCTTTTTTTTTTTGTTTTGATTTTCTGTTTTTTTACATTCAGACAACAATCAATGAATCAAATGCTCTGACAAAAATAAATAATCTGGTATCTGTGGCTTCCACAGGACTGTAATAAGCCTGTCTCCCTACCGGCGTGTTTCTCTGCCTGTGCACTCATTGCGCATCACCGGATTCGTCCACAAGCTGCTAGCTTGACAGCTGTGAGTACTGACAATAGCCATGGTCATTGTTTACAAACATAATGATCATTTGGAGGGGGAGTGTCTTTGGAGGCAGGCCTGAAGGGCCGGGCTGTCAGTGTTTTTTTTTTGCTCGGTTTAGGGACTTTTGGAGCTTTTGGACTCTTATAGTCCCTGCGAAGTGGATTTGTTGCCTGAATGACAAATCAACCCTCAGACTTTTCTTACTCGGACCGCCATCTCCACCATACGTGGAATTATTCTGCTTTCCCCGTTTGGGAAATAGGATCCAAGTCAACAGAGAAGCTGCGATAACTGAAATGCAGTTTATTTTCCTAGCTATGCATCTGCAAATTACCCTTGTGCCTCTTACACTTTATACTGTATGTGCTTGATGTTTCGCCCACCGTCGCGCTCACTCCCGATCTCAACACCAGGCTCTTTTTCTATTCCTCCCCTTCAGCCCTCCCCGCTCACTCTAGCCCTCTACATTTCCTGGTGACTTTATCAGGCCCATTTCAAATGGGATTGGGACTCAATTTGCCATGCTTCACGTCACTTTGCCGGAAAATTCCACACTTGATGCAGACCCGTCATAAAACTGCAGAATGAGTAAAATATGATTTGTCAAAACTTTTCCCCCCTCTTGCTATTTGTCATTTCCCAAATGTTTTTTTGTGAGAGATTCGGCGCGGTGGCATTGGGCAGATGGAGGTACTCGTCGCATTGGTGTTGAGGCGGGTAGGTGGTTTCACAGCAGCAAGTGACAGCACCTATTAATTTGGCCATTTAATTTTAAGTCCAACGGCGTCAAGCTCCAGCACCTTCAATCTCTTCCTGTCATTCAAAACAAGCCTCTATAGCCGGTGGCCACACACACACACACACACACACACACACACACACACATATAGAAGAAGCGAAAAGGCTTTTGTGAAGCTGAAACCTAGGCTGGCACTGAGAATGTGAGACTTATACCCTACCGCATTTTAAATTGGTGCTGGGACATCCCGGCAATACTTAGGGACAGATGTACGGGTGTGTAAAACGACTGCAGCTGTAAATTGGGTTCTCTTGTAATAAAGTAGAAGTCCAACAGACCCAAGTATCCCGGGTAATGGCCAGATAGATCCTCCCCCTCTGTGAAGCTCGGGATTGAAGGTGGAGGTTGATGATAGTATTCTCAGTGAGAAACGGACCACAGCAGAGAAATGTGACACCACGGTATGAATTCATGAGTTCTCGCTCTTTTATTTATTTATTTTTCTCTCTCACCTGAACCTTTGATCCCACTGTGAATGCCTGCTCCCTTCACAGCTTCAACAGGAGGATTCTTCTTCTCATGCGAGGTCTTCTCATGCAAACTTGCCTTTTGCCAAACGTATAGTTCCCCTCTCTTTTCTATCTTTTAAGTTTCCCTGGTGGATTAATTAACTCAAGTAGTATGTGTGCATTTAAAAGGCCAGAGTGTAGGATTTAGTTGTTTTTTTCCGTTGGTTGCAATCTGCAACATCACCACTAGATGGCATCAAATCTTACACACTGTCCCTTTAATGAGAGAGGCGACACCATATGACTTCCCTTATTTCTTTTTTTATTTCTTTTAAGGATCAGTTCACCCAAGCACCCATAGTCTGGGTTTCATTTGTCCAGGTTTGAGATTCAGTTTTTACCTGAACTACTTTCTACTGAAAGAAATAGTCCCTAACAAAACCTTCCACCGTGTTGCCTGTTGATTATTCACAGTAATGCAACACTGTTTCTAGAAAAATCACTCAACTCTTTGTTTCACACAAAACACCCATCCACCACAGTCCTGTCCGCCCTGAGAGGACATCTAGCTATTAATATTATATTAATTGTTCCGAGGGTTTAGTATAATAAATGCCCAAGTGTCTGTATTTGATTTCCTGGGAGTGAGACCAGACTGTGAATGACAGCAGCCAAACCCTTGAAAAGTAGCGATGCAATATTCTTGTCCTGTGCAGCCTAACATTGTTGTACATTGTTGAACTTGATTTCATTTTAAAGATGCTAGTCGAGTATAATTAGGACGTCATGAATATCGCCGCTTACTGGAATAGTGCAAACATAAGAAACATGGATTCTTGGTTTTGAATATTTCACTCAGTGTAAACATAATAATAATTCAAAGAGTTGGAACAGACAGATAAACAGTGTGGAATAAGATGACTTAAAGCTACTTGTGGTGTAGTTAAAGGAAATACAGCATGCTTTCTTTCAACTTGGTTGAAATGACCCTTTAAATCTTGTTCTCCTTAAATCATCAGCATTTTTCTTACGCCGTCCGACATCAAAGATATCGATCCTCTGGTTTAACTCATGTAACTTAATGCTTGTCAGGATGATTGACCGCCTCCCTTCGGCCACATTAATTGCTGTCTGGCTGCCCCATAACTTGAAATGTGCCGGCAGTGACACAACTTCTACTGCGGCCAGTGACCCGACAGCTCCGTCTGCTACCTCTCTGGTGGCAGCTTCCTCCGCACCACCTTCAATTCATGATGGAGGAAAGGATTTAGTGACCGCCGCCTCCGAAGTAGTTCCTGTCCGGGGAGGCACACGGGGCTTGAAGAGTACAGCTCTGGCACAGCGGCGTGACGTGAGAAACCGTCACAACACGTGAACGGAAAGAGATGCACTTGACTCATGGCCGTGCTTACAATTTTAGTATGACATTTGCAACACTGATGTTTTTTGTTCAGCAGCACAGTGATCTTTTTTTACTCAGAAGTAAATACACACAAATGAAGCTGCATTCATCCACCAGATGGCAGCCTTTGTCCACTGCTCCTAATTGAACTACTGGATATCTGAGTGTGTTTGAGTTGTAGTTATTGTCTCTTACTATTACTATTACATGGCAACACAATGAGAACTGTGTGCAAACAACATTCAGCTGGAGATATTCTGAATTCTCTGTTTGTCCTGTTTTGAGATCAGGTGCTTCTGTATGAAGTGCATAGTGGTTGTTTTCAGTATGCCCACTTCTTCTGCTGATTTTGTCCTCTGGAGGTCGGCCCCACTCGGCTGATATCAGCCCGTCCTTCCCCACAAACGGAAGACTCCTGCAGGGATTAAACCACACAGCTCTTCCCTCTGCTGCAGGGCTGATGTGCTCAGGCGTCAGAGAGCCTCAGTCTGCTGCATTTAACTCTTCATAGGGAAGCAAAGAATCTTGTTTCGTGCTTCCTATGACCTCAATCGATATGATGGGGTAATCTAATAAGGTGATTTAGCAGGAGTGCCCAGACAGACCGCACTGCTGGTCCAGGAAGTGAGTTACCTTTTTATTTTTGACATTATTAACATCAGTTTGAAGATGTTCACCCACATATTCAGTCCACCTTAAAATGTACTGCATCAGTACTCTCAGGATTTTCTGCAGTTTGACGAATCTTGCTACCCAGCCTTTTTTTTTCCTTCTTCTTAATCACATCACTACAGTGCCTGGAAAATTAAATTGCATTTGCCAGAGTCTGAGATGGATTTGATGTGCAGAAACACATGGCAGTATTTTTTCCCCCTTTCCCTCATGAAACCTTTCTTGGAAATCAATGTTAAAATATTTTGCAGAAGCACGGCGGAGCTGGAGTCTGCGCTATCTGTATTTGTGGGTTTGCAGCTGAGTAATCGCACCATGCAGCGGTATAGGGTGTGTTTTAATCTGTTTAGGAAGTCGGCTTGATTGAAAGGTAAATCTGAGCAGATGTGAGATGTTTGGCTGTAGGTAGGCTGGGGATGTATAGCAGGAGGATCTTTGCTTTAAGCTTCTCCACAAAGTAGCTGCGTCTGTTCCTGGGACGTGTCTGTTATTTGTGATGAGTGAATGACTTGTTCTACATTTTTAACTCTGAGAGGCTCAACTCCCAGCATGCTCAGCTTGTTAGGTACACGGAGGCCATACAACATCAAATCACATTACAAATTCTGTTGTGTATAAAATGACTCTCCTTCTGATGGGATTACAAATACATATGAATGATGTGGCATCAGGCCATCTGGTGACTCCGTCAGCTGTTTTCTTTATTTTCTTTCTGTCTTTTGAATGTGTGAAGTATTATCATTTGCCTTGTATCTGTATCTGGACTCTAGTCCGTGCTTTAGCATCATGCTTTTAATGTCTGGAAACTCCAATGTAACAATAGTTTGCCGTTACTCATTTCCACACAAAGATGAAATGGTTGATCAACTATTTTACTATTTCTTTAAATTATTTTAGTCCTTTTTCCAGCAAAAATGCTGAACACTCAGCAGTTCAAGCTCCTCATATATGAGGATTTGATGCTTTTCTTTGTCATATTTGACAGTAAACTTTTTTTAAAATCTTTGGTCAGATAAAACAAATAATTTGATGACGTCCTCTTGGGTTCTGCAATTATAGATACATTTTCAAACAAAACAGACAATGGGAAGATTATTGATGCTGAAGATAAGCATCTGTTGCAACCCTATTCATGCTGTGCACCATATAGCTCAAAGGTTTAAAATGAATGGAAGTTTTAAGGTTGCAGCAACACTTCATTTGGCTCATTTTAATTCACTTTGACCTATTTACGCCTGACTGCATGTATTATATATTGTCCTTACTGTAAATCCCCACCAGTAACTTATGAATTAGTGGAATTAGGAAAAGAAAACAGCCAGTTACCTTCAAATGGGAAACAAATGAGTATCACTTGTCACCTGTCACATGAAACCTGGAGAGAAAAACAAGATATTTTTATTTCCTACAGTTAATGGTGCATAATACCTCTCCTTTAAAATGTGCCAAGCCTGTCAGTCAACTTTATCCTCTTTTTCTTTCTCCACATGGGGGCACTCTTGTTCTCCGCACCACACATCTGTCGACCCGAACGGAGGCACTGATGAGACACTAATATACTTGAGATACTTGAGCTCCTCTCTATCTGCAAACTCATGATAAGTTTCGACCGCGAACCTCTGATATCTGATCTGTTATTGTGGCGTTGCGTCGCTCGCAGCTGCTCGGGCACATCTGCAGGTCTCTGTGCTCATTTGTAATGCAAAGACCTATTAGTCCCCGGACGTTTATCAGCGGTCACTTTCTTTCCTGCCACGAGGGAAGGGAAAGAGGGAGTCGGGATCTCGCTGAGGCTGGCTTTCTCCGTTTTACGGGTCCGGATCCTGACAGCTTTTACCGGTCTCTCCAGTAACCCGCACTCCGTTGTTTTTATTTTATTTTTTGCATCACGTTGTGAAAGTGTGGAAGCCGCGTCGCTGCAGCATCGGTGAAAGCCGACCAGCCTGTAAGTACGTGATCTGAATCCTGAACACAGCTTGGAGTCTTTGTTGTTCTCCAGCTGAACTAGAGCATCGTCTAATCGCACTACCTCATCCCGTCCTCATTGACCTCCTCTGACTTGGACTTTTTTTGTTGTTGCATTTATTGAGAGACTTTTTGTGTGTGACAAACAGTCAACATGGCGTCACTGTATCAGAGATTAACCGGCAAGATCGACACAAACAAATCCTTCCCCAACCCTCCGGAGGAGAGCCATCTCCTCGGGCAAGGTGTGGACGGGGAGAGGGCGGCGGAGAGCCAGCGACCCCGGCTTCAGTACCGTCAGCAGTGCGAGGACGAGGACGTAAGAAACTTAACGCTGCCGTGACCTCTTGCTTGTCCGGTTTCATGTTGGGACCAACTAGTTTTACGCAGTGATCGACTCTGGAATAGCACGATATAGCCGTATTCATGTTAAACGTATACGAAAGAACGGGTCTGCTTAATGCCCCTTTGCTGTTCATTACAACTCCCCAATTTTAAAGGCAAACTTGGCAAACTTGTGCGTCAATGCATCAATTGGTTGGCCTGTCTGTCAATGAGTGACGCGTCAGTTGCGTCTCTTGTAAAGCGGCACGTTTAGACGCTGATCGTGCGCTGCTTTTGCACGTGTCCCGATGCTGTTTAAGTCTAGCTTGGAATGAGTGGCACTAACGTTTAAATCATGTCATACAACATTCCCCAGGATCCGCCTTATTATCTCTCTTTTGGGTGTTTTTTCTTGTTTTTGTTTCTCCAAATATATGCTCAATATCTGTAAATATTTATATTAAACTGTTTGTGAGTTGAATGTCATCCAGTTCTGCAGGGTCACCTTGGTATTATAATACGTGTTTGTTGTCCAAAGCACCTGCCTGAGGCTGAAACCGCTGCCAAGTGTTCGGGTCGGACGAGCAGACATGTGGCGCTGTCCGTGGTGCTGAAACAGTGACGCACGCTGTTGTCGCCCGCTGTTGTCGCTGTCCGTGGTGCTGAAACAGTAACTCACGGCAAAGAGCTTTTATGGGGCTGTTTTTATTAGTCTGTTTACTCCAGATATTATAAAACAGTCTGTTGTCTGTTGTTGTGAATACGTTGACCTTTTTGAATCCTTGCCATCATTATTATAAGTGGTATTTAAGGCCCAAGTGTGACTTTGAATCACAAGGTTCCATCTGCAAACTGAGCAATAGAGTCTTCACATCCGAGATAGCAAAACAGCGATACAGAAAAGAGGAGAGGTACTCTAAATATCATTGTATCGCCATATGGTCGCCAGGCAAGTGAACTAGAAGATCCTAATCTTCTAGATCACTTGCCTGGCGACCTGTCCAATGTGGGATTGGCTCCAGCCCCCTATAACCCTGTAAAGGATTAGTGGTTACAGATGATGGATAGATCTTCTAGATTAGGTGGATTTCAGATCGATGGATGCCATTGTCCCTCTGCTGTCTGCTGTTGTTTCTCTCAGCAGTCTTCTGGTATTTATTTTTTGCCCCCAAAATCAGCTTTTAAGTATGGTCTGGACAAGTCCAGGTTCCTTGCTCCATTTGACGACCAGAAAACAAGAATGGACTGTATTGAATCAGAGACTAGTGTGGGGTGACTATGGATCAGGGTCCCACTGGTGAGATGGGAATACTGAAGAAATCAGCCAGCGAGTTGAGATTGCTGTCTCGCTGCACTAGATTGTTTAATTTCAGGAGAAGGAAGCTGCTGGTTGTAGCCTTAATCTAGTGCCACTTTTGACTGTGCAATGCTCGGCGTGGTTTATCACAAAAGCCAAAAAGCTGAAAGCAATATATGTGAAATATTCGAGGTAGATAACTTTGGAATGCATGTTGTGTCTAGTAGCTTGATTTATGTGTATTTGATGTTTGGAAATAAGTGTTGCGTTATGCTTTTACGTGCTAATCTGTGGGTCTGACTTGCGCATCGGATGTTTTTGTATCTGCTGTCATTTCTGTCTGCAAAATAAACTCAAAACTCCGTGCTTCAGTGTTTGGCTGGTGTTGGAGCTTGCCAAAGAGCTTGATCATTGTTCTGTTGAGAAACTGTCGGACAGGCCGGGTAGGATGACAATGTCAATGGAAATATAACACACCTCCAACAGGCTGCTATCTGTAGAAATGAAACAAATTGACTCTGTGTTTTCCGTGGACATTATACTCCAACATTAACTGTAATAAAAGAGTTGAGCAGTCTCACTATCATTAGTGTGTCCTCTGCAGCACTCGCGTTGTAAACAGACATAAATCTACTTTAGGAGGCTGAACACTGAGATGTTCTGCAAATTGAAATGTGACGTCATTGTTATCATCTCTGAAGTAGTGACAATAACTTTCAGTTACTAACAATAAGCTGTCTAGCATGCTAAAGATACGCTTTTAACCAACTAGAGACCAGTAACTGGTATTTGTAACAGTGTCGCTCATAATATAATATTGAATTTGTAAAATGAGCAACATTTTCTGATCTTTTCAGCTTCTTTAATCTCAAACACAGAGCAGTGATTTGACTCGGTACAGAGGTGGAAGTTGATTGCTTGTCCTGTGTGCGCTCTGAGCACTGAGCTCTCTTTGCATGTAGAATGTTATCGACAAGTTAGAGAATTAACCTGGAGGTAAAGCTCTTGATCAAATGTGAGACTCATTAAAGCATAAAGGTCAGAATAAAGGCACATACAACTTAAATAACTTGTCCAGGAGTTCTGCTGTGTGAGTAACTCGGATAGAATAATAATTCAAGGGTCATTTGTTTTCGCAGCACGTTCTGTCATTAGTAATCTCCACCTAAGCATTATATTTCTATATATGTATGTGTGCTCTCATGTTTAAAGTTCTCTCTATACCCAAACATCTGTGTCTCAGCGATTGCTTGCTCGCTTGTGTTGCACAGCTGACTGTAGTGCGGTACAGTACGCCGCAGGAGGTAAAACTCTGGTTGAGGTGTACATGAATATAACATGAGGTTGATTTATTGACCTGAGGCCCTGTCTTTGTGTTTGTTGGTGGAGAGAACTCCGACATGATCTAAAATCAATACAACCAGTGATGTACAGTCCCTACTCATCAACCTGAGAGCGTGGCGGGGGATAGAAGAAGAGCTTCGTCAGACAGAGAGAGGCGTGAGTACAGGCCTGTGTGGTGATTATCACAGGGCAAGGTTGTGATCATGTGATCTCTGTTCTATTCTTTTATTGGTGGAGTTTTTTTTAGCTGTTTTGACCTTCCTCTACCAATTCAATATACACAGTACCTACACATATATCTGTAGAGCAGTCTTACTCCGCCTTCTTTCTTTTTTTTAATGTCAATCCAAGCTTTGGCATCTATCCAGCTGTGTGGACTTAATGAGTGTGTGGTGGAGGTGACATTTATATCATGCTGCGTGGATGAGAAGTAGAGCCCACCGGGATGAAGAGCTCATTCACTCACTCAGCCTCCCCACGGGGGCCGCCGCACAGCCCCGCTCCGCCGCTTCAAAACTTTATCCACCCGTTTCTCCTCAGCTGCTGCTCCATCCCTGCACAGCACTTCTCCGTCACACTCGGCTCTTAGTGGCAGATAAGAATGCCAGATGAGTGTCTCATTCTGCAACAAAAGCCTTCATTTACTGCAGCACATTCTCTGTTATCATATTGTGTCTCTTATTAATGCGTGCTAAATGTTGGCTTCACTACACTCATTGTAAGTGTGAGTTAAATACCTTCATTTATTTGCCGCGTGGTCTCCTACTCCCAACTCTTTCCTCCCATCTCCAGCACCTGCTGCCTTATTGTTCTGCTGTGTAGTTTCTCACCAAGATCACAGTCATATTTGTAGTTTAGACATTTGGCTAATGTGGGATCAGACGTAATTTGGGTGCAGGTTGGGGTTCGCTGTCCTGCTGAAGGACACTTGGCTTCTGTGCCAGGTTTTTCAACCGAGTGAAACTTAAGTTGCACATCTGCTTGGCTGGAATACAACCAAGTCCCCCAATGCCAAAACTCGTCCTCTCAGATACATCGAGTTAACTATGTATTGACAGAAAATACATATTGATTGCAGAGATCGTATAAAATATAGACATAGTCCTCCTGACGTGACCCATTGGTTTCTGCCATCTTGGCTCTGAAAATGGGTGAAGAGGTGGAGCGGTGGTGGAGCTTGATGCTGCAGAGAAAGACAGCAAGCAACTAGCGACCTGGTACGACACCCACCTGTCACTCAAAGCGACCCCTCCTACAGTGAGCGGGATTACTAGAGTACCAGATGTTCATCTCTGCTGTAAAGTAGGGCATTTTTGCTGGAGCAGGAAATGAAAGAGGCACTGGATCACAATATTATCATGTCAGATTGATTAGTTTGAACTTCCGATCCTATGATTACTGGTTACTGATCAGTTTTTGTTCTACATGTGGGGACTCTAAGCAGAGGAATTAGTGTCCCTCAAACAGACAATGCATTTGAAACAAGTCATTATTGCCTTTGTTCGGCAGGAGCTTGACTTATTCTCCATCGTGGGGATAAATCCTTCTCTGTCAATACATTTGATGGAGATCTTAGTCTGAAATCCTCTCTGATGATGATTCCCAGCCTGTGAAACAACTCATTACAATCTAATCAAATAGCCCCCCCCCCCCCCATGCTATCTGCAGCTACTCTGGGTACTGGGGTTCCTTTATGATCGTTGAAGTAAGATCCACTACTGATCTTATCTGCTGACTCTCACAGTTCAATGTGAATTTGAGCCTTTCACCTCACTTGGTCCCGTCCAACTCTCTCTAGACAGTGATATTATGTAAAGCCTCTGGGTCCCCACTTGGGCCTCTGCTCTCCGTAAATGCCGTCTCACATTTCATCTTCATTAATTATAAACTTACCCTCCGACGGCATTCAAACCAGCGAAAAAGACGGACAAAAAAAAGAAGAAATAGATCTTCGCTTTTGGACATAACTGCTTCGTCCCTGTGGTGTGATTCTGCTTTTCCTCCACAGACCCCATTACAAGCGTAAACATCTCTGTTTCATCCGTCTCCGTCTGGTGTGATCGGCGCGTTCGTAATGAGTCTCAGGAGACATCTGGCTGGCATTGCTAAGATTCAGACCTCTTACACACAGATAGGTGAGGGGGGGGGGGGGGGGGGGGGGTGTGTGTGTGTGTGTGTGGTTTGAGTCACGTATTCCCACAGTTCTATACGTCTCTCTCAACTTATCTCACTTATTCTGCCGTCTAATGGCCCCTGCACTTTGCATTAAGAGGGAATGGGGGGGGGGGGTAAATCCACTGCTGCACATTAATGCACACACACCTTCTCCTTCTTTGTTTTATCCATCAGCCAAACACACACACAGATGCACACACACACACACACATGAAAAGAGGATATTTCTCTCTGTATGGATTATGAGACAGCCGAGTCCTGAAATGCTCTTTTAATAAGCTGGCCGACTTTAGATTTGGATTTCATGATAACACAAATAATACTGGTGAAGAACAGAGAAGTAAATATACTCTATATAATATATGCTTTCATGTCCGTATTCACTGTTGGATATATAGGTTATTCTGCAGTATAATAGAGCTTTGAATAAGTCATGAGAATCATTTTTTCCTTCAACAGGCAGATAACACGTTTGCTGTTTCTAATATTATATTGTCCTGCGCTTATAATTTAAAAGTTTTTCTATATTGCGCTCAGTGACGATAGCATAGCGGTGTCTCTATTCTCAGTGTTATCTAAAACGCAGACACTATGAAGCCTTTTATTTCCATTGAAGATGATTTCCTTTTTTCATAACTCTCTCAAAGTAGTGTGTCCAGTACTCGTACGCGTGTGTATTATTTAAAGATGACTCTCTTTTAATTGCCATAACCAATACTAATCTTACTATTAAATATTGTATTATTGGTTACACTTTCTCTGACGCCCTTGTCTATAATACTTTATAATATCGCTGTATAGTTTTATTTATAAGCACTATATAAAATGAGCATTATGAAACTTGACCGTAGTTATAAAAGTCTTTATAACTTATTATTGTTAGAAAGCATTATTGATATATATATATGAATGCTTATCACTATAATCATGTCGTGCAATAAGCAGATTATTATGCATTGCAAGTTTGTTTAAACACATAACAGACATGGGCTTCATAGAAAGTGTTACCGTGCTATTTTCACCAGTTTGAATGTTGCACATCATCAGAAGCCTTCTCCAGAGTCAGCGTTGTACATTTACACAGAGAAATATTCTGTGATCTGATTCAGTTAAATAATAAGACGCCTTATTTGCTTTTTCTTCCTCTTTCAACGACCCACTTTGTTTTTCATTAACTTTGAGCACTTTGCTGCACAGACTGATTCATTGTTTTCTGTCAGGCCTGATCACTTCAGTTGGGTTCTTGTGCACCGTTTGCTGAGTGCACTGTAACAAAACAGTACGACAGGATATCCTGCTGTGTGAGTCAACATGCTGCGTACATTTGTGTAATTGTTTAAATGGCTGTTCAGTCGGTGTGTGAGTGTGTGGGAATGAGGATTAGATTAGATCCGGATGAGCAGGTGGCACCTTGTATGGCAGCCTCTGCCATCAGGGTATGAATGTGTGTGTGTGTGTGTGTGTGTGTGTGTGTGTGTGTGTGTGTGTGTGTGTGTGTGTGTGTGTGTGTGAATGTTCACATGTAGAAGGACGCTGTATAAATGTCCATTTACCCAGTTTGAAGCTAGCAGCAGCAGCACAAGTAAACATGGTAACCTGGTTGGACCCTGATCAACATCTTACTCTGGTTTTGAGAAACAAAGATTCAAGATCCACCAGTCTGCTCCAGAATTCAATGTCAGCAGACATTCATGTTCCCCAGAAGATGAATCCTTCTGATTCTTCTTCTAGCTCCATCATGACGTTGACATTTTAGTTTCTTTGTGATGTTTTTTTCCACATTAAATCATGCAAGAGAGCACACACGGAAGACTTCCAACTGAATATGGCAAACAATCAGGCGACTGCGTGCGTATGAAGTTAGACACTGTCTGTCTTCTCAATTCTCAATTCTTTTTAATTTCTTAATTAGTTTAGAATGATGAACGGCTACTTGTCTATCTGATTACAGAAAGTGTTGCCACGTATTGTGTTGATTAGTAAATAGTAAGTGAGTGATCAATAATGGCACCTCAGGGATAGAGTCATCAGTCCACAAACTCAATTTAGGGTAGCATCTGTGTGCGGTGAGTGTTTTTCCTGCAGTATCTCCTGACAGAAAAAAACCAGGGGACCAAGGGAATAACAGGCCTGGATGCTTGTCCAATCAGAAAACAGCAGATTTAATTGTTTCCTCATGTCTCCCGTCAACAATAACAGCACTGAGCCTTCACTTGATTACTGTCTAAATCTTCAGTGACAAGCCTCTTTGACCCCCAGCTCTGTTTCCTCATCGAGGTAATTTCCCCTTCATCAACGAACCCTTGAACACTTCATGTTTATCAAACGCGACGCGCTCACATGTGCGCCATTTATCCCCAGATGATGAATTGTGTAAAACGGCATTATGGTTTATTTGTCGTCGAGAAGCTCTTGCCAACCCAATCAGGTACACATTAAGGGCGGGAGAAGTGCGCGCAGCTCTGTTCTCCTCATGCGAAGACCAATCACGGCGGGCGGGCCGAAGGAAGTCATGTGATTGGACGGAACAGAGACTGCAGTTGATTTTGAATGTGTTCCTGTCAAAGTTGTTCTATATAAAAAGGTGGGCGGGTGCATGTATTTATAATGAATAGCAATGTGCAGTAATAGTTTTATAATGGTGGGAACGTTACATTAAACAAATAACAAGTCAAGAACTGCAGAAAAAGGACTCTGATTAAAAGAATGGCAGAAACATTCCCTCTGCATCCGCTTTAAATCTCTGTCTAGCAATGATTAGATATGCTCAGAGGGAGGGTTAATCCCGGACCACTCACTGAAGGCATTTGTAAGATAATGGCAGTTTGAATCAAAATAGTCATCTCAGAAGGCTACCAAAACTCTTCCCTGCCCCTATTAGAGTTATGTCATGTCCCTTGGAAGCTGTGCTTTGTAGAAATGGACAAATAAATGGTCAGTAAACGGAGGAAAGGCTTTAGATAACTCTGGGGAAAAAGAGGCCATCCATCAATACCAAGGTGGCATCACGTGTCTCACTTTTGACGTCTGCAACTCCCCAACTGGTGCTGCGTTCCTCTTTGTGGTGCCGTTGCTGTTCTGGCAGCCAGCTGACGATAATAGATGGTGGGCATTAATAACTTCTTCGCAGCGTAAAATTTATTCATATCCTCCCTCTTAACAGGGCGATTCCACTGTAGGGAGAGGAGCTGGAGGAGAGGGAGGCAGTCCCCAAAATGCTCCTCTTCTGGGTTTTAAGCAGAGCTCTTCCACCTTATCCGCCTCTCTGACACGTGCACTTGCTGCCTGCACAAACACACGAGCCCGGCCCGGGAGAGCTGTGCTTCGTTTCACTTTTTGTGGTCAGAAAAGCGGAGCGCTGATTTAGTCATTATTTATGATTGGACGCAGTGTTTCTAAGATTAGGGAGGAAGCAGCAGGGAGGCAAATAACTCAAGCATTCCTGCTGGTGCACAACAAACATGTGATTTAAATATATAAGTGTGACCGGTGGTGCATCAAACTTAACACAGGAGTTGACTGTTATATGATGCAGTTAGGTCTGGCCCTCCCAAAATCCTCCCAAAAGAGTCGAGTTGGCGTCTCGCTCGGAGGATCCAAAATGAGCCAGGCTCGTTCACTTCTGTAGGTTTGGTTTCGAGCTTAAGATGTGGTCCTTATGTGTATCAATGCCTTTTTCTTAATCTTTATAAATTCATATAAAAGTCTGTTTCATATGATTTGACACAGAGTACTCCTCTAAGTTAAAGCATATTGCAGTGAATCAAAGCTAATCCGTCAAGCGTATTGAGCTCCCGGGATCCAAAAATAGTCTTCTTATAGCTTTTCTGACATTTGACGGAGCTTAAATGTTGAAAATTCCCTTTCAAATTAATGGAAACAGCTCACTTGCATATGAAATTTAGCAGTGTAGTATAGGAATGTTGACATTAGACAGTATTTCTCAGCTGCATTAGAGGTTTGAGAGGAAAAAAAAGCATCGCTTGAAGTGCCGGCGGTGCACCACTAGAGGCTGTCCTGTTCCTGTCTCAGAGTGAGGTGTGTCATTTCCAAGGCTGTAACGTATCGTTCTGGAAGCAGTGTCTGCGGGGACAGAAGGCCAGTCATACAAAGTGAGGTTAAATCAATGATACAGAGGAGATGAGGGATGATGAAGGGAAAGTACAGAGACGGAGGGACGAAGGGGACGGCGACAGACGAGAGAGAGCGTTTGCCTTAAAGGCAAAGGGACCAACAGAGAGATACTTGATCAAAACCAGAAGCAGATAATTGAATAGTGTTTTTGTAATGTAATAAGAGATGAATGGTGTACCCGAAAGACAATAAAGAGAGGGTGTGACCCAGCCTGCTTCAGACTGGACGGTCACAGCAGAGGCCTGATCAGTACAGCTGGATGGAAGGAAGTACATCACCTGACTCCCGGCCTCACTCACGGTCAACGAGTCAAATGGAGGAAGTAGCAACAACACTGGCAGGGTAATAATGTATGCCCTCATTATAGGTGATGGCTTTGGATGAAAGGAAACTGTAACACACTGCAGTAGTTATCTATGAGCACTTATTGGTCTTGTTTGCTCTGCATTTACTGATGCACGCGTCAGTGTTTGTTTGCGTTTGTCCCTTTAACGTTACATGTGTTTGATGGATCTCGTTCTTTTCGTACTGCAAGCTCAACAAAGCCATTTCCGAAAAAGCGTTTGTTGTAGGGAAATAAATCAGGTAGTTTAATAAATTGTCTGCGGGTCAAAGACACTTACCATCTCTCCAGCTTTCAGCAGACACAAAGAAATCAATCATTAAAGGAGCTGGGATACAGAGCTCACCTCGGGCAGGTCCCTCAATAGTCTGAAATGAAAAATCTAAGAGTGTTAAAGGAGCAATATCGTACTCATTTTCAGGTTCATAATTGTATTTTGGGTTTCTACTAGAGCATTTTTGCATGCTTTAAATGTGCAAAAAGCGAGTGGTTCATCTTATTTCACAGTCTGTAGGCACTCCAGATACTCAAATGTATGTGGGCGAGCTCTGAACAAGTGAGGTTGTCCCCTTTAAATAGTACATGAACTTTGTGCATTAGCATTAATTTCACACCATAAGGTAGATTTCAACACCTGAGCCGTATCAGATATGTGTGAACAAACAACACTCGGGTTAACACGTGAAGAACAGGAACATACCCACACAGAGAATGAGCATTATGCATTTGCAGCCAAAAGACATTTTGATTAAGCTTGTGCGGTAAAATGACATTACCAGAAACATAATTCTGTCTGTTTCCTTGTGATGTATTTCACCTGAAGAGGTGTATTATAATATAAACATCTCAATGTTCAGCCATTCCAACATTCGTCCTTGTGGGGAGATGTATCCGTATTTTAACAACTGTGGGATGTTGTGGCTCAGCCGGTGTGGTGGGTCATCCATTAACTTCAGCGCTGACGGTTCGATCCCCGTCTGCTCCTTGAGTCCTCCGTTTAACAACAACTTAGGTAGACGGCAGCAATTAGCAGCGGCTACTCTTCTCCATTATAAATAATTGATGCCGCTGTTTTCTGGCTCGAAAAAACAGATGAAATGCGATGCAAAAAGCATCATTTAAACTTATATACACGACAGTTTCAGAAAATCGCTATTAATATTGACGGCTGTAAACTTTCAGTGCTGTGCAAATTAAATATTTTTTGAGTTTTTACTGAACACCACTTGCTTGTGCAGTGCTGTGTCATTGTTGCTGCTGTCGCTGTCTTTATCTACGCACACTGTAAATAGTAAAGTTCACAGTAGAATGAGTGCTCATGGGTTGGCTGCCTGCACATACCGAGGCCGTTGCTGTGGACCAGTGGCTGCTATAGAACTAACAGTAGCAGCTCGCGTTCGTGGATTTATTCTCTCGTCACAGGCTAGCGATGTGGATTTCATGGCCTGAGACAGGAATGATGCGACAGCCATAACCACAGAGCGGTAAAGGAAATGGCGAAAGCAAGAGAAAAAGATGGACTGAGTATATTCACAACGGGCGTTGCATAATTGAATAATCTCGTCGTACCGCCCAAGCCTAGTCAGCACAGCTAAAACATCCTGGAATTAACTGTATGGCACAGGCCAATAATGCAACAGAATGGCTCAGTTGTCGTCTTACAACGTTTTCAGACAGCAGACCACTTATCGGTCTGGACCTCTTCCTGGAACGTCTGTCTGTCTGTCTGGAGAATACTCATTTCAGCACCCAAACAAATCACCGTTCCACAAGACAGAGACCAGAGTTCCCTCGCAGGTAATGACTGGTGGCAGATACACAGGTTTCCACATCAACACGGAACAATCCACAGCTGAACAAAGCACGCCCTTGTGCTGTTATTCCTCTATTTTTTCCGGAAACAAAAAAAAAAAAAAGCACTTCTCTGTTGTCTCCTCCAAACTTTGCTTTTTTCCAGGTGAATCCATTATGCCAGGTGTCTCCGGCTGAAACGCTTTTAACCGCCCCGACATTAAACTCCGAAATCTCAGGGGCGCCCTGACATGTTGTTTTTTTCGATGTTGAAACGCAGAAGGGTTGCATTTCACCTCCGCAGCACAAGGGGTGGGTTAAAAATAGGAAACGGATCGTCTCTTATTGTCAGGTTTGCTCGGAGTTGAACATGGCAGTTGTGCCTTCTATCTGTGATAGAGCGGAGTGTGATTGTGCATTATTAATGGAGGGCGTCTGAAGAGACAAAATGTTGGAATCCTACACAGACAGGAAAGGGTTTTGAGTGTCGCTGCTTGAGTAGCACGTGAGAGGAAAAGTACTGGATGTCCTATCGGGTTGTTGGTTTGAATCTAAACATGTTGCTACTCTCATCTGATATCTCTCTCTATGGGTACGTGTTCACTGTTAAAAGGAGGTATTGCTTTCAGCGCATGCTTGAAGTCTGCTTGAGCTATTTCTAAAGGCTAATTATTCACTCCTCTTTTTGTTCTCTAATAAAGACGTGTTTTTGCAATTACGCATCATAAGCATCTAAATTAGACTCATCTAATTTGGTGTCCTCGATGATTTTGAGCACATGCTTCTGATTACACAGTATGGCCGTCGGTGAGTGCATGAAATAACAGCCGACGCCCTGCAGGTCCACTCGAGTTTAGGAATAATGCAGCCATCATTCAATCAGATTATTTTAGAAGAGTTTCTCACTCTGTTCTAGTTGAAATGATACTCGAGTAGGTTCACACTGCGTCATAGCACTTACTGACGTGTAGTGTTGGTTAACAAATTGAGTTGTGTGTCTGTAGAGCTTCTGTGTTGGCCAGTCTTTATTTATCCTTTCATCCATTACTGAGCCTCGGCTGTTTCCAGAACTCCTCACGAACTGGAATTGCCTTCCTTTCCTTTCCATTGACCTGTTAAGAGCTCCTCAATACAACCGAGCCCTCGACCACCACCAACACCCCTCCCGTCCTCCCTCTTCCGATCTATTTCCCCCTTTTCTCTTTTCTCTCATTGCTCGCCTTTTTGACCCGGCGTCCTGTCGAATGGCGTCGGCCCACTGAAGCGTAACATTGCATCAGCAACCTTGTCTCTTGTCCCCGACACAGGCTCAGGTCTGTGGCTGTGTGGACCGAGCTCACGCGTCTTTGTGTCCCGGCTGGAATTAGTTGCATTGAGTCGCAGCTCCGTGCTTAAACCTGGTTATGCTGGTTGAATTTACCAGGAGGCACTTTGACAGGTCTTATTCTGTTTAAAGGGCCAGCGTGTAGCATTTAGGGGATCTATTGTTGTGTTTTAGTTATTTTATACTGTTAAATTGGGATGAAATTCACCTTTGATATATTGTTCCAAGAGGAATATTTAAAGTCTTTTTTGCTTAATCCATTCTAACGCAGGGAGCATTGTGATATTGATTTTATTTCACTTTCTCTGACCTTCAGCATTTTTTCTTGCGTAACCATACCTGAACCTCACCTGTGCTCAACGTATCTATCCACACCTTAATCATAGTGTGTTTTGGGAGCCCTAACCGTGACATAACCGTGTACATAGCCTTACGCAAATACAAAGCTCAACCAAACTCTGTTTGCCATGTGCAGATATAATGGGACTAATTCATTAAAAGACAAGAGCATTTAACATTGAAAAACATTGTCATCAAACATTGAACGTGTCCAACATCACAATCTGTCTGGCAAGTGGGTTGGACTGCATCGTCCTTCCAATATTTGGAAGATATCACGTTTAACAGACGATAGAACCAAATGCTCATGACTACATTTAATAGGAAAGCATTTATAAACAAATGGTTTACATTTTGGAAACGCATGAAGATGCTCTTGTGCTGATTTAAAGGAGCGGTGTGTAGGATTTAATAGCATCTAGCAACCAACTGAATACCCCTCTGTGTCGGAGAACTACAATGGCCTTCAGGTGATGTTAAAAACTCAAAAGGAATTCTTTAGAACCCAGTGTTTGGTTTGTGTCCATTCTCATTCTACGCCAACAAAAACACACAGATTGTTAGTTTCATGTGATATACACTTATGCAAATGTTATGAATACTATATTCCATGTCTGCTAATAGATCCCCCTACATCCCACACACTGGTCCTTTAAGTAGCAGGGATGTCTTTCTCTCTGTGGACGTTGACCAGCCTCATGACGAACTCTCTGCTTCTCTCACACAGTCTTCACATATGGAGAACATGTGTTGCTGACTCTGACCTGCTGCAGACACACACACCTCATGTCTGCACGTACACATTGCACATAGAGGGCAAGGACTCGCGTTGCGAGTCACAGTCCTTAACAAATGGACCTCGGTCCTTTTTATTTGTTTTAAATCCACACAACCATTACAGGACCTCGAGAGGCCGTGAGCGGGCCCCGCGACAAATTCACCTCCCCGTACGTGTGTGAAGAATTACTCTCCGATGCGAACCGAAGGGAATGGACAAAAAAATAAATACCCTTGTTTTCATTTTCAACGGAGAATATTGCTTTTGTGTGGCTGAGGAGATGTATGTGCTTAGAGCGCAGCTGCCTGGAAAAATAACTTTATTTGAACAAAAGAAATAGAAAATAATTTGATGGAATAGTAGATGGAAGGCTATTTGTGAAATGAGTTCAGTTTCTATCGATGGACTCCTGGTTGTGAAAAGACTGAGAAGCAGACGATATTATGCTGGAGGTCCATTGACTCACCGTCAAACATAAATATTATATATCATATGTATAGGAAGGACACAGTTTTCTAGTCCAAGGATATGCTTCCTGGTACACTGAAAATACACTTAATTCAAGAAAATTTGTGAAAGAAGTTAATTTGTATTTGTTTTCTAAGAGAAAAAAGTCTTTTAGACCTCTGTAATGAACACAAATTGATATGATGTAGATTGTTGTTGTGCATTTTGCCTTTAGTTTTGCTGTTTCATTAATATTAATGAATTGTATTCATTCTTTTAATCATTGTCCAAAACGATAACAGTGTTGGCCTTAAAGCATTTGCTAAGTTGTTGCATTTTAATGGTAGAGTGCTTGTTGTTTGTCTTAAGTTAAGGGTTTTATTTTACGACAACACGGTTCATGAACACAACCCTATCAGCAGCTGACTCAAATGTAGTATTTTGGAGAGTCCTTGAAGAGTTGGCAGAATGTTTCCCTCTGGCAACGGCATTACCACACGGCAATAACATGATCATGACCATAAAGAGTTATAGCAAATTAAATTGAATGTCTGGAATGTTGGAAATGAGTAGAGAAACGTATGCTATGCTTTTGAGAATGGTCGGCGTTCATGCAAAGCACATCCAGAAATGTATCCGGGCAAATGGGCACCATTAGGGGACGGAGGGATGCCGTCCTGCTGTGCTCCTATGAGTAGTGCTCTGAAAAGGTCAAATTGGATGCGAGATATTGCATTTAAATCCTTTGCTGTCGAGGGTTTGGGTCCTTAAAATGAGACTGTTAATAATAATGGTTATAGCGTGCCGTCTGTGTGGTACAGAGAACACCGGGGGATGAGGATTTGTAAACGAGCTCTGTGCAACTCGGTTCCTGAGGAGTCGGATCATTACACTGCCGACGCTCCCATGTGATGGCCGTTTGGCTTGCGTCAGCGCAATCTACAAAGCAGCACGGCGTGAGACACGGCGGGGGGTGCGGAGGCCCGTGTGTGTGTGTGTGTGTGTGTGTGTGTGTGTGTGTACAAAACGTTCCCATGCTCTCGCTTAGAAGTGCTCTTTGAATCCGTGTTTGGCCTTGAGGACGCGGTTCCCTCGTCACCTTTGATCTGACAGGAAATGAAGCCCGGACATGACATTAATGACAGTTTCTGAGAGCTGCAGTGTCTGTGCTTGCCGGCTTCAGGGGGGGGGGAGGGGAGGTACCGCAGAGGCATTGCTGTGTTTGCAGGTTGGAGGCAAATATACCCAACGGCTCCCCTCCATCCCAGCGGATATTTCCTCCCAAGGCAAGCTGAGTGTGCACTGCGCTGCCTCTGAGTCTGTCCAAAGTTTCACTTTCTCAGGGTTTCCTATTCATTCTCCTTCCTCTTCTCCTCTCTTACACACTTTTCCTCCATTCCTGTCCTCTTTCCTCTCTCTCGCTGAGCCCCAATCTTTACTTCTCCTCTCTCTCTCCTGTCAAACGGACAGGTAACGGGCGCGGCCTCCCCAGCGTTCCCACACCGCCTGCAGTAGTTTGTCTTTTTTGCTCCATCTGATCCATTAGTAATCCATTTCAGGGGCTGTCAGCCATGTAGCAGCTGCAGAATGCAGCCTGCACGCTTTATCCGTCACTGTTTTGTCAGCCTTGCGCTGACTGGTGAAGGCCTCGGATGGGGCTGCAACAGTGGTTGTTGGACTGAATAATACACACTGCTGATAAATAATGTCCTGTACGTCAAAACAACCTTTTCAGAAATGCAGGAGCCGAGTGCTCAATCATATTTACATGCACCAAGTCCAAAGAAGTCTTCCATTACAACATAGATTCACACACTATTCCTCCATTTCTTAAACACCGGCGTTTTGCTGCTACGGCCTCAATTGGTCCGTCATTAGCTTCTCGTTGCTAATGTTAGCTGTTTAGATACTGTGTAACTGACACTACTGAGTCAGTTTAGCTTTTGTTTGCTTTGTGCACTCTCTTACACTACATTTTAACATGTCATGGGTAAACTCAACCGTGTGCAATGAAGGAAGTTGCGTTGCTTTAAACTTATCGTGAAGAAGAAACAACTGGTTTTAATATCTGCCCTAATATTGAAGTTAAAAAACAGCCAGCTAGTTTTTACCATATGCACTAAATAAATCTTTTAATAAACTAAACACTATGTTTTTCCCTCCAAAACAATCTTAGCACATTCGTATTTAGCTGCTAGTACACTAATCCTATAGCTGCAGCAGCTTGGTTGGTAAACAGAGGTATGTGAAGCTTTAGATTCAGGGTTGTAATCCTGACTCAGTCAATTTAGCGCACAGCTTTTTTATGAATTAGGCTTACAGGCTGTGCTTCTGAAGTGGGTTAACGTTCTCTCACATATTGTCTAATTCCCCAAATGAGCATCGTTAGCCTATAAAGACCACATTTTACGCAATGTAATTTGTTTAGTGGCAGAGTTTTCAGAGACTTTATTACTTCTTTGATTGTCTTTGCTTTAAGAGAAAGGAAATGCATGAATGTGCATTTGCTGTTGTCTTAAAGGGTTTATATTATTATTGCAAACTGGTTAATGTATGTTTTACTGTTGTCACAAGTAGCCTCTGGGCTGGACGTCTCTGATAAAATATTCAAAAATGAAATTTTCATATCAACAGGGTTGCAGTAGATTAATTATATCCAGGCTCTCCTCAATCGGCAGCTTTAGCTTTAATGATAAGCAATATTGTTTTCAACATCTGTGCATGTGCATCAGGCAGCCGATGCAAATCACTGCTTTGAGTGAATGCGTGGGGGTTTTCATTACTCACTACAATCAAGTAGCGCCCAAGTGGGCAAATATTGCAAATGTGTAAACACCCACAAAGTTGCACACAAACCCTCTCTTGACACAGCAGGTGTGCAGCAAAAAGAAAAAGTATCTTCTAAGCTCTTGGAAAACGTGAAGCGTCTCATCTCTTACACATGTGGGCAACGTAATGATGATTGCAGCGGACATCAAAAGCAGATTTGTCATCTTTTATTGGCTCTGCCATTATGAGAGATCTGTTCCTGACGAGGGTGAGATTGTTATTATGAGGCTTCAACTGAGATGAATCATCACTTCTGCATCTGGACCCAATAAAAAAAAAGATTTGATAGCCCAGTTATTGCTTTCACGATGGTTTTATGTATTATTTCAGGACTAGTTTTGGCGATGGTGTATCTTTTCCGTGCAACATTTTACGGTGAACTTTGTGTATGAATAGATTTGATAAAGAGTTTGTGTCATTTTTTTATGTACTTAATTTTCCTCTGAAATTGCTCATTTATCTTAAGCTTGATTTGGTTAATTTGCCTTTGATCACGTCCATGTTCTGTGTACATGCAGTGATTGAAGGGGTGGAGCGAGGCAAAACATTCACGGTTCATAATTGACGTTTTGGGGTCACGGTTCAGTACGTTTTAGGTTCATCTGGGAAAATCCCAAAAATCAAATACATTTTTTCATTTATTTAAAAAATGTAAAATAAAGCATTCAACAGTGGCTCATTGGCCATAGTTCTTACTGTAACAGTTAAAGCACTCAATAAGAAAACATAAATAATAAACATGTAACTGTAATGCTCCATCATAATAATGATGCCGGCTGATCTCAAATCAGCCGTTTACCTGTCGGTGCACTCTGCCGTGCTGTGGCTGAAATGGCTGAATAAACAGTTTAGCACTGATTGTTCCCTCAGCAGCTTCTCATATGGAGGTGTTGAATTACATCTGTTCCCCCTCCGTCACCCCTCCCACACTCCCACTGCTGCATCTGTATCTCGGCACTCCTCTCGCTTATTAGCTTAATCCCTCTAATCATATTGTGACGCCGATAAGAATAAGGAGGGCCTCGTGCAATTTGAATAAGTTAAGTTGCTGTTCAGGAGGACTCTCCTGGCGCGGGTTGCCTCCGAGCAGAGAGTGAAAGCTGATCTTGGCCGTGACGGTTTCCGCCCTCCATTAGGGGCCCGTTAATGTGCGGCCCGTGCAGCAGGGTTTGGAGACAGAGGGCCTGGCGGTTGTTTGTGTTTGCATGCAGTTTCTGGGAAGTACACGGTGTAATGGCTCTGGGTGTGGCAGCTGCTGCCTAAATGGGAAAGGCTGGTGGGCTGTCAAAGCACACAGTGGCTCGTTTGCAGAGCAGCTACAGCGTCCTCGGGACAGTGAGTGGCGAGCGGGCAGCGAGTGTGTACTGCGACTTCATGATGATGTTCGATCACACGATGGGGACACCGCTGGGCCGACGCAGGAAACCCTCCAGGGTGGAGTCGGCCAAGAGACTGTGGAGGGTGAGTCGTATGTGTGTGTATGTGCTGCTGCATGTGTGTTTGTGTGAGGCAGCAAGTAAAACAAAAACCCACTGTATGCAGTGTGAAGATCATGTAACCTGTTAGAGAATATGAAGTGCATCACTGCTGAAGAGCTTTGTGAGATTGATTGTAGAGTCAGAACTCTGCTCGAAGCTTTGGGAACGATCGGTGACGCACATAATGTAGCAAACTATCCAGATGTATGCATACTGGAGCTTTGATTAAGATTAAAGAGAGACATGTTTGCCCCTGGTTTATTCATCTTCTACATCATTTGACGGGGGAAGGGTAGGCTACTGGTGTTTAGAAGAAAGCACATTTTTCTTGAATATCTTTAAAAATGTAATTTAAAAAGCTTCACTGTTGTCTATAAAGCCGTCTCATCTTGCTAATAAAGACGTGTCCTTATTGCTCCTAGCAAAACAGTCTAATGAGCCTGTGAAAGACCAACTTCTGGTCCCTTTGAAAAGTCTCCTTCAGATCCGGCTCGCCTTCAGAGAAAAGCCAACCTCAAAGTTTGTCTTATTTCTTTAAAGGTTATCCCGAGAGAGGGGCGAGCCTAATGAAACTCGATGCTGTGTAGCGGTAGGACCAAAATGCTACACGGGGTGTTTGGAGCACCCGCTCGAGCCAGTCAATATTGCATTCCCCCAGGAGGGTGGCTTTAAAAGGGTAAAGATGGACTCTTTCTGCTCAAAGTCGAGCGCTGAATACAGATGCGTGTGGTTTGGGCGACTTGACTGGGCGGCTCCTCAGAATGAAACCTGGCGTTAAATCAGGAGTGTGTCTTGATCCCTGTCGTCTCCGTAGCTCTGTTTTCTTTTCCTCCAGCCAACCTTAATCTCGCTGCCTTCCAATGCCTACGAGCTTTCCCTTCACTTTAATCTCCATCACTCATCATGTGTGCGCAGACTAAACTCTCCCCATCTCATACTGTCGACCTTTCCTCTCCACTCTTTGATCTGTACTGTGGCTCTCCACCCCACTTGGCCCCACTCTGTTGAGTGTCAATCAGGACGGCTCTGCACAACAACTGGCTCTGCTCTGGCTCTAGTTTCAGATGTCCACAGTAAAAAATCTGCATTTTTCCAAATGAGGAGACGAATACCCTCACATCCTGCTAAATAATATTCTCTGATACCATTCAGCCACTTGTTTTTACAATCCATCCAGGGACTTGGTAATCCATCAAGGAAATGCTGTGTTATTTTTGGATACTTTGGAAGGATAATAAAATGTGTCTAGTGCTGCTGACTAATCAAGCACCTCTTAACTTCTCACCAATCACAGGCTTCGTTATTGGGTAAACCGCGCTGATGGCAGCTGCAAAATAGCATTTCACCGATTTTAAAAACGCGATTGGAAAGATCGCTGCTGTGGAATATGCATGTCTGCATCGTTCTGTTTGTTTTTGCAATAGAGTGTGTTGTTTTTCACCTGAAGCCTTGGGCTACACATGTCTTTTAACTTTTTATGATATGTGACATCACCGCAACATACATATTAAAATGGTCAAAGTTGTGCTGAAAGAAATTAAATTGATTACTTGCTTTTGCTTTACAGTACTGAATTCATACACATTTTTATTCATTATTTATTAATAACGACTAGGCCCCAGGAAATAAATATGTCTCAGACCACAGAGGGCTTTAATGTTATTATTTCACTTGTTTTATTGTTTTAAGTATCCGACTGTTGAAATATTTTGCTTTATTTCTCAAAGTACAATGTTCTGAGGGTCATTTTTTCCAGGGAAAGTGGGGGAAACAAACACCTCGTCTATTAAATTTTACTTTCCATTTCCCGCTTATGCAATTTCACAATATGTGTTAGTCGATTACCTTATCCAGTTTCCTTTTACAATATCTTTTTCTCTAAAGCATTCAATACCACCTCTTTAAATCTCCAGTTTTCTCTCTTACTTTTAGACATGCAACTATTTCATACCTTTATTTTCTCCATATGTCCTCCATATAAGTATAGGACGTTCTTCAAGCCACATATTTCCACTTGACTACATAGCTCAAGCCATCACTTGGCTGTTCCTCACAGACTGGACAGTCAATGATTGCACTCGGCCTTAGCTCAGCAACGACTTCAAACTGCCCGTGATGCTCCCACTCATCACACTGTCTTCTGTTTTTTAACAGAAACTACAACTTCTGCGCTCTTCTCAGTCAATCCACCACAACATCCTTTCCTCGTCACGACACATTAATCTCCCCTTCAGCCCCAGAAGCTGTGTGAGCCGATGTCTAGAGGCCTTTCTACGGTTGTCAGATCAAGTATCATCTCACAAGGCGTTTGTTATTGTGAGGATCTTGCTCTCTTTGTCTCCTTTGGAGGTTCATAAGGTCAGTGAGGTCGAATACAAACCATTTCCAGGTCAGTCCGGTTTTCTGCACTAAAGCGCCTTGAGTTTCCTCCCCCACTGCTTTCCCTTCCCATCAGTCAAAGACAATCTTGTTATATTCAAAGTTGCAGAAGCAGCATGCAAGTCACTCCTGGGTCATCAAAGTTTTCTGTTCCTCATTTATTGAACTTAAACATTTTAAGCAGGCTTTTCCCCCGATCATTACGTCTAAAACTGTTTAGTTTGCATGTGCAGTTTCTCTCTTATGCCTCCTTGAAGAAAAGGAAGAAAACAAACCCTGAAATGTTCATTCCGTCCCGTGTTTCCGACTTCTCCGTGTTTTATCATCATTGCTGTAGCCCTGTCATGTCAGCACGCTACATGAGAAAACGGTGTTGATGCAGTACGTGTGTAGGGCTGCAGGGTGGCTGTGCAATTAGATTGCATGTCTTATAACAGAAAGGTCACAAGTTCAGTCCTCACAGCAGCCAATCTACGTCGATCAAGAACTGGAAAACTTTTGACTTGTTTGGGTTTTCCCTCGTTGTCCAAATTGAATGTAACAAGGTCTCCTTAATTCAACCCACTTAAGCACCCGAGTAGCTCATTTATTGAACATATTGTGTAGCTTGTCTTTTAGACTGCAGTTTCATTTTCTTAGGAGGCTCCAATGAATTTGGCATCATCTTTAAAGTTGTGCTTTGTGTGTTTTGCTCTGCTAGGCACCTTTTTGAGCGAATTTTCCACTTTGTATTTGATTTTTGAGTATGCTTTCAGCCCTTTGGAGGAGAAATTAGGGCTGCACTTGGGCTTGTCTTGGAGCAGTTATTGTGCGCTCCTACCTACCCTGATTACCTGAAGTACAGCACAGCGGTAAAAACACTCCAGGGTTCAAAAAGTCCAGTCCCAGACATGCTGAATGATTTACAATGTCTCTGAGTTTGATGTAGATGGAGAATGTAAGAGCGGGAGGGGCTGGGGACAACCGGTAGAGAAACCAGATATAAATGCAACCAACCGACATGCAGCTCAGTTAAATGTAGCATCAGTGCTCAGACCCGCCCCACCACTCTCCATCTCTTTACAGGAGACCAGCCCACCTCTGGTGACAGTTTTTCGTATACTGTGAGTGTGAGACACATTTGAAATCACTGCTTGACTCGGGGTCAGAATATTTGGATTCAAAGAAAAGGTTACCAGTCTGTGAAACCACCCCTCTCCTCTTGGCTAAAATAGAAATAAAATACTTTGATATATACTTCAGCTCTGGAAATGTAGTTTTTGCAGCCAGTTTTAATCAGGACGGGGACTAATATTCCCTCAGATAAACATTGTATTCATTCAAACATTGTGTTTTTTCGCCATTTTTCTCCCGGATGTGTGCATGTTATGCATTGCTGCTCTCTGTAATTTGGCTGTAGCAGAGTGCAGAGTAGTCTGCCTTGTACCTTTTTGTCTTGTCTTTTTTCATCAGCTCATGAAAGAAAACATTTTCCCTCATTTATCAATGCCTCCCACGCCCTCCTCTTTCCTCTCCGGCTCTCGTTCTTCATAACTCTCTCAATCTGTTGCTGGAGCTGTGGAGCTGACAGGAAGGTATTGTGTGTCTGATTGCAGGGAATCTGGAGCAAATGCCATTTCAGTGTGACTTTGGTTTTCTCCTTTTTCTCAGAGCAGGAGAACAAGCCAATGGTTGTTTTTGAATTAATTTTATTTCATGTATTTTATGTTTAATGGACTACTTTACAGGTCTTAATTAAAATCAATTGGCGGATCATATGGTGTACTAAAACACAGCAGAGGCTGATGCCATTAGTTTTGCAGGTATTTGGTCAGTAACCAAAGTATTGGTCTAAATGGGTTTTTGACCGAGTGTTGGAGCTGAATGTGAAGTCAGAGGATCGTCAACGAGATTACAAGTCATCCAGAGAGGTCTGGACTAAAATCTATAGCCATCCATCAACCAATTTTGGGAGTTTTTGACGCGAGGAGCAGCAGTTCTACTCCGAACTCACTCCGGATGTCTGATCTCCTCACCCTGTCCCTCAGGCTGAGCCCAGCCACCCTATGAAGGAAGCTGTCGGTCACTATAGTACAGTGGCTTATAGCTCTCACTTTGGTTAGACAAGAACCAGATGGCTACCCCGCATTCCTGCCGCATTCCAAGACCACAAAACACATGGTCCACTGTTACCGACCAAGACAGAACCCAGAATCCTTTCCCACCAGTATACCTAAAACATCCATCTCTTTTTTTTTTTGCTTCAAGGGTTATAGGGTGTTGTCCTTTCACCTGTTTTGAGGTACAGGCCATAACTCAGCTGATATGGCTCTGAGAATTAATGTGTACAGGTAATTTATGACCCAGTTAGACAAGGTGCTTTATAGCCTCATACAGTATTTATACACACTGTGTTTTCAACCTCACTCTGAAGATGTGGTCGGATAAAGAAACCCAACCCATACGACTGTGTCTGGGGGTATTGCTGGAGCTATAATGAGGAGGCAGACCTCCTCCGCGTCATGCTTTTCTAATGTTTTTTTAGACGTCCATGAAGCTTAAAATATCCTCAACTTTTCATTAAAAGGTGTGAAGTCGCACCACTTATCAATGTTAGACGTGGCCCAAGCAGCCAAACAAAATACAGCAAGAGGCGGGCGTTACTACTTTGCCACTTCCTTCCTGTTTTGTGTGGTAGGAACAGGTGGCAACCTCCGGTTCTGCAGAGTAAAGCCAATGCGGATGTGTCTTAATACTTGCATTCTCTCTACTGACCAGCAGGGGGTAACTCCTCCGATTGCAAAAAGAAGGCATGAATGTATGGAAGTCTATGAGAAAATGACTCTACTTCTCTCTTGATTTAAGTAAACATTGTAAACATGAGTTTATGGTCTGCAGCTACCAGAGCCGTATGGGGAACAGTTGGACAATAGCAAATGCAGAAGGACGATTGATATTAGGGGTACTTAATGATGATGAAGTATGTAATTCAAGGCAACAATAACCATACATTGCATCTGCTTGAATACATTCTCTTCCTGTCAATCACATTTGATCGGCCTGTTGCACACGCAGTCGTGCTCCACAGGTGCACCGCGCTGTTTAGCCAGAGGTGCTTCGCCAAGATGTTTCTGAAGAAGCCGCCGCCCTTTATCGACGCATCTCGGTGTGAGCGGGTCCTTCCTCTGGGCATGTATCTGTTCTTGCAGACACAGACTTTATGAAGCTGCCGAACACGAAGACTCAATTCTTAAAAGCAAATGAATGCAAAGTCACTTAGCCTCTAAGTGACACCACAGTGAAAACTCACTTGGAGGTGACACGTTGTGCAGTGTGCAGGTCTGAGACGGCTGCTGTGCTTTATTGAGAGTGATATTGCAGTGTGAAATGTCAGATGATGAGGGTGTCTGAGGGAAGAATGGGATCAGCGCAACCCTTTTTATTATTCATGAACAGGACACTCTGGTCACTGCAGAGAAATTTATTAGAGGGCAACTCCTTCAACCTTTAAGGAGAGCAGGCAAGAGTCATTCAGGCGGCGTGCACCATGCCTCGGTGTGTATTTACACAAACTGCAGGTAATAGGGACATTTACACCAAGCCGATGTCAGTGTCATTTAGTACGTGCGTGTCATGTTTCTGTCTGTGGGCTTTCCTTTTGAATAACATTGATTGTACAGCATGAAAAATGGTAGTTGATATAAATTGATTTTGTCAGTCCTGAGTGCCCATAAATCTTTGGGGGATACAAACAGGAAGTGTAATGGATTCAGTGAGCTAACATTATGCTGTGGCTCATATCTCCAGCCCTCTTATTTTTAGCATCATTTTAAAAGTATCATCTTCTGTTGCATTGCGCAATTCTAAGTACATGTATAGTTCTGCATTGACTAAAGTTGAACCAGGAAAGTATGTTTTCAAGATCTTCTTTATAATGAACAGTTTGAGTGATTATTGTAAAGGTCCCCTTCATTATCACTCACAGTTGTTTTCTTACTAAGTTTTCTAATAATAAGTCTTCGTGTGGGAATGTTTGAGCAACGATGTTTGTTGGACAAAGCTCTAAATATAACATTAATGTTGTTAAGCAACTGAATCTTCCTTCAAGATGTCTACACTCGAATGGTTTGTTCTCCTTTTTGTCAAAGCACTAATGAGATTCTCTGTGAACACGCCGTGCTAATAATGAGTGCGAGTTTCATTCGCCCTCCGTCGACTAATAAATGCCTTTGATCGCTGCGTGTTGATCCTTGCGTGGTTCATTTCAGAAAGGAAATTTGCTTCACTGAGTGTACTTCTTAGATACGAGATGTTCTTGGGAGTGTGTATTGTGTTTCATTGTGTATTCATTCAACACACACACACACACACACACAGCGCAAGATATGGACCTCAGAAATTGATGAATACTTCCCAATTCTGCTGTTCTGCTCTCATTAGGCATTGTGGACTTGCACAGATTTCAAGGTTCTACACCGCAGTAATCAGTGTAGATTATAAGATTTAGCAGCAGCGTTGTTAATATTTAATAAGCACCAAAGAATACATTGGTTTTATGCCGATCTAAAATAGTTTGACCCATTGTGGTGTACTGCCACACTGAGACTCAGATCTCCTCTCTGTATGCATGGCCAGGCTGACTCACAAAAGAAACCTTTTATGTTGTAATCAAATATTTATGTCATAATGGTTTAGATGACAAAGCCTCTTTCTTTTTTTGCCATGCTAATGGCACATTTGTCTGTTCAACGGCCTCCGTTGTATGAAAATGAGACAAGCTGTAGAAAGTTAGGGAACATATTGTGGGACAGGGGGGATGACGCTCCAAAGTGTCTAGTTAACAATGGCAACACGGCGCTTTAATAGGAGCAGTATAATGAAAGAGACTTCAGCAGAGGCTGGTAAATAGCACCCTGCCTGTCCTGATCTCTACAAAGCCACAACGTACTTGGTGTAGCCGGCTGTGGTTTTGAGTCCTCTGGCTCTACATCTGCCATCAAATGTCAGCATCCTGTGGAGTGGAGTGGGTGTTTGGCACAGATCGAACCTCTGTAGGGCTTTGTTTTGGACTAAGTTGGGCTCACTCTGAGAGGTACTTCTGACTGCAAGCTGTGCACGTGTTTTTATGTCACTGCATAAATTGGGAACACTTAAAGGAATAATCCACCAACATTTGTTTCTTTATAACCCGCAGATGGCTTAATAGCTGGTTTGGAGAAGTTTTAAGCTTGCTCCCTTTTCAAAGAGAAGTCAGATTGTATAGAAGTCTATGAGAAAATGACTCTACTTCTCTCTTGATTTATTACCTCAGTAAACATTGTAAACATATGTTTATGGTCTCAATCTCTAGTTTCAAGTCTTCTTCAATACAGCATGATGTTCATTTAGTACATTATGGTCCATTTAGAGTCAAACAGACCATAAAGCAGGGGATGCTTTAGGGCAGACTTACTGTGATTGACAGGTTGCTAACGCTACCACTACGTCACTCCTCCGCAGTCCAAATGTGGTCACTTCTGTTCAATGATTGCAGAAAAACAAGATGGCGACGGACAAAAAAACTCGAGGCTTCAAAACAGCAGTAGACCGACCGATGGAGGAGGTCACGACCACTACGCCTACCTCTCATATGCAGTCTATGGTTATATCCCCATATAGATTATACTATCCTCAACAACTGTCGTCAGATTTAAGTTTGAACGCTCTAAATGCTGATTGATGCATGGTAGTGTGTGACGTCACCTTTTTCAAACGGCCCCACGTACATGTATGAAAAAAGACATTTGAAGAGCTAAGAATATATGTTTCTAGACTAGTTAAACATTGCTGGGTTCATCAGGCCCCATTTATTTATATTCAATAAAAGCCCTCAAATGCTGTTAAACTGCTATAGCTGTCTAACCCCCCAGTGTGAGCATGTGTGTGTGTGTACATGTACTAAAGGTGTTAGGGTCCTGGCTGCTGACTGTACTGCGACAGATAACAGCAGAATTCGGGAAGGCCGACAGCTGTAATGGCCTGGTGATGAAACTGGCGAGAGGTGATAACACGGTGACCTCAGACGAGCCGAATCAAACAGACATGGTTCAGAGGGAGGGCTGCCGCTCCCGAACGCTCGCCCCGATGATAACAGGATGCAGCGACCCGAATGCCGTATGTTGAATGCTTCTGCGGTAAAAAGAAGATTGAGATATGACGCTCTCTTTCATGTCGATCACGCTGTTTCAACAGCAATGATGGAAAGATTTCCCATATGATTTCTTTTGACTTTATCGTTTGCTTTACGCCTAAATCCGCATGTTACATTATTGCACTAGCACTAAAGTGGATGCTTTTCTTTACCTCCTCTCTATACAGAGAACTGTGAACACAAAGCATCAGATGTCATCTGAGAGCTAATCCATTACCTCTGTTTACTCTAAAAATAATTTTCCTCTCTGATCCTCCAGCACAGCTGCAGCCTGGGCATCTAGGGTACAATATGTAGAATGGGCCAAACACCTCCCAGCAGCGCCATGATGCGCTTGCACTCTCTGGCACCACTGGCTACTAATTACTGCTCTCCCGCTGAAGCTTTGCATCCATTTGATGGGAAGGGTTAGTGGGAGGTGGACTTCCTGTCTCAGCTGTGTCACTGAATCAACCCGCAAACCCTGGCCGGTTATTTAAACCAACACTTGGGCTTCGGTTGCAAAAACCTTTTCTTGATTACAGTATCACATCTGCCTATTGGCATTTTCATAATTGCATGAATGGTAAGTTGTCGTTGTCAGAGCGATCAAGGAGGAAGTCTTTCCAGCCAGGGATCAGTAGTGTGTCTGGCTATCATGTCAGAACATGAAAGTATTTCTTTCTCTGTGATATAAATGGGTATGCCATGGGCGGATTATGAGGCAATGGGCCCCTGGGCACAGATATGTAAAAGACCCCCCACGCCTCCTACGTACCTTGTAGTCGGTTTGTGTCTCATTTTGCAGGTGAACTCAAACTCTCAGACTCAGAGACACAAAAATCTCTCAGAGATGCTGTTCTTCGTGTATGGTAATCGGTTTGCATCTGTTTGTGGTCCTTTTGGTTTTCTGTGTAGTTATTTTAAGTCCCTTTTTAGTTGTTTTTTTGTAGTTATTTTTAGTCTTTTTCTATTTGTTTTGGGTCTCTTTGTGTTGGTCTTGCATCTGTCTGAAGTCCTGTTGTGTCTTCTTGTAGTTGGTGTGCGTCTTGTTTGTGTTTGTTTCGTGTCTTTTTGTATTAGATTTGAGTTTGTTGTGGTTCTTTTTTGTCTTTTGTAGTTCTAGTACGGTTTGTAGATGTTCTGAGTAGTTTGGTGTTCTTTTTGTATTTGTTTTCAGTCTCTTTGTGGTTGATTTGTGTCTCTTTTATTCTTCTGTTTGTGGCAGCTTTGCATCGGTTTCAGGATGTTTTGCGTCTGTTGTAGTTTTTATGCCAGTTTTTAGTTGTTTGCATCTCTTTGTAGTCGTTTTCGTTTCTTTGAAGTTGTTTGTAATTCTCCTGGTTTAATGACGTTGAATCTCTTTGAGGTCCCTTTGACTGTCTTTGTTGTGGTTTTGACTTGGTTTGTAGTAATTTCGCATCTTTCTGCTGTCATTCAATTATCTTTTCATCAATAAATTGTCTCTTCCTAATGAGGCCTCCTGACCCCTTGTAGGCGCGTTTATAAATCCATCCCTGCATATTTCACTACGTCAGACCTCCTTCTGGAACAAAATCAGCTTATCTTCCTCTAGCTGCTCTCCCTTTGGATTTACAAGATAGGGCATCAGGTGAGGCATTAAATCCGGATTTATTTGAATGTTAATTCCGCAGCAGGAGTGATGCTAACGCTGCACACTCACAGTAGTTCATATTTCACTAAATCGCAGACCAAATCATTCTCCCGAAGAGAGAAAGCGATAGCTAAAGAGTGTATGAGGATGATTTAATGAAAGCACAGCAGCATAGAATCTGAACTCTTCATGTGATAAATAATACACAAGAAGAGCCTAATCTCTCTCATCTCCTCCCCAGCCATCATTCTGTATCGTAGGTGGAAAGCATTTATCTGAAAGCTTTGCTGTCCTCCCCAGATGCACGTGTCTTCGCTCTAACAGCTTGTATCTCTGCTCAACGGGAAGCGGCGAAGTCTCACAGGTCTTCATTGACACTTTGATCAACCGACCATGCGCTGTTTTGATTTCCCTTTGATTTGACAGTCTGAGTGCACCCCACCCAGAAGTACACCTTGCTCACTGACACGAGCAGTACATTGGTATTTCCGCGCTGTCATTCTCAGCAGACGGCTGGCAGAGCTATCCAAATGTAGCCGAAGTTGTCATTCTACTTTTCAAATACGAGTTTATGATTTATGACCATAATGTTTTTGTTTTTCCTTCTGAAAGCTCAGACCTGCCAGACTGTGACGTGAAACGTACCGTGTCATTCTGTCTTCAAGCACACACCGCAAGAACTGACAGAAAACATGCTTCAAACTAATCGCAGATTTTTATTCTTTTCTATTTTTACCTAAAAAATTGTATTACATAAGTACATACTCTTGGTACTTTGCTACTGGACAGAGGAACTGCTATAAATGTAGAAGGTTATCTTCTATTTCCTAAAAACGAGAATGTGTATACTGCAAGCACTTAAATCCATAAGGATACAACGGTTAGGAGTATGATCGCTCATCGATTTTTCACGAATGCAGCATTTTCTTTGGTTTTCTCTCTGGTTCTCATTGGACCTGGTTGCTGCTGATAAAAAGTGATGTTTTTGAGCTGCGTCTTGTATTCCAGAAGTGAAAGAGAGAATATTTAACCTTCACCTTTCACGTTTGGGAGGTTCATCTTTGCTTGCAATGCTTGCGCTCTGTGCGTCTATTCCTTGTTTCTGCAGCTCTGGATTGCTTTTTCTCTTTCTTTATAGTATGTTTTCTATTCCATACTTCTACCAACTTCTCTATCTACAAGTGAAACGTATGCTCTTGTCCACATATTTGTGTGGTGTGGGTCTGGGCTTGGCCCTTTAGTTCCAGTCAATGGAAATCTTAAAGCTACAGCATAGCATACTATGCCAATGGAATGCTTTCCCCAGGTTGGTGTGGGAGAACTTGAAAGGTCTGCACAGAGACCTGACCTCAACCCCATCCAACACCTTTAGGATGAACAGAACTGCCCTCCAGGCAGACATCCACGGCCAACATCACTAATGCTCCTGTGGCAAATTCCTACTGCCAGGTTCCAAAATATTGTGGATAGCCTGAAGTGTGGAGCAGAATATGAATACCAATAGCTCTCGCATGCGATGTTCAACAATCACATATATCCATAAACTTTTGGCCATGTTGTGTTTTTACCTTTGTGTCGTTTATTGTCCTTAAACGCACTGGTTCATATATTTATGGGCCTTATGCTGGAACATAAACTACCTTTTTATCCTAATAAAATGTCTGCCCATGAATTCACTGCATTTAGCATTACTGTATAAGACCGTGATAACACTACATTTGCTACCATAAGCTTCCTTTCTTGTTCCCTCTCGCCGTCAGTCTTTCATTTGTTCTTCTGTCTCCCGATGTCACACTTTGTTCTTGTCCTTAACCGACTCACCCTTCGCTCTGCAGAGCCCTGCCTGCCAGGCTCGATATTTGTCGCAGAGTGCATTTGCTCACGAATCCGTTTCAAGTATATTAGTTAGGCAGGGTTTTTTTTACCTCCGGCCAATCGGAAATCCTTCCGCAGCTTGTGTCCCTGACTGGGGAACAGTGGAAGGTCAAGTCGTCCACCTCAGGCAATCGAGCAGTTGGCCTGTTGCTTGATAGGAGGACGAGTACTGCCAGAGAGAGAGAGAGAGAGAACTGGCTCCTGGCAGTCAGAGTTGCTCTCTCCTCTACCACCTCCCCTGTGTTCTCTCCTGCTGCAAACAAAGCAGCTCATTGTGTTCAATTATATTGGGCAACTATACAGCAATTAATCATCAGAGCAAACAGGACTTCACACTGATCTTATCCAGCGGGCAGTTGCAGCAGCTAAACGTGTGTTCAGACATCATTTGGTCCGTTCAATTTTATGCTCGAACATGTCTTTAAAAAAAAGAATACAGATAATATATAATATAGTTATATATATATATATATATATATCGGGTATGTCTCGTGTGAGTATAGGCACATCACACCATCGCTTTAAATCAATAAAGGGTCAAACAGTGAACGACATATGAAGACACACGTCAAGTATAAACCCAGCTCTACAGATGTGTGTATCAGGCCATAAAGGTGGTAACGCATAAAGAAAGACTGACTTTGAACTTCATCTTTGATGTTCAATGGGTTTTAACACATATAACTAATTAAAACCATACATCCTCATCTACAGTAATATCACTTTATATAACTCATTTAACCATACAGTCACAGTTATGCTTTGAGTTTAAAAAGACCTTCAGAAGCAGCATGCCGTATGCACAAGACATTCTCCACATGCAGCTGTATTGGTATGTGTAACTGCAGCCCACTGCGTCTCCACTCTTTTGCAAGTTTTGGCTTAACAAAATAACATACATCAAACGCACGCAGACATCCTATTTCAATATTTCAAATGGATGTCACTCTTAATGTCTGAACGTAAAGCCGTCACCATTTGTATTCATTTTCATTTCTTGACTGAACCTGAATTTGTCTTTTAGTAAGTCTGTGCGTTGGTCGTTACTGGTATCAGGGTCAATATGTCAGCGGGCTATTCATACAGTACAGACCTCTCCATAGATGTCATTTTGAGAATGCCTGTGCACACAAATCCATATGCACTTTACCAACCCCATCCAGAAAAGACATTCTTGTTATTGAAATCCACGTGGTTACTGATATGCAGGGGGGCTTTGACATTGAATCAGAAAAAGCTTGATAAAAGGAATGATTTTGATAAGGAATCACTGCCGTCGAGGTTATTTGGTTTGTCTTTGTCAGAATCCGCCCTCCTCACCCAGTTTGCTTATCTTCTGTCTTTGGAGACGAGAAGTTTTAATGAGTTATTTTATTGCCTGCTTCGAGGAAGTATCCCCCTGCTTGCAATCTCGCCTTTAATATTTCAAATCATCCTCACCTCATCGTCATACCAAAGAATACTCCACGGGTGAACGCTGCATATCTGGAACACTTTTACTTCTATAATTACCGCTTGAATTGGCTTGCGATCAAGGCCGATTTGTTCTATCTTCAAAGCTCCAGACAAAGTGATTGACTTCTCAATGTGAAGGTACCGATCTGTTTTGACTCTTACATTTTGGGACGCAGACGGAAACCTGAGTGCCAACTTTACTTTTGGATCCCGACTTCCCCCGTGATGCTGCGACGCCTCTGCTGTGTTATTCTGGAGTGAAATAACAAGGCGCATACAGTATATTTCGGTGAGGGTGGCTTTTGTAGGTTGTGCTTCTCGGAGGGATGTGTCAAGTAGAATATGGATACCAGCGTATATAAAAGAAGTTCCAATTACAGTGTTTCCCTCCCTGGGCATCGCCAAGTCCCCCTCATCTTCAAGATCCATTGTAGTCCCCTTTTTATTCGTCTCTCTACAGTGCTGGCGCACACTAAACATCACTTCAGTGTGGCGTATGTCCGTAAAGTCTCCGTATTCAAATGTTCCCCGTGGCGCACCAGTGTCCTACCTGTCAGAAGCTTTGCCACCTAACCGTCTACTCTTCTTCTGTGCGGGGTTAGAGAGCGACCCCTCCGAGCTCCACTTCTATCTCGGCGCCACCGTGCACTGCTGACCCTATTAGAAACCCAAGGGCATGGCTAACGCAGCCTGGAAGCTCTGGCAGTGACAAATTCACAACAAAGCTTTTCTGTGAGGAATGAAACTACCATGGAGGTTGAAGGAATGGGGAGGCAAGCGGGAGACCTATGGGGGGGGGGGGAGACCTGGTGTGATGAAAGGACATGTGGCCCGCTGTGACAAATGTTCTCCCGACTTGTGATTCATCACGGTGAGGAGACTGAGAGAGCATCACGCTCCAGCTCAACTACTGCAGTTGTGGATAATACACTTCTCGTAGTAAAAACTCTTGATTTTTTTTACATTTGCTGTTTTAATGTATTTGTCTATTTATTTGAGCCACATCTTCAAACATAGGGCCATAATGAGACACAGCATGATTGCAGTTAAACATCAGTCACTCTTAACCATTGAGCCCATGACTCATTTTGGAGAAACTGGGTGTTATCTTAATGCCTCTGTGGAATAAAAGAGATGCTTACACCATTTGGAGTCACAGTTCTATTTCTCATTTCAGACGGAGAAAAGCAAAACTGCTGAAGCGTACAGTTTGGTGGCTTACTGTTTATTGAATACACTTTAATGGAGCACAGTGCCATGACGCCGGACCCAGCAGCACATAATTAGGAAGCAGGGTGTGTTGTTTTCTTTGTTTATGCTTTCTCTGAACCCCATTATATTACGTTAATGCAAAACCACTTTTTGGTTTTTCATCACAAATGCTGAACAACAAATAAATTGCGATGCGAGCAAAAAGTGTCGCTTAGCTCTTTGACTTGTGTTCCATTAAAATGAAGAAATGTTTACTTGCGACCCCTCGTCACTGGTTATACATATCAGTGTGTTGTAGTTTTATTTAGACTTTTTCAGAGGTACAACAAAAAGATTACAAAAATATTAACATAAGAGATATGTTGTTTTCTGCTCCCCGATCCAGTTTATCATTTTGTGACCTTAAAGATCGGTCTTGTGGCACATTTTAAGGATCCTGACCCCCAGGTTGTAAACCTCTGCCTCAGGCAGTGAATGTCCCTTTAGAGGTTCGTTTTGGTTTGCTTGAGGTTGCCCATACCCCACACAATTGCCAGAAATACCTCCATTTGAGATATTTGTGACGTGAACTCCAATTGCACTAATAAAGAAGCAAACGGATAAGTTGAAAACATATATTTTACTACCATTAGTGAAACTGTCAGCCTGTAGAATATATAATAGCTCTGCAATAAAGAATGATGGTGTTTCATTATTAACAGCTGTCATACAAGAAGGAATTCTCCCCAGCCGTGTCAATTTATAATAATGATGGGAGCCTAATGACATGTGATGCCTCTTCAAGATAATTTCCTCCTGGCTTCTGCACTCACCATCATGTGCACAGAGGGAAAAGCCCATTGTGCTGGTGTTTTTCTCTCCGTGCCCACTCTTCTCGGTGAAAGGAGTTCAGGATGTGGCGCTGAAATGCACTGTTGGAGCTGTCCATTAAGTGGTGCTGAAATCTATTTCAGCACAGTGAAGCTTTTGATGGCGCCTGGATCAGTATCGGGAGCTGTCCTTTTTTACCTGGTGCTGAAATGTCTTATAGTACGCTGGCCTTTTAGTGGCGCCCTAAATGTGTTAGCAGGTGCTGTTTGGAGGCGAGCTATTATCCCGGGTGTAGCAGGAAGTGTTAGTCCTTGAAGGGGTGCTGAATCAGCCACTTGTCGTCTTCTCAAAGAGCATGTTAGATTTCTTTTGATTGCTTTGCTTTTATGTCTTTTTTTGGGGGGGGGGGGGGGGGGGGGGGGGGTTGGATTTGTGCTGCTTACTAAAGTAATTTATCTTTTCCATTTATGAGATTTTTTTTTGTCTTAAAAGAAGGCTTGAAGATTATTTCAAAAAGCTTTTCACAGTCAGCTCAGTTTTTAAAGCATGTAAAACATAAAACACTGACTCAAAGCCATCCTCAACGAACCCCATTTAATGCATGAAGCACCTGCTGTTGCCATGACTATGGAGCCCATTAAAAAAAACAAGGTGATGTCCACGCGACACCTGTTGAGACTATGTCACTAGCTCAGGGAGAAAAATAGAACTGTGAAACCTAAAGAGCGGTTTATAAATGTGTGCGGAATTCGGGCTTTTCACTGTACATCCAGTGCTTTGGTTGCATATCTGCAGTCTGTCAGAAGCTTTAGCACGTATGTACCGAGAAGTATCACACACGCATCTAAAAATGTAAAGTCGGTCTCGCTCTCCAGCAGAGAGGGTACACCGTGCATAGAGAGCACCCCTAATAAGGACGGAAACTCATTCACCAGCACAGACGTCAGCGGCACGGTTGTGGAATCTGGCTCTGTTGACATTTCACGGCTGAGTGGTGAGAAGGCTGGAGAGTCACACCTGGCAAAAAAACAAAAGTGCCGTAATCCGGCACAGAGGAGAAACTGCATCCTGATGCATCCCCTCTCCGTCAGGATGATGCGTCCGAGCTGTATTTATGTAAAGACCTCACATAGAGTACTCGCAGGGAGAGGGAGCAGGAGGAGAGATGGAAAAGTAATTACTTTTTTTTTTTTTTTTTCTTCTTCCCAATATCCCGATGCTCGCCATCATCTGTCAGACAAGTAGGAGTGGGGAAAATTGAGGCGCACACAGTCCTACGACGCGCCACCTGCTAGGAAGCAGAGTGTCAGAGTGTGAATCCCAGACCTTTTGGTGTTGCTCTGTGTCAACGCCACAGCAATCACTTATCCATCCTCGACCTCGCCTCGCTCTGGGCCGATGTTGGTCTTATTTTGTGAGCAGGCGTCCTCCATCTTGTAGTATACCAGATTTGTCCCGCATAAAATGTTACACTGCCGCCCACATGGAAACGTAAAAGTATTTAATCAAAGCAAGCCATGGGGGTGCTCCAGCACTGGACAACTTTTGTTTTTGAAACATCCCATTACACTTGTTCCCCTGGCTATTCTTTGCACTGGGGCTTGCTGCATAGAAGGGTTTGATATAAGCATTAATGCAATACTGATGGATGGCTTTGGCCATGTGCAATGACAGAATATGTTCTGGGAGAGTGGAGCTGGATATAAATCGGAAAATACTTTTCTTTTTTAATATTCCATTTTCTCCACAAATGGGTGTGTTGGGACACATTTTATGGTTGTGGATGTGTGCATGCATGGGCTTAAAAACCAAATAGGGACCGTGTTTTATGCATGTGGGTGCAGATATACAATATACTTGGTTAAAATAATCATATATTTGATTTGCCGAAGTTATCTTATTTGAGCGTTTTAAGCCTTTTCTCAGAACACACTGTTCCACTCTGCCTGGCTGTGATTTCTAACTTCACCAAAAACACACCAGATTTTCATGTAATGTGCGCGATACCTCTCAGACCCAGTGGTGTTGACAGGGATTTAACGCTTTAGGTCTCCAAATATCTCAATTAAAAAGCCGTACAGCCGCAGAGCACTCGAGGATACGACTGTTTGCTCTGCGGAAACTAAAAGCTTTGGACAGACTTTGCTTTGGTTTGTGCTTCTCAAATAAAATGAAGGAAAGAAAACAGAAATTGACTTCAATCTGTGCAACATTTAGTTAGTGGCAGTCAGACCAGCAGCACTTCCCTTTTCAACTCATCCCCTCAATTTGGAGGATCAGAGGAGTATCATTCACTTTTCAGAGCTTCCACTTCATTGACTTTTTGATTCCTATCCGTTTCCTTTCTCTTCTCAGCCTATGGAGGCTATTTTAACGAGGATACGCATGTAAAGTATCGGAGACCTTTCTGAGTCAGTCAGTCCACCTCTCCGCTGCATTGAAGCAATCTCAATATAAATGCCAGACGCAAATATCACAAGGTTAATTAGAGATTTGACAATAGCAATTATTTATTGTTTTATCTGCAATCAACACCCAGAAGCTGTGATTCTGTTTCAAGTAATTATAGATCTATTATCAGTGACAAAATAATGCGGCGTTGATTAAGGTTGAAGTTGAAATTGGGCAAAAGCGCTTCCAGGAAGTTCATTATGTCTGCCGCTAGCTTAGCGTTAGCACTGAAATGATGAGGCAGGAGTGAGTGGACGGCTTAGGCAGGTTGGCACAATCAGTCAGTTAATTCCTGACTTTCCAGGAATGTGTATTTAAACAGAGCCCCCCCCCCCCCCCCCCCCCCCGGGAGCATCCATCACTGCCGCCCCTTGTCCATTTGTCAACATCAGAGACATGCGGTTTGTAGACTCGGATCGCAACACAGCCTCGATAAGGTGGTTATTGTGTTCTCGGCTGCCGCGGTCGGACCGCATAGCATCCGTCATCAGCCAAATAGGGCTGTGGCCCAGAGTGGCCGTCGTTAGTTCGCAGCTGATTGATTGGCTGTTGAGAAGACCTTTCGGTGTCATACATCACCAGTCTTGACGGTAAACACAGGCTGAGTTGTTGGAGAAGACTGCTAATGTAGTTTTGAGCCACAAGTGGATGGTGCCGTGAACGGTAGGTGGGCTGTTCCTTTTCCTTTTCATACATCAAGAACGACAACAGTCATTAAGGTTTGGTGGCTTTATTTCACAAACATTTAAAAATGCTTCAATTAAACAACCTGATTTTCTTCAGATTCAGACAAGCCAATTTATTCAAAAATAGTTCCATACTTGAACCATAATATGTATCCGTACAGATCTATTGTCAATACAATAGTCTTTGTAATACAAACCCCCCATCAAGGAGTTTTTAGCCACTCTTGCGTTGTGGCTCAATGACTGTTCACTGTTCACAAACCTTTTTACGGACATGTATAGTTCCCACAAGATGGGCCCTTATGACTTTCTCCTCTGGTGCCACCATGAGGTTGACATTTTTTGTGTTTTTAGTGAAATGTCTCAAACAACTTTTGGCTTTTGCGTAGTATCTTGATCCAGAGGGTTTGCGTGTGGTCCGTTGCTCTACTTTTAATAATGATGCGAAAGAGTTTATCCAAAAAGTTTTTCAGTTCCTATTAGCAAATCTTAGCATGGTAACATGCTAACATATGATGGTAAATATAGTTAACATATACCTGCTAACCGTCAGCTTTTTAACATTGTGAGGATGTTGGCATGCTTCGGTTAGCATTTAGCTCAAAGCACCACAGAGCTACTGGCATGCACCTATTTTCTTGGTTTTGTCGAATAAGCAGGTGTGGCAAACAATTACGCTCTCAAGTAGTACTCGAGTAGAAACACTAGTTCTGCTTTACGCCTTTTACATCGGGGACGGTGAAAATGGATCATTCAAACGCAGACAAGTCACCAGCAGAACTGAAACTCGTGAGTGACAGTGAGTTAGCAAACAGAAATAACACAGTGATATGTCGTTCAAAGCTGGATTTGATCCTTTGAGGCTGCTTTTTTTTTGAAGGACGAGCCCTTTTCCCGCCCGTTGCTCTCTGCCGATCACATCAAGCAACACCGCAGACGTTCATTTGGGATTCCAGGGTAATTGACTTCACCGAGCTGCCACCTTACTTTAATTAGCAGTGCAGCACGTTGGGTCGCACACCTGCAATATAAAGAGTCAAACTGGAGACCAAGGTATTAATTAACATTAAGTACTTCTCAGAGAAAACCAAAGTAAGTCATTTGCTCGCAGTGTTTAATAGGGATTGTACAACACTTTTTGTAGATGTAATTAACTGAACAAGCCGATGAAAATACGTCAAGTTCTTATCGTGAAATATAGACTACACAAGAGCTTCTCCTCAGCGCTGCTGCAGTAAACTGAATATGCTAATTATATGTCAGTCTCAAAGATTTAGTTCAAATCTGAACCTTATTAAAAGCAGTTCTACTTTATTGCGACTTCTTCGCCGTTGCGTTCATGACTTTTGACGTCCGCTGGTGTCTTAAACATAATTTCAAAACATCCTCGCTATTGACTCAGTGTTGTTACTTCTGCTGCAGCTGTACAATTGAATCCTGTTGCATTGCATTTAACCCACTAAGTGTTCCTGTACCATTACTAAGGCGTCAGTGCAGCAGCACATTCGTGTTTTGTTTCTAATTGCTGCAAGAAAGTTACATAACACAGACATTTATCCATCCGAAATTCTGCAGGAATACAAAAAAATACTTTTTTTTACCACAACATTGTCTCTAAAGGGACCTCAATTAAAGAGACGGCTTTTATTGAATGTGATTAAACTATGAGAAGCATAACTGTGTGAGACTGTGATTGAAACAGTGTTAGAATGTCCTTCTGGTTGCACATTAATATTTGATGAGCTTATATTCCTCATGAATTTAGCATTAAAGTTTCAGTATTTCATTTCAATGTGCATTTTTAATTGATAATCCACTCACTCTATCCCCCCCCCCCCCCCCCCCCCCCCCCCCCCCCCCCACACACACACACACACCCTACAAACCATGCATGCGTGTGTGGGCGCCCGCGCTTGTGGAATATTGAATGGCTCACGCAGAGTCCCGCATCAAGCGTTTAAAGAAGAGATGCGCGGCTATTCTATTTCTCTCTCTCTCTCTCTCTCTCTCTCTCTCTCTCTCTCGCTCTCGCTCTCTCTCTCCCTCTCTCTCTCTGCTGTCTCCTCCTCTTCTCTCTCGCCTGCACTGTGAATCTTTTTGCCTTTTCTCCATCCTTCCCACCACTTGTTATTTCACACCTCGGCCGCTGCAAACGCAGCCTGTGAGCGCGTTAAACAGCTTCCTCCTCTTCTTCTTCTTCTTCTTCTTCTTCGTCTTTCTGCCGGTTCTCTGCTGCACCGGTGTATCTTTATCTGAATTTGCAGTTTGTTCGTTTTTTTCACCTCCTCCTGCCGGGGAAATAACAGTTTTCTCCCAGCTGTAGGGAATCATGACCACGGCGAAGGAAGGCAGCGCACCGTCGAAAACGGCTCACCAGCAAGAACAGGTACCGAGAGCCCTCTCATATTAACATCAACGTGAACCCGTGTCGCCCTGCTGTTGGTCGGTCAACTCTGAATAGTATATTTACATGCAGCGCTGCGGTGACTCTTTTCTTTAGTAGAATGATGCACTGGAAACAATCATGTGTAACCTCTGCTCGTTAGACACGTTTGCACTCGGAGTCAATTGGAAGTGATAGCCGGCGCCGTGCTGTTGGTCCCTTCGTGACTGGAGAATTTATTTTATTTTTTTACAGTCTCGTGCTCGCTTGTGATCGTCATCGTTATTATGCTGTGATCATTATTCTGTGACTTTACGCACGAGAGACAACGAGCAGTTTGTGTGTGTGTGTGTGTGCGCCATTCACCTTGCGGTATAGGGCACGCAAATCAGCTCAATTACCCCAACTTGAATCAGATTGTGCATTATGTATATATACATATTTAAAAAAGGCCAGTTAAAGTCGCATTTAAATCACCGTGTATATGTTGTTTCTACCTATCTAATCAATCGCCTGCAGAGCGTCTGACCTCCTGAGAGAAGCTCAGCTGTCTCTCAGTGTGTGAAGGCTGAAAACACTGTTGCATGTCAGTGTGGTGCAGGGTGGCTCTGCAACCTCCATCACTCAGTCAGTGATGAGGGAGCATCCGTCCACCCGACTACCTCACGGCCGAAATCATGGAGTTTATTTTCGATATATTTTATGAGCCCCCAAAAATAACAACAAAAATCACAATTGTTTTTTTTTTACTGTGCTCTGTTTATGTCATGGTTGACAAATAATGCACCCCATCTTGCAGTGTGGAGCCAGTGAGTTTCAACAATAATGCACATTTGTACTTGCTGACATCCTTTTTTTTATGTTCCCATAGGCATTGTAAAGTTTATGGACTAGAAAAAAGATGAATTTAACTTTTCCAGATTTTGAAAAGGATATCCCTTTATGATATATAATATATCAACTAAAAGCAGACCAAGCACTCTCTTTTTACAGCATCATGGCGAGGACAGTGCTCTGCTCAAATGTTTTTCATTTTGTCATATTCTACAATTTCATAGTTGCTTTAAAACTACAAAGATAACTCTACTTTTGGTCACGATGCTGTTTTGCCGTGGTACCATCTCATTTTCAGACCTTGAACTGAACCAGACCAGACCTTGAAAGTCATTTCTATATCTGTGAGTTTGCGAGCGTGGTAACATGCCGTTATCCTGCTGTTGCACATTCAGTCTGCTGTCACGTGCAAGGAAAAGGTTTCATTTTGTCAAGTTTCCTCGTTTGGAGTCAGTCCGTCAACACAAACTGTAACTTTAGATGACATTGGTCATGCCTCCACCTGTCTAAAGATGACAGAAAAGGTGAGGGGGACACTCGGCTTTATCCTGCTAAGCAGACAATCTCTGCCTGCTGTGATTTAGCTGCAGACTGTCAAAGGTCTGCCAGTCCCACCCTGCATATTTTGTACACCGGCTGTGTACACAAAAACATCAGCATAAGTACCTGATTTCACCTGTTTTTTGTCTCCACGCCAGCCGTGGCCAGAGATCATCATCGTGTTTTCAAGTTGTCCATCCATTCTTGAGAAAACGTTAGCTCAGGACCACCTTGAAGGACGTAGAGACTTGTCTTAGATTAGAGACCCTGCAGCAACTCCAGTAAATAGCAAATGGGGGCTGTCAGGGGATTTTCTTCAGGCGTGAAGCTCCAGCAATGTGAAAAATTGCTTCAAGCTTATCAGATTGTAAAATCGCCAATGTAACATAGACATACATGCATACATGCAGGCGGGAAGGCACATGCATTACAGCTGCCATGCGCAGATACACACAAACATGCACAGCTGCTGTGATTACGTGAGGTCCTGTTGTGGCCTCCTGATTGATGGTCTGCTGGCCGGGCTTGTGGTCCAGGGGACAGAGGACAGAGATAGAGGGCAGCTCACCAGAGATAGCAACCGCTCCACAGTAATCATCTCGCCACAGCACACGGAGAGAGACACACCACTAGCACTCATTACTGCAACAGGGTGGAGGTAGTCAAGGTGTGAAAGGTCGAGTCAGGGAAGGGTGGAGTAATGCACTGTCAGAGGCGAGACAATTTGGACTAAATTACATCTCATGTAGCTCTTTTTTGTGGTGAAAACACTCCCTTCTTTGGGTGCTGGAACACAGAGTACTGTGATTGGGAAAGTGTAAAGTTGGCACAAAGTATTTGCTGAAATTATATTCTGGTGCTCGAAATGGACAAAAAAAAAATGACAAAGAAAACAGCAGTGAGTAAATCTTGTGTCCAGGGGAAAACAGCATGCTCCAAACTCAGCTGGCTCTGTAAACCGATATGGGCTGTGAGCGATTGTAATTGGGGGATTTTTTCCCAGTTCCGATTTCTCAGTTACTTCCCACAGTCAGTCGGAGCTTTAAAGCTGGATCACAGCACCCAACATTTAATGGGGAAGCAGTTACAGCTTTTTCACATTCTGTGTGACTCACGAACTAAGGGAAGCAGTGGCGGGTAATGCATGCTAAAGGGGGAGACTTAGACACTGTGAGAGACGAGCTGAAAAGCAAGGTCTGCCCTGTTAGCGTTGATTTGGTAGCATCTCATAGTAGCAGAGCAGTAAGTCACTTTGGGGGGAAGATTCAAAGCCGAAACCTCAGATCGGGACAGCAGCTTGAGAAACAGCTGAGCCGAGCAGCCTGCGGGTGTTCCTGAAGAGAATAGGCACCCAAGGGCCAAAGAAGGGAATGAGTCACAGACAGGCCATAGCATGGGTAGGGTGGCAAGTCTTACTCACTTTGTATCTTTGTGTTGCTTTCTAATCATATTATTTTGCAACATATTTTTGATACAATATGCTAACTGGTCTCAGCTCCATCACCAACAATTTAAACCAATTTGTGTCAGTATTTGACATCTGACATAATTCAAATAGCTTGAAAGTCTGTGTAGGTCGGGTGGGAAGGGTGGCTCAAACAAACACACTGGGACTTAATTTACCTTATCATAGTAATTTTACGTAAAAAATATACTTATTTTAACACAAACAACGATCTTATCCTAAACCAAACACAGTGGTATTCGTGCCTAAACCTAGGAACATAGTTGTGTTGCAAAAGGAAACTTAAAAAGTGTGAGAATGTGCTGGAATATACCGATTAGGCTCTTTGCCGTCAGGTGATTAGAGGTATCTTGCGTCATTATATGTAGCAGGAAAAGCACGGGGCTCTTTACATCCCCAGCACGCCAACATTGGAGTTAAAAGTGAGAAGGACTACAGCATAGCTACTCTAAGTTCAGGAGGAGAAGGGTTTCAAATCCCTTCCAACTCACAAAAGTGCAGGACTTCCTAGGAGCGTATTTGTTCATCTGGTATACATTCTTAAGTTTGCTCTAAGATACTTTAAGACATAACCTTGGTTTACTAAGTAACTACTTGTCAAATATTGATAAAATGTTTATTTGAAATGCTGCCTGTCAGCAATGAGCTGATAAATTCCAGCATAAAATGTGAAGATGCTCACTTGAATGTAGTATTATCGACAGGAGGGAGAAGCCGGACGGGAACATCGTCTTTTAAGATGTTGAAAGGCTTAAATATTGTGGAATTGATGAGATATGACTTGAACATATTTGCTGTTTGCGTTGAGAAAACTAGTGTGGTTTTTAATCAGCCGTGTTTGGTTTCACTCACCTCGCTGTGGAAGAGCTGCTGCCTCAGTGGCCCGCTGATGAATAGCTCAAGTGATAAGTGCTTAAGCAGATGTTAATTAAAGTAGCGACTTGCACATAAGACACAGCGGGAGGACGAAGAATCATCTGCGAGGAACCTGCTATGGCGTTAGTGTTTCTGCATGAACTTACCTGCAGCCTGTGCGGTGCAGCAGTGATGGCGTTTCAGTGTCTCGGAGCTTCGTTTCTTTGTATTCTACTGTTTATCAGCTTGTCTAATGTCATCAATGTCGATGCACGAGCCAATTTACTTGTAATGTGATAAGTGGTCTGTTGTTCAACTTTGATAGTGAATTTGTAGATAGCGCTCTGACAGGACAGTGGAAGCTAAGGTAGCTTATTAGCCGTGTTGAACCTTCCACTTTTATTTGACTTCCTCCATAAAAGCGGAATGGTTTTGCAGTCATGAGACAAAGAGTCGATGATCTTTTAAAAATAAATAATTTCATCCAATATATAAGTCGGCTGAAGTGACTGACTGGCACTCGGGTGTTCCCTGCTGGTTAGCTTGTTAGCGGTTAGCTGACCAGGAACAGTAGTTTGTCATGCTGCCCTGCGAGTTGTCACCAAGCTTCACGTAGAGTCTGAACCAGCAGCTTCTCCCTCAGTGAAAAATAAAGAGTGTAAGCAAAATGCTGAAAATGTTAAGTGCAAAAATAGAAAGTTAACCCACCTCCCAAGAGGCAGCTTTTCATATGGATGAGGTTATATAGAGCTCATCCCTGTGTCTCCTCTGCATAATTAGAATGTGTGGTTCTCTTGGTTCGAGCTACTTTGCTTTCTACTCATATTTACATACCAGAATATTACTTCCCTTTTGGGAATGGACAGTTTTGATCTGACGCCTTATCTATCAGACATATTGTTGATGCTTTCCTTACTTGCGCACTCAGGTGAATCAAACACGGTGTCAGGTCATCAGCTATTATCACGTACACTATTTTTTGTTCTCCCTGTCATCGTGCCGTTGCAGCACAGCACTTCTTAACGACAGAGATAAGCAGTGAGGCCAAAATAGGTTTGGAAAAGCAAAGAGTGACAAGATGATTCACTTCTGGAATGCAAATAGATAATGGGTCAATTCCTCCTGTTTGCCGACTGCCCTTGGCTGATAAGAGGGAACGGGAGATGGATTTAGTGCAGAATTGAATGCCCCGAATGTTTTTGCCATCGTTCATCTTAAGGGCAATTATGAACAATCAAGCCCGTGATGTTAGGGGCCTGAAGTGGTGATTAGAGGCGAGATAGCCAGGCAGCCACCACAGCGATTCATCATTATTGTTGTCATGATTTAAATGTTCTTTGCCGAAATGACTTATAACATGAGGGGGGGCAGGGGTCTTTAATACAGCAATAAATATTCAGTGTTTGGAGCAACGGTCAAACTAAATGTCATGAGAATCCTCCATCTCGCTAATGGTCTGTGTAGACATCAGGTGTGTGTGTGTGTCTGAGTGAACACACCTCAGGAGGGGTTTCCAAACAGTGTGTAAGAAGGCTTCATTTAGGAAAAGGTCAGCATTTTTCCAGTCAGGTGTCTTCCTTTGTTGTATTGTAATTGTGTCCCACAGCTATGAGAATCAGCACAGGATATGCATATAGATCCCATTAAGCTCTGCTCAGCTTTCTCTAGATCAACCTGAGTGGTCATATTTCCATAAATGAATGTCTCGCCAAGAATCTCAAACCAAAGCTTTGTTTCCTCTCGCCATTGTATTCAGGGGAATAGCACAGAAGGAGGTAAATAAGCCAAATGCATTGGAAATACTTAATTTCAGAATATATATATATATATATTTATATGTACATATTTTGATACATAAACGTTAGACATAAACTTCAGTAGGATTTAGGACCAGTCTCTACTGTATTTTGTTATTTTCATACACATATAATAACACTTCATAAAATACAGTTAATGGAAAAAAATAAGGAATGCGACAGGAGCTTATACAACGGATCTCCCCCTTCAGTGGTTGCAAACACATTTTGTATACTGAGCGAAAATAGTGAGGAATTGCGATTAATCATGCTTCAGACTGTCAGGGGAGTGTCAGCCTGTATCTGTGTCTACGCGCCATCTAAAGCGTGCTCGGATCAGTGTGTAAGTTAAAATGTCTTCGTGTTCTTGTCTTCGTTTGCGTGTGTTTATCTGCGCCTCGCCTCGGTCCGTTCGAGCTGTGTTTTCTGGCCCCGTCGACCTGCTGTAATTAGGAGCCCAGAGCTGTGGAGCAGGAAGGCGATCAGGAGCCGCCGTGTTCCGCCGAGCCTCTAATTGAAACGTTGAGCGTTGCCGGGTTCGACGTCGGCCCCACTCCGGGTCCCCGCTGTCGCCTCCGCGCCACCTCCGCGTCGGTGACAAACATTCAGAAGAGCGAGCGAGTCACGAACGATAAGCAGGTAATTGCCTGTAGGCTCAGATGAGAATTAGGAGAAGCTGGGGCTCCAGCTACATTGGACATGATGCTCGGGGTTGTTTGTACCCGTGTCGGGGGGAGGGGGGGTGTGACAGCTCAAAGTGATACACATAGCTGAGGCGAGCTGGGAATGTCATTAACTTTGTCTTATTTAAGCTCTGGTTTCAGACTTTGCCTTTAACGTCTGGTATAGGTTGTTAAAATACTCATTTTGCAGTGTTGTGTCTTTTCCTTAAAAATAAAAATGGACAACAAGTTCCTCCTCATTTCCTTTGGTGGTGTGAATAGCTCGATGAGGCGGCACATAGAGCCACTCAGTAGCCTGCAGGAGGCTGAAGGCTGTGTCCAAATCTCGGCATCTGGCATCTCCGCCTGGCACAGGCCTAAAGGAACGAGCTTGCTTTGCAGAGCCTGGCCCAGTCTTACAACCAGTGTTCCCGCTGACATTTATCGCCTCCAACCTTTAGTGTTATTGTTATGGCTGCAATAATTCTCACCGGCGCGGAATACTGACGGCGCTCCAAATTGACCAACTGGAGGATTTTAATGTGACAGATCATCACATTAAGGTGACGGGAGCGTGAAAAGTAGGAGGCCCGCTGCAACACCGCCTTTCTCTACTTGAGAAGCCTGCGTCGCTGTCATCCGTCTGACAGTCACCCCGTCAGCTCAGTCCTGGTCTGCCTATCTGCCGGCATGAATCCCGCTCCAGCTTCCTCCGGCTATGAAAAAAAAAATCAGTCTGGGTAAAAAGGGAATTGGTCAGAGCAGCGACATTGTCAACCCCCTGCTGATTTTCCACGCTCAAAATATTGGCAGCCATTACATGCCTCCTCAGTGGTGTTTAGTGGCCACGCCTGAAGTAGTGACTTTCATCATGACATTTGCTGGGCACACTCCAAACGCCCCACGGCAGCCTAGTTTCTATGGAGATGCTGTGGCTCAGTATGCAGCTTTTGTACAAAGGCAACACACTCACACAGATTAAAACAGACAAAATGAGTGAGGGGAAAGTCATATTAATTCATTAATTTTGTCTCCATCTTGTTTACGCTTTCCCTTTTGTTGACGTGGGACTGAAATTGAATCAAATGCTCAGCTAATGTGAGAGCACGCGGGCCTAATTTCAGAGTGCTCCAGCAAATGAGCGTCCGACTTTGTTCGAACATCAAACACCGCGGGGGAGCTTGATTGGGGCTTTTGATTTGGTTATTGTTATGCTGAAATGTGGTACATCGGCGCTTTGCTGGAATTGGCATGCCGCGCAGGATGCTAATTACTTCAGAAAGTCGGCCCCACGCACATCTTTAAAGTGTTTTCATTATCTTTTCATTCTCTAGAAATGCCGGCGTTCTCAACCTTAAGGAATGTGCATGTTGAAAAAATTGAATACAAAATAGAGACTCATCCATAAGGTTTGCTTTTTTGATAGTGACAAATATTCCACAAGCAAATGGCCCACTTAACTAATCAGCCTTGTAAAATGTATCATTCATTTGCATATTACAAACAAGCAGAGATATTAAGAGATTCTACGTGGCGGTTACACGGCATGATTGAATCTTCCTCCTCTACCCTTTAGAAGTAGGATATTAGAAGTCCGCACAGTCCCTGGGTTTGCACTCGGAGGTTTATTATCTCATTCCAGTGATCCTCAGGGTGCTGTCAATTGCCACTGAATTATAAGCTCTACCTGCTTATATCAGTGAAATACAGGTTCTCTTCCACTCGGTAATTTGCTATCTTTTCAGAGAAGAGGAAGAACAGAAAAACATACCCCTGGGTGTAACCTTAAAAGGCTATTTTTAGGGACTTTTATTAACACATATTTGTGTTGAGCTGCACTTATCCCTTAGTTGCTGAGCTATCTAAATTAACAGTGATTGTACCTGAGTGATTCCACTATTAGTAGAGAGCATTTGTTTCTTCAAGTTATTGGCATCTTAGACCTCAGGGCGCTCATTCAAATACCTTTTATATTTCATATCCATGTTAAAGATTGTATTCTTTTGTGTATAATGTTGAAATTTGGACTCTGCTATAACTTGAAAAGATAGGGATGTTCTGATAACTTGTTTTCCTTCCCGATAAGACTCCAGTACTTAAACTTGTGTATCTGCTGGTACTGACTTCCGATCAGATATCGGTTTATGCAACGTACTTTGTATGGATGTGATATGATTAAACCCTTAGTAAAACTTGAACAAATACAGGGAATGAATGCCATAAGAGTATTTTTTATTCTATTTTGACAGATTTTCCTGTGTAAGCTCTGGCTAACATTACACTGTCTGCTAGCACGCGCCCAATCGGTTCTGGGTTTGTGCAACTCTCAACAGAGACGTTCTGATGCACAGGTGCAGTACTGATTAGGCGGCATGTACTGTTCTGGATGTGAGTGACATGTGTTGTAATTGTTGTTCCTGTTTAGTGTAAATGGGCTGATAGTTGATAAGATAATGTGATATCAGATTGGTGCATACGCTGTTCTTCCTCTGCCACAGACTGGCGTGCATGTGAACAGTTTGTATGATGAGTACAGTGTTGTTGCACAAGTACAGCAGGAGGTAAAAACACAGGAAGATCGTTTTTAATCAGATGAGGGTGAAGATGCTGAGGCGCCCTACCCGCTGGAAGCTCACAGATTTAAAGAGTCATTCGAGCTCTCCATGTCGGTATCTAATGCCTTCTGTGAAAGGGTCTTCAGTTTCAAACATAAGCTTCAGAACCAATAAACGGAACCGAATGTCAGGATCTTGTCAAAGCCAAACTAGCAAGTAACCTTTGGAGACTTTCTGAAGAAAAAAATCTGAACCATTGTGCTGCAAAATGCGAGGAAAACAAATTAAAGTAGGACACAAATGTGGGACGCCCATGAGGCAAGAACAAATAAAGAATGGTCTCTTACTGTAGGCCTTATATCATCGCTGTTCTTCTGCCTTGTGGTGCTGAATGGACAGCTCCCGTTACGTTTTGCTCTCATATGTGCTTTTCTGTCTTTGTGGCCGTTTGTCTCCGTCCCTCTGTGGCCTCCACGTCTCTCTCGTTCATTGTACGTGTGAACACGGCGCCTGTTTCTGTCGCTTGATCACTCTGGCGGACTGGCGCACTCCTTGTCCGTAGAGGTTCAACACAGATCACATAGCTTCACTCAAATCCACCACTTGTTGCTGTAAAACACTGCTATTCAAGATACTGTTCATAGTTAGTCAACTCCATTTCAAGTTTATTTCAATTTAAGCTTTTATTTAGGTCATTTAGGGTAAACGCTTGCTGTAAAGGTTAATTTTCAGATTCATTTGTTGAATCCCCATGGGAATATCTGTCCAATGTATGTAAGGTATTGTGACGAGCCTGCGTCTTTACACAGAAGTAGTTTGTGGGGTTTTCTGTTGTGGAGGTAAGATCATGTGTATTCTTATATTGTGTCAGGATTTCAATTGGATGACATGCTCTTGCCTTCAATAAGTTAAGAGCATTTCTTTTACAGCTTTACTGATTTTTTTCCTCAATAAGGAATAAAGAACATGCCGAAAATCAATTTCATTACACTTAGAAAGTGTCTGCTAGTGGTGACAGAATGCATTAGAGAGCGATAGTGCATAAAGATCATTGAATGGTAGCATGTTCAGTCTGTCCACACTGACTGGAAGCAAAAAATGATTTCCAATGCAGCTTTAAAACACACATTTTAATTCATGTTTCTGGTGGTGCTGCCTTTCAATCAATGTTTGTATGTTTTACGTGTGACAAGCTCTAGCTATGTCTCAAAAAAAGTGAGTTTTTGAAAAGGCTTCTGTAGCTGTGCTCTCAACAACAAAGCAAGCAAGAGTAATGGCACAACAACCAACAGTCAAGTGTGAGTAATAACTGTTTCTGCCCAGACGTAATGAATACATGCCAGACGGGACACGGGACAATGATGCTTCAGCAATGGATACTCAGGGAGAGTTGGACTCTTCCCGTTCATCCGCCTTTTACCTCTTGACCCGCTGGGAAGTTTGGGCAACATGACAAGATTATTGTTCAACACAATAAGGGCCCCCACGTGTCAGCAATACTAGATCATTTTGCGCTATATTCAGCTTCTTTTTCAGTTTGTCTCTGGCTTTCTCTGTGCTTCAGCACATTCTCGTAGCGTATAAAAAAACGACATGCTAGCAAACATCTGATTGTATGTTGAAAGGGTTATGAAATGTAATCTTCATGAAATGTACTGTTTTTGAACTCGGATCTTTGCGGATGAAATGTGATCTTGTAGGTTTGTAATCAATAAGAAACAGATGTTGTGCTTTAAGACGAAATGCATTCATAACACTGCAGATAATGAATTGAGTCGGGTGTCGGTGTGTGACAGGATATGGGTGTGTGAGGATGAAACCACTGAGCCTGGGAGCATTCGCACCCTTTTGTTAGATCGCCTTCAGTGTGGATGTTTAAGGTTTCCTGCTTATATGGAGCTCATTTTGAGGCGCCCTTTCACTAGGAGGGATGCCAGGTGTGCAAGCATACAATATCTTTTGAAGAATTGATAGACAAATATTGTGTTTGTGCATTTTTGTCGCCCTCGAATAACGCTTCAAACTATTCGGCACAGCCCTAATAATTACCCATGTAGCCCCAACTCCATCAGGAAAGACCTCCATTCTAAAATAATGCAAATGCACCCATGAAGGTGATTCTTTGGTTTTGAACCAAACAAACAAGAAGAGCCAGAGAACTTTAATTTAATGTGAACTTGAGTTCCAAGCTGTGCAATAATCAAGTCGAGACTAAACACCACAAATCTCCGTTATTACCTTAAAACTCGCCGTCCAAAAGAATACGCCAGCAGCCGCACCAAAACTTCCATCAACCCTCAATCATCAGGGCATTAAAACACATGGCACGGACAATAGTGGTACGACTGTACGAGGACAGTAACTAGTAGATGTATCTGATTTATTGATATCAGCATGCCCTCGTGTACAATAACGCTGCCTGCCTTTTCATTGTGGCCACTTCAAACCTTTGTGCTGTTTAATGCCGTCCCTTCCGACGGTGCCATTGCGAAAGCGTAGCACCCACTCTCCGGCTCCCCCTTAGGTCCCAACACTGTTAGCTCTGTCAGCACTTTTGCCTTTGTTAGCACTGTTAGCACCGTTATAGCGATGAGCCTCCAGCACACTTTTGCCACGTTGAGAGGCAATCGAAATCCTCCCAGTCCCGTATCTTGCACCTTTAAGGTACAAGGATTAATAATATATGTGAATTATAAGCCTTATTGATGTTTCCTCTAAGAGCTGGATTTCCCTTCCACCTTACATTTGAAGTGTACATTTTATTCCCTTTCCACATCTAGACATGGAATGTATTGTGATTGAATTGATGTAAATATACAGTATAGGCATGGCATAAGACGTTCATGACTTTGTCAGTATGATATCATATTTTCTTTGTATTGTACTTTCTTTGCGTCTGCCAAACACATATTTCATTTAAAAGCATATAGGTTGGCTGATGTTTGTTTGACCCAATAGTATAAATAAAGAATAGTTATGTTCAGAGAAACCGTATTCTTTTGCTCTTTTTTTGCATTATTGACTTCCTGTTGACTTTCAGTTCTCTCGGATGAGATGGAGGGGCGACCGCGCTTTCAGGCAAAACCACCTGAAAACACACAACCACAGTCTGAGAAAGTTTCCTGAGTAAACCTTTCAAACTCTCTGTTGACTCTGATCACACTTGGGATGAACCCACCAGAGAACCCCTGCTGCATTTTAACGGGGCTCCATTTCTCTCAGCAGTGGTAGAAGCGAAGATCGCTTGTATTCAAAGTTGTTGAGAACGAGGCTGCTAATGCTGGTTTCATCACACTGTACCCAGTATTTGCTAGGAAGGGTTACATGGCTATTTGACAGCAACAAATCAGTTAATTCTCACATGCTTGCTATGTGTATAAACTTCTCTGAAATAAAGCAATGCAATGACATCAATATATTCTATAACCTCATAAAGCTCACCCACCGATGGACCCAGCCATTCCTGCGTTCTCATTTGATGATAAGCCCCTGCAGTGCAGGAAGTCAGACTCTCTCTGTCCACCGCACATATCAAAAGAGGGTCACTGCTTTACTGCCTGCAGATTCTTATTGGACAATAATAGTGTCTGAGATACCCAGCAGGTGCCTGAATAAACCCTCTAATAGAGCAATTATTCTCAAACAAAAGGTCACCTCAGGCGTGACGACAGGCCCGGAAATCAATAAAGCTCCCAATTACGGGGCCTATATTTGGTCTCCGGTCGCCAGCCGTCCAGGAGAAGATCAGATTTCAAGGCAGCCTCATTCCTTCCGTGCGTCTTTGAGATTAAATTACCAAATTTGTATTTCAGGAGTCTTTGCTTCACCCCCTTTAAAAATGCATAAATGACTCGGGGAGGGCCCTTCTGATGCTGCCCTCCTTGATAACAGACGCCCAGAGAGTCACTTCAGTGGGGGTACTTAAGCCTCCATTTAGCCACGACATCTGAGATCAAGATCTCTTTTGCAAGAGGGACCTGAGAACAAATTACATATTTGCACGATCACAACTGCAAAATGAATTTACTCAAAACAACCAGTGAAAACAATCACAACTATTATTAGAAATATCAGCTTGTGAAGCTTTAACGTCTTAGAGGAATGAGTGTCTCTCTGTGTTGCAGCTCATTCAAGTACTAAGGTACATAGTACCTGAATCCTCTCAAGCTCTAGTTCATGATATGACGGACATTTAAATTAAACCTAGCCTGTGATCTGGTGTCATGGTTGTTAGCTCTGAATTAACTAAGGATGTCAAATACGAAGCAGAGCAGAATATATTCATAGCAAAAATGACGACAGTGTGCTGGATTGTACAATGTTTTCAAAGGAGAAACATTTTAGTATAGTATTTTTGTTTTGAGCATGCTGTCCAACATGAGTTTTTGTAGGACAATCTGCCTTCTCTCCCAATTCCTGGTATTCATAAAGTATTTGTATTACTGCACTGTCTGAGTTGTGAGGAGTGCCGCTCAAACTTAAATCTGTTTTGAGTCATGCAACGCCTCGTTGTTGTCAGAAAGGATCCTCCACCTCACACTTAAATCGCTGTTGAATGATGGGTTCTTTGATGACACCGCCTGCAATTGAGAACGGTTTTTATTTTTTCCGAAACTGAAAATTGCATGCTCTGAAACCTAAAACAACGTGCCGGGAATTGCATTTTGCACTCAGAAGGACATTTTCACGCTGCCATTTTGAGGAGCGTGACGACGCAACAGTCTCCCGCTTTATTACCGGAGATTTCACCGGGAGCGTTGCCTGAATGCAGACAGCGTCTGGATGGTAAAACAAGGTGTGTTGGCCACACGGACCTGAGAGGCGACGGGGAAGATGCATCTCCTGAACACATCACTGTGTGTGTGTGTGTGTGTGTGTGTGTGTGTGTGTGTGTGTGTGTGTGTGTGTGTGTGTGTGTGTGTGTGTGTGTGTGTGTGTGTGTGTGTGTGTGTGTGTGTGTGTGTGTGTGTGTGTGTGTGTGTGTGTGTGTGTGTGTGTGTGTGTGTGCGAGCGTGCGAGCGAGCGATTCTGAGCGGCTGGATGTAATGGTCTTTCCCGCCCATTGCAGTGGCAGCATTGATTTTGAGTGAATGGCTTGTGGGTTGGCTGGTAGAACAAGCTATTAGATTTTAGTGCAAGTCTTTTCATTCAGGGTCATGACCAAACTAAATTTCTACCGGACTAAATCAGAAGAAGTGCTGCACTTATAGCATCAGATGGCTACAAAACCATTACATTGACACCAGCGTACCTGCTTGGTGCGAGGTTTTCTGCATTTTTATGCTGCATAACCTACACGGACCTTATCACTTATGAAACGGTCTTTCTTTAAATGACAAAAACGCATGTCTGAGTATCAATACCCACCCTCCAATGTTCAGTGTGTACTTCGTCATTTCCTACAGTTTAGAAATCCAGCCGACAGCTACGCTACAGAGGCTTAATCCATCTTCATGAGATCGATGCTTTCTTTTGTGCGTAGAGAAATAGTTTGCCCTGTTCCTCTCAGGCAGTACGTTTGACGACTTGGTTGACAACTCTCCAATAAGTTGATGGCGAGCCTTTGTGCTCTCAGGGACAGTTGAATGGATTTAAAAGTTCACGTTCTATCATTTCACTCATGATTATCTATGTTTTTTTTCTGCCGGCGCTGTCACAGCGATGCTTAAAGGTGCCAAGTGCTTCATTTTTTTAAAAACTGCCCGCTAACCAACTTCATCACGGTCAACTCATTACAACTTTTTTTTTTTTTTTTTTTTACCTCAAATCTGATCGTCACATGTTTAAAAAGCATACTCGGCATAAAGCTTTGAGTTTTTTGTGTTTACAATTACTTTACATAAGGTCTAATTATTCAGCGCTAGAGCTGCTGTAGATGTCAAGCAAACTTGGGTAGTTTTACTTCCCCGTCTGGCTGGTGTTATGAGTGACACTAACTTACATGTGTACCCGAATGTGAAGCAATTAGGGATGCCCAAAGGTAAATGTGATTAAGCCACAACATGAAGTTGTAATTTTAAATGTATTAGGTCAAGTAAACTCACCTTTATTGAATTACAACTTCTCCGCTGTAAGTTTAAACAGTGCTATTGCAGTCTGGCATAATTGGATGACAAATTGACGAAGCAGAATCGATAGCTTCACCCTGTAGTCCTTCACTTCATCCACTATCGGCTCCAGTCTAAGAGGCATTCCGCAAGAACTAAAACCTTGTTAGCCTGATTTTCTGTGCATATTGACATCCGCGCACACATGGGCGCGTACAATCCCCGCAGGCTTCATTGTAATTGAACGGCATGCGCAAAACTCCGTCTCAGACTCTCAAACTGTAGCTTTACTCCTCTACCCTCCTTACACCTTCAATTCATCACCTACCCCGCAATTCTCCTCGCACCACTCTGCTACTCTTTATTGTAGTAAAGGAGGAGAGGAGGAGAGTCACACACCCAAACCTAATGACTCGAGACTCTTAGATGTCTGACGATATATTTTTGAGGCTACAGTATACTACTTCAGTCTGAGAGAGCAAGAAATGGATCTCCTTCTTCATCCTCCAAAAAGCCTGCGTTTGAGATAAAAGTACACATTATAGGTCATTGTCCTCCTGAATATTATACCATAATACATAAGGCACTCTTTATTGGTGCATCATCGATACAATCTTTCTGATCTTTATGATTATGTTGACAAAAGTTTGAAAAATGTCTTGTTTGTCAGCGTTCAAATTAAACTTCAGGATTGTTCCAAAATAAGAGTATATTAGAGCATATTTTGCTTTTAAAACCGTTTGGTTCATGTTAGCGAGATATCATGGTCGTGGTTAAAGTTAGAGAAAGCCTTTATGGTTAAAATACAACAATGATTGTTACTCGAAAACAGGATGTGAACCCTAGTCTATGTTGTCAAAGCTACACACTTTTTGCATGCAAATATAAACTCTTCCGTAATTGTTTTGCAGAAGAATTCCTATATGACAATGCAATCCATTCTCAATACCAATTTGTCAAGCACCGCAGCTTGGTCAATGCCCCTCGGCGTCTGTTACCGAGGCACCCTTAATCGTCTGTATGACACGCACCGGGCTTTCAACTAACTCCAGTGTAAACCCATCCGCGTCAGTATTAGGTAGACAGAGCAACTGATAATGTAGAGAGCAAGAAAGTCCATTTAGGAAGGAGGTTGGAGTGGATGGTTTGGTCAAACAAACACAGCACTTTCACCCAGGAGACCACTGGTGGTGTCCAGTGTGAAACCAAGTCATGGTTGATTTATTTGACCTTACTTTTGTTAAATAACTCACTTAACTAATGTACTAAGTTACCATAGGTGTATTTTACGTACACATACTTTAATCCAAACCGCGACCTTTTCCTGAGTCTAACCAAGTACTATTGTTAACGTGAGGCAATTAGCTTAGCATAAAGCTCAGCATAAAGCTTAACATAAAGTCTAGTTTCAGGGTGTAACAGTTAGCCTGACTATCCAAAGTTGCTATCAACAGCCGGTTAAAATCACTTAACTTTTTGCAGTGAAGTTGCCGGACAATTATTTCAAAAAAGTCTTCCAATAAAGTCTGCATCCAGTGTTAATTCTAAGCTACACCAATCGTCTCCCAGATCAGGTGCTATATCTAAATAATTAGAGCCATCTAACTGTCGGAGAGTATCTTTCAAACTAGTTCTTGAACTATTATGTCAGCTTTTAAACACATTGTTTGTCTGGTGAGAAGAGTCTCAGGGCCTCTTACACTGTGAGCGTCCCATTAATACTCGACTGACACATTATCTTCATTATAAAAAGATTGACCACCGCTTCCGTCTCCCTGTTCAGATTGGATGCACCCGCGGACGCTAATGCACACATTCTTCTTCTCTCCGACACACTCGTAGGAGACACACCATCGACCTTTCTTTCCACTGTAGCTTGACAGGAGAGCAAACTGCTCCTTGCTTGTCAGAGAAGAGAGCACTTTCTCTGGGCTATTTTCAGGGGGAGGCAGCAGCCAGCTGGAGGGAGGAGGGCAGAGATAGGGAGAGGAAGAAAGGGGAGCAGAGAATCTTTTTCATGGAATAATCAATTGTCTCTTGGTACATTTTCCACCTGATTTCTCATGATGTTCATTTAAAAAAAAGGCTGTATCACACTGAGAAGACACTTAGTTGGTGTGATTTTGTGTTGGATTGTGTGACTTGAGCTTTGCAGTACATGTTGTCTCCTGGCTAATTATGCTTCTCTTCAAATAGAATGTCTGTGAGGTGGAGGGCTACGTTGTGTGAGTCACACCGTCATCAGTCTGCATCTGGTCAACTCTACTGTCTGACAATCTGACAATCTGCGAGCCGCGGTATCGGGGCCTCGTTATCTGTGGCCCACGAAGCGTGTCCGTCAGAGCCGAATGCCTCCAACCGACAATTGCCGCGACAGTTTTGATGCACCTGAGAATTCTTCCAGGATCAGAAACTGGTTCATTGGTGGCTTTTGCTTGGGACTTATCCGTATTTCAGCGCATTCTCCTTGCCAGTAATTGTCTGCTCGGCAACTGAAGTGCCGGGCTCGATTGGAGTCTCAAGCTTTGTATACAGAAAGGCAATGTGGAGAGACTGTATTAAACTGTATTGATGGGAGTGATTGAAATCTAAAGGAAATCTAAAGGATGCTGCATAAGGAGCAGTGTTTTGAGACATGATTTGATGTGTGACGTGTTTGGAAGATACTGAGCATGTACAGTAGATGGACAGAGGATTTTGCCACAGGAGTGGTTTTATATGTCTCTCTGGACTTTTTTGCTTCTCCCTGCGTGACATGTATCGTGATTGCGATCCTCTCTAACGGCTTTGAATCAAAACAAACCACAGCCTGTGTTCTACACGAAGACGCACGCCACAAACTCTGTACAACCACCTTTCACATCTACAGGTTTCATACTTATGTGTGTGATGTTCCAGTAAGATCAAAGGAGGCTTATCAGGAAAACAGCAGCAGGAAAAATAAAATGTTTTCTAGATTAGAAGTTACACTACACAACTTTTCTTTTTTTGCCTCTTGGCGGCAGGAAGTGTATCTGTAGTCCTGCTCTTCTCCTTCTCAGCTGGTCAAGTTCATGCCCCGAAAACGTGATGAGCTGTCTACCTTCAAACAGCATGTATCCAGAGACTGATCTGGCATCTGTAAAACCTCCACAGGCAGTGAGGCACCAACACATCCTGCTTTTGTTATAGCCTTCCTCTTCTTTCCTTGTTTCTTTGGGTTGGAGCAAACAATCCGCTGCATGCAAAAACATCTTGAATGTGTGTTGAAATAGATACACAAGCAGATAATTGCATTTTAGCAAAACAAACATATTGTTGCTTTGAAAGCAGAAAGAAGATAAGACACATGTCAGCTCACTGATCCAACATTTTAAAGTTGTAATCCGTGATTATTCTACTAAATCAAACCCCACATCTTATACTATTCATGGACTGCACTTGTTCAGCACTAGAGATCAATGTATTTGTATTTTGTAATTATCATTCTAGACAGTGGATTTGCATTGTTGGTGGTGGATCTCCTGTGGATTGATAGGAGACGACGCAGCATGTAATCCAGCGTTACTGTTTGTCATTTTATGTTTTTGACATTAACTTAAACATGAACTTTTCACATGGCGCACAGCCGTATTGAGTTGCTACTAACGCAAACGGATCATTTCCTGTTGCTGCACATTAGAACCTGAGAAAACACGGGGTGGCTTTAATTGTTAAGCAGTCACAGGAAATGCAATGTATTACCATGGTCAGCGCTTACCGCAGTCATTCATCAAAAATGGGTCTGGAAAAATAATTTTTTTTTTAACAGCAGGTTAGCTTTAAGGCCTTTAAGGTTTAATGTTTTTTACAGAAATGAAACATGACGGAGCAGCCACAGTGAGCTGTTAGATGAAGAGCTGGAGGCAACAGGCTGCTCACCTCCAAACCTCTCAGCGAGGTAACCAACTTAACTGAACGCTGCTGGAGAACTACTCGTGCCATGAGAGGTTTGAATGGGTTGGTCCACCGACAATGCCAAATAAAGAGCAAGTTGTCCTTTGCCTGACATCTGGCCAGGCAGTTAGTTTTGGTTTTCCACTCAGGTTCTGAGATAGCTCTTTCAGACGTTGGTGGATTATTCACAGCAACAGGGGACACTGTTGAGCTTTTATCTTTGTTGCTGTTGAAGTTGATGAGCTGGACAGTAATCATGCACATGTCCCGTTAGTCAGCTGTAATGATCCATGAAGTATTTTATCACAGTGGTTATGTAGAAACCACAACAGGCCTGAAGTGACCTGATGGACACGCTCGCTCTATAACGCCGTGCTTTCAGCCATGTTGGAGTTTGTCATGTCTCGTCTCAACGGTGGCTTTGGAGAGTTGATATTGCTCGTGAACGCATTTATGTCTCTGTTATGCAAGAACTGCACTGACCTTGAATATGCTATTATTTGTACGCAGCTAATTGCTCGCTGGACCATTGTGCCAATAGATGTGGTCGCTAGGCAATTAGTGACGCAAGCGCAAAGCCTGTATAGTTTTAAGCGACAAACAGCAATTAGCCATTTGTGATTTTGTTGAAGGAACGACTCGGATACAAAGGAAACAAGTGAGCTCAAAGCACAGCTCGCTTATACTGCGCATACAAAAAGCACTTTGTACTATACGTGCATTCATCTTCTGTTGAGTGCAGAAGGCTGTAATATCTGCTCAGAGTCCAGCAGTAGAACATTTTCTTCAGATTGAGTTGTTTTCAGTCACACATGACGGACACGTGCTCATGTAATGTGTAGCTATACGGTGAAGTGAACGCTGAGCACAAAAGAATACAATCATCGGACAAATATAGCGCTTAAAGCTCCGTTGGATTAGTAAGTCTCCACTCTTACATGCAAAGCACTCTCTCCCAATTTCAGCTGAACGGCATGAACAATTGGTGTTGCAGCAGCAACAACAGGTGGCCAGATTGATGGTGAGCGGTGAATTACTTTTTTTTTTTTAAGGGTTGCCATGGAAACAAAGCAAAACAAAAAGGCCACACAAGCAAAGTTGATGGATGGAAACCGCCCGTGTGTACACACGGCCGTATACCCGGAGACTTCATCACAGGTGTCGATGTGTTACTCTGAATGAATTTCCTCGAGGGTACACTGGGCCGCTGTGGAGAACTTGGTGAGTGTATTTGAACGTCCACTGGGCGGTCACTGGGATGCTGTAGTGCTGTAGTCACTGGGATGCTGTAGTGCTGTAGTCACTGGGATGCTGTAGTGCTGTAGTCACTGGGATGCTGTAGTGCTGTAGTCACTGGGATGCTGTAGTGTTCATAACACATGAAATGACCCATCAATGTCCTGCTCCTCCCATCTCCAGAGAAACAGTGACTGCTCTTACGAGTGAAGTAGCTGCCCCCAAGCGGTTGATGTTATTCTCTTGCAGGATAGAGGTGAAACCAAGTGTTTTTTGAATAATATTCATTTTATTTTAGAAAAGAAAAAGACATTTTTCATTGCGAGGGCACTTCAGCCAAACATTATGCCAGCGATAAGAGGCTGGAAGTCTATTCTTTCTACATGAGTGTTCACATTTTTGTCGCAGAAAGCGATAAAAAACAGCAGGCCAGAATACATTAGCCCGGGTAAACATCGACACAAGCAGCAGCCTCTTTTTATTAGACCCCTGCGCCTGGAAGCAGTGGGTTGTGGGGTATTTCATTTCCAGGAAGCGAGCGCGTCTGCCGGCGCATATTGTTTCCGTGACGGCAATTTATTTTTGCTGGAGTGGCACGACGAAGTGTTGCGTTATGGAATGAAGGCTGATAGATAAGAACAGAAGGAAAGATACTTTTCAGTGAATCCTGAGAGATGCAGCACACACCAGCACTGCCGCCGGGCCGCAGTGAATACCAATCGCTCTGGGTGTGGGCCGAGGGACATGCAGTGGAATCCTCCTGCCCGGCTTTCTCTCTGGTTTTCTGTATCCTCCCCAACTCTCCTCCTCCACAGCGGCTCGGATGACTTTCTTGTTAGTTTGCAGCTGGAAAGTTTCCATGCAGAATGCTTCACAGGCTGTTAGACGCTGTCGAGTACGCAGCAAACACGCGTCTCGTAGAGTAACTTGAGCGGCTACAGAGTGCTACAAGAGTGGAGCACGAATGAGTCCTTAGACCAGGAAATGAGTCTGCATTTTAAAGTTGTTTTCACGTTATTTGAACTATATTTTAATGTAACAATTAAGACGATTTTAACGTTCTGTTTTATGGTATAAAATATGTCAGCAATTACCACTCTGGTCAATTTTGAAGCTTTTACGTGTCTTTAAAAAAGGCGTTTGCTAACAAGGGGCTACATGAGAATACATAACGTCATCAAACCAGCATTTACTCACGCGTCATCGGTATTTGACGAGTTGGGAGTGAGAACGTGTTGGTGGATGGTTTGGCGCACATCCACGGTGTTCTAGCTACGCGGATGGGCGGAGAAAAATGGAGAACTTTGAGAATGTGGCTTTGCCGCCAGGAGAAATCTGCACGTTGCATAAAAGAAGAACGTTTCCTCGTCACGATTCCACATCGGCTCATGTCCGTGCAACTGTCCTTGCAGAAAGTATAACCGAGGCCTAAAAGTTTGGGCTGTTTCTTTGTTAGAAGTAGAAGATGGGAAAGTGCCCAAATCAATCTTTTTTGCAATGGTCATATTAGTTTTGAAAAGCTATTATTAGACTACAATACAGACTACTTATTTTGTTGTTTAGCTATGTGGACTTGTTGTCAACATTCCTTTGTTTTTCTGTTATTCTTTGAGTGGTAGTACTTTCTATCGTGCACTTTTTTGCCCTTATTTGACCGAAGAGATAGAGGAACCACGGGCGCAGAGAGAAGGGAGGTTTCTGTGCTGCATCCTTTAGAGGCTGGTCATTTACGATCTTGTTCTCATTGGATAATTGACCGAGACACAGGCACCTTGTCTTGCATATATAGTATAAGTATGCTGTGCTTTTAACCATTCTGTTAAACACCCTGATAAAAGCCGTGTGCTGAGCCACGCTGATTGAATGAAGCACAGTCACTCTCAACAAGTCCTTTAAGTGTTGCCAAGTTATCTTTTCTCATTTGCTTCTTTGTGTCTCGAGCACCTACTCGACTGATGAGGCACACTCTTTGTACAACTGAAGTTGACAGAAGAATTAGCCACTAATTACCTACAGAGCATTAAATTGTATGTACATTCTGTGTCAATAGGAATGAATGAATACGTGACTTGTAGAAGGTTACCCAACCAAACAGAATAAAAGATGAATGAGCTGATTTGACTCTGAGGGTACAAACAATGGCCTAAACTGTCCTTTTATACACATGTAGTGTAGTTCAACACGTAAGATTCTCTTTCTAAAGTGTAGTGAGACTGAAAAGACTGAAAGTGATGCCATTGACTTCAGCTACAGAGCTTATTTCACTGACGATCCATAGAGACCCAGTTTAACTCAGAGGTCTGGGACTTGCTAGTGCCTCAGGGAGACAGCACATCACACAGGTATGGCTTCATATACTCGGCTAATCATATGCCTGAGCATTTCCTGTTGCTACATTTGAATATGAATGTGTCATTAAAGGTAGCAAGGAAGGATGTCAACACAATTCATCATTTTCTACCTGCACGGTGGTCTAAGCAGACCCCCCCCCCCCTTCCAGCTGTTATTTATATTTGAGATGAAGGGAAGTCTTTGATTCAGCTGAGCCACAGTAACGTTTGTGGATACATTTAGCTTCCCCCTGTCAGATGTGTAGACACATACTGCCACAGGAAAAGTGATGAAATGAGAAGAAACTCTGGTTTCATTCTGTATTGTTCTCGTTTCCTGAAGAACACTTATGTGTGCAGTGCTGACAAAAATAGAAAAATAAAGATTCATGCATCAGGGCCGGGCCGTAAACACTTTCCCCTTGTGTGTGTGTGTGTGTGTGTATCGCTTGTTTAGCCATGTCACAATGCATGTTCATCTACAGCTATAGGGGATGCTCAACAATAAAAAAAAAACTCATTTCCAGTTTCCATAGTGACGAGGGAAACGATGAGATGAATTGCCTCTATGGATCGGCTACTTGCATGAAAATGGGCAATTTGCCCATAGCTCCTCAGAAATCAAGTGTAAAGTCAACCCTGTCATCTAAATCATTACGTTCCCTTGCAGCCAAACTGCACCGTCAATTACCTCGAGGGAAACATATTTTCACCCGGATTACGGTCGCAGTTTGAAGCAGTTTCATACACATGGTTGTACATTTTAAACTGAATAAAACAAAATGAATCCCTTAGGTTAGGGCAACAAAATTAATGTTTTGGTAAGAAGACTTAATGGTTTGGCATAAAATATTAAATTGAAACTTGGTTAGATTTAGGCACCAAAAGGTTACTTTTAGGGTTATGTTTGGACAACATATGTATTTGATTCACACGGGACACACAGCAGTGTACAAGACATGTCGGGAAAAGTAGATACGTTATGAGTTATGGGATTGGCAATGGTAATTGGTTCCAGGTCGACTTTTCATCACATATGCAACTTCTATCAGGATGAACATTCCTTCAGGTTTATTCCCACGATGTTACGGCAGCTCCGTGCAACGCTCACTGACTCATCCTCTGGCGGAGTGTATTATGTGCTATTTTACAGAGATGTGATTTAGTGCAAACTCTGCAGAGAGAGGTCAGCTGGCGGTGGCGCTCTCCCACCATCTCTCTAATGGACTGGAAGAGATTCACTCACAAATCAAACAAACCAGGCGGAAGATGCCCAAGAACAACACACACACACACACACACACACACACTGGCCAGTTGGAAATTAGTTCTCCTGCCGTGAGTAACAAACAAGACAGCTTGTTTATGGACAGCCCTACTCCCGCTCCATGTTGTATGACAACGAAATTGTCCAATTGGGTTTGGATTCAATCACATTGCCGTCGATGTTCATCAATCTGTGAAGCGCGGAGCAGGAAGAGGCGCTTGATTTAGAAATATTTTACTCAAAGATTAAAAGTCTGACTGAGACGGACGCAGGAGAAATCCATCTGTACCGAAAACCACTTCAACAATCGTAGAGCATTTTGATTTGAGATTAATCTGCTCATATTTTTTATTTTTTGCAAAAACGAAGTTCGTTTGAGGAGGATCAAAGAAGCAAAGATTTTAAATCCCTCTATTTGAGGATTGCAATCACATCCCTGCCCTGTGAATTTCTTCTGGAGAATTTAAGTATATGAAGAAGGGAAGTCAATGTAATTAAAACTACAAGCATGGAGTATGTTTATATAATCATTAATCTCAACCAGTCAACTGTTTGTGAAGCAGTTATAGTATATCATTATATTAAAATGACATTTTTTTATTCTTTTTTTTTACAAAATGACATGCATATTTAAGTTTAAAAATGTCAGCAGTTGCTCTTGTCAACTTGTGTTGCTCAGCGTTGTATCAGACAACATCAGAGCTGTCATGCTGAGAGACATCGCTCTAATTATTTTATGATTTGCATCCGATGTCGGAGAGTCTGCACCCAACGCGCGGTTAAAGATTTGATCCACTTAGATGCCAACTGGTTTCTGCTAACAGCATGTGCCATCTCGTGTCTGTCAAAGCGTCAGTGAGCGAGCCGCCGAACCCCTGGCTGCTCGTCTCTCTGGATAAGTGCATGAATTAAAAAGCTGACTGACTCATTGCAATCTGTTGCTTTAACTGTGGCAGAACAAATACGCTGTTCTTTGCTGCAGTCTGTTGACATTCCCTCTCTGTGCCTCCATGGTGTGTTCAGGCTTTCTAGAAGTCCCCTGTACTGTCTCTTTCTACGACTCCACCAGTATTGTGCATTATGACGCATGCCTAATGACAATGTGGTACTTTATGTGACACTATTGACTTTCTGTATTGTACAATTAAACCGAAGGAAATGTGCATGAACATACAGAAAATGAAAAAAGGAAGACATGCACACGGGCCCTTATTTATACAGCAGATACTCTGCATGCTTTAGCTCTAGTAGCCTGTTCATTGGGAATCAGAATTAATGACCTGTACCATTACTAATACTGAAGCCCAGAGGCATTATCATTTCATCCTCGGTGAGAGCGCATGTAGCTTATACGCTTGCACAAAGTCTCTTAGTTTGAGCTATTAAAGCGACAATGGAAGATGGGCCGAGCCTTCATTTCCAGTTTAGCATCTCGTAAAGGTAGCTCAAATGGAGCAGTTACTCACGCTATACAGCCTTTCTCATGGCTCGTTCTTAGTCAAAATGGCTACTTTATTTTCTCTTCAAAATTGACTTTAGTTTCCGTTTTTTTAAGTTATTTTTTCTGCCATTATGTACAATTTTATTTCCGGCTTACAATCTCATACAAAAGCAATTCAAAGCTATTAAACATTTTTAAAAGGTTAAAGCAGACATGCAACACACAGAAAGTCTTGGCAGAAACGTCTTTTATTTGTTCCTCAAGGACGACGGTGCTGATGCAAACCGCAATTCAGCAGGTGCTTTGGGTAGTGAATGCTCCATTGCCATATTTAGAATTAGATGGCAGGAATTAATCCCGGTTGATTAACTGTAAGCATGCCAGATATATAATCAGAGTTTTATAGCTCAGGATCTGAGAGTCCATTCTGTAATGAACAGGTAGGCAGATGTTTGAGAGCCAATGGACCTCATTCATCAATGTTTTCTTTCATTTGTTCTTAAGAAAAGTCGACATCAGATTTGTGACGTGTTCTCGAACCACAGAATTGTTGGTCAATTGAAAGCTCGTGCCAGTTGATCCTATTCAGCGTAGATGCACTCCCTGGCAATCGCCATGAAAGGACATGAGGCTGCAGGGCCGTGTGCACACCCAGAAATGGAAAAGACATTTTTTGATAATTAAGTCAAGAATGTCCAAACACAAGTCTAAAGAATGTGGAGCACTGGACTCCAAATATGAAAAACAACTTATGATAGTATAATAGTTGTGAAGTGGAGGTGCGTCTGCAGTAGTGGATATAAAATGGCACTAAAAAGATGCATGGGATGCTCTTACATGTAGAGTTTGTGTAGTGTTCGTTGTCAAAAGACCATGATGTTTTGTAGAATAATGAAAATAATTCATAGAAAAACATTATCAAATATTTTCTTTTGTTTTTGCACAAACATGTCATCACTGAAATGTGTGCTCTAGAGTGAGTGTAGAATCCCAAACAATGGAGCTGGGCTTCGCCTCCCGGGCTGCATTCAGGCTGCCCTACCTTATATGGGTGAAGGTTGTTGGAGCTTGGATGAAGCACATTGTTCAGCCCCTCCATTGTATAATGCCTTCATATTTCTGTGTTGAAATGATTAGGATTCAATCTTTCACTTTTTACAATAGAGTTCTCATAAAAAGACACAGCCGTCTCTTTCAATCTTTCTTTTGTGTTGCTTTCCATATTACGGTGAGCAACCATGCCCTTGTTAGTGAATATGTGGGCGGCTGCATTTTGAATGAGCTGAAGCTACTGAATGGCTTTTATGTTGCGGTAACCGTCTGCATGACAAGTGTTTTCTCACAGGCATAGAAATCACCACGTTATTTAGAAATATTCCTGACATGATGGAAATCTTCTTTGGTGATGGTGCTGATCTCAAATAAAACTTGAGTAGCATTATTGTTATCGCGGGATCAGGACTTCTGAAACTAGCAACTAATACTGACAGCTAATACTTAATATGGTCCAAAACAAATTGGTGTCTGTAGGTACCCAAAACTCTTCAAGCTTCCCAAGACATTGACCTATTGGCAGAGTGTTGTGTTTCACGCTCTCGGGGACGAATGGACATTGATGATTCCCGTACATGCTCCGCAGGTTTTAACACGACAGCTGCTGAGGACAAGAAAACAGCAGGATCTTGTTTTTTAGTCGAGTCTGGACCTGGATCTATCGACATTGTCCCATACTTTTTCTTTCTCTCTCTCTCTCTCTGTCATGTTTCGGTCACGCCTCAAGCTTTCCTGTCAGTGAATCCCCCTGCAGCCTCCCAACATGTTATTTATTTACTCCTCCTGCGAGCTCTGATGTCTGTCTCCTCACTGCTCATTTCATACCTCATCTCTCCTCTGCCATAGTCACATGTCATCAAACAGTTATTACTGCAGCACATACGGTCTGGCTAATTAGTCCAGTCATTCTTATAATTACAGATCAGAGGGGCATGATCGGGAAGGTTGGGCAAGGCTTTCAGCCGGTGTCGGCACCCTTACCCAGGCTCAGTTATTATTCCCTCCAAGCCCGGGAATAGGAAAGAAGTTAAAGGATTTCTTGTTGAGGTTTCTGTCTCCTGAATCCTTTGGGGTCTAATTATTAGCATGCCTCAACCTCAGTGACGTATGGTATACTTTCCAATGTCAATATGTTCCCACAGAGATGCTGATCTATGTGGAAAAGCTGTGTGACATTGACTCCTTAGTCATCTTAGAAGAGTGCAATAGATCTGTCAGCCCGCCGGATGTTCCTGTTGCAGAAAGTGTAGAGAAAATAAGAGAGGCAATTTGCAGACTTGCATCGCCTGTACAGCCAGTGTGTTTACGTGTTTGCTTTGTTAGCAGAGCTGAGCATTTTCTGTCATCGGTCGGTCTTAATTCTTTCTTAATTCTACTAGACAACGATAAATAGACGCGCTGTGAGATTCGATGCACCGCATCAGCTGCATTGATTCTTGTACGACACACAATAGAACAAAATCGCAGATTGCTTTCACCACACAACATGCGTCCATCCAGCTGTAGTTCAGGTCCAAACATGCACGCGCACACAGATACGATTGTTACATTTAAGACGCTGTGATGGACTCGTGCCCAGCATTCGATTGCGTTAACTACAGTGCATAGAACACATAATAAACCGTCATTGCTCAGCATTGCGTGGGGATTTTATTCAGCTCTTTTATTGGGCATTATACACATCGCTTTACATCCTGTTACTGCACCCAAGTAGTTGCTCTCTGCTCTCGAAATGTTCTCCTCCAATTTCGTCACCGTTTTCCATACTGTAAATCCCATTGAGTCACATATACTGCATCGACCGCAGCAATCCGCGGTGGGCTCCGTGCCACTCTCATGAAATCTCCAGTCGGATTTTCAGTTCTGCAGGAAACAAAACAAAACATAACGATTGTTCCAGAGGGATGGCTCAGCACAGAGGGAAAAATAAATCGCATTGTAGACTGTCGGCTCATCACCCACAACACTGTTTTATCAGTTGATCTCTGAAATGATCCCCCGCTCAATAGAAACAACTGAACTAGGGAAACACCGATCACATTTTTTCAGTTCTGATAGAACACCGATAACTAGGCTTTGGGTATCGGCCGATATCAATACCGATCTGATACCAGTGTTTGATTAATAAGCTGTATACCTGTGTGGAAGTGACTGGGGTCATTCTTTTGTGCGTAAGGCTTGACTTAAACAACTTTTATTTTAAGTATTCCTGTTATTGTCACTGAGGATTTTTCTCCCGTCGTCGCAATGCATCCAACAAAGTCAATTGCTTCTTCCAACCGTCCCCTCTTTCTGATTGGTTGAACTCGTCAAAGCTTTCGGCTCGATGGATCTGGAGGTGCTCGATTACGTTGGTTGTGCTATATCTCGTGATGCTACCGCCACCCCTCCAAACATTGGCTGTGCACATGTTGCGAGTAACAGTAGAACTCGTTGGCGTATAGCAAGTGTGAAATACCAAACAGCTGACATGTTTGTTGTTTAGCTCCCTCAGCTACTTTATGCATGTGTAATCAGATGTAAACATAGCATTTAATCCAATAGATCAGTCCCATTGGCACAAAACCATGACTGAGCTTGTTTGTTGTTTGTTTATTGATCTGTTCATTTTGCAGTAATCAATCCTGAACACCTATTCCTCCATTTGTTAAAAAAAAAAATGAGTTACTGTGATAGAGATATTTGGTTCTTTAGCAAAATAGCAAAAGGTTTTTTTAGCAATACTAAAAGTCAACACAGCAATACACAACACACACAAGCCCCGGCAGAGGCCTATAACTAATGTAATGAATATGTGTAATGGGCAGTCTGGTAAATAGCCCCGATTGCTCTTATCTGCCGGCTAATGATGTCTTGGGCTCCCTTCAATTAAGGTGGGAACGAGGTCACTAAAAGGTTTGCGTCGTAGCTCAGCCATTCAGCTTCGTTAAAGCCTTCGCGTGTATTTATTAACGCTCCAGGCATATGTTCCCAAAGTACACGCTCTGCTTGGTGCTTTTTATCCTCTGTAAACTCATTAAGAACTTATTAATCCTCCACTAATAATGTGGGCTCGGGACTCTTTCTGCAGAGTCCCCCTTGGTTGTGGTTTTGGTGTTGCTAGTTATTTTTTGTCTGTGTGCGATCCAGACACAGCAGGGCTGATGTAGGAAACCTTCAGGGATGCTTTGTCTTAAAGGTTTTTCTCTGGGTGCTTTGTTTGCGAAGGTGCTCTGATCTGGAAGTTTGGAGGACACCCAGAGTCCTCCGTAGCTGCTGGACGGGACTGTCTCGGATTGTTACCGTAATACATTGTGGAAACTTTGTGCTGAACCGACCCACATGCTTCACATCACCGTGTGTCAAAGACATTTTGCCCAATATTGTTAAATTGCCGCATGAACAAGGAGCCTAAAGCCCCCCCCCCCTTTGTTTTTATGTTATATCTTGCGGTTCTACTTTGTCATGTGACATTTTCATTCTTCAGAATCAAGTGTTCACTTATGACAATATTGAAATGCAATAAGTCTTATTTGCTTCTGGGAGAAAGAATCCCCTCAAGGTTACTTACAGCTCTCAGTCGTGTTTCCTAACTCTTCTCTCTGCTGTTGCCGAGCTTTTGTCAAGCGTGCGATTCACCAGCGTGTCCTGGGCTCCATTTTTATCTGTCACATTCGTTTGGGGTTGATGGCCGCTGATGCTGGGCTCATTAAGAACCCCCCCCCCCCCCTCCTCCTGGTGCTGCTGCTGGTGCTAGCATGTCTCCTTGAGAACCGAGATACTGCGACTGACTCACGTTCGTCCTTGACTGACACCCACATCGCTCCTTTTTCAACAGTCTGCCATTTATACCTCTGATTCTATTTTTCTTCTTTGGTCTCATTTCTCTCTTTTGCTCCTTTCCCACGTCACGCACATTGATCTTTTCAATTGTTCTTTCATTCTGTCCTCGTCTTTTGTAAGTCGTGCTCTGATTCGCTCCCACAGTAGTCTTTTTCTTCTTCTTTTTTTGTACTGTTTCTGACCGTGTCTTCTCCCCTCCTCTCTGTGTCTCTCTGCAGGAGCTGGTGGGCAGTAACCCTCCGCAGAGGAACTGGAAGGGAATAGCGATCGCCCTCCTTGTCATTCTGGTCATCTGCTCGCTGATCGTCACCTCCGTCATCCTGTTGACACCAGGTACACGCCGCAGGCCGAGGGAGGGGGGGGGGGATCACTACACTACACTACACACCACACATCTCTCTGTTCACACGCCTATTATTATGCACAGACATGCCCATGAGGTTTCACAATCAATCTCGCCAGCAGCAATGCAAACAGTAACGCGTGTATGTCAGTGTATCTGCCCTTGTGTTCGGTCCGTAGCTCTCACGCAATGTTTGCAGTGTCACCAGCTGTAATGTCCCAGTTATCCGGGCACGCTTTTCCGCTGTAACTGACACATTTAGTGAAGGTCACTGAACCTCATTGAAGTCGGCTTGCGCAACATTGCTTTCTTCATAAACGCCATCCCCATCTGGCTCCCTTACTTAGTCCTTCTTTTCACCGCACACACTTTTCTTTTTTCTCCCTGGACTACAATGTCCTTAGTTATTTTAAGGCGTCTTAGTTTCATGTCAGAGTGACCTTCAGGTTTTTTGTTGGCACATTTACATGAAAGTTTAATCGATAGGCCATCTGTTTATTTTCAGTCTCATAAAGCTCCTGGATATGGTTTTATGTGCTGCCAGAGCCAAATCCGTCAATACAACTGCCAGTGTGTGTGCTCTATAATTCAGTTACAAAGACAGTCATCACTGTTCCCTTGTTTATGAATTTGTGACATGTTGCAGTTCCTGTTTCCCGAGGAGGTCGGGGCCGTAGTGGCAAAGCAGGGGTTTGCTAATATAAACCAAATCCAATGCTGTGTCTTTCTACATAATCCTTAGAGATCGAGACAGGTGTCGGAGTCAAAACATACCGCCGCAGTAGACCTCAGCGCAGCGGCTGGTGTCAAAGCAGCGAGGCCTGAAATGCCACGTCACCTCCTCCTGGCTGTGACCTGTTCCTGTCCCGGGGGGGGTGTTTGTTATGGACTCGGATGAACCGGAGCTGTTCAGTGTGCCACTGCCAAACCAGGCGGGCAGGTGGTGTCTCCAGCCTGTAGCTCACAACCTAATCCGTCCCCTCCCTGCGTCGACTCTGCGTGCCCAAGCAGAACCACTGTTCCGCTCCAAGTCTCGACACAAGCTGGGTTCCTGCAGCAACTGTGGGGCCTCCATTAGACCGCCCATTAAAATGAGCTGTTTGTACGGGGTATTTGGTATTTTAAAGTCTTCGGGGATATTAAAATATGCCCTGGCCTCATCAGATGCAGTTTTGGAAGTCAGTGTGGATTAATTGGGTGTCCTGGCCAGCTGAGATCAGCTTCGGAATACTGCAGCTCCATGTGTCGTTCCTCAAGGACAGTGGTTTGTTTGAGCAAATACAGTGTATTTGACTCCTTCATGAGGTTATTGTATTCGGGATGGAACGGTTAATTGAATCCCTGGATGCAACAGAGTCAAATATATATTTTCGTGTACTCACAAAATAATATATTTGTGTGAAGGAAAAGCCCACCCTTAAATGTGCTGTTATGTATATCTAATGTTGTGGAATATTTCTTATGATTAGTCGGGAGAAGAAAGTGAAGGTTTTCTATCAATATAAAGTAAACAGAGTTTTGATGAACGATCGAGGTTTGTAAAGTCAATTTATTTGCTTGCAAGCAAAGAGAACAGTCTCACAGACACATTGCAGTGATCTGTAAGAGTGCTCTACCTAACAGTCACAATGCATGGACATTTATGCTCAGACAGCTTCCTGTTATCTGCTTAGCTAACAAGAATACACAAAGAACACAATAAAAGGCAGGTCATCCTTCGAGCCTTAGTATACTTCATTTAAGACAGTCAGGAAGATGCTTTATCTCCTGTTTGCAAATCCCTTTGTTCACAGTTTGCCTTACAATAGACAGTTTAAACACACAGCAGATGCTTCCTTTGAAGCCACTGTGACATTGTTAAAATGACCATTGCAGAGACAGAATAGACATTCTTTACCCTCACACATCATATATTATCATGCAAAGGTTTACGCCTTTACAACTTCAGATAAATGCATCAAAAAGGAAGTCAAAAGTATTTCAAACAGAGGATCTCTGTTAGTCAAGGCCTCTCTGTGCCTCTGTCTTACGAAGAAGAAAGAAACAGTGCACAATGATAACAGATAACAAGACACCTGGATACTAAACTAATTAAAGTCATCTACTGAAACTACAATTTGGTGTCTGCACTTTTAGGACTTACATTCTTTAAACCTTCACATGAGACTATGACATATTTTCCCATTACACTAATCGTGGACGTTCGAGTCTTTTGTGCGTTTTCTTGTCGTTTCCTGTCAGGCTAGTTTCTCTCTCCTCTGGTCACTTTCTCTCCTCTCCGTTGATGTTTCACTTGAGGCCAGAGCTTTGCGCACTCTGCAGTCCGCCAACGTGTTGCTGTCGCTACCTATATTAGCTGCTCTGTTTCAACAATGTTGGGCTGAAAAAAACGTGCATGCAGGCTGAAATTCAAAACGGCGTGTTGCTCTTTCGAGAGATGCAGTGACTTAAACCAAGTGGAAGAGTAGAAGAGTGGAAAAAAAAGTCCACTAGCCGCCAGGCTAATTCATGCAGTGTGAAATGCCACGGGCATTCAGGAAGTGACCTGTCTGAGAGCTGCCATGTGGAAACCTTGTTTTTTTTCGATTGCAGTAAACTTACTGTAATGTTTATGTAAATAAAAAGCTACTTCAGCTACATTTGACTGCTTGTATAATTGATGAAAAAGTAGCCATGTGCAGTAATATAGAAAATTGTTGTTGAAAGGTGAATTGTTATCTCACTTCTAGTTGTAGTTAATTATTGGAACTTAAGATTTACCTCGCCCAGGACACCCACCGGTGTGAACTGTCGGCCTGGGGCGTTTTCAGGTTTGGTCTTTGGTGCTGTAGTGTGCTCCCGACTTTGTGGCAACAGTTTTTGTATCTTAAGTATAGGCCCCCGAGCACAGAGTCAGGTCCACAAAGAACACAGAGCCCTTACCTCATCCAAAACCTTTGGGATGAAGTGGTACGCTGACTGCGAGCCAGGCCTTATCGCCCAACATCAGTGGCCTCACTAATGCTCTTGTGGCTGAATGAGAGCAAATCCCTAAGTTCCACAATCTTGTGGAAATCCTCCCAAGAAGAGGAGAAGTGGAGGCTGTTGTAGCAGCACAGTAATGCAGAGATTTAGTTGATCAAAAATCACATATGAGGGGTATTTTTGGGCTGCCATGGACCTTATGCACAATGCACATCTCAGTGGTTTTGATCTAATAACTGAAGTCATAACAGGTATTGGATTGTACTTGGTGTTCTTAAAAACTAAAATGTCCCAAATCTTTGTATGCACACGTGAATGGAGGGAACATTTCTCCTGTTGAGAAGAACTGTGTGTGAAGAAGCCACAATGATGTGGCTTTCCTTAACTATGTACTTCAAAATCTTGAATCATACTTGATTGTATGATTGTGAACAAAATGGTGAGTGTGGGAAGAAGGCCTTTCATTCTCACGTACTCGTAACACAACTGTACACTTACTGAAGATTTTTAGTCGCTGCTGTAAATCGAAGACTGGTTGGCCACTTATCTGTTGGAAAAAGAAGAATTTATACTTCAACAAACATCTTACCGAGGCAGTTGTGCCGCCTTGAATCACCACCTTGAAAAGAATTAAAGGCAGGTATTGTAAATGCACCATAATAAAGAAATATGAATCTTGATTTAGAAAAACCTTTAGAATGAGCTGATTTTCCCCGCTGTTTTTAAGGTAATAGGATATGAAGGATTTAATTACAGACATGGCATTGGGGACATTGAGCATTTTTTGCAGTGCAAATGGGCCGGGAAAGAATGGTACATTTTTCCTATTAGAATGCTAATTTCAGCAGTTATTCAGAGCAACTTATTTTGATGTAATTTGACACATCAAGGTGAAACATTTTGTGGGAACAAGGGCACCTCAAACTGCAAACTGTAGCTGCACGGCTCATGTGAGGAGTTATGAGATAGCATGTTGCTGCCGCTCAGTTAAGAGGGTTTGTTGATGGATGCTCCCCTGCCAGACAGGCAGACATTTCTAACTGCTCCTGACAACCACTTTGTTCTCTCACACACACACACACACACATAGAGTTTTGCTCCCCTTTTCCTCCTCTGACAACCTGCGTCTGCTGTAACTGATAGCTCCATATTGCTCAGAGGTTGGTCTGTTCTCTACATCAATACAACTGGGTCAGATGTTCACAAGTATTCCTCAGACTGAGGGACGTCAGGCTGACTGACAGAGTGACACTAGCTGGAACTGTGGGGAGATGACCTTTTAATTAAATCATTGTGTGCAGCTGAATGCAAGCAGGCACAGAGATTGTTGCACGGAGCCGATGCTAAGTGCGATCCCTCTCATGGCTACTTCTGTAGCATTCAACAAAGCGTTGTACGTCGACGCTCACTATCCCAGTTTTTATTCTTGGCCATGTCATATTCAGGATATGACATGAAATATATTGCAGGAGTTCATATCAAACATAATACAGGTTTCCTGATCACCTGCAGGCTCTGACTCTGTTGCATTACATTATTTATTTACCAACCTACAGAGACGAGATCTCAGGAATATAAAATTATGCGATGAAAGACAATGATCAAAGCATTTTTTTTCACCTATATTATTTATATATATTGTTTTATTTATTTATACTGTTCATAACTGAACTTTGTGTGAATTGTATTTCCTAACACATGCTGTTGTAAATAGGGATGCCCTGATTGATTAAGTAAAAAATATGCTTAAGAATGCTTTTTAGTCGCTGATCGGTTGCTATTATTATTATTATTATTATTATTATTATTAATAAATGTATATAATAATAGCTATAATTATAACCGGTCAATCACAAGGTAGCCACGCCCCTAAAGCATACCCAGCTTTATAGTCTATTTTACTCTAATCTACGTCTATTTAACATAACTGACATGTTTTCTCCTCGTGCAGTTGATCAGGTGAACATGTGTAGGTGTTGCACATTTACATCCAGCAGACACAGAGCAACATTAACATTCATTTGTAGTCGTGTTTCTGTTCACCTTGTGAATATCAGTCCAATATTGACTGTCCTTTTAACTTTGTATTGGCCTCTAGTTTTATGGTTTATGAATATCCAATTTTAGAATGACATACTTGCAAAAGCACATTATGATTCGATAGGAACCTTTTCCTTTGTAGCCAACATTGCTGACTTACTGTATTTAACTGTGTCACTCAAACTTCCCTTTCAAATTGCCGGGTTCAGTGTTCGATCAGAACTCTATTGTATTGAACAGAGGCTGTGTGACATTAGCATATGAACTGCTCATGTGAGCTGACCCTGCTGGGGACGACGACCGGCTTTTGTCAGACTAATTCAAAGTTTCTGCCTACGATCACAGCACTCTGCGAGGGTGAGATAAAGACGTACTTAACGGAAAATGGATTTGCCTTTAAGGGATTGTGCTATATATATATATATATATAAAGATATCATTTTTTATGTAAATTCTCATGTGTATAATCTTCCTCTGTGGTAAATCCATGAATCTGGCTATCATCACTGATTTAAAAAAAAAATCACCATTTATCCCCTCTAAGCCTCGCCATCTGACGCGAGGCTGCAACTTCCCGTGCACTATTTTGTTCCCTTGCAGTCTGTAGTCACAGTTTGGTTGACTCTGCTAATCACGCTGAAAACTCAAAGGAGGCCACGAGCAGATGCCTTCAAAGGTGTTTTTGTCCCTCGTGATGAAATCGGGGGAGGAACTGAGAATCAGTCAGTGCCCGTCCATCTGTCAGGCGCAATATGTGGCGCGCTGTTCACACACAGCTGACGTACACATTCGGGAGGATGATGCAAGTCATTGTTGCGTTCTTGCAATTTAAAACCACTTTGATTGGTGAAAAAAGGGGAACTCTGAATTTTGCCAAAAAGTTTTCTTCCCCTACCCTTGAGTCAAAGATATGTTCTCAGACACCACTGATCTCACATGAACTATTAATAGCTCAACACGGGGACTAGAATCATGACATCACTGGTCTAGTCTTGTATTAATAAGCTCTCATTTCTTCCATCCTAACACCAGCCAGTGAATTCTATTTAAGCCAAACCAAGACAGTTAAGCCCTGTATCTAGTGGATTAATGAATGAGTCCGGTGTTTCTCAACCTGGGCACCGGGACACCCACATGAGGTCGCAAGATGGATCTAAGAGGCCCTGATGAATAACTAACAATCCAGATAATTACCGGTGTACTGTAGGAAATAAGACACATGACTCCATAAAAGTGTTTATTTCTCTGGAAAACATATAGAATGAAGGAAACGTTTGAATTATACTGTAAAGTTGTATTTCTTGCACTCATCACTTATATTTCTTTTACAATGATTTATTCCATTTTAGCTTCAGTTCATGTTTTCAACAGTGTTTATGAGACTTTTTTATGTTGCCTTGTGTTACCTTTATGTCTTGTCATAAGGTCGTATTATGTGTGGAATACAATGCTTTCAATTGCCGTATAGTGTTGAAGGTATCGCATTGCTTCATCGGGTATTGGAAAAAAAATGTCTGAAAAGCTAAAAAAATCCGTCTTTTCAATCAATGACTCAAAACTCCTATGCACCCTGCGATGAGGGGTCACAAGCACAATTTGCTAAATATTAATATTAACGACTATCTCTTGGCTTGTGCCAAGTGATTTCAACTGAATTATGAGTTAGTTAAAGGTTTTATATAAGGCATTCTGAACATTAATATAGCAGCAAACAACAAGATAAACAACTGTCTTAAAGAATTCTTACTTTCAGCCGCATAGTGTTCGCTGTTCAAATGTATGTCGGTGAAATGCCTGAAGATAAAAAGCATATCAAGTTTCTAGATAGTGTGGATCAGAGAAGTTATTCTCCATGATCTGTGATTGATATGTTGGAGTCACTGAAGTGTGAATATTGCTCCTTGGTCCTTTTTTTTTTCCTGATGTAAGATCTCAGACTTGTTTGATTACGTCCAGTTGATGAGATCTCACATTGATCCAAAGGCTGACATCATTCTTTTTTCATCAGTGTGTAATGTTATGATGTTAACATGACAAGAGGAAGATGTTCAGTGTCACGTTACGTTGCCAGACTCTTGTCTGAACCTCCCCCTCGTCCATCGGTCTGCTCTTTAAAGACGATTTCTCCGACAGCTGCTACACACGGATCAAAGCATGTGTCAGCTTAAAATTAGGAGGAAGTGGTCACAGTTAAGCTTCACTACAGAACCTTTGCAGCTCTCATTTGTGGTTCAGTGGTGCTATAGCAGTTAGAAAACCTCTCCCTTAGATCCTGATCAATCGTTGTGACTTCATCTGGTCAGGGTGGTCAGAGTACGATATGCTGTGTTGGATAATGTTGTTGTTTTTGACCGTGCTACATAAAGCGGTCTGTAAAGCTTGTGGAATTGTTGCACATATAGTCCACTCAGGATGTTCTTGTACACTTTTCATAGCTAAACATAATAATGCACTTTGCATTAAAGCTACAAAATCAACTCGTATAATCCAAGTGATGGTGAGCCAGGACAGGTGACGTAGGGCGGAGGTAGTGGTGGATACCCATTCAAAACAAATCACCAGACTTTCGCTCAGGAGGCCGCTGTTCATGTTCACATCCACACTGATAGCTCGTGTTGCTGCCCATTTGTAGGAAAACGCACGAAAAAAAGGACAAATTATCTTTTTGTTTGATGTCATATAAACCGTTGCATCACGACCAATAGTTCTTAGCCACACGAGCGACGTGGCTCTAGGGATGGTGATGACGGTCGGTCAGTCCGCCACTTTGGTTTATGACCAAATAACTGTAAAACTAATGCCCCCCCCATCAGCCTAATCTTTACTTTGTGAGCGTTGTACAGCTGTTAGACACTAAACTGCTTTGAGATACTCTACGTAATCCATTACACATCCTAGTATTTGTTTTCCATCTATTTATAAAACTGTTGCTATGACTGCATGATAAGTGACACTTCAGTCACTTTGATACTTCTTTAATAATATAAATGGATGTGCTTGCGAGAAGCTTCAGCATCTGAGAACATAGAGTTGGTTGCCAAATATCACCCTTCTTCAAGCTTATAACTTCACACGTGCAATTGCTTATTGTTTGTCTTAAATGTAGCTGTGAATAAAGTGTGCCCAGCTGATATCAGCGTTTGAACACATCATGTAAAAGGTAAAACACATTACCAGGCAGCCATGTCACACGTTTCATGTCTCCACCACTTGATCGTACATATATTAGACACAATGCCTCACCTACATGGAGTGAAATCACTGGCTGTCTGGTCAAAGCAAAAGCTTTTACCAGTCTGAGATCCTAGAGTGCAGTGTGATATTTTTAAATGGTCTGCTGAGATGTAAAGTGTACGCCATTATATTTCATTGTCAGCTAAAACATGCAAAATGCATGTTCCAGAATTTTCTCGCACTGAACAATCATAAAACATCCCACCTTATGGACCGTCAAACTCACCTAAAAGCATTTTCATTATTTTGGGTTTCCATAGACAAAGTGTCACACGAGTGTGTACCTCCTGATGCTCGGGCGTTTCAACCTGGGAAAGAGGAAAGTTACAAGAACACTTATTTCTGGTCATTTTTCAAACTCTCTCTGGTCCACTTTTGTATGTTGCTGCGTAACTTCTCTCCCAATATTGTTACTGATAGTGAAATAATCACAAAACATCACTCAAATATTGAATGTGTACCTCTGTCAGTAATTTATTGTATTACTATGATGTAATTCTTAATGGTCCTTTTATTTGATACATTACTACAGTACTATAACTTTGTACTTCACCTTTTTCTTACCTGTTTTTTTCTTATAGCAGTTGTGATACCAGAGGATAGGGCTGGGTATCAGTACCCAGTACCAAGTAATATCCAAACTCCTCCAGTCAAACCATACCTGTATTTTATCCTTTTTGAACCCAGTTCTAGAAAAAAAAAAGACTATTTGTTTGGCTTTGCTTGCAGCCAATCATCGCAAGCGTTCATTGCTTTGATGCTCGGTGAGATCAGCCCTCTAACGCAGCAGCTACAACCCTTACAGTCTGTAAAGTGGTGAAATCAAGTGCGGTGTATTTGTCGGAGTTGGCAGTTCAGCTAGCCGAGACGCCAACACAACTTTTGAAAGGATGCAATACTGGACTCCTGTGGCGTCTGACAGAGATATCGAGAGAGTACTTTATTTGATACCTTATGTTTACCAGCCACGACAGTGTGTGGCTATCTGCTGGTGTGATCCCATTTCAAGACGGTCTCTAGTTTATACTTCATTAGATATTCAATATCATGAAAGAACAAACATTTATGATGTTACAGCCACAATAAATGTTACCTCACATTTAAAATGACAGCTGCAGCATGTGTGCTGGCAGGTTTAGCAGAGGTATGAAACATCACACATTAGGAAGAGAGTCCTGGAGCTAGAATATCACAGCTTTCATCCTCTTGCCCACCAATGTCCATCAACTGCCATGTCTTGTCAATGTGTACCTGTGCAGGAGACAGCTATTGTTTTTTAACTCAATGTTACACAGAAACTTAGCAAAATGAAACTTCTGGCTTAGAATGCTCTTGTAAGAGACATAGAAGCTCCTGGTGTATTATCTGGTGTATTGTCTATGTTTTATCCTCCCACCATGTATCTGGAAGTGAAACGAGTCATATTATGGAGCAGGAGACGATACGATGAGCATTGATGGATGAAATTAAGCTGAAATGAATTGCGGGAGGCATCTGCTTTATATGCGCTCGTCTGGTCTGATGATCAGACGCCGCACTAGTCTTGATCAAAGCCCTGTGGGAGTCATGGCAATGCTTTGTATTTTTCTGTCTCAGCCAGTTTTTATTCTTAAAAATGAACCGTTCAAAAACAAACATTGCTGAGACACACAGTTGGTGTTAAAAAAGTGCCAAGAGGACATTATATATATATACAATATAAATACCCACAAGTGTAAGGTGCTATGTAGTATTTTACTCTAACATAATTGCTACACAAGGAGATGCTGAGTTCTCTTTGTATGAACGTTAAGTTCTTTTCTTTGCAGGTGAAGATGACCAGCTGGCCCTCAAGAGCAAGGTGACTGTTGCAGACCTCTTCAGAAAAGACTTCAAGGTTCACGACCCTAACGCCAAATGGATAAGCGGTAAGTAATCCCATTATATGCACATTTGAATGAATTAGAATTAGAATTTCTCATTCACGCATCGCAAGAACAGACGGATATTTTTCTCATTTATTGGCATCCCACTCGTTATAATGGAAGCACTTGGTCTTCATGGGACCTTGTATTTCTCTTCTCGTTGATAAGATTAGTTGAAAGGGTAACGGGTAGTTATTAAACTGGAAAACATGTTCCCATGTTTTTGTGTCTAAGTGACTAATGGGGAGAACATTTTTTTTTAAATTGCTCCCGTATTGAGGGAGAGCGCTGCAGTCGCAAAACAGGCTGGAATGTGATCGCTTGAGGCAATTCCTCTCCGTCAATGTGCGTCCACTGGAAGTGTTTCTGCTCCCGGCGGGCTCAGTGTGTGTCTGACAACATTATGGAAAGGACCCTACAGAGAAATAAAAAATATATATATTTACCTTCTTCTTTAGACTTCTTCTTTTTTAGCTTTATAACAAATTACAAAAAAAAGAAAATGTGTGTCACACCACATACTTTACTAAAATTATGTTTATTTTCATTGTCTTCTTTTACATTTGCCCCTCCTCTGTCTTTGCACAGCTGTGTGTTGCTGTATGTGTGTGTGTGTGTGTGTGTGTGTGTGTGTGTGTGTGTGTGTGTGTGTGTGTGTGTGTGTGTGTGTGTGTGTGTGTGTGTGTGTGTGTGTGTGTGTGTGTGTGTGTGTGTGTGTGTGTGTGTGTGTGTGTGTGTGTGTGTGTGTGTCCTTGCTGTCTGTCATTACGCCAAACAATTTATTCCATATGCTCCAATAACTACCCAATTACCTGCAACCACAACCCTCTTTTTTTCCCTGTGATCAATGACAGTGTTGAGCTATTGTTACAATTCATCACAGCCAATTTCAAACGCTTGTTTTTTGTTTTTTTTAGCAGCGGGTCTGTGACAGTACAAACACTGACAGCACCACAGGGAGCCAATGAGATAAAATCATATACTTTACTTTCTATCAAGGTAAAACAACGACTTGATGCAGCCTCACACGTCTCAGCGCGGCATTGAATAGAATGATCACAGCTCCGAGATGTGAGGGATCTGTACAGCTGAAGGATTAATGAAGTGGATTTTGTCCTCTCTCGTGCACAACATAGCTATCTCCTCCGATCACGGCATCTAAGATGGCTCCTAGAAGCGGCACAGCTGTTAAATCTCATCCTTAAAAATGCAAAGCCTTCCCCTCTGTTATTGACTGTGATTAGGAAGCTGAAAACCCATATTTATTATATTAGTGACAGGAAGTCGGCATTACTCTGGATCTCAGATGATGATGGTCTGATTTCAGGGTGTGTTTGAGCTACGGGTCCCCATGTGTGCTTCGGGATGAGACGTCTCTCACGTGGCTGAATTGTCGCCGTTCCTATCTGTGGCCTACAAAAGTTGCAAACAAATCCATCACAGGCGAGTGAGCCGTGGTGAACATCCCACACTGTGGTGGTATTGTACACATCTGGAAGGTAACATCTGTTGTGTTCTCAGCGAAAGCTCAAACGGGGATCGGGAGCATATTTCTACTAGTGGTTGAATTATATGATCATTATCATGAACTGTGGTAATGTTTTACTTCCCTTAACCTGAAGCTGTTTTATAAGATGCTCAAAGAACAGAGAGATGGTGTGGAGAAAGGGGCTTTGTAATGATCCATATAGCGGCTGAAGCCGCCATGAAACAAGGCTTGTCATTAGAAAGCAGTCCGCTCTTTCATCTCCTCCTTTTTGTGCTGTTGACAGTTCAATCCTTGATCTCGAGGTATTTTTAGTGCATCATTAGACACTGCTGACAAAAAGGAGAGAAAGGGGGAGTGATCCATCAGCTGATTATTTCGACTTTGTTAGTGTGTCATTTTTACCGGACCCGGTGCTCGACCGACCTGCATGCTTTCAGGGCTGTCTGTAGGATTTGCAGTAATGGTTGGTTTGGGGACTGAAATTGAATTTTTTTTTAAACCTAATTTAGCCCAGTTTCATGTTTTTGCTTCCCCTGCTGTCTCCACCTATCAATCAATTCCCTGGAGACAGACTGAATATAACCTCCAGAATCCTTAATGATCACATATTGGCTATTTTTACCAGGAAAAATTGCTTCCTCATGTCTTGTCCAACAGCATTAACTTGGATATATTGTATTATTAGGTGCTCTTTAGCTGATGCTCACAGTGACAGTAATCCCTGTCTGCACAGTCAATGGATCATCATTCTAAAGGATAATTTGGCCCAAAACTTGGGTTTTATTTGAGTAGTTTCGGCCATCATTCTCTGAGTGTCCATGATAACATTGTACTCACTAAGCTACTGGCTGAGATCTGGGTATACAGAAACATCATTTAATTGAAATCAGAGAAAGAAAGAAACAATCTTCTAGAAAAGGGGCAATATCTGACCAGAATCTGAATTTAAAACATTCAAAATATCAACAGAATATGAAGAGGTTAGACGTTATGTTAAAGAAGTCTATGTATTGTGTTGCACGTACTGTAAATCCACTGAAATGAGCATGCTAAAGACCTCCTGTCTCGTAGTACCATTCAACCTCGAGAGCTGATAGTCACTGCGTTCAGTCTGTCCTCAGCCCAACATGAGAGGAAGAAGAAGTGCGCTGTCACTCGTGTTTTTTTTGTTGTTGTTGTTGTTTAGGCCCAGCAGAATCCTTGGGCCGACCCTGCAAATACGTTTGGCTGAGGTCGTGTTCAGACAAAAAGCATCACAGCATCTCTGGTCTGATAGCCCGTTTTACTGGGCAATGTTTAATATATGACTGAAGAGTCCCATGCTATACATGTGGAATGCAAGGCCCCACAGTGGTTTACGAGGTAGCCAGAGATTTGTCTCAGCAATCTGAATATATTGATGGAAGGCTTGTTGGTGTAAGTGCTGTAATTAATACAGCTGCCGGCTGGCCAGAGACAGCCAGAGCTCCCTGTAAGTCAACCTTGAATACGATGGCTGCTGGCTCCTACCTAAGGCTCACTCTGACTTCCCGTTGACCCAAACTTTACTGTAGAACAGTAAGTAACAAAAATCTGCTATTTTTATTAACATATGCCTTGGTGAAATAGCGAATGCCATGTGTTTGGAGTCGTGGTGCATTTAGGTGATTTACTGAAAACAGAACACCAGTGGTCTTATCTCCATATATAAATCTACCTCAGTGCTTGGAAGTCATTGGGATCATTTACATATATTAGTCTGGCTTGTTTGCAAACTGTCTGATTGCTTTTTTCTTGCCCAGTCTGACTTGTTCCCAGATCTCAGTCATTTACTTGAGAGTTCAGTGTTTCCAAAGCCAGTAGCATAGACAAAGCAACAAAATGAATTCTGTGATATATATCTGCATAAACTACTTCTCCCTGCACTGTGCATCAGTAGTCCGATCATGTTCTGAGTCCACCGCTACAAGTCTCCCCAGTTAGGTAATTGTACACAGCTGATATCTCACATATGCCTGTTTTTTTTCCGAACAGCATCAACATCATTCTCACACCACCAAGGTGAAGCCAGCCCCGTGGGACGCAGTGCAGGCGCTCTGAGCAGCTGCTTGCCATTTTAATGGCCACGTTCCTCTTGTTTGCCCCTCCAGAATGCCTCTCGTCTCGTTGATGTTTGTTAAATATGATGGAGGGGGGAGCCATTCGTAAAGCAAGTGGGACTATCTTAAAATGGGGGGGGGGGGGGGGGGCTTGTGAATGTCATTGAGATTGAAGCCAAGTGATGTTTGTTGTGTCAGTGTGTGTACACGAATGCGAGCATGTTGGAATTACCTTGTTTCTGAATGATGCACAACCTCGTCTCAACCTCATCTCTAATGTGTATGTAAAGCAGTCACTTTGGAGATTATAGCCAGTTGTCTCACTCCCTTATTGACTTTTCATAGCTCTGCTCCTGTGACACAACATGAGTAATGATGTGAACGCCATTTGTTAATGGACTTCTGCAGTTGATCTTTTTCTTACCAATGAGACGTGTCAAATTAGCCCCACACACTCACCGTTAGCATCCAGTGTTCATTCAGTGTCACAGACAATCAGCTTTTGTAAAATGGTAACATTATATGAAGCAGCCGGTGCATACGTCCCCTTTCGAGATGGCCCAGTTCTACAGAGAGAGTGAGCGGGAGCTTAATCTCGGGGGGGGGGGGGGGGGGGATGTCCTGGCACACACTCCCATTTTGTCGTCCCTTTCAACCACCGGAGAGCAGCAGAAATGGTGCGACAACATTTCTTTTTATAGAATCAAGCTGTCACAATATACTGATGTTGTTGAGTGGTTTAATTCCCAGGGAGGAATTTAAAAAAAGAGGAGATGGAGATTTTTGAATTATACATTTGCTTCATTGTGTCTCATGGCAGATTAAGCAGTCTCTTAGCTACTTAGCTGCTAACGTCTGAAGAGTCGAATGTCATCTTTGATCCACGTTTTGAGAAACCAAAATTGTAAAACAGCTATTTCAGTAATCTTAAGAATCTTGCCAAAATTTGAATAAGTCTGTCTCCCGGCTAGACAGAGAAAATGAACTTATCCCATGTGCCGTGTAGGAGAACTACTAGTGCCAATGTTTGGTTTGTCCGTTCTGGGCTACTGTAGAAACATGCAACACAGCGGACTCTGTGAAGAGCATATGTAGATATAAAAGGCTCATTACAAGGTGACTAAACACACGGATTACACACTAAAGAAAGTGTACTTATTAATGTTACATTCAATCTCTGCCAATGTATAATATATATAATGATAATCATCTAACCAATTAAGGTTATTCTGTTAGATGGCATTTGTGGTGTTTACAGCTGAATAATAGTTTTTATTTATTTATTTCATCTCTTGCCTGCTCCGTCTATTATGGCAGCAGTTGAAGTATTTCCAGGCTTTTAGCAATATTCCACCGTCTGCCAGCTCAGTCCCAGAGCACCACAGTCCCACGTTACTGTAACAAGCAAACCTGCCTAGAAAGCATCAACTGTGCTGTCTGTTTCTGCCTGCAGAGATGAGAAAAGACAGAGATGTTGTTAATTAACAACAACAGTACACCACCACCACCACACACACAGAAAAACAGACACATGCTTGCACAAAGACACTTGTCCTCCTTACAGTAGCTGCAAATAGTGCAAAATACTTTACCCGTAGTCTTTGTTTGTGATATACTTGAGGTTTCCCAGTGCTATTAGCAGAGGCATCTGTGATGTTAAGGCGTTAAATGCATGATGTAATATTTCAGTATAGCTGCCATTGTTTAGACAGACACATCCCTACTGCAGCTGGTTATCCAGTTAGTGCGTCTACAATCCACATCCCTATAATGCCGACTGCACATGGCATTCACATCCAGGCCGTGAAATGGACTTACAATCCTTTGAATTCACTTTAGCAGTCTTATCACTGAGAATTCCTAGCTTAGCTGTGTTTGTGTAACGCAGCAGAGAGGCTGTGAGCGTCCCTTCACAGCAAGAGGCCTGCTGGATAATTTTGTTACAGCGATTCTACAAACGCATCCATTTATGCTCTCTGTATTTTTATTTTTTTTTGAGAATCCACATGGTTTGGGAAATAATCTTTCAAATATATTTTTTTACAGAGCCAAAGATTATACGTTCAGCACACCGTTGCGTCAATGCTCATTTTCATTAACACAAACGAACCACAAAACCACGTTGATTTGCATTCACAAATATGAAACTTGTAATATAAAAGATACATAATTGCATGTTGAGAACAGTGTAAAAAACTAGAAAGGTGAACTCAGTAGAGTCCAGATCTCCACCAGGTGTGTCTGCAATGACCACTGCTGTATCGTGTGATTGAATGACGATGATGAATGATGATTACACTCACCGAGCTGTCTGCCCACGGAGCAGTGGCTCTGCAGTGACGATGTACTCAGCAATGTGTGTGTGTGTGTGTGTGTGTGTGAGCACTGGTGGTGCTGTTAGCAGTTAGCCAAACACATTGTCCGGCTGGCGGTCGGCGATGCTTTTAGCCGTGCTACCACTAGTGGCCTCTTCTGAACCGGAGGCCGGTTAAGAATGGTCAGTGAGGAGTCAGCAGTCAATGAGAAAATGTGAGTCACTGCAACCACAGGAGGTCCAAGAGCATGCATCAGTAACTGGCCCCCCAAAGGGGAGCGAGATTAGCCGTGGACAGACAAGGAGGTGCACGCTCAGTCACGAACACATGCTGGCAATCGCTTGATCCTCTTGGTTGAGATAACCATCGTATCTCACTCACCAGCTCATTAGATAAATGAAACAGTGCATAAGTACAGGCTACAACTCAGGAACTTCTATCATCAGGTGTGATATTAGGGGTTGCCAAATTGCATCATCAATTATCCTTTAAGAGATATCTTTCTAATTATACTGATTAGATATTATGCAGCCACACCCTGGAGTTAAGAACTGTTGTTTCTTTCCATTTGTTCAGGAATTATGAATGATTATTACAAATAACTGAAATATTATGAGTGGTTCGACCAGTGAGGCTTCTCCCTGGAGAGCTTACATAATTAGACTCAAACTGTGTTTGCTGTTGTTTAAAATAAGAGAGTCTGATCCCTGCTGTGATGTTAAATGTCATGATTATTATTGTTTGAATTGATATTTTACAGGGCACTAGCTTCCCTAATGAACTTACTCACTATGAGCAGGAGCGGGTCTTTTCAAGTTAGGTATGCAAGCACAAGGAAACACACCACGGCGACACTAACGCACAAAGAAAGGACGGAGCAAGAGCACGTGGAGATTGTGGATTTATGAGGAGAATATGATCAGCTGGCAGACACTGATGAAATGACCGTCACCTCCGAAGCAGTGAGTCAAATCAACGATGACACAATGACTTAAGGATTAATAGCAAATTGAGGTTACAGGTCATAAATAAAGAAAATGGGGTTTTCAGCAAGTTGATTGGGGGGGGGGGGGTTTCTGAGAACACTTGCGTGCTCCCTTGGGAGTCATCCTGGAAGGAACACGGCGTTAGATGAGCAAGGTGAGTTTCTGAGGACGTAATGTTTAGCAAATGATCTACTCAATGGTTTCAGGGGTAATAGACTGATAGGGATTTATTCTGGGACAGGTGGGATCCGATCTTGAGGTTGTGACTCATTTTAAACACGATCTTATTGTCATAATATGCTATTTGTGACCAATCGGGAAGTCCAGATGAGCAAACTCATTGTTCTGGCTTGGGGCCATGGGGCCCTGGATATATCCATGGTGCTATCACAGCAGGTTTAAAAGTTATTCTTCTTTGATGGCTGGATTATGGACCTTTTACAGCAACCTCTCGCCTGGACCTCGCTGCTTCCCCCGGGGCCGTGGACTTAGCTGTTGCTGGCTCTCTGCGTTGTTTACGCCTGGTCAAGTGGCGATCAATCATTTTGTTTTATGTTGTCCTATACTTGAATTCAGAGGATGCAATATAAAAAAAACAAGCCGACCTATGTGCATGGCTTTATGTCAAAGGGGATTTTATCTGCACATTCTGTGTCATAGTGTGCTCTGCAGTCCACAATAAGGAGTGAATTTGAAGGTTTTGGTGGCACTCTTTTTACTTTAGGAGGGTGGAACATCAAAGAGCTATTCTAATTTCTAAAGCTAGATATTTCCAGGACCCTGATGTTGACGGTCCAGTGAGAAGGGTGCCGTCCTTTGAACATAATGCAAATGTGATGGAGGTATGTCAATAGTTTTCTCTTTTAAGATTAGAATTTAGCTTGGACCCCTGGTGCCTTAAGGCATGGAACGTCTAAATAAACCAAATAATGAGATGGAGAAAAACATTATCTATATTTGAGAAGCTAACCAGCGTGAAACAGAAATGGCTGTGCAATGTGCCATGTTTTTTTCCCAACCTTAATGGTGAACTCAGAAGCAGGAGAGAGGCAGTGAGTAATGAAACCAGCAGGCACCCGCTGATTGGCATTCCTGATAAACATAAATGACTTCCGCTGTGAAAACTGGCCAGCAGCAGCAGCAAGTTGGCAGCAGCCCTGGGTGGCTTGACAGCAGGTTCATACTTGAAATTTCCCTCTCATTTCTTAGCTCTGCCATTCATCTATTTGCATGCCCATTCATCAAGCTGCACAAAAATACAATTCAAATGTTGTGGTGTTGCCAGTACAGTGGAAATAAACACACACGGTATTATGTGTAATTCCCTTTCAAGAATCATCTACGAATGAAAGTAAATTACTAGAAATATATAAGGGGGAGCTTTTTAATTAAAATACCTATTGAATTTTTTATGAACCTATATTTCACAGTAAATCTAAGCCAGTGGGTGGCGAAGATTTAAGACTGTGTTACCGCATTGGAGACTTAGTTTACCCACAGACAGACACCATAATTCTTCCCCCGTAGCTTGTGTCGCTTTTATAAGACCAGTCCAGACCAATGACCTGTTACCGACAGGAATAATCCTGAGTTTCATGGTTCTCTATACAACATTAAGAGCATTAACATAGCAGCAGTCAAATAGTTTCAATGTAAAGATATCGTGGAGTAATGTCTACCTGAGCAGAGGATGACGTCTGTGTGTCTCTGTGCTTCGTTTACATAGCCGGGTCGGCCTTTTAGTGCATGTTTAGTGCATGAGAGCGTGTCCCACTGTCGTGGAAGGGTACAGCGTACGGTGACCAGACACCCCGGTTTGTCCGGTATTGTCCCAATTTCATGCTTGGCAAATTTTTCACCACAATTACAGTAATGATGTTGATGAATGTACATATTTTCAGAGCTTACGTAGACGTTCATCATGTTGTGTCCCACTCATTTGTACCCAACCCAATATAAATCATAAAAAAATGTCTGTTTACTCCGAAGGAGAATGATGTTCTGTGAGACAAAGAAACAACCACAACATTTTTCTCATTTTTGCCTCCCACTCTTCTCTCTTCCTGGTGCTCCCTCTGCCTCCCCCTCTTCCCGGTGCTCCCTCTGCCTCCCTGGAGTGAGGCTGGGTTAGGGCTGTGCCCAGGGCAGCAGGCTGTATTAATAAGACATACTGCCGTGGAAAGGTATAGATCAGAGCAGAAAACAGCACCCTGGGCTAATGCACAGCGAGTTAAAGTAGAGGGGAAAGAAAAAGAGAGAGTGCTAGAAAGAGATAGATTGAAGGGAAGACATAATGCCTTAGGGTACTGTGAAAGGATAGATGGCTCTCGGTCTTTGAAAGAGCAGAAAACAAAGAGTTGGAGAGGTGAAGGAGGGATGATGAGGTCTAAAATGATGAACTCAGCAGGAGGCATAGAAAGGGGCAGCGATGGGAAGGTTTTGAGAGATCTGAGGTGTCTTGGGGCGTGTGGATAAAGGAGATCAGCGATTCAGTGAGTAATAAAGATGGAAAAAAATGAAGCCTGACGATGAAAACAGAGCGAGTCACGAAGCAAGATAAAGTCCAGTCAATCTCTTTGACCACCGATTTGTCACCATGGTGTCTTTCTTTCTATGCATTCAAGCCCCATCGTCCGCGATTACCATTTCATATATAAAAGTAGAACGTTTATCAAGATGCCAAACGGAGTCAAACTAAGATAATGGAGCATGTTTAAAAAAAGCAATCTTTTATTTATCTCCTAGATGTCCACGGAGGAGTCCATTTTATACACTTGTTAGTATGCCGATGGTTTTCAACGAGTAGACAATAGCTGTTGAGGGGGCGTTTGGCTATGCCAATCTAAAATGTCTGAAACTGCTCTTCCCTACACGTTCTGAATTAAAGCCATTGTGATGGTAATTTTGCCACCTCTAATGGTCAATTAGATATGCTCGCAGATAGAAAGCACTCTGCATAACAATCTCTGGGTTCTAATTACCTCGCCAAATGGAGTGGTTGCTCATGCGCCTATGGATCACAAAAGCAATAAGACAGAGGAGCACAGATAGATTGAAGGTGAAAGGGGGCAGCTGCTGTATTAAACTTATCCTTCCCTGATAAAAGCCTGATGGATGAGAAGCTGTATGAACTTTCATACGTCTTTCAAATAATGGCTCCCTTCAAGGGTTTTCTCCAGTGGCCTGAACCCACTGTGTTTGTGCTGGAAGCTTTCGTATTCGGGCATATTGAAAGCTGTGCGTTGGCGGATAGGTCAGATTCTCGAGCACTGTTGTTAAACCTACCGTTTACCTTTGGGCAAAAATGTCACTCTCACATTCTCTGCATTGTGCGAAGGACTTACTAAGTCACTTACTAAGTCTTACTAAAGACCTTCCTCAATTCACTTCCTATTATAACTAACCTGTTGTCACTCTCAACTCCTTAAATACCATTGTTTGGTAAGTGGCCCACGGCGAATAATGCTGACAACGTGTTATTTGAGCGCCACAACCAGTGAGATTTAAAAAAACCCGCGAGCAACAGTTAGCAACTAACCACAGCAACCGAAAATGGCTGCAAATTTGGGAAACAACAAGGTCCAGAAGCTCCTTACTCACCGAGTAGAGGACCGTAACAAGTTGCTGCCCGATGCTTATGTCATTCGTCACAATAGACCCAGACGCCGGTATTGGCTCCCGTGATGCTGGCTGAAATCACACTGTGGGGCGGCAATGTGCAAACGTTGTTTGGTTCAGTGTGAAAAAGCAAAGCCGGCGTAATGGTGGGTCTTCTTCTTGGCGGTATTGAAAAATCTCTCTGTGAAAGGGGCTATTGTTGATGCCTAAACCAAAGCAAGTCGTTGTGTTGCATGAGTAAGTAAGAACTAAGTAAAACTACGTTGGAAGTTTATTTTGAAAAAGATACTATGCATGCAACGAGCGGAAACTGACACGCCGTCCCTGTTTTGTCCAAAACTAATGCTAGAGGGAACTAATACCTAGAGCGACGTAGTTGGAAGTGTAGGGACGCTGACCAAACGACGATATTGGATAATTTGGGAGCGAGAATGTGTTCAATTATCGATTGTGTCCTACATGAACGCGCAATAACTGTTTTACTTATTAGAGATGAGTGCATTTGTGTTTTTCTCTGAGCTCTTCCAACTGCTTCCAAGTGGGTGGGTTCGTTTGAAAAATTATGATGTTCTGTGCTTCCATGCACCAATCAGGATTTTGCAATATTTTATTCAAATTGGGACATTTTTTTATTTTTTTTATTCCAAATGAACAAATCTGTAAATTAAAGTAACAACAACACTCTCTTTAAAACAAAGTATATGTCATGTTGGATGTTTAGTGACAGTTAACGTTCCACCCGGCAGCCTGACCTGCAGCTGCAGTTGTGTTTTGGAAGCTGAAGGTGTTCGATCACACTACGCCTGTTACTGGCCAGACAGGTTTAATTGACTTGGGAGCACTTGATTTGACAAACCTTCACACATAACAAGGCTGTATAATTGCAAACCGATAAAGTCTAATACATTGCTGAAGCCAAAATTGTGATCACAATCATGATACGAGTAACTGCACAGCCTTGCTATCCAAGCCCTGCTTCAATATTTGAATCCGCCAAACATGCCACATGGTGACGCATTCTTTTTTGTTGCACTTGTTGATAAAAGCTGCACTTTTCAGGTAGCCGATTAATTAATAAGACCCTCCAACAACATCTGAAATCGAATGCTCTGTTTCTCTCCCTTTCCTTGCAGGTAATGAGCTATTATACCGTAATCGTGAAGGCGACGTCGTCAAGTTCAACGTCGACACTGACGAAAAGACCATCTTGGTGCATAACAAGAAGTTTGTAAGTCTTTTGTCATCGTTTCTTCTCTCTTTACTTTCTCACAATCACAGGACTAAAGAACTGCCCATGGTTGCCCATGAATTAGATTAAAACTTTTCTTATAGTGTCAGCAAATCAAAGCACCCAAAGCTCCTTTTTTTTTTATTACAAAGCTTAATCAAATGATCCACTATTGCTGTGGAATGTGAACTGCATAGTTAAAACTCAGGGCATGGTTATGTGGGGGTAACGTTGAGATGGAAATGGAGATGTAGCATCAGTGCTGCGGCAGCCTGGGTGACGACACACAACATTATGTCCGCCATCAAATTGCCAAGCCCTAGTGCAAAGATTAATGCAACTCCCATTTGCTTCAGGAGCCGAGCAATCCGTCAAACGCAGTCATTTAAGGACTAGTTTAATGAAAAAATACCACGCATGGTTAAAGGTCTCATCATTTTATCTTTTTCCCCCCGCTTACATCTGCCTTTGCTTCTCAGGAAATGTACAAAGCCAGCAAGTACGAGGTGTCTCCTGACATGAAGCATGTGCTGCTGGCCTACAACGTTGCACCGGTGAGCTTCTCATTTGTTTGCTTGTTTTTTGAATTAGCAAACTGACAGCCAAATATGTCAGTAGCCTCCACCGTGGGGTGGGCTGGGGGGGGGGGGGGGGGGGGGGGGGGGTATGCTCACATATTGTGCATCAAAGGCAGGGGAGAAAGGAGGGAGGGAGGGGGGAGAAAGTAATCATGGCGGGTTGTGAAGGCCTGTCGCACACCGCTGCCTGTCAGCGATTGCGGCGGGGTCCAGCACAGCCGTGCGGAACTGTAGCGAGGGAGGCAGGAACACAAACAAACCCCTCGGCGCTGCAACGGGCTTGCAGGGAGGGAGACGAGCTCGACAGGAGGAACAGGAAGTGTTGGCTGGGAATTTGTTATTTCTGGCAAATTCTGAATAAAGTGTCCCGTGACTACATGAGCTCTGCCAACACCCTGATATGCATCAAAGCATTTCAGCTCCTACTATAGGTAGATAAGATGTATTGAAACTTATGTGTGTTTACTTCATTCTGCTTCGCCACTGAGTCACTACGGAGAGTTTGTGCCCGTTGTTGGTGAGTGAAAGATGCTGGGAGGGGGATAACCTTGTGTTATTGCCCGAGATGAACGGAACATATTACGACGCTCTAGAGATGTCGAGTGTGTTTCGCTGCGTTTGTTTGCATTTATTATTCCATCTAAACCTCCCATCGCCTTGATAGATGACAGTCGTTCCTGCTTTACGCTCAACGTGGCAGCACATAATTCACACTCATGCACACCTCATCTCTGTAACATGTGGTGGGGATCGCGGGTGTTCATAATAAACAGCGGCCGCATACTAATACACAAACAAACCGTCCTTCCATTTACTGTTTTGAATCCTTTCCTGCTGCCTATTCTTCCAGGTGTACCAGCACTCCTACACGGCCTTCTACATCATCTGCAGTCTCGATACTCCGTAAGTAGGCGACAAGCCTGCCTGTTTCCATTGATATTGAATTTCCTTATCTTGTCCAATAATGCCTCGCCTGACCTTGCTGCCTGTGACTCTGAGAGCAACTCATTCCCTCCTACAAAGCACCTGCGACATCAACTAAACTGTTTACTTCCAGTTCTCTACCGCTCTGTGAGGTGAAAGGGTTGATAAGTAATGTCTGACCTCAAATGGCAGGTGGCAATGGGTTTGTTGTGACATCTAGATCCTACATCTGGCTGGTTAAAATGCCTGGAGGAAGGAACATGCATTACTGAAGGATAACAAGTCTGCAGTCTTTGCTGCAATTTCACCTCTCTGATCTTCATTCCTTTTTGTTAAAAACACATGAAAAAGTAGCTGAAAATGTTCATTCTCACTCCTGACAAGCGATACAAAATCATGACACACGTTTGCAAGAAGCCGGAACTTATAGCGCTTCATCAACCGGTATTGATTAGCTGCCGATACATGTTATGGCAGCTGTTATGTTATGACACCTCACTTATTTACCTTTGAAATGACCTCCACACCAGGTCACAGTATTACAGCACTGTCGGGAGCTCTCGCACTCAAGTCCATTTGTGTGCTGCCACCTCGTGGTGATGTGCAAAAAATTAGACCTCAGCTAATGACCTCATTCGTTCTCAGCTTCAGACAAAGACATAGATGCAGCGGCACCTCTAATTCTGCAGCCTGCACTGCGCAGCACTTTTCCCAATAAGGAGAGGTGACACTGTTATAGAGCACCGGTATTTATGGATACACTTAAACCTTCGTTCTCAGATGTGCTACACTTGTTCTTCTCCCCCAGCAGCGCTGGGAGCAGACACTCGCTGTGTGTATGTGTCTGCACTTCTGTGTTGATAGCGTTGTTTCCTCTGTCTGTGCACCCCAGGGCGACGTGGAACTTGAACCCTCCAGAGGTCAGAAATGCTCAGCTGCAGTACGCGGGCTGGGGACCCCAAGACCAGCAACTGGTAAGAACTGCAATATCCATGAAGTCGCTTGTCTCACCTCTGCCTGCTGACCAATGATGGGTTCAAAATTAAGATTCAAACCATCCATACTGTCTAACATGTAGCTATTGAAACTTGTCTTTATGTGGATTACAAGTTAAAACACACACCGTCCACACTGGATTGGAGTCACGTTAATATGGCTGTGCAAAAAGTGTAAAATATGGTCAAACTGCTAGCATGCAATGTCTTTTAATGTTGCTTTATGAAGGTAGTGGAAGATAGTATAAAATGAGTTAAGGGGATTTATAGCGGCCCACTAATGGGAGGAGTTGGAATGAGTGATGAACGGGGTGTAAAAGGTACTTGTGTTTCCTATGTTTAAACCTGCATTTATTGATTTTTCTTTTTTTGGCTACTTTGGGGAAGCATTGACAAATCATCACTTATGGAGTTGATATGGCATATGTGTCGACCATGAAATTAACACACTAAGCAGAAAGAAGCTAAAACACTGTGTAGATGCCAATGTCGATCTTTATACAGATGCCGATTCCTTTGACGGATGCAGCCCATGAAGGTGGGTCAAGCACATAAAACAAAATTAATGGTGCATTCAAGTGTCCCTTGTCAAATTACAAAGTCAGATAGCTCAGGAAATTAACCTTAAACGGCCGACTAAGTTCCATCGCACCTGAGGTCACAGTCGGAGTTGTGACATTTCACTTACACACACAATTGACGAACGGCAAACGGGGAATCAGTTTAATGGTAAATGTGATCATATAACTTCCATTTATTTGTAACACCCTCTGGTTCACACGATAGCCGGGCTGCTCAGAAGAATAAACGGTGAACGTTAATGCCCGACTTCCATCATTTACATCCTCCAGTGACATTCCCATTGGTCCACTTCATGTGATAGATTTACTAGATTATTGATCACCCCCTGAACACAAAAACCTGACACACACGACATGTTTACGTTACATCCTCTGCCTTTACAAGCCCTAAGAGCTCCATTACATAGACCAATTGACAAGTTCACAGGCTTTCTTGGCCCTTAAGGACAAATTCGCTCTAGATATACGAAGGAAACTTTAGAGGATCCCTCCTCCAAATCAGGACTCGGATGACATTTCAGAGGCAGCGTTTTCCTCACGTCAACGGTATGGTATACGTCTGAGTCCTTGAAAGCAGCACACAAAAAACAAATTTGTCCCTCAAATCATCCCAACGATTCACCGAGATTTCACAGTGAACACGTTTCAAGTTAAACACCATTGTTCAAATCACGAGACGCAATGGTCCTTTGCAACTCTTCCGAGATGAGTCATTTTTCCGCCTCCATCATCACAGTCGAACTTGTCGGCGCATTAATGAGCTCCAGTCTGTTGGTTTGCAGGGCAGACAGAGTGTAAGTGATAACATTCTGCAGCACAATGCTATTAATTACCTGTTATCTCCTCAGTGGATTAATTAACACAGTCGCTAGACTGATATAGCCTCAAGTTTCCCACCATTAGTCATGAAGTGGTTTTACTTCCATCAGGCGAATTATGTTAGCGTGAAACTGAGCAGCAGCTGGTTTCCCTGAAGGCTCAGATGTCCTCTGTCGAAAGAGGTGGAGGTTGAAGTGAGAGATGTCCGTCAGCTAAAACAAGCTAACATTGTGTGCAAGCCAAGGCATGTACTGTCATGTTTAGACATCTTATATACATGAATCAGCCCACCTGCTATCCTGTTCCCAAATCCCTTATGTATTTTATTAAATATCATGTACTTTCCCATAGAGAATGAGCACATCCATGCCCATATTTACACTCCCAAACACAGCTGTCCAGCCACATGTTAAGCTATTTTCACACTAAAAAAGTCAGTGTATTTCGGTAAATCAGTGGCATCTCAATTTTGCAGAGGCGTGTATCTGCACAAAGAAGTTGCGTACATTTTGTTTGTTTTGTGGGAAGCAAATCCCCCTGTGAATGGAGGAGCGACTGTTCTCTGTAGGCAGCTAATCTTATGTGTGTGTATACGTGTGTGTGTGTGTGTGTGTGTGTGCGTGCGTGAAAGAGACCGAGAGAAAAACAGACAAACTGTAAGACTTTGTCCCATTCACCTATGACTACCTTTTGTCCTGAGTATGGATCAACTTCCTACAATGCATTTTGGTCAAATCTTTCTTTCGACCTTCCCCACTTTTACTACTCAAATCCTTCAAACTCCATATTACCACTTTCTGCTAAATAAGCCGAATGCCTGAAACACACCAAGCAAGTGTGGCTCGCTGCAATAATTACGTTTTTCTCTGCAGCCAGGAAGCGTGTTCGTCTGTTTCAGATGGGAAGAAGTTCTTTGTAACAGAGGCCAACATGTCACAGGAGTCTGTTTACTGATTGGCTGCTCGTATCCTCCGACCAGAGTTAATTTAATCTCCAACTTTTAGTTTGGACGCACCTCGCCACAGAATGAAAGAGCTGCTGTGCTGAGCAGCCGTAGCTTTTCATTTTAATTGCACCGTCGCCTCGCCGCAGGCCACTCTGCACCACTGCTCTGGTGTATTTTAGGCACAAGAGTACACCGCCATTAAGGTTGCACTCAAGCTAAATGCTGACTTCGGCCTCTAAAAAGCTCACCATGAAAGTGTGAGCAGACTGTGAGATTATGTTTACCGTGTTCATGATCTTAGTTTCTCATGTCAGCATGCAAACTAAATAGCATGAAACACAGCTGAGGCTGATAGGAATGTAATCAGCTTTGCAGATATTTGTTCAAAAATGTAGCCCCTTGACTCCACTTGAGAACACTTTAATAGGTTTAATATGTTGCTGAAACCTTCATGTTTATTTACATTCTCCTACCCAAACAGCATCAGCATTTTATCGGTAAAGAAGTGTAAAATAACGAATTTTCTCATTGTGTTGATGAGGTCTCAGTAGCACAGCAGTGTCCTCACCGGCCCAAAGTCTGTATAATTTCGTCCAAATATTCTCGCTGAGGATTAATGTGGATCCCAGCCATCATTGGCTGGGTTCTACCTTCCTTCAGAGAACAGGGCCAGGTCTTCTCTCTGTGCTGTGGCCTACATTAGCTTCTATACAGGGACTCCATCTGCTCCAAAGTGACACCAAACCACGTGGGCCCCCAGCTCCAAACTCCTCAAGAAAAACTAATTGTGACAGATTCTGTGTTGCCTTTTAAAGAGATGCAGGGTTCACTGGAGACACTTTTAACCAGCTTGTTAGTTCTTATGCAAGTGTGTATACCTAATGCCACATTACTGAGACATGGTGTAATAGTAAAAGATTGAAAAGGGCTAAATTAGTAAATGGGGTAGATTGTTAGTGTAGAAAGTAGTAAGCATTCCGTGATCGTTGCAGCTGCGGTATCGGATTTCCTGCTGCACACCATCCCAACATTTAGACTTCTCAGTGTGAACATGTCCAGTAGAATCATTCACAAGCTGATCGCATGATAGCAACTCGAGGCCCACAGATTCCCTAATCCTTGAGATCACGAGCAAACCCTTTTCTGTAATAGCCTGGGATTGATTTCAGCATGGCATTAAGATTAACATTTTAAAATTCTGGCCCCAAGAGCCCACCCGCCCTATCACGCTCACCGTGGGTGATGATGATCTATTATTCTCTGTAATGAAAGAGTTGACCTTCAGTTATCTTGAAGAGCCTGAAGGCCCTGTAGAGGAGAGCATCAAAGTCAGAATTTGGTCTCAAGGTTTTCCATCTTTTCAGAACCATCTTTTCAGAAATTGAAAAGACGTCTTTTTCCTTTCGTCAAAACTCTTTGGTGTCTCTCCAATAAAAAGGTACCATTGCCAAAATGTGCACTCTCTTGTGTGTGACAGGTGAAAAGGTTGATGTGTGTTTTGACCCCCTGGGTTGATTTTAGCTGTGATAGCATGACACCCGCCATACAACGTGTCGGTATGAATACCAAACTGCCCTCAGGCTTTCTGCTGCGAGTGTTGATAATAATAATAATGTAACAGCTCATTCACAATAATGAAATTCCCTGTCGGAAGGCTGTCAGTCGGGGTCAGGTGCAGATCAACCTTCGTATCAGCTGGAAGGGATTATATGCTTTTCTGGATGGGAGCTGCTTGAAACAGAAGTTCTTGTCGTGGGTTTAAGGATAGTGTCTCTAAAGATGATTTTGCCTTTTCCAACATGTGATGTGTTTCACGCAAACATAATGTACTTCCCCTCTCTATCTCTGGCTAATGTAGATCTTCGTTTTTGAGAACAACATCTATTATCGCTCCAGGGTTGACAACCGCTCCATTCGTCTGGTGTCGACTGGCAAGGAGGGCGTCATCTTCAATGGGCTCAGTGATTGGCTGTATGAAGGTAAGGCTGAACACATTGTTGCTGTCGAACATGTTGAACTACTCCTTTAAAGTTATCTTTACTACATGGGGACTTACCCCCAGAGGCATGGCAGTAGTTTTGCAAGATTTCCAGACTAGCTGTTTCCAGTCTTCATGCTAAGCTAAGCCAACCACTGCTGGCTAGAGCCTTATATTAAACCGACGGACATGAGAGTAGTATCAAGCCAGCGGTTCCCAAACTCATAGGAAGGGGTCACAAGATAAACCAAAGGGGTCGCTACATGATTTACAGGATAGGAAAGAAGACAAAACGTACTTAACTTCACAACACAATCATACATGCACTATGTGATGAGGGATCGCATGCAGACATCAAAGTCTCATCAAAGGTAAAGAGATTCAGAAGCACTGACGTACGTCACGATGACCAATAAGGAAAATAAGTAAAGTGAACCTCTCTCCTCCCTCTATACCATTACTTCAATGTGAACACTCTTACCATGTATTAGCGAGTAACGACATGAGACGGTCCGATCCCCAGGGGCTGCATCTTCATTAGTGTTTTTGCCGAGTTGCATTTGGTTTCTTGCAGGTAAATTAAAAGAGGAAACCCTGTCAATGCTTTACACAGCCCTGAAAATGAATGAATGTTCTGCATCGGTTGATTTGCATTTACTCAGCGCTGGCGCGTATGTTGTACACACTCTGATACAGATGTCACGGTGCTCTGAGAGCATCGCCGCCGCCGATCAAAGCTCACCTGTGTGCCTCGCAGTCAACAAAAAAAAAAACGGGACGGCTGCCATGTTAGCGCTCAACTAATGAATTTATATCCGCTGCGCTGGGTGCACTCTCTGCTCCAGTGGAACTGCATTTTAATAACAGAGCGAGAGGGAGATGGGGAGCGGCAAGCACATAGATGGAGAGATAGCAGAACTAGAGGCAGCCCACGACATACAGCGAGATGTTACTCCTCGAGTGACACTATAAAACATACATATCTGTTTGATGATGTGACTGGCTGCCACATCTCAGGTTATCTGAGGTCCCCAACGCACCAGGACGAGAGCTGTGTGTCTGTTTCCCTCTCCGCGACTGGATTGTTTTAATTTCATTTTGTCGACCCACGGATCCTCTTATCTCCGCATTAGCCGGGCTGACATTTGAAACCACGTCCATCCTTCAAGAGCAATGTACAATCCCAGGCATTTAAACATTAATCAGAGTGTTATTACAGTGTCTAACCCCCCCTGACACGTATTTGTGCGCTGCTGAAGGCCTGGTAATTTACACTCATCATTATTCCGGTATAAATCTTTCACCGAGAGATAAAACACAGAACCAGCTTCATAATGTTGAGATAAGAGGGAATTGTAGAGCAACAGAATTGTATTTTGTTCCTTCCTGCACGTAACTTTCTAAATAGATAGTGTGATGTGATGGCATGTTGACATTCTTCCAGTCCGTTTCATTATCTTGAGATGTCATATTGTAGAATATTTGGTGCTTATCTTTACTATATTCGTTTGCCTGTTATCATGTAATATTTCATTACTCAATTAAAATGAATGCAATGTATCCCAAAATAGCAGGTTTAAACCAATTATTAGTATTCAAGATCATAATGTTCAGATTGTGTTGAAAGTGTTTTAGAGAGGTGTTGATTCAACGTCATGGTGATGTTGGAGGCTGTAGTCTGTGATGCGATTGACTTGTAAAGGGTTCTACTTACTGCTAAAGTAGGCTTAAGAGCTATTGAGATACACTACACGGCCAAATACATGTGGACATCCTTGTTCTCCATGGTGTCCGGATTTTATACTGTTTCCTGTCTCGACATATGACAATTTTTGGTAATATGCTAAAAGTCCCTATAATTTCTATTATTGATGAATCCCTTTTTGTCTTATAAATGTCCGTAAACCTGTAAATAGATTTGGCTTTGGTCCAGTGGTGATGCCAGCATCTGCAGGGGAGCTTAGAAGTGGCGCCAGGCTGTGTGATGTTTACATTCATCAGTGGGACTGCGGGGCAGAGTATTTTCCATGCTAATGACCGAGGCTCTGCTCTGACCAAGGTCAAGATGAGGCTCAGACTGCCGCAGAGGGGAAATGAGGTCTTAAGCTCTGGCTGTCGCTGCGCGGGCAGATTTGGTGTTGAGGGGGGTGAAAGGTTGGCAAATAATCTCCCAGGCTTGAATATCCGCCGGCTTGCATTGCTGTCTTAATCCACGAATGTGTGTGCGTGTTTGTAGTGTGCATGCAGGAGAGACGCAAAGAGACGAGAGAAGAGAAGAAAATGAAATTAAACAGACACAGCCGAGACCCCCGTCGGCTGTGTGTAATAGTCCAAAACGCCTCAGGAGAGTCTCAAGTGTTCCGTCATCTGTCGGCTGTGTGATTATCGAGGCTGCACTGATACTGACGCATCCTGCAGTGTGACGCGGCCCGAGGAAACAGCTGTTCATTGGGCTCTGGTGTGCCGAGATAAAAAGCTGGCGTCGCTTTGATTTGAGTCATGTTTGCCCCCATAGATGTTTGGCTAGATGACTGTTTGCATCGTGAGGCTTGTTCGCAGGGTTGTGTCTGTTTATCGCTCTGTTTGTGGCTGGGCCTGCGGGGCCCGGAGTAACCATATAATCAACACTCGTGTGCTGGAAAGGAACAGATTATTAAAAAGGACTAAAAATGTTGTTTTTGGTTTGTTTGTGAAAACAAGCTGAAAACTGATGTGAGACACACAGTTGGAAATAGTTTTGTTGAAGTTTTTAAGTGACATTGCCGCCAGAATGTGACAAAAATCTGAATTGGGAAAGTCCGTGTCTTCTCAGCATGAAATAAATGTAATAGATGTTTTTGTTAGATAGACACCAGTAGATACCAATATCTATTTCTGTGATACTGTCGTTGTAGGATACTGATTTAGAGTTGCTCGTAAACTAAATTGTCCTGACGTAACTCAAGTGTGCTTGATAGCTTAATCAACATTGTAGATAACACCTTTAGGGCTTGCATTTTGAATTGTCTGTAGAAATCATGCAGCAAAAATGTGTGCATGATATAAATAAATGTGTTTTATTGCCCAATGTGCTATAAAACGAAAACCTTTTGAAATATAACCATGGAAATGTCCCTCCAGAGCCACATTACTGCTTTCAAAGGGGGAAGTAGGACTCCTTATGACAAGTAAACATCATTCTATGTTTAAAATTGATGGAGCGCTAGACAGGCTTAGCATCAGAGAGGGCGACCAAAAGTCTGTGCTACCATTGCAGGATAAATGTATCCACAGGGGCTATATCCTCCAATGCTTCTCTTCCCTCCTCTAGTTTAAAGCTTAAAGGGTAACGGCAGTATTTTTCAACCTGGACTCATGGTTCACGTGTTTTTGTGTATCTCAGTGACTAACATGGACAGCAGCTGCTGAAATTGGTCCAGTATTGAGGGAGAAAGCTGCTGATTGTAGCCGCCAAACGACTAAGATGTAATGGCTCGGGTCAACTACTCACCGCCAACGTGTGTCCACTAAAGGTGCTTGTTGTGTCTGGCAACATTATGGAAAGGACCTCATAGAGACATATCATGATCGTCTACCACTGTTATCTTTAGGTGGAGCCACGAAGTGCAGACTCTGGAGATGCTCAGCTAAACCTCACATTCATGACTTGTGCTTTTCTATTCTTGTTCAATTATCACTTGCACCGTCAGCGCAGTGGTAACAGTATTTATAGTAACAGCTGTTTCACCGACATGTTCTCAGCATCTTGGGTGGAAATGTCATCGAACCAACCTGCTTCGTCAGTGAGTCGGGAGGACGGTGTCCCTGCTGTCACATTTCAACTTAAAAAGGATTTTGCCATGCCGTGTAGATTTAGTTTGTTTTACTATGACAGTTAAATAATACAACGGTTCCCAATCAGTTAGCGAGGATTTAGTTTTGTTTTGAGGTAGAGGTGACGGTCGGATTGAATTGTTACCTCTGGTTATTGGGGGTGGACTGCAGGCTGTGAGTATTCAGAACACAAGAGGGAAGTAGTCAGACACTAAAAAGCTGTGTTTCTCTCTGTGATTTAGTGCTGCTCTACTTTATGACTGTGGGATGTGACACTGCTGCCCTCTGTTGGAGACATATGGCCATAATTCATACAAGAACAGTCTACTTGATCATTTTGTCCACACTATTCTGTTTCAATACTACCATATGGCTCGTGTAATAGGCACATATTTTTTTTTTGTATTTCTTTTAATTGCAAGAAATGAACAAAATGCCACGACCAAGGTTTGATTTTCTTCTCTTTCTCTCATTAGTTCACTCTGCCCGTATCTGCACTCATTATTTCTCCTTCGCCACTTGACTCTCATGCATTAATAATGCCCTTTATTCAGTGAATAATGTAGTCTGCGCAGCAGGATGGAGGACATGGAGAGAGGAGATGAGCCCCTGACAGCTCACCTTGGTAATCATCACTGGAGAAAGAAAGAGACGCCATTTCATCGCTCAAGAGAAAGGAAGTGAGAGCTGGCTCATCAGAAGTAGTTCACTTACACTCCCTTACTTTCTCTCCCTTTTGTCCCTTCACTTTCCTTTGTTATTGCGCACATATCAGGATTACTTTAGAAAGCGAACTACTTTCTCCTTGGCTGGTCAAGGTGACTGGGCGTCCCCCAGCCGAGCGGATCCGACAGCCCCGGCGGTTCCATTCCACGTGGAAAGCTTTTTAAGCTGCTGCTGGTGAAATCAGCAGGCAGCGGCAGAACTAGTCATGCGGGAAATCTTTTTTTTTTTTACCATTTGCAAATGCAGCATAATGCTGTCCTGTGCTGCCCTGTTCATCATCAGACAGTGTGATCCAATCATTCCCCACTGAGCTCTGCCAGCAGGGTGCAGGTGGACGCAACAGGAAGTGCAAAGACTAACTGGACTAAATGCAACCATTGAGCCCATTTCTTCTCATGTCACTGGCACAGAGATGTGTGGCGTTATAATTTAGCAGTGACAAGATGCTACGGGCGCAATTACTTCTGCAGGATTGCATGAGAGAACAAATGTACACAAGCGTCTGTGCTGAGGGTGTTTGTCAAATGACACTGCATATCAAGTGATTCCACCAAGCGTGCACAGTTAATGAAAATGCTAATTGATGGTTGATGTCTGTTAATTCCCCGAAGCGAGCACCCAGTCCCACAGATAAACAACATTAATGAAATTTTAATTGCAAAAGTTGGTATAAATGTAGCTGGTGGCACGCTGTAGCAATAAGTGGAACTGTCTCAGTGCCGTGTGCGCCGTCGCCACAGACTTATTAATGAAGTAGGATGGAGACGGCCGTGCACCATGTTGTCAGAAAAAGTTCCCTCAGTGAGCTTTTATTTGCATAATTTCTTAATAACTCACTGTGTGTTGACAGAGGACTTTGTGTGTGTGTGTGTGTGTGTGTGTGTGTGTGTGTGTGTGTGTGTGTGTGTGTGTGTGTGTGTGTGTGTGTGTGTGTGTGTGTGTGTGTGTGTGTGTGTGTGTGTGTGTGTGTGTGTGTGTGTGTGTGTGTGTGTGTGTTTGTAGCTGAAGAGATGGAGGACGTGGACTGCTTTTTCCCCCATTATTTTCTCTGCCTGTTGAACATGAGTGTGTGCGATTGCAACACGATTTTAAATACACACACCTGCACACAGAGGGTCTCAGGGGAACTCTCTCGGGCGTAAGTCTGAAATGAGTTAACGTGAGTTTGTTGCTGAAAATGTACACACACACACACACACACAGAGGTAGGGGCAACCCAACAACTAAAGTTACACGGTGAACTACACGGTGTAGTTGTACCTGGTGAGAAATTGCTGTTCGGTTCGTTTCTAGGAGATCTGGCCGAGTTCTATTTTGGTCGACCGGCTGTGCTGAGATTAAACGCCGTTGTGATTTATGACCTGAACATTTGGTGCTCTGTGTGTTTTTCTGTGTAGTAAGAGAGAGATACAAAGTGAATGAGTGAATCCAAATATAGCAAACAGATCAGGCAAGAGTTAGTATACAGTATTGCTGACGGGGCACATTTTCTGCCGCTTTGACCTGTTTTTTTAGAAGTATTATTGTCTTTTTAATGGAGGGAATCATGTAAAACTTAACTTGTATATATTTATGAAATGGTTTGTGATGAACTGGCATTATCTTCTGGTACCGGCTACTGTAGGTTTTGTCCTTTTTGACACCGTGATGCTTAAGCTGCATATTTTTTTACTATTGTGAAATCAAAAACTTTACATCCATAAATCACGTATGACCGCCAACATTCATGCAAGACTAATTTAATGGGTTTCTGTGAACAGAGAGCAACGCACTACAAAGATTAATACTAATGATGCAGCATAACACCTCTTAATACCTAACCATGATAAGCAACAGCAGTATGATTATGTCTCTGCTGTGTGAGTTTTTATTTCATGTTTTATTCACTGTCATTATGATTATGATCAATTTGTTCTCACTCTTCCAGAGGAGATCTTCCAGTCCCACGTTGCCCATTGGTGGTCTCCAGATGGTGCCAGGTTAGCGTACGCCACCATCAATGACACCCAGGTGCCCAGAATGGAGCTGCCCATGTTTACGGGCTCACCGTACCCAATGGGGAAAGAGTACCACTACCCGAAGGTGCACAGTTTAATTGGATTATTGGAGATTTTCTTTGGATTCTAGAAGTCGTATCATTTACATCGTCTTCTCGTTCCTCGTCCCGTTCAGGCCGGTGAGGAGAACCCAGTCATCACTCTGTATGTCGTGAACCTTAACGGCCCTCTTCACACCATCGAGATGAGGAGACCCGACGATCCCAGGATGGGGTGAGGCATGCAAGCTGTCAACCAATCAATCGCTCCAATCAGTCAAATTATGCAAATCTTACACCTCATGCATTTATTTTGTGAATTTAAATATCTAATTCATATTCATATGTTCTCTCGTGTGTGTAATATCTGTCAATGTATTCATTTTCTGAAGTTACATCTTTTAATTTACTTTGTGTCCTGCAAAGATTTCTCCAGTGATGCATTTTTACTTAATGTGATCCCAAGTTTAGTTCCATTACGTTTAATGTCCCCATTCGCTCTGTTCATATTCATACCCAGTCTTTAATTCCTCCTTCGCTGTGGCTCATTATATCATTAATGTTTCATCCCATTTTATGATTCTATCATAATATGTTATCAGTAAATGGAAACTTTTTCCAACATTTTCGTCAAAGCGATTTGTCCTTTACTCTCCGACGATGCTGATTCGCAGACCTCGCAGTGTAAACGGAGTAATTAGTGTTTAATAATGTCCTTGTGTTTGTCAGTGAGTATTACGTGACCATGGTGAAATGGGCCACCACCACCAAACTGGCCATCAACTGGCTGAACAGAGCCCAGAACATCTCTGTACTCACACTGTGTGAGGCCACAACGGGGGTCTGCACAAAGGTGTGTGTGTGTGTGTGTGTGTGTGTATTACGTGTACTGTATGTCTCAAAGGCATTCTGGGATGTTGTATTACTTTTACTCAACTCTGTCAACCTGCTTCTACAGAAACATGAGGATGAAAGTGAAGGATGGCTGCACAGACAGGTATTTTGTATAATTATTGCATTTACCAACCCTTTTTTTGAGGTGCTATTTCTATGTTTTGTTGAGTAAAACATTAAAATAATCTTCACCGTGTCTTCAGAATGAGAAGCCTCTGTTTTCCAAAGATGGGCTGAAGCTGTTCTTCACCCGTGCCATTCCACAAGGAGGCAGGGGCAAGTTCTTCCACATCTCCATGTCCATCTCCCAAGTAAGACAACACTTGTGTGTGCAGTAATGTTTAGAGTCAGTAAACATCTATCACATGTTTACCATTCAGTGTTTTTAGTATTATTCAAAAGTGTGTGTTATGAGCTTTAAGGGGTATGAGTCTAAACTTTATACTTGGTGAGACAAACATACTGTAGCTCTCTTGTCTGTGTTGTTTTATTCAGTAGGCTATAAAATCAGCATCTTTATTGTCTTGATTCTTTTACTTCCTCTGCTTATCTCCGAAGCCCAACACCAGTACTGACACACTGCAGTCCATCACATCTGGAGACTGGGATGTCACCCAAGTCCTGGCCTACAATGAGGACAGCCAATTGATGTGAGCACCCACAAACCCGCCAGCAGCAGCCAGACAAACCACCACACGCTCACAGCGAGAAGCAACAGTACATCATAATTCTGTAGTAATTTATGTCGGTACACGTTGTTTAATTATAAGCAAACAAAAGTCGCATGGTTGGAAGCGGTAATTTTGTCAAGCTTGTCATTCCGCTAGAGATTTGGCCCGCAGGTGCATTCAAAGTAAACTTGTTCTACTCTCTTTAACGTTAACTACTTTGTTTTAATGAGGAAACATGAGAAAATAGCTGACATGAGCAGAACGCTTAGGTCGAACAATAAAGAAATATGTTTTTTGATCTTGTTTTAGTGTTAATTATGTCTAATATGTGTTGGTCATTCCAAAATATAAGGTTGAACAAAATACCATTGAACTAAAGGTTATAAGAACAACTTAGAACTTTGATGTACATGTTTTTACTGCCTCAGAGAAACTCGCTTGTTTTTGCTGAGAGCTAAGGAGTTAAATATTTCAGCACCACGGACAGAGACAGAGAGAGTGTTGCTGTCCAACAGGCAAATGGCCCTTTTTATTGTCAAGATCGTGGTCGTTTTTAAAGCACCGATGCTGCATTTGGAGACAGCAACTAAACTTATCGTCTGTTGCGGAGAGCGTTGTGTTCTTCCACCAGCTCGTACGGTTCCACACGATAAACCACTTCAAATAGGCTCGGTGTAAAAAACGCCCTGCTGTGACTCATCCCCGTCGCTGCCGGATAATGTCACACCCACACTCTGGGGCCACAAGGCAACTGTGATCCGACAAACATGATCTCGCATGTACACACTTACATTTCGCGCACACAAACAGAAACACAGTTACTCATTCACAGTGTTTGAAGTGACTTGAGAAACTCTCCTAAAAACCTCTTTGCCAAGGGGGGCAAGATTTGGCCTACTTCTCTTCTAAAAAAGATTCATCCCCCCTTTTTCCCCCCATCATTCATTTATGAAACAACTATTCTAGTGAGTATTTGGGGCATCGCTTGTGTGTTCCTCGTGGGTTTCTTTTAACACGATTTAGCTAAAGTCTGCTACCATGACATTCTTTTTTTCTCTATGAATGTAGATACTTTTTGAGCACTGAGGACGGTCCAAAGCGAAGACATTTGTACAGGTAACGGCTGTTCTCTGTATTATGTTTCCTGTAATGGCAGTTGTTGTTTTGATTAATTACATTTTGCTCATTTGGATAAAAAACAAAGAAATGTGCAAAAAAGTGAAATGACCTCTTCTTTGTTCCCGTAGCGCGGACACCTTTGGTTCCTTCAACCGCCGCTGTCTGTCCTGCGCGTTGTCCGACAGCTGTGACTACATCAGCGGCTCCTTCAGTCACAACATGAGCTATTTCCTGCTCAACTGCCAAGGTAGCTGACACAGGATCTTCTAACTAAACTCTATCCATCCCTCTGTCTTCCCCCTCAACTCTCAGCCCAACTTACCCATTTTAAGGCAACAATGAGGTTGTGACAAAAAAGAAATGGCCCACAAAGAGTCCACTCGTCCAATTTGGCTTCGTCAAGGGAGGAAATGATATTAGCCAAAGTTTGACAGTCATTTTGCAGCGCTGGCTTTGCCGTTTTTTTAAATTCGAGGCTGCCGATGTAACGCTGCAGTTCTTCCTACTGTCAGACGGCTGTAGGGATTTGATAAGCTGAAGGGGAAGACTTGTAGTGTACAGGTGAGGATGTTAGATAAAGGTCTTAAGCACAACAAAGACAGGCTTACTGACACTTCTATTGTTGCTGTACATTTGTATTTTTATTGTAAGTCTAAATATGTTTAATGCAGTTGTGGAATGAGTATTAACGTATCGTTTACTTAAGCAAGAGTAGCAAGTAAAAGTCTTTCTTTCAAAAGTATGAACAACAAAGTGTACTTTTATGTTCAAAGGAAAAGTTAGTTTATTATTGCTACATTAACATGCATATGTTTGAGTTGTTTTAAATGCTTCATTCACTGTTGGGTAGTTTAATCTACAACAATGTGTCATGTTTTATAAATTGATAAATAATAGCTTTAGCTGGTAAATGAAATAAAAGCACATTTCCCTCTGAAATGTAGTGGAGTAGAAGTATAAGGTAGCATAAAATGGAAATACTCAAGTAAAGTACATGTACAGTATGTTACAATTGTACTTCTGTACTTGTATATTTTTACAAATGTACTTGGTTACTAGTACTATTCAGCATTATCCTATATTTGAGTCTATATTTTCTCCATATTTCTGTATCTTGACGATAAAAAACGTTTTGCAGAAAATAAGAGCCAATCTTTGTGTGTCTATTCTCTAGTTTTTGCACAAAGAACTTCCCTCTTGCTGTGCCACTCCTTACAACCTTGATCTGTATATGCCGTGCTGGCCATGACAATAGCAAAACAACAGGCAAAGAGCTTTTTAAGATCAGAAAGATGTCAAAATGTCGCAGCACTGTCTTCACACTGCTGCAGAAACAAAGCAATTCATGTTTCTTTGATTTCAGTCTGACTCAAAGCTTCAATATTTAATCACTGATCCAACAACTTTTGTGTCAGTCACCTCTGAACCGTAGAAAGTGATCGCCACTGAAGTGAGATCAATCAGGGAAAGGACCACGATGCCATCAAACACTCCCTGCACACCCCAGAAATCACTGATAGCCGATTGTCCTGCATCTCATACATTTATAATCCACCCCTCTCCTCACAGCCTGCCTCCAAGAATTTATGTGATGAAGGCTATGATATGATTACCACGAGGAGAGAGAGTGGGAGGACGAAACAAAGGGACGTGAGCGATCAGCCGCTGCGCTTTCCACCAGACGCAACCACAATGTTCCTGCACTATGTTCCCCAATTTTCTAAGTGCATCAATCACTTCATTTGCTGTCCCTACTCCCTCCAATTTGAGGTCGTACGGCTTTAGCATGAATAACTTTTCCCCTGTTGGTGGCCTAGTTATGGAAAAGCTACTTCAGCCACTGCATTACATAAATCAAATAAGCACAGATTTGCTTCTTTTACTGACGGACAAAAGATCTGGGATGTCTCTCTGGCTTTTACTGCAGTCACTGGAGCAGACTTATTTTATGGACGATGAACACGGACTTTGCTCTTGCCACAAACAACATCTTAATGCAGCATTGTACCTGTAACGTCTTTGAAACGATGATGAAACTTTCTGATTTCCTCCTCAGGACGGGACATCCCATTCGTAGCCGTCTACAAGACGCAGAGAGACGTGGAGAGTGAGACGCAAGACAGGGAGAGTGAGTATTCACGCTGAGACTGTGGATTATGCTAAAGACATCGCGAGTGACCCTGTACGCAGTAGCATTAACGGCTACATTGAAAATGACCTTGTCGAAAAGTGTTTTTCCGTTGCAGTGCAGGATGACCACCTGTGCACTGCTGGTCTACAAGCCGAGTTCAGCGTGACGGCAGTAATCACATTACTCCCCGCGATGGATGTCCTCATTAAATTATGACCTGCCCAACGTCAATATCAGCTAACTTTAATTTGATTATTATGGGGCGCATGTGTGTGTCAGTCTGTGTTTTACCAACATGATGTCCCTGCCCTGATTATGTTAAAAGACCTCTTGATGTTATTACCGTAGATTATTTCATGGTGTCAGCTGTTAAACGGTGCTTTTGTAAGAGCAGTAATGTTTCCTCAATGTTAACCTACCAAGCTGGTGAGTTTGTTGTTTGTTTGAACGCTGCCGGATCTAAAATTGTATTGACAGTAAGATGATTGACGCTCATTAAGTGTCGCATAGCAATGCAATCAGGATACCATGATTATTAACAAGGCCAAGAGTCTACAGCCACGTTGGCAGCTCTGGTAGTCTGTTAGTGATGGGAATTACTGTTCTTTGAAAAGAGACAGATCTTATGGTTCCTTTCCGTTCGATAGCACTTTTCAGTCAACGCTGACTTTTGGTTTCACACAGGACTCGAACTATGGTCTCCTGGGTGTAAGTCCTGTGTTTGTTTCTCTGCATGCATACAGAAACACACTGGTTTGGCTTCAGTCAATATTTCAGACGGAGCTCTTTTTCTTCTTCTGCTGCCTCTCAGAAGGTTTAATTGAAGTTCCATCATCCTGTGAGTTTGTCAGTACAGGCAGCTGTGTGTGGATTCCCGTCCTGGATGCTGCCTTTGGACCATTTGCACCAATCCTAAAATACAATGTTCGCTGCATGCCCTTTGACTCCAGCAGTCATGGCAAGCGAGGGTGATACGTTAGTGGTGCATAAACCAGCTGTAGCTGTTGGATAAGTACAGCTGGTTCCCTCTTCAGGACAACCTTTTGACGCATGGAGTTTGCCATGAGCGAATCCAGGTCACAGTTTCAGCTGCAGTCGTGCCGTCTATTTCTTCTCTGGTTTTGTGTTTTGTTGGAGTTCATGCTAAACGTTTTGGAGGACAAGAGGCTCTGATGGATTTGCTTTCTCGTATGAATATCAATGCACAGCTCCAATCATTATTCTACACCATCAAAAATGAATAATGTATGGGAAACCCATTAACTATAGAAACTGCTTATAGGTGGTCCTTGGTATATATATATATATATATATATATGGAAACACAGTCATGCTAATAATGAAAGTGATTTTTATTTAACTACAAGCTGATTAAATTTTAGTTGAAATTTTCTGATGTGAGTGTATTTTAACATAACTTGTTTGTTAGTTTTCAGAACTCTGACTTGGACTTGAAGCTCCGGTCATATCACTGTCCAAACAGAGAGTAAACTTTGTTTACTGCAGTCTCACTGGTTATTCACGTGCTGTCCACAGGCATCGCAGAAGTGCATAAACTGGAGAGCAATGAGAACCTGAGGCTGATCCTGGACTCCATGCAGATGCCCACCGTGGAGTACAAGGAGATCAACAAGGATGACTACAGTATGTATCATGTGTCAGAGTCACATTGATGGACAGGTTATGTGTATACAACAATATATACCTTATGTATATAAGGTTCAAAATATATGTCAGAGTTTCTCAATGAAAGGGGGCTCGTTGAATTGATTGTGTAGTTTACCGTGTTGCGTTTGGGATCAAACTTATTTGTATCTGCATCACAGCCTTGTCAATGCAGATCCTCAAACCCGCCGGCTTTGTGGACACAGCACACTACCCGCTGCTCCTGCTCGTGTAAGTATGAGCACATGTTTTCACACACATTTCTATACAGTACATTTGGTGCACACACACTTCTGCAGAGAAAAAGTGTGTTTCCATTTGCAGTGCAGACTCGTCAGTGGAGACTTCCTGGAGTTTTAATCCGGCATATTCATTTTAATAATCGCTGCATTGTCCTCTACTCGAGCTGGATAATAACTACACTGTGAATGAGGAAACTTAACCCCCCCCCCCCCCCCCCCCCCTTACTTCCATTTGCGTTTCTTTCCTCGGGCCTTTAACCGTCTTTTACTCTGCAGCTCAAATCTAAGATTTTCAAGAATTTGGCCCTTTGTGCTCTGCCTGCCTCTCAATTGTCGCTCAATTTAAGCACCAACGCGTCTCGAATAATCAGATAATAAGCAGAGGGTATCTGCAATATTAACAACTATTAAAAGATATCACATTTCACCTTTTTGGAACAAGTTATGTCTGCTGCAAGTTCAGCTTTCTTTCATCCTCTCAGTGTTACTTTGGACTGCTGATGTTGCAGTTCTTTCCCTGCACAATAGAGCTCACTGCCAGCTACCCACAGTAAATAGTACTGACCCCAAAAATATGATTGAAAAGCATCTTTCAGACAAATGCTGTGTACCCACAGGGTCCCAAACAGACACAAGCTCATACATTCTATGCAACGTTTGTGTTGATAATGTGATATAATTGGAGTAAATCATTGCTTTGCATCGAGTCTTGACTTCACTGATCTGTTTGCCTGTGTTTGTTTGTGTGGTGCAGCGATGGGACACCTGGTGGTCAGATGGTGGCAGAGCAGTTCCACATGGACTGGGCCACAGTGCTGGTGAGCAGCTTCGGCGCTATCGTGGTGCGCTGTGACGGACGAGGCAGCGGCTTCCAGGGCACCAACCTGCTGCACCGGATCCAGAAGAAACTGGGGGTGTATGAGGAAGAGGATCAGAGGGAAGCACTCAAGTATGTCATATTTTCAAATTGTCTCATTAGAGATTTAACAGACATCAGGGTAAAATGCAATGAATAGCTACTTGGGCGCCAGAATTCACTATTATGTGACAGTTAAACGATGCTTTCCTACACCACTGACATGCACCGACATTACACTATTCCCTACGGCTTATGAAACAGTATCTGTGTGTTACATGAAGCCACATCGATTCCCCAAATGGAGTGTCTCAATCAGAATGAATTGTTCCATTTGGAGATAAATTAAAATCAGTTTAAAACAAGTTATTCAAACTATAAATTGCTATTCAACAAATCTAAGTATGTCATGCAAACGTTTTTTTTACACTTATTTTTAAGAAGCAGTAGTTGTTATAGTAGTATTATAATCAAAAGTCCCTTGTAAAGTTGTGAAAACATGTTGTAAGCTACAGTTGCTATGCTGACACAGTGTATACAAAAGTCAAAACAGAAATGTTCTTCCCAACTAGAACCGATTTATTTTTTTATCTCTTGCAGTTTTATTTTGAAAGAGTCCTACGTTGACAAAACCAGAGTTGGAGCTTTTGGGAAGGTAAGAACAGTCTCTGTGTGTACCTGGAAGCACCATGCATGTCTTTGTACCAGTAACAGTGGCAGTAGAGTTCAACTTTCTCATTTTACGGCTTCACGGTACATAAAGACATGTTTCTGAAAACATTTGAAGCGAGAAATAGGCAAATACAGTGACAGAATCTTGATTGGTATTTGATCAGCGCTGCCTAGATTAACAGAGCTTCACTAGCAGTGTTAGAGGCTCTGATTGGTTGTTTTCTTTCGGACGCAACGAAATCTTCCAAATGCCATTAGGAGCACTGAGAGGAGGCAGAGAGACCTGATTATCAGTCTCATGTACTGCTGTCTGGATATAGTGACAATTTGAGCAAATGTGACAAAAAAGTGTTTTTTATTTATGTTACCAACTGTATAGCTATAATGTGTATGTTGCATTTTACTGCTGTAGATGTTTAAGGTTGTGCTCATTTGAACTACTTGATAAACTGTTTGATAGTTAATATACAGCAAGGCATCGTATTCTATATGTTTATAGCTTCCCTGTCCCGTGAGAACACCTTATTTCTAAAAAGTCTTTTTATGAGTTCAGAGGAACAGCCCTGTGTTCAGCTCTGCATTCTACATCTGATCCAAGAGGCTCTCTCAATAGTTCATTCAGCTTAAGAAGTAGGAGGATTTGAACCCCTAAAGAAGCGCTTCATCCTTCAGCTCATCACAAACATTCAAACACAACACATGTGGAGATACCTGGTTTTCACTGGACAGGAAGGGGATGACAAATTGTAATCTGAAAAGTAACTGTGAGACAAATGCACTCGAGTATGAAGCACAATGGCCTCTGCGGTCCAGTGGAATATAAGTATAAAGTGGCAAAATTGAGGAACAAATACCCCAAATGTTGTACTTAAGTACAGTAATTAAATTAGATACGTTCCACAAGTGGTGATAACGTGCACGTTGGTTGTACCTCAGGTGTATGGAGGCTATGTGACCAGCCTGTTGGTCAGTGGCGTGGAATCCTCTGTGAAGTGTGGCGCTGTTCTCTCACCCATCACCGACTTTGAACTATACGGTAAGCTGTTTGTTTGCAGAGAATCTGAATACTAGCTTTCTAAAAGCTACAGTCTGTGTGTATGTAGTCTCTTCTGTGTGTAATAAACAAAGGCAGTATCCCTGCATCATTATTCCTGCTGCTGTCAGGATGTATTGAAAAGGAAAAAGAGATTGCAAATCTATCCCCTTTAGCGCTGCAACTGGGAGTTATTTCCATGACTATTTTATACATGTGTGTACACGTGTGTGGGGAAAAAAAGAGCTTGTTGGCCTTCTCAGTGTGATGCTGCAAGATACACCTTGAACCCAATCACAACAGTGCCAGACAAAGTTAACTACACCAGCCTCACCTCGGCTACCAAAGGAATGAAATGTGTGAAACGCAGAATTGTGTGTATCGAGAGAGTGACGGAGAAAGAGAGTGACGGTGCTCTTGTGTCGGGCACAGAGTCGGGGAAACTGTGCGTCACGGTGGGAGTGATTTCACATCTATTTGATTTCTCTCGCTTTGCCCGAGGGGGTGAGAGACGTGCCATGACACTGTATAAGTTTGGAATTGCAAATGAAGACGTGCTGCAAACGCTTTGATACTAAAGAATATGGAGATGAGTGAATATATTTGAATATGGAGAAAAACCTGGAAACGTGTACTTTTTGTCCTTCAAAATGGCCCGAAGAACAAGACAGAAACGACTCATCAGTCTTGTTATTCATGTGAAGTTTTGATTTGATTTTTTATGTCAAAGCAAAGTATTAATCAAAGCCATATTTCCCTTGTAGCATCTGCGTTTTCAGAAAGATACCTTGGGCTGCCTAAACCTGATCCAAGGGCATACACGGTACGATTTGATTGCAATTGTTATGTTTCAAATTCCAGTTGTGATATTTACTCTAACATCTCTTTCGGTCTAATTTGTTGCTGTGTGTCTCATCACTCCTCAGATGGCAAATTTAGCACACAGAGCATCTCAGTTCATGGATAAGAAGTTCCTTATTATTCATCCAACAGCTGATGGTAGGTCAAGGATGTTCAAAAACATACATCTATTCATTTTGTTGAAGCAAAGAGATATTTGACATGTCGACGTGTATCTCATTACGTTTTCCCAGAAAAGGTCCATTTCCAACATACAGCGAAATTCATCGCCCAGCTCATCAATGAGAAGGCCAACTATACCTTACAGGTATGTGGATTTTCTTTCACTCCGTTGTAATTACTACTGCTGCTGATCCAATTTCTCTGCCTGGTTCAGTTATTCTCCAACCTCCGGGAGCTCTGTGATCCCAGCGGGGATCCACCAGCAGGCAGAGGATTAGCCCTCACAATGCCTTCATTCCACATAATGAGATTATGAGACCTTCTTGGGCCTCTTGCATTAACACCGGGACTAATCCAATTAGGATACAATGTTCTGCTGCTGAGTGTTCATCGGAGCTTATTAGTGACCGAAGGATGGGTTACTGTGCACACATGCTTTAACCTGGTTTCTCTTTGCTTTACTCGGCTTTAGGTCAACCCATGTAGACATGATGACTCAGTTAGAATATCTTAGTTAAACTAATAGAAATCTAGTGTGAGTCCCATACAGTCTCAGTCACTTGTTCTTTGTGTCCCAGATCTACCCAGATGAAGGTCACTTCATTCACAGTGAAGCAACCAGGCAACACCTCAGCCAGTCCCTGGTGAACTTCTTCGAGGAATGCTTCAGGCTACCAGAACGAGTGTTTGAGGAGGCCCTGGAGGAGGAGAGCGAAGAAGAGGGTTAGCTTGGCCCCCCGAGGCTTGTGTGCCCTACATCCTTCCCACCCATACGTTCGCCTTCCTAACCTCCATCCTGTCCCGTGCCCAAGCACAACACTGACATGCAGTTGTACAAAATGTGCAACTCTCGTCTGTTCTTGCTCAATTTGCATTTGGACTCCCCGTGTCGGCATGCTGAACCTGAGACTGGCTTTGCAGCAGACGACGGATCTAGTCCTACATCCATCTTTCACACCTTCTGCCCAGAGTTCAAATCCAACAGCCCTCCAGAGAGCCAACAAAGACTGGTGACCTGACGTGATGTTGTGGAGTATTCTGATTGATTTAACAGGGAGCAGTCTCCTTCACAGCCAGATGGACCAGCTCCTTAAAAAGAGACAAAGCATCATCTTTCACACAAACTTCCAAGCTGTGAGGAGAAGGAACACCTTATAGCACATAACTCATGGGCTTGTATATCAATGAAAATCAGACGCCTGGTGAAGAACACTGGTCGACAGTGTTCGCGATGGTTGTCTGAAATTGTGCCGATACAGGAAATGTTACTATTTTTAAAGTTGTGAAGAACCTTCATGTTGGACTGTGGTTGTGTCTATTGTTCTTACAGTATGTAAAATAGCACACAAACATTCACTCGGCAATTATGGACATATTTTCTTTTGGTATTCATGTTTTTTCCCGATGTTCATCTCGTAGCCTACATTTCTGTATATCAGCGATGCTCACAGAATTCACTTACTTAGACTAAATGCGCCATGGGTTCCTTAATGATCATTCGAGACAGTTTTATTGTGACGTTCCAGTTTTATCAAATGTTTGTCAAAGAACAAAAGCATTAACTTGTTTTAGTCACTGTGCCTTACTTTGTCAGAAAAAATCCTGCAGCTGCTAACAAACAAGGCCAATTTTGTAGGAATTGTTTGATTTTGGGAAATAAACTTAATAGCTTAGCTTCTTATTGAGAAATTTGGTTCCACTCTCATATCGGGTCATTAAATATGAAGCTAGCTTAGCTTAGCATAAAGACTGGAAGCAAGGGGAAACAGCTAGCCTGGCTCTGCCCACTAGCCAGGGTAGTTGCTTCCCCCGCTACTAGTTTTTATGCTCAATGTTTTTATCAAAGCCGAAGCAAGAAAGCAAATAAGCACATTTCCCAAAATGGCAGCTGTCGTTATAAATATATAGCTTGAAAAAGATTATTATTTTGAAAAAAGTAGCTTTGCTACTTTCAACAGCTAATACTTGATTGGGAAGCTGTAGAGTTTGAGGTTTCACAGAACAATATCCTGGAAATATGCCCGACGATGACAACGCTAAAATGTACAGAATCTGCATGCATCATGTTTACGGTACAGTAGGTGAAGAAAACGGTGACGAAAGTGCTGTGTCATTTAAATCAGCAAATACATTATTCAAAGTTGAAGGCAAGAAGCTATTAGGATTAGTGTTATACCCTGCAAAATGATGCACTTGTATATAAGGGGGAAACATTTTTAAATGAAGTAATGCAAACATGGCATACGAAATAATGAATTCTTGAGGCACATGTCATTTTTTTTTATTATTTGAATGACCATTTGTGTTACATTTCAGTGCATGTTAAGAGGTTATTTGCAGCACTATCCCTGATAGCTCAGCTCCATGTGGTAATTTTGACATCTTGAATGTTCCTTACTGGATTGCATAAATTACATTTCCAGTAGTATTGTGATTGAGATCCCAGTCTCGTCAGCTTGATGTGTAAATGTTATTCAGATATCATTTTATTCTAAATAGAAAAAAGAAACAATATGTGTCGAGTGTTATTTGTGCATAAAGCATTTTGGAAGTTACATTTGACTGTTAATTTCTGTTCGCCTGTTGCTTTCCTAGAATTTTATTTAACGAAGGTTACAATGTTGTAACCCTAGTACTGTCAGCACAGGCGGAGCCCTCTACTGGACTATGTGGGTAATACTCTTCTCCAATCATGAGCATGCATTCTCCCACTGAAAATGTGCATGAGCGTAGGCACATCCTGATTGCAGGAGTGTATTACCCATAGAGTCCAGTAGGGGGCGGATCCTGTGCGAGTTAGAAGTGCCCCTTTATGAATGCAAATGACATAACATGCACTAAAAGCAAGCGCTGCCGGCCCGGCTGTGTCAACAAAGCAAGGAGAAGCTTGCTAACAACACAAACGGAGGAAGAGCGACTTCATTCTCTGCTCAGATCCACTATATATATTTACCAAATAGTTGTTTGCTGCTATATTATTGCTTTGAATGTCATACATTGCTCCTTCAAGAAATTATATAGTTTTTCAATTGGTAACTGTAATCAGCTGTTGAAAAAGGAAAAGGTACTCTGCAAACAAACATCAGAAATAATAGATTTGTTCAAAGTTCCTATCGGGCCCAGCGTAAAGAGGGTTGTAGTTGTATATCAGCGCTTTGCTCTCCTCCGCCTTGGATCCAAATCTGTGAAAGTTCTTCCTGGCTGTAAGGAGAGAAAATAAGATTTACGAATCACAAAGGCTCCATCGTGCAGCTAGTGACTATTTAATTCAAGGAACAACAAAAATGGCAGTGTTCATACCTTCACTGACAAAGAATTCAGCCATGTAGAAGGTGGTCTTTACTGCTGATGGAGAGTGTGGAATGTAAGGCTTCTCACTTTCGAATGCGTTTTTCTCCGGATGCCACTGCGTCCCATAAATTGGGTAATCATATGCTGCCGAGAGGTAAGGGAAGAGATAGTACTGATAAACATAAAAGTTACTTCCAGTGTTATATTGCTGTAAACCTGTGACGCTGCATTGGAACTACCTTCCACCGTTGACACAAACTCTGTTGTTCCATCTGTGTTTGTGGAGAGAACTTTGTAAAAGCTGTTCAGCTCCTCGTTTGTGTTATGAGTCTGAAAGAAACAGACAGAGAGACGATGCACCCGATCAAACGACACTATTTTCTATGATCTTAGATCATGTTTTGGCACTCTTTATGTTTTCTCATCATAATAGTAACGACGTACCAACAGTGACAAACTCCAACTGTGAGCGTTTGCTGTCAGCGGCTCAGAAGCCAGATCTTCAATGAGCTCGTCTGGGAAGCCTTTAAATATCCTGCTGTCTTTGGCTCCTGGAAATGGGTCATAACAATATCATTAATAACAAAGCTGGGTTTTTTTTCAAAGAAATTATATAATCAACACTACACTCCCATACTATTAATGAAGTTCAGAGGTAACGCCACACCACTTGTGTTGGTATGTGACAGTAAGTTCTTTCCACTCGTCAAAACGGTCAGCTCCTCGTATCCAAGACAGGTGCCCCACACGGGGAAATAGTCGCCTCTCTTGTTTGCCTGAAACATCGCACACAGTCTGCAAATGAATCCTGCATCAACACACTGAAACCTAGTTGATCATATTTTACACTTACCTCAATAGCAAGTTCATAAAAGAGTTTTGCCGCTCTTTGATAACCAGATGACGTGATGCTGGCACTTCCACCCGGGTAAAGGATCCTGATGACAAAGACACAAAGTGTTCTGTATCTTTTTTTGGAAAAAATACATATCGGGGGTGGACAAAATAATAGAAAATGTCCACAGGCCTTTGGGAGGTGGTGATTGAACTCCGTGACATGTTTTAAGGTTAATGTCGCTTTGAAGAGTTTCCACGTTATAAAACTGTGTTTGCATGTGATGCCCAACATACTCAGCTGGTGCTTACTAGATAGCTTCTTTGTACATCTGTGTGTAGATGTGTACATTAAGAAAAATAACTATACTTTTTAGGATATTTGCTTCATAATAATTGCCTTAAAAATGTCTATTATATTAAACTCAATCTCAGCAAAAACTGACCAACTAAAGTTAATCGTTATCTTTTCTGAAACATGGGCTCTGTGAACCTGTCTTGTCAAAAGGCATTTATAAAAAACACAAATGTATCTCATTATTCATTTTGAAACAAATCTACAGCATAGAGGCTGTGACTGTGAACATATTATAACCCATTTACCCGTTAATGGAGTTGAACAGTTTCTTATACTCCTCCAGTGTCTGGTTAATCCTGTAGGAATAGAAGGGGGAGGTTAAAGGTTAAAGGTGTCAGTTCAAGAACGCTGTTGTTGCAAAAAGCTCTCATGTACTAAAGGAATGACAGTTAAGGAAATGTTTGATGATAACTCACATGACAGGCACAACCCTCGCTCCTGCTGACTCCAGGAACTTGACATAAGAGGCGGCAATGTAAGCCGTTTGATTTGGTTTCGGGGAACGAATTTCTTGAGCCAGTATTCCTTTTGAAAGAAAAACACAACCAGTTTAACCAGTTAGGTCTGTAGCCTAAGCAAAGAGACACTTTCTAACCTTAAACAATGATAATAAGGGCAACTTCCTTTGCCTGGGGGCCACTTCTACAAAACGGTATGAGGCCAGGGGCCAGTTAATAAACAAACATGCATGTTAGTGCATTAAAAGTAAAATTGTCAATTAAATTATTATCATTGTGAATTAGAAAAGGGTGAGCGGGCCATTGAGAATCACATACTGTTTTACAGAAGCTATGGTAGCACATTGGATTTAAATAGAAAAAAAAGTGTTTATTTTTTCTATTGTGATGCAATGCGCATGCGTAGCTTTTGAGAGGCAACTGACGTTAAACAAAAATGGAAGTGCACATGCGAATTGATAAATATAGACTAAAAGGCAACATTATAGGTACATTGGCCTGTATCTCATGGAAATAGTACTTACTCTCATAAAGTACAACCTGTTGTATATTGCATGTAAATTGCTGTCAAAATATGTCGCCATGCTGTCATGTAACGCTTTCTATCCCTGAGAGTTAAGCTTCTCTGCACAAAAGTTACCAGTGGAGGCTGCAGCCGAGAGTTCAATTGTGGGTAAAAATGCCAAAGAAACACCGGTTTGTAAGGTCAGCCATGGTTGTTTTTTTAAATTTGGTGTCGTGCACCTGGGACTTGAGTCGCCTGAGACTATCCCGACATCCGGGTTGTGTTGCATAAGTGTTGCAGTGAATAACGTGTACACTTACCGATAACGGGGCTGTCATTTCGCTTGGCTGAAGAATAAAACAGACACGTCAGAGAAACGTAAAAGAATAGCAACATTGTTTGTTTGTAGAAGTAGCACCTGAGCACGCAGGTAGCCTGTCTCCATTCAAGCTGTTACAGGGTTGATTACATCACTTCCGGGCTGCTTCATTCAAAATAAAAGCTTTCCATTTGGCTCCAACTCCCTAGATTATATATATTTCGTTTTTCCAGAAATACACGGATAATTAACCACCGAGATGCAAACATGTTATGTATAATATATTATGTGGTGATAATTAAAATGAAGTTTTTTAAATAATTTGTGAAATGCTTGGTTTAGGCTGTAAGACGAAATATGTAAAAACTAAATCCAAAAAACGTTTATATTAATTTTAAAATAATACATTCCAACTTCAAGTGTCACAAAATTGCAGCAAAGAAAATACCAAAGATCGGTTTGAGACAATTTAATCACGTTAACATGTCCACCAGAGAGGACAAACGAAAAGTTCCGGCTCAGAACGTCTGTGGGCATAATTCTCTATAACCAAATAATCGTAATAATAATATTTCGGGCCAACTTGGTCCAGCAGAACAAACAGTAAACTGTTCTATTACAGTCAGAGGTATTTGAGGTTTTGTTCTGCACTGAATTGAGAATGAAACAAGAGCAGATTATGAAAAGAGAAAACTTTATTCATCAAAGCACCAATATTTACACAAAAGCATGTGACTTTTCCCCCTTGGAATTTCTTTTTCTTGTATTCTTATTTTTTCAGGATGAAAATATTTAGCTTTTGAATTGTATCACTACATTAGGGGGAATTTAATTTTGACTGCTGTCACCATTATCCAGAAATCTAGAAACGTAAAAAAAAAACTGTACAAAAAGATAGAAAAGAGGCAAAAAGTGAGAAGAAACAGTCATTTGACAAACAAAAAAACTATAAATTACATTCTTAACTTTAATCATCTGATTTCATGTTATGTGCTGTGACGGTATAAATAAATCATTGAATTTAAATTAAATAGCCTATTGAGAGAAAGAGCTGCTAAGATGTGAGATCACCAAGATGTATGAAAAGCTACAACACAAACTAGAAAATGTTTTTTTCAAAATAAAGTACAGTGCATCAAAAATTACTTTGGTGGCAACACTGGTTGTCTGGTCTTCCCACTGTTGGACGAGGGACTATGTAAGTTACGCAAACAGATTTCTTGCCCTTAAAACAACTCTACAAACTTTTTTAAAACACTCTCCATGACAACCTGTAAACAAAACAGTGACAGTAGCCATTTATTTATGCTTCCATCATAAAAGTCTTTGGAAATCCCCAAGAAAAACTGCCACGTTTAAGGACAGGCGCAGACTCCTGCAGCCGTTGCATCTTCAGTCTCATACAACAAAGCACAAAACACCTCGGTGACGATGTGGTGAAAAGCCATTTGTGCTGCTTTGTTTGATTCTTGTGAAATGACACAGATGCGTCTTGTTGCAAATGAGTCAACTTTCTTTGAGTAAAGGTTAAAGGTGCTTCGTGTATCATTTTACCATTAATGAATCATTACCACATTCTCTTCGAGATGTTAGCATTATTGTCATGGACATGTACAACTGCTGCCGAGGAGACTGGCAGCCTCCATAAGCCTCAATGTTGCATTTTACATTATGTGCCACCAGGTTGAATAAAAGAAGAAATCTTCCGGATTGCTTCACAACACGAAAGAACGTATTGACTTTATGTTAGTTTACCTTCCAGGATTTTATCTTGGCTGTTGTCAAGACTTTGTTACCGCCTCTTAACAATATTCTCGCTCCTCAGAAATAACACGGAGGGATGTCAGAAAAGGGAGTAGAGCAATTTGCACTGTAACATCCAAGAAATTGCGTTAAATGTGGTCCTCTGTTTTTAAAACCACAAAATGCTACACGTAGCACCAAATGTTTTCCCCGAGTGTTTAACGTTTACGGTGGCTGGCATGGTGGAGTGGTATGGGGGGGGGGTTTAAAGGTTTTTGTGGGTCTCGATGCAAAGAACGATGTGCTGGTTGGAACAGCTCCTCGTCTGCTGGCCCAGGAGCAGACCTGAGGTCAGGCTCGATGACTGGCCCATGACAGACATGTGGTCCGCTCGCCACGTCTCACAGTGTTTGTCCACCACCCGGAGACCCCTGCTGGTGGAGCCGTGCCAGATACTCTTCTGAGGCCTGACAAGTGGATGACAGAGAATATCAACATGACAGGAAATAACAGAATAACAACAGACAGACAGACACAAACAAATAAGTAGTAAGTCAATCAAGTTAACTGACCAGAAGGGGTCAGCTAAAACATCTCGGCCGTCGAATGAGTAGATTGGTATCCTGGCATCCAATGGCCCACCGTCGCCGTTGAAAATTGACCGCCAGTTCCTAAACATCACGTCCCCCTAAAAGAAGACACATAGTGGGTTGGATGCAGCCAGAAGTTCTTTGTACGTTGAGGATTCCTGCGTGATAAAAAGCAGGAGAGCGGACTCACCCTGAGGTTGGTAACTGGCAGAGTTTCCCGGAGACTGGGATAGACCACGTGGACCAGGTCCTGCCTGTGGGAAGAAATGAAGGCGCGGTAGTTTGGAGCCAAACCCATCGCCTTGGCTTGCTCGTAACACATCCGGTCGGCTACGTCGAGCCCCATCATGTCGCCTGAGTGGGGCTGGTTCAAGGCCACGAGGGTGAGCTGGAGGGAGAGGAGGCAACAGATCGGTGTTAGTCCACTCTAGGATGCGAGTAAGAATCCGGAATATTTTGTCTTGAGTGACCCCTGCAAGGGGTAGTCTGCACTGATAACGTACATGAACGTACATAAACCACCCACACAAAAATATTATGCAGTTTGCTGCAGCAGAATGTGAAATTAGCTGTGGACAGACACAGAGGTGCACAGTCACTAACTTACTCAGAAACTCACACACAAACTCATTCACTCCCTCACTCTATCCCTCCCTTCCTCACTCCCTCACTCTCTCACTCCCTCAAGAATGCATACAATTGGCCGATCGCACAATCCCCCTGGTGGAGATAACCATGTATATTAAATGTCCTAAATGTTTCATAGAATCATGTGTTACATAATAATCAATAATTCATGTTTCGTAGCATTCCTCTGCAAATTCAATGTGGCAGAATATTGAATATTCTAACCCCAAATCAAGCGATTTAAAATATTTAAAATAACACAAACTTGTTGACACTCACCCTTTCGTTGACTGAACGTATTCTTTCCATCGTGTCTCCTCTTATCTGATATGAAGCCCGGGGCTAAATAAATAGTTGAAAAGAGATGTTAAATGGATTAAATACTGCATAGAACAATAACTTTTTTTTTTACTAAACAAAAAGCCATAAAAATAAGTACCTCATCTTGTGGAACAATGTTATTGGAGAGGTAGATCAGACTGCTGAGCTGTGGAGACAAAACTGACTGTAAATCGGATGGATTATGGTGTGTTATTTGACCTCATGTTGTCTTTACATTAAATGTGTTGGATGTACAACAACAAAAAACAATATGTCCCAACAACCAGTTTGTTTGTTACATTGCATACGCAGACTTTAAGTTCATGAATAATCATGTGATTCACTGATTTTTTAGGACTGTGGGATTATTTCCCTTTTACAACCTTGTTCTCAGCAATGAAGAGCATTTCGTCAAATATTGCTGTACCCTGGTTGAATAATCATTGATCGTCTTCTCAAATAGAGAGACCGATTGGCCTTCAAAAATGTTCCCAGAAGCCAGTGGTGATGTTGGAGTGCTGATTTACAGCCAGTGAATCAGAAAACTCACTCAATGCAACGCTGACCATGAAAACGTCAAAGTAATCAACAGAAAAGCAATTAAACTGCTGTTACACCATCAGTCAAGCTCTGACATACGCGCATTACATTTTAAACATTTACTAGCAGCTGTATGCTGCATCTTCATTTTTCAGGTGTCAGATTTACCAAACCTATAAATACACAAGACGAGCCCAAGCCAGTACCTGTATCTCTTTCCATCCCTGGGAGACCTTGAGGAAGAGACTTCCTGTGGCCGTGACGTACATCAGAGTCCCCTCTGCATCCCTGGCGGTGTGCTGCATCATTCTCTCACGGGAAGCAAATGTTTTCAGCTGAGGAACAAATAAAGAGGAGAAAAATTTTACCTCTGGAAATGTTGATATTGTTATGATACTGATCTGACAGCTACCTGGTGTGTCGTCATACAAATGTTCATAGCTTGCTGGTGTATCATTTGTATGTAGTTCCACAACATGGCCAGAAGGGAACAGGTTCACTTACAGATGCCGAGTTACTCGAAGGTCCAGCAGGTCCAGCAGGTCCAGCAGGTCCAGGCGGGCCGGCAATGGTCAAAGCTGCCATAACAAAAATGTCAGCAACTTTCACGCAAGCTCCTTATTACATTTTGTTTCATCTCATCAGTTACAAGAATGATATGTAAACCATGATTTCTATAAAGGATAACATTTTGCTGTAACTGTATGAGATAAGAGAGTGATGAATTGTACCTGAGCCGTATCTCGAGGCTGACTCAGAAGGTCCGGGAGGCCCCGGCGGCCCAGGAGCGCCGACCGGTCCTGGTCTGCCATAGCCTGGAATACCCGGTGAACCTGGCACCCCAGGGTGGCCTGGTGGACCGAGCACTGACTCCCCTTTGGGTCCCTGAAATGCGTCAGGAACAGCGTTAATGTGTTAATCTCTTTAATCAAATAAAAACGAACAAGGACATTAGACAAACTACTTAGACTAAATGAAAATATCCATGTAATCTTGACTCACCACAGGCCCTGGTCTTCCGGCGTTACCTGCTTGCCCGGGCAACCCTGCCTCCCCCTCGTCTCCCTTCTCTCCTTTAGTGCCCTGCTCACCTCTTGCCCCCTGTGATTACATGGCACAGACAAAACCACACAAGACTTGAAGGGTTAGTTTCCACTAAAAGCACTAAAAAAATTTAAAAAATTAAAACTTCCATATGAAACTTACCCAGCCTCCCCTGGGAAGAAAAGAGCCTAGAACAGAGAAAACATGTAGGAGAATTAACTAATGATTTTGGGGAAGTAAAGAGAAAATACAAGATTAAATGTCCTGCAGATAAAATCAGGCCTTTGAATTTGCTCATCAAAACACACTTTATAGATTTGTTTTGTACCATAGTTTTCCTTTTCATTATAGATTATCTTTTTCTCTTTGATGGCATTTACATTTTTCACTTTCTAAATATTGAAGAGCTGAGTGTTGACTCACTTGGAGGCGCAGGGAGCCCAGGAAGACCTTGCTCTCCCCTCTCCCCTTTTGGTCCCGTCTGACAGTCACCTTGGAGACAAAAAGCCAAACTTAAATTGAATTGCTTGTCTTTACATTTGATGATTTGCCTACGCAGTGATTCATTTTAAAAGTTAAAAAAAACTGCGTGTATTGCAATTATGTTTTACGAGTTTTCTTTCAAATCGACCTGCAAAAGTGTTGAAAACAGACTTCAGGTTTTATAATTCATGGCAAAACAAAAGAGGTGACCCAACCTACCAACTGCAATGGTTCCATTGGGATTAAGCTGAAATAATATTAACAAACATATTAACAGCAGTCGGTGATGACTGAATTTAGAAATCATACATAAATATCAGGGTAATCATCCAAGAAAGGAAGACTTGTCATACTTCATTCCATTCTGAAAAATATAAAATCCTCCAATGGGTCTCGTTAATATCATCCTCAACATGCAAATGAAACTGTGGATGTGATTTTAGTACTACCTCCTTTCTGGATTGGCACACAGCCTTCACCTTTCCAGACTGGACATGCAGCATGCAGGAATATTTTAGAACCATCCTGGAACAGTTCTGAGTGATACAAGGTTAGGCAGCAGCAGCGTTGAACAGAGCTACATGCACCGTGTGTGTGCACAGAAGAATAAAAGAGGGGAGATGTGTGAGAGGAGACAAATAATTAGGGGAGTCTGTGATGAGGAGAGATGTCTTAGTGGGCTCAGCAGAGAGATAATTAGATCCATAAATAAAATGATGAGGTTGTGGAGGGAACTGAGGTTCAATGAAGATGGACGGCCACTTAGGATGCAGCTTCGCCTTCACTCTAAAGGCCGGTAGAAAAAGTAGTTCAATCATGTCGACTATTATGATTTCATCATGTGCTAAAGGTAATGAAACGGCATCTCTCGTAGACTCCGGTGTGTCGTTTTTTATATATGATTTAGAATATAGACAAAGAAGGAGGATGACAGATTATATTAGACTTGCCATTAGAAAGGAAATTAATACATAAAAACAGTTAAATTCTCAGGCATGCGTAGTAAAACACAGGGTTGCAGAGACGGGAACTTACAGGCATTTTGCAGTGGGGTCTGGGAGGGATGGGGAACACGGTCTTCAGAAACCAGGGGAAGGGAGAGGACAGTGAGCACATAAACAAAACACACTCCATGAGAATTGTGTCAGAGCTGTGTGTTGATGAATGGGTGTGTGCTTACTCCTTTCGGGCAGTTGAATATTCCTGGACGGCCTGGCAGCCCCGGGGGGCCAGGAGGTCCCTAAAGGAACAACCGGGGAAGATAAAATAATACATGAACATGGAAGAAAGAAAGAGAAAAGGGGAAAACAAGGTGCTATACAATAAAAGCAATATCAACTCAATCATATTCTACTACTCAATCACTGCACGTTTCATTTGCAGATTGTGAAGCAGTATCGTTTGTATTGTTTTACACATACAAACTTCTACAGTCTTTTCACATGCTCTTAATTCAGCTCAGGTGTGTGACTCACCGGCAGGGCTGCAGAGTCTCCACTCTCTCCTTTTGGTCCCATCAGGCCTGGACGTCCCTACACACACACAGACAAACATCAACCAAAAGTATGATTCCCACAGGGGGAGGTGGGGAGGTGGGTAAAATGTGTGATTAATTTAATGCAAACAGCAGGTGTATTGTAACTATGGGTTGAGAAGCTTTGTTTTTTGTTAATGCAGAAGACAAAACATTCTCCATTGAAAGGAACATAGAACATATATATTTCTAATCTGGTGCTTACAGGTCTACCAGGAAAACCAAATTCTCCTTTGGGTCCTGGTGGTCCGGTAGGCCCCTGTTGGGAGCAAAACAAAGTGAGTGACATGATTCTTAAATGCATTCATTGCACCTTCATCCAAAGCAGTGGCTACAATTAAAGTTGCTCGTGTCACAGAACCTGAAAGGTGAAATTATTAGTTACTTACTGTAAGTCCAGCAGGTCCGGATGCACCGTTATCTCCCTGCAACCAAATGTACATTTAAACTGATTTGTAAAGTCCCATTGAAATGTTTTAAACAGATATTTAAAAGCTGAAGAACGTGCACACACTAAATATCCCCAGTGAGTTCATGCAAAACAACTATGGACCTCATGCAAGAACGTTTTCATATTCTTTTTTGCCCATAAGGTGGGATCATACGAGTGTGCCACATCAGATTCAGCAAGCGCTCCTAACTTTGGATATTTGTGTAACTGTGTAACTCTTAAATTCTGTTTGCACCCAAGAGAAAATTCAAAACACGAGAAGTTCTCCTAAATCGTGCCACTTAAGGATGAATCTGTTCGTACGAGTGGTTTTTGCGTGAGGCCCAATATGAGCAAAATGATCTGGATCCCGAAGGTTTCAAAAAATACAGAGGTGAAAACAAAAATAACCTTGAGTCCTTTGGGTCCAGCCAGGCCTGATGCGATGGATCCCTGTGCTGCGATGGCAAGTCCTGACTCACCCCTTTCACCCTGCGTGCATACACACATGTCAACAAACCATATGTAGACACGGAAAGGCAACGTGTTTGTACACATCATGTTTGTTTGGTCTATTCAGTCTGCTAATGTATATTACGTATGAGCAGAGACAACACATGCATGTCCCACTTACTTTCATTCCTCGAGGTCCTTGAACACCTGGTAACCCACTGTCTCCCTTTGGACCCTGTGGTCCCTGCAAACATTTAGGAAATACAAATTACTCCAAAATCTAAAAGAATTTCTCTACATGTTGTCATAACCATGTTCGTATACTCTTTTTGAGTCATGTGCTATGCTGTTGTTGTGTCTCCAAGATCACTTGGTGTTCTGATTGAAGCTTTTGTTGTTTGATACTTACAGCGGGTCCCTGAGCTTCAGAGATCCCTGAGAAGTTGAAGGCACCATCTGTATCGTTCAGTAGAAGCTGGATTGTAGGCAGAAGGAGAATGTTGTCAATGGAATCAAACTCTTGTTACACGCAAACAGCAACACTGGACTCTCCCTTTACAGCCCACTGTAAGTAAGCCTGGTCTTGAGTGGTTGAGCTCAGGTGCTACTTACATCCTGGAGGTTGATAGTGGGTCCTGCTGGTCCAGGTGGTCCTGGAGGGCCGGGTAGACTGAGCCCATCCCGTCCCTTCTCTCCCTGAAAAAAAAACCCGTTTGACATTTGAGCCTAATAGTAAATGGCAACAGAACTGAACGCACATTCTCTGTGCGTGGGTCCACATGTGAGTTTGTCCATGTCACATGAGGTTTTACCTTTTGTCCTAGATCTCCTTTGTTCCCCTTTGGTCCCTGTAGATGACACAAGATAAGACACTCAGTTACTAGCACCAGTATCTTTCACTGATACATCCTTATTCCAAATACATCATTGTTCTTTAGTTTGTCTTTGTATAGTTGAGAATGATACATTAAAAGTGGAAATGCATAATGTGTTTTAAATTAGGAATTGCATCCATCAACACATTTTAAATCCACTTTTCTGTTCCACCAAAAGTCACATTAGAGCCAGTAAAAATCAGTCTGAACCATTAATAAAATCTGACGTTTTCATAAAATCCTTTATCTGTTCATGTATCTATTAGTCCATTTACTGACCTCTTCCCCTTTAAGTCCCTCCAGTCCTGGAAACCCGGGTCGTCCTGTAACACCTGCCTCCCCCTACAGACCCCGCAGAGAAACAGTAATCAATCACACACATCGCTGTTATGAGATAACCTGCAGTGTGATGCTTCGTTTCTGCAGGAAGGTTACATGAGGATCTCAGGTCAGATTCGACAAGAACCACAACCGGGGAGGTCGTGAACTTGGTCACAGTGTCTCTGCTCTCCAGAGCACCTCGCTGGCCTTTCGCCCTACAGCTGTCCACTGTGACCTAAGAGTTCAAGACATTGACGAAGCTCGGGCCAGCAGCTTGTGCTGAGATAAACCTGACTTCTCAAGAAGCGTAACAGGACATGACAGCAGACTCACCTTTAGCCCCGGCTTTGCCGGGGAGCCGTCTAAACCATCTTTTCCCTATGAGAGGCAAAGAGGGAGAAAGTGGTTTAGTGGTGTCAGTCACATAAAGAGTTCCTTTTCTGTCTGCCTATCTATGACTCTAACCCTAACATTAAAACCAAGTCTTTACCCGCATATAACAACATAATCAGTTTTCAGAGCACTGACGACAGTAATACTGTGAGTATCACAGACAAGTAAATATCTCACCTTGGGTCCTTCAAGTCCGGGGGTTCCTGGAGGACCCTGTGTAACAAATACAAGTACATTTATCTGGACGCCACAAGAATAGAGGTGATGGTTTGATGAAATTACACTGATGATTGATATTATGAAAGCAAAATATTATGGCGCAGAATTCTCTTTATGCTAACCACACTCAATGCAGTTGTACCTGTGGGCCTCTGGACAGAGCATCTCCAAAACCACCCTGCATCCCAGATCCTTCCAAGTCCTACAAAATATTTGACAAAAAGAAATTCATAAGGATCAAATTGTGAGTGTATAAGATATTTTTGTTTCCCAAAAAACAGTTGCAATAAAATCCATGAAATCACCACGCCACCCTAATTCCTCATGATATCATTTATGGCAATGTGACAGGTTTAGCTTTTTCTGTAAGTTCATGAAGTGGTGAAACAGACCGTACCTCAAAGCCCATGGTGAAGCCTCTCCCAGGAGGACCTGGGGGCCCAGGGGGGCCAGATGAACCCCTGGGACCAGGCTGTCCCTCTGGACCCTCTGAACCTGGTATGCCTGGAAACCCTGGAGGGCCCTGATCTCCCTGCAAGGGATGAGATCAAAATGATGAAGAAATCAGATAAACCAATAAATTAACAAAAAGTGTGAGGGTGAAGGAAGGGGGATGGGTGAGATGGGTATTGATAAAAGGAGACAAAAGGGTTACTTAAATAAAAACACAGGGCTGGAAACTAAAGAGTAGAGACTTAGCGTACAGGGTGAATGTAATGTGTACAAATACCACTTTGGGTCAAATGTAAAGAAGCAATACAACGAGTGATAATATCAGTATTGGGGCTTCACTGTCCAGTCAAGGATGACATAATCAATATGTTACCTTTGCTCCTGTTTGCCCGCCTGCACCACGCTCTCCCTGTTCAACAGATGAAACGCATTAAAATCACAGGCAGAGCAGCTATTGCAACACAGACTTGTTTACACTCGAGCCCCTTAGCTTCATTAGTCCACGGGGTCGTCTCATTAGGAGCTCAGCTCTTCGTGTTAGGTGCTTATCCAGTTTGTGTGTAATTGTTTTTGCTAACGGAGCACTAAGAGGCCTGCTCAAGGGAAATCAGAGAGAGCTCAGACTAAGTCACAAAAACGGTCGGTGTGCTGCACATTCACGTATATGAGGCTTTTTAAACTGCAGGTCGATGCATGTCAGTCCAGAGTGGCACTATATCATCAGTGATGATGCATTCTGTGTTGCAAACTAATATTCATCAGCCTCACCGTGTCTCCGTTCTCCCCAGCAGGTCCTGGATCCCCATCGTTTCCATCAACTCCCTGCAAGAGTGACGTGACTATATTCAAATTTCAGATATTAGATGCATATCTATTTATTCCAGATGGGAGTCAGCTCCGTACATTCACTGCACAGTTGGCATGGGTTATTACATTGTTGGTCATCATTCATCAACATATTGAATAAAGCTAATGGGCTAACGGGGACTGAAGCGAATAAACCTTATATGCACTTAACAGCAGAAAGGGTTGTAAACATGCGAGCAGTCCATTCACACAGTTAGCAAAAGCTTCTGGCATTTTAAAGACAAAAGACACATTTCCCCCAACAGATGCTGCAGCTCACACCATGTTCAGAAGCTCTTACAGTAGTTTCTGCCTAAGTGCTGTTTCTGTAGCTTGAGGATACTTGACGTGTTTTTAATCAACACTGTACAGCAAGCAATGGCAGGAAAGCAGTACATGAACATGGGTTTTCAAATGTAGTTGGGGGAAATACTGTCTTTCCAGTCCCTTGGATCTTATGGGACCAATGGTTAATACCTGACCAGACCCTGAACCAGAACCAGACCCAGAACCAGAGCCACTAAACCACTCCTCAATCCCCTGAAAACAGAAGTTGGGTCAGCAGTGCTGAGTTCACTAACTGAGGATCGGCCTCAGTCAGGTTATATTGATATTGCACCTTTCAAACAAATCAAATGCAATTACAAATTATTGAAAAGACGAAAACCAGTCAAAAGAGACATTTAGCTGTGGCACTACATGGCTTTACTGAAGTACAATTAACAGATGATACAACACAGAAGAGTCGACATTATGGAGGATTATGTTTGTGTTTTGCTCTTATTGATGAAATGTACATGAAAAATAGGAAGAAAAGAATGTTTAACTTACAGGCAGTCCAGGTTCACCCTTCTCTCCATCCTTCCCATTTCTTCCAGGGACCCCAGGTGGTCCAGGAAAGAAGTCCTCCGATGGGCCTCCTGGGGGCCCTGGCTGTCCCGGGAGGCCGGGAGGCCCTGGAGGCCCCTGATGGAGCAAGAAGACATATCTCGGTCACACAAAGGGGAAAAGTTTTAGAACGCACCTTCCATGTACCGCTGTAGTTAATGATCCTAGGTACGCGGGTGTACTGTAGTGTAAACATGCAACAAGTTCACAGAAGCTGGCTTTTAGTGCAACGGGTCAACATGGATCCAGAGATGATGGGATGAGCAGGGTAACACACAAAACAAAGAAGGGAAAGTGGGATTGCAATGTGATGCTAAATATTTACTAATGTCACAGAGAGAGAAAACAAAGTTCACTTACCCTGATGAACTCTGCATCAGTGTCAAAGTCTTCAAATCCCGACCCCTCCTAAAGAACACATAACATATAACCAGTCCATCCCTTGATACACAGTAACTGCATTCAAATCAGGTCAAATCACTACAAAAGGGTTTCATGTCTCAATCATGTAGTCAACTGCACTTAAAACTCACCTATTCAAATCTGCTTTTAACCTCTAAAGTCAGTCATGTATGTTTTCTTTCTCTTCGTGTTTATTTTTTTTTCTTACTGTTATGTTGTAGATTTTGTTTTTATTATAAATGCTTTTATTGTTTCTGTTTTTACCATGTAAAGTGTCTTTGAGTGCCTTTTAAAGCGCTATATAAATAAAATGTATTATCATTATTATTATTATTAATCCAGTCGTGTTCATAATTTGAGATATGTTCACATGAGATTCATAATTAAATACTCGTAAAACATAAATGCTTCAGCCAACCAGGCATCAGCTTTTTCACGTTTTCTCATGATGAGCATTTCATTTTCGACCAGAACTTTTTTTTAAATAATTACATTTATAATATTATTGGTGCACTAAAATGCGAGTGAAGATGATGACGGAAGGTCAGAAACAACAGAGCACAACTGTAGCAGACAGTAAATGCCTCTAACTACAACTGTAACTTTAGAAAAACAAACAAACAACTGAACAGAGTTTGACGAAGAATGAAAAACAACAGATTATGAAATGGCTGAGAGACCATCTGCAATGTTTAACTATCTCTAAATTCAACAGCAGCAAAGACAACAGAACGTAGTGTTGGTGCACCTGGAAAGATGCTCCATGACAGATGCTCATACAGATAAAACAAAGGTCTATGAATAAAAACATTATGGATTTTGGCTTTGGTTTTTATCCCCACTGCAGCCCAATATAACTGTACTTCAGCCTGGGGCTGGACTTAAACGATCATTTCTCAATCAAGTGCCATTAATAAAGTGCAGAACAGCAGATTTTACTAGGACCAAGACATGTTTGGGAACAGAAATGGGTTAATAACCCACCGGGAACGTGGAAGACTTGCTTGGTCGACTTGCAGGTCCAGGAGGGCCTGGAGGACCTGGTAGTCCAACACCACGATCACCCTGAAGGAGACAGCAACGGGACGTTTAATGATTCATTACTGATTTATACACTGGCTCGTTATGTAAGTATGTGATGATTCACACAGCAGTGGAGTGTCTTATAGGTAGTTACATTCTGTTCATATTCAGGTCCAGGTATCATGCTATTACAGTGGGAGTATTGTTTACCTTTTCCCCCATAGGACCAGGCTCTCCCTGTAGTCCTGGGAATCCTGGAATCCCAGTTGCTCCCTGGGAAAAAGACAGTAACAGCTGTGCTCAACGCTACATGAGATCTCACCGTATCAGAGGCCATGTTGTCTCCAGTTGTAAGAAGGGAAAGCAGCTTTGATACAGACAGTGATATCAGGAATGAGGCCAAGACCGTAACTTGATCTGTGACCCCAATCTAGTGCCATAAGTCTGTGACTGCAATGTGCTGCATCAGCAGTTAGCATCAGATAATATGTATATAGTTACGTTATTTTGAAAAAGGACATATTTCTGCATCAATTTTCCCCACTAAAGAAATGGACCTATAAGAAAGACTTTACTTACTGGGACACCAGTTCCACCTTTGCCTCCCTGGAGAAAAGACAAGAATAGAAAACGAATCCATCATTTTATCTTTTGACCCGTCAGACTGACCTAAATAACAAAGTGTGCTAAATCATTTGTATGATGTTCTTTAAACAGTTTCTGTTTGGAAGTAGATTGTTTTGAGTATCGCAAATAAAACTCACAGTCTGTCCGTCTTTCCCAGAAAGCCCAGGTGGACCTGTAGGTCCCCGTGGTCCTTGTGGACCGCGGGGTCCCGGCTCCCCTCCCTCACCATCTCCTGAGCCTTGTCCTGGAGGCCCGGGTGGTCCTGGAGGACCGGATGGACCTGGCTCCCCTTGCTCCCCTTTCGGTCCTGGAGACACCTGGAGGGGCTGAACGTTGAATAGACTCTGAGTGACTCATTCATTCACTGGAACACAGCGACGCATCCGAACAGTGTGAGACTCCAGTCGGTGATACGAACATTAACGTTAGACAGAAGGAGTATTCTTGGCTTCACAAAGGGAGTCAATGAGCAATCGTTATTGGTTATTAATTGATCAACAAACAAAAGGTTTTGTGATAATTTTATCATTATAACATTGGTGACTTCAGCTTTTTGAGGATTTTTAAATGAGGCAAATTTGTAGATAGTTTTGATATCATAGCTTATCTTGCTTATCTAATTGAACACTGAATAAAGCAATGAATCATTAATGTAATGTACTTTACTGAACAAAAACACAGATACATGTATAACTCAAAATCTTTAATATGTGCTGTGCTGTGCATTGCATCGTCATCTCAATTATGAAGAAAATCACTACTTACAGTGTCAAATACAGAGTCTGGAGCACCCTGAACTGATTTCTCTGCAACAAAGACACAAAGTGAGCCCATGAAGAAAGAAAAAAAATATATATACATATGTTTACAATACAATGGCACTTTATTAGCATGATATGACCTAAGATAATCATAATTTAGGACCGGTCAGAGGAGAGAAAAAAGAGAGACTCTTCCAGCACCATCTGCTGGCTAATTTGGGAAATACAAGCCATGTTCGTGTATTACGGCATTAATTGCATGTCAGCACACACATATAAAATACATGCTTGTGTGCATGTATGTGACAGAGGATACGGTAAGTCTTTGGTTTAGTACCCCAAAGAAATAAAAAAGGCAAAGATCTACAGTTTGCTTCCACCAAATAATAATTCAATAACAATAAAAACAATAATTCAAAAACAAGAATTGTGTGTTTTTTTGGTTTTTTTTACCTCTTACTGTGGTCATCTCCACTTCCTGTCCAGAAGGCGCCTCTATGTCTACGTCATCATCACCATCATCATCCCTGAGCGACATCTCAGTGGGCGGAGCTCGGACTGGGGTGCCGTAAGTGGGGTCCAGCTCCGGGAGGGGCTGGAAAAAATGACATGTCATTCAGCATGTTTTTATGTAAAAGCCATGCAGAAAATGAGGAGATTAACGAGCCTAGCATGTGTGCAAATTTTAGATTTTAACTTTTTGATTTATTCATGAACACAGTTGCTCAGGGGAGACAAAAGCGAAGGGAGTGTTTGCTGCAGATGGTGGGAGATATTTTTCCTCAGACCAGATCCAACTACAGTGTCAGATGGAAAGCAACACTCCACACCAAGCTGGCTCACAGCACTGCATTTTTACAAGATCTGCTGTGGTGATAAAGCATCCTGACCTCCTGCCCCAGAACAGCCTGCTGCCCTGTTTATGAAAGATCCATGGAAATAAGTGGCAATGAAAAAGCAATCAATCTTTTCTTTCCTGCAGAGCGTTGGGTTTGTTGAAACTGTCTTCTGACTGTTCCCATGTGGTCGAGGAGGACATTGTTTTCAAATAGCTCAGAGCTAGTTGGACAAGCACTGAGGTACTTCAGGTACCATCCACCAAATCAGAGTAAAATGATTTAATTTGGGCTAGAAAATCTGGGAATGAAGCAAATCTCTCTCCTGAGTGTGTCTATACGTGCCCTGAAACAAGCCACTGAAACCTCCTGTAGCTCCAAAAAACAATGAGGCTGACATTGTGAATGTGCGACAGTACAGTTTCCCCCAATAGAATAAAAAAAAAATCACAAAAGGGGAAATTGTAAAATAGTGCGAGAAATTACACGCTGCGTTTACCAAAAGTCAGTAATAAGAGGACAGTAATAAGTATAGGGATGTAACACTATGAGACTTTCAGAGTAAGACAACCATCTCTGGATATTTCATCATATTACATTATTATTATTATCATCAGTTACAATGAACCTTAAAGTAATGAGAACAGAATTAATGTATTATAAGAAAACCTGGTTAAAAAACGTCCTGCTGTTCTCAATTCTTCTTCTATGTCCAAATTATTTTACTGGGTATTGTTTTAGTATGTTTAAATCTCATGTCCTGAATACGAGGGCTACTGTATCAAACCTGAAACAACTCCAATGTTAAAAGTAAAGCAGGGATAAGCACATGTCTCTACACAGTTGGGGAGGAGTGGAATCTTTTTCACACAACTCTAAGCAAGAAAGAGAAAGGACAAACTTTCCAAAACGTGGAACTCTTTCTTCAAGTAAAATACTCTCCTACTCTTTCCATCCCCTGCCTCTCTTCTCTCGCATTCTTCTTTTATTTGTTCAGAGAGCACAGAGCTGGCAGGGAGCAGCACATATCACCATGTTCCAGTCTCCACCAGGCCGGCAAGGATAAGAGCTGCTTTCTTTGGTCCGGGTCCAACGCAGCTAAATGGGATAGACCGAGAGAAAGTGTGGTGTGTGTGTGTGTGTGTGTGTGTGTGTGTGTGTGTGTGTGTGTGTGTGTGTGTGTGTGTGTGTGTGTGTGTGTGCAGTCACCAATGTGTACTCTCTCTCCTCCACAATCTTCTTCACTTCGTCTATTCCCTCAATGTCTTCATACGCGTCATCACCGCTCCCGTATCCAGAGGCCTGGAGAGAGAATGAGAGCGGAGAAAACCGGAGTCAGAAGATGAACGTGCAGAAAGAGAGAAACGATTAAACGCTCTTCAACGGACAAATATGATCTGAGGTCGAGCTGCAGGGGGAGAAAACTGAACGAGGAGACAAGCCAAAAATGCATTTTCCTTCATTGAATAAAAAAACACTTGGTTCCCACAGTTTCATTAAACTGAACATAGCTCAACTTTAACTTCAGAAACACTGGATATCTCAGGTGGTTAATGCTCCCAACAATGTTAGACAGAGAAAACAGGAAACCCAAATATATAGAACAAGTATCATTTATTTTCAGCAAATCCAAACAGTAGGCTGTTGACAAAATGCATGCACATCTGAGATGTTGATCCTCACATTAATTCACAGCTAATTAATATGGAGGACTTTGAAAGACAAACACTATGACATTAGACGGGATTGAGGTCAGGTGTCTGTGGAAGCTTTATGAGTATCGGTATTGAGACAACACAATGCACTGTAGCATCTCCAGAAGTGCAGAAAAGCAGTCAAGTGCGTTCAAATGTGTTTATTGGTGATGTAAAAAAGAAATATAACAGTCTGCAAGATGTGGATATGAGTATACTGTGTATATACAGTATACATAATGTGTAATAAATGGAGAACTAAATACACACAAGTATAGAGACAGGACTGTCCACATACTTCTGTCCACATGATTTACTGTAGTGCACTGTTTCCACCAGTAGAGGGAGGAATAGTTCCACGTTGAACATGTTTGGGCTGCTGAGGCAACAGGAACTTCCCTTCTTACAGACTCTTTGGGTGTGTAAGTGTGTGTGCGTGTGTGTGTGTGTGTGTGTGTGTGTGTGTGTGTGCACACTCACATAAGGATCGTCCTCCTCACACTGGTCATCTGGGGCCGTGGGATCCGACTTCAACACCAGCTGCTGGATGGAGCCCTGGAGAGGGAAAGAGGAGAGAGTGTTATGTTGCATGGTAATTTCAGTTCACTCTGTGTCATTACATTTTATTAAAGCTCAGAGATTTCCCACGCAGCCTCCATCTCTCAGCGTAAGAGTTTATCCATCTCCCCCTCCGTTACCCCACACATTATCCAGCGCATACACAACAGCACACAGTGACACGCACACTCAAATGGACGTTCACAAACATCTGGCAGTGAAACAGGTGTCTCACGCTGATTCAAACTGTCCGCCCTACAAAGACCAATTCCCCATCAATCTTAAATCACCATATTACAGTATGGATGTGGATTCACGGTCGAAATACAATCATTTTAGCCGACAAATATCATCAGCATAACATGTTTTAATTAATATTCATTTTGTGTGTTAAGACTCAAATCGTAACATAAGACAGTACACCTGTGTAGTGTCCAAAGAAAGACCCTCTGTTTAGAAATGCTGGACCATCTTTGATTCTGGTAACAGCTGTCGGACAGCTGTTCATGTCTATGGCTCAACAAGGGACCTGTAGTTAAGTTAACAAGTTGACACTTTATCACTTCAACCGTTTATCAATGTTGAAGCACTGATGTGTGTACGGTTAAACAGGCAAAGACTAATGGGCGGATCCTCCTTAATACAGAAGCTGCAAGTGAATCCCAAGAGGTTTGTGTTGGTTATTATTTCACTTTCTGGATTATACCCAGTCTGTTGCGATGTTAACCAATTGACATTTTTCATGAATTTTGCCTGTGTTAATTGGCAAGTTTTTTTTCTTTCTTTTTTTTTTAATTTTGGAAGTTCAATGTCAGCTTCTATAATACGTTTTTAATAAACTGCAGCTAAAAATGTCTCAATTGAAGCAGTAAAACCACAATGTTTGATCCCACAGCCATTACAGCATTACATAATCATGCACTCTATTATTTAAAGCTTTAAGTCTAGAGTCCTGGCTTCAGAATTGTACTTTTTTCTATTTTCTACCAGATTGAACCATTTTTTTAGACTTGTTTGCCCTATGGGACTAATACATGCTATTTTCGTGGTTTCCACAGGGGACATCGCTGTGTTCAAAATCCATGTTGCTGCTAATTATTGACATATCCCAGAGTGTGCAAAGAAAAAAAACTTCCCCTAGCATATGGTATATAGAAAATAATTTTAAAAATGTCAGAACTATATTGGCATTTTGTAAACAAACTGACAATTAAAGGGTTAAAATTGGTTGTTACGATCACTGGCTTGTAACCATGAAGAAGTCTGTCAGGGTCACTATTCTGATAAATGATCACAATAAGTTCTAAATGCTTTAATCTGTTTATGAGAGAAGCAAGTGTAGAAATATCTGATGTACGCAACGGTTGAATGCCAATGAAACAAAAGGCCCCAGATCATTTTTTTCCCAATTACTTAGTGCATGCATGAGTGTGTGCACACATTCAATTGGTCCTTCAGATGTGAGAGTCAGTGCGCCTGTCCCATTATTAGATCAGTAAAGACTCGCTAAAGGCAATTTCAGCCAAGTTTATTGATATTGAGTTCAGGCCAGGGGACGAACACCTGTTCTTAATGAAATGGAGCACACAGACTGTGAAATGTAATGGTGGTGAAGGAGTGACAAATAGAGAAGGAGTGGAAGAACAGAGAGCAAGAGAGAGAGAGGGAACGGGTGGATATGAGTCGGGGTAGCAACCAAATCAGATACATCTGTTTGTGCAGTAAACAACACATCTGAAATAAACAAAGAATGTGCCACGCAAACGTTTCCGCTCCTTTCAGTATGTGAGTTCCTGTGTATGAAGGATTCAGATGATGGGTTGGTAAAACTTTTTTAATTATACGAACGTAAACACTTGAAGGCAGTGGGAGGGTTTCTCGGTGCCAGGCTGTTAGAGTTGCATGCTTTAAAAGCTTGCGAACACACACACACACACACACACACACACACACACACACACACACACACACACACACACACACACACACACACACATCTAAGCCTATAACACAGATGACTGCTCCCAAACGTGCTCTTCAAAGTCTCTTCATTCAAAACACAGACACACAAACACGCACACGATGAAGGTTAACAGGATCTAAAATCACGTTGTGTCCTTTCACACAGTCACATATGAGGAAGGAGTTTTGTGCCCTTAGTAGTGTGCATGTAAAGGTAGATACTGATGGCTTTGAGGTTTGGTCAGACAAAAAAGTAGTGACCTTTGTGTGAGAAGTGAAGTAACTCAACATATCCGAGCTCCTTGATGGCAGCCTTGGATATGAATGAAGATTGTTTGTGTATAATTTGCAGTCTGGTCAGAGTCCTCGTGATATTCAGGAGTTTTCAGATGTCAGGGGTGGTTAAGAGAAAGGTTAAGTGCTTCTAAGGTCCTGTTCTCTGTCTGCGGTTACTGACAGTCACCATGTTGAGGAAAGTGTTGTTGCCAAAGCAACAGAGAGCAGGTCACGTTCGATGGTGTCGGCCAAGTGTGTGTGTGAGTGTGTGTGTGTGTGTGTGTGTGTGTGTGTGTGTGTGGATGCCATCAGCCCACTTTCATAATTTCAATATGCTGTTATGAAACTATGACACAAACTCGAGCTACAACGCATACAAAATAGCTCCGATGATGTGCTCAGAGAATATTTTAGTTTCATACACTATTTTTCCTTCAACAAATGTTTCTCCTCCTGAAATTTGAAAATTGCAGTAGGCTGTATTGCAATTTTGATACAATTTGAATTAATTGTGCGGCTCTATTTTATTGCCAACTCTGCAAAACAGTCAAAATAGTGCGTCCAAAAAAGCTGCATCCAGCATTTCTACAGCTCCAAATCGGTATGCTTGAATCTGTGAAGAAATACTCAGCACGCATGCACACAGCTTGAACATAAGCATCGTTCAGTTGCACAGGGAGAATCAGAAATATACAAAAAAAAGGCTTTGCACACACGCGCGCTTTCTTTCTATTTCACACGAGCGCAGACACGGACAGATGGTGCCAGCCACACACCCAGCATGGGAGGACAGCACAAATATGAGTGAATAAGTCAGTGTGGGAGGAGGTATTTCGGTATATTTGCTAGCATGTGTAGCTGTGTGTGAGTGCGCTACTGCAGAGAGCTGCTACTGCTGCAGCGCGGCTGTTATTGCCCTCCCTGGGAGGAGATGGAAGATCTCTGATGGAGCTGCCAGTTCAAACACCGAGAGCAGCTGCAAACCGACAGTCACTACGGGTCCTCTTTGTCTGAGAGGGGAGGAAAGAGGGAGGAGAGGAGAGAAGGGAGCACTGAAAGAGATGCTTCTTTTAAGCAAGAGATAGGAGAGAATAAGCTTTAGAGGGCCTCTGATGTCACCCAGCTTATGATGGCCATAGATGGGATTTCTGCCAGACAGTAAAAGCTTCCAGCGTGTTATGATCCAGCCTACATGATCTCTCTCTCTCTCTCTCTCTCTCTCTCTCTCTCTCTCTCTCTCTCTCTCTCTGTCTCTCTCTCTCTCACACATAGAGGTTCCTGCTGTTGTTATGAGAGGGATAAACGCTCCTTTCCCCCCCCCCTGTGGACGAAAGCAGCAGTGTTTAGGAGCACCAGATTCCCTTTAGAAGACCTCTCATTTTACTGCAGCAGGGTCTGACAGCCTGCCTTACCCATTCCTGGTTCTGGTTTTCCTGTGTCCCCCTTCCCTCCAGCGGGCCCACAATATCCCAGACTGAGCCTCCAGCAGCGTGGTGTCGGCTCCCTGCAGGTACTACTACCCTACTCCGCTTCTACGAATATGGACCTAGAGCCAGCAGGTGATTAGCTTGTATTAGCTTAGCATAAAGGCCGAAAACAGGGGGAAGGATCTAGCTTCGCTCTTTTCCAAATAACAAAAAAAATCTGCCTAATATTCCTTTAAAGCAAAGGGGTTTTATTATAGTGGTTTTATTTCAGATACATTTGAAATTTGAATAAGATGCAACAAAAATGATATTGTTCCCACGAGGCTTTAACAAAATGTCAATAACTAAGACTCGTGGGTTGAAATGATGATGGTAATTCAATTTTAATTTAAATAATACTTAATTGAACTATATTACTATGGGAAAAAACAACTTCCTGTTGTCTTTATTATAGGTCCAGCATCTCTGCTACCCCACCAAGCCACTATAAAGTCAATAAAAGTCATCCTCTGGAGTCAGTCAAAACAAATGAGTCCAAGAGATCAACCCTCTGAGAAGATGAAAACATTACTGTTAAAATCAAGCGTTCACTTCTGCTGGTGAAGAATATTTTTGATATGATTTTAAATGATGGTAGAATGAATTGACTTTAGCTCCTCGTGATGGTTTTAAACCACAATAAGTAGAGGAACCTCTTCGATACATTTTTCCAGGAACAAAAAAATGCTGAATAAACACACTTTCTCCGTCCTTGGCTCATTGGATTTCTTTGAAACTCTCCTCAGATTCCTCTGATAAAAACTTAACGAGGGGGAAAAAAGCAATAAGAACTTCTTTCTACTGTCCTGGAAACGGAACGTCTTGCAGTGTGCCCGTCAGATGAACTTATGTAACTACAAACAAGAGGGGAAGAAGAGGACAGAGGTTGCAATGCAGCAGAGGAGAGGTCTGTTTTTTGTTTAAAAGATCAAGTTCAAGTTCAGCCCCCAGCCACGAGTTGATTTATTCAGAAAGAGATTTGTTGGCATGTTTCATAATATGCGCGAAGCTCTTCTCCTATTAATATTTTATATTCTGGGTTAAGGCTTCAAATTTGACATCTTGACAACAATGAAAACTCAATGAAAACACATTTAACATACATTTTCTTGGCTCAGATAAACTCTACTTCCTTATCCCATGCATGCAGTACATAAATGAACGGTGTTCCCAATACACTAAACTATTTTCTCCTCATCGCCCCTCTTGTTACGCTGGGACAAACACTGCATCGTATTGCAATTATAGGACAGCAAATCATAGATGATTGGGAGGGAAAGTGCTGAAGCATTTACTGGTTTATTTTCATTTACAAGAGCACTGAGAGCAGAACGCAGCGCTGCATGTGTTACCACCTCCTCCCGCTGGATCTCATTTCTCAGCACTTCTTCATCACACACCCTCATTATGACCACACGTGGATATTTTTAACAATTGCATAGGATTGGAACCTCCAATCTTACAACCGTACTATTGTTTGATTCCACTCTTTTCAATTAAAGAATTGGCATTCGCACTCACAGTTGCACCGAGTGTAAGTCATTCAAGATGAGACTCGGCTATATTCCCCCCCAAAAAATGTAAATCACATACAGTTTGTCATTTATGAGCTCTCACAGGATAAGGCAGTGCTCATAAGCACATGCGGTCATCCATTCCCTGTCTCCCGTGCCGGTCGTAAAGCTGCCAACAAAGACTATTGTGTTCATGTCTCCAATAGGCAGGAATAGGCAATAGGCAACCACCCAAACGCCACGTTTGTTTTTGCGACTCGCAATGGCTTTGACATCTACTCTCAACCCCATTGATCCAAACCCACTGACATCAAGAATGAGGAATCAACAACGCAGAAAAGCAGCTCTCGCTGACAACTGAGACGCAGGGCAGTAAAAATCCCGATGTGCGCGTGCTGCAAAACACACAGATTTGCACAGAAGCAGAGTAGTTATGTAGGATCCAGTCCCATCCAGACTCACCACAAACCGCGGCAGGCCCGTACCCCCAGCGTTCCCTACGAAGATCCCCGAGCTGGCCTCGAAGGTCAGAGGCTGAGGGCTCTTGGTGAACGCCACTCGGTGGTATTCCTCACAGTCCATGTAGAGACGCACCTGAGCGACAAAGGGCACAGGCACACTTGCTTATTTCCGGCAAATCGAAAAAAAACAAATCTGTGGAAGAGACTTTATTCACTGCAGTCACACATATTGAGACATTTTATGACAACACCCTCATGTACTAAATATACATCTGTCAAAGATAAAAGAGCCACATGTAGCCTATTTAACACCCCTGTGTGTAGCTTTTGAAAAGTTTGGACTACTTCTACCATACAGGCAACAAAAACTTGCATCAAAGTACTGTTAAAGAATAAATCTGTTTTCTTCTTATTGTTAACATCCCATCCCATGAAGATACTAAAACCAACAGCGGATGTAACCTCATAACAAGTGCTGTATCTGCAGCCAAAGCCTTGTTTCTCCGTGCTACAGAGCTCCATTGTTGTCCATAAACCATTGAAATTACATGAATGAGCCACTGTTGCATTGGCTGACATGATCCTTAATTACAGTGCACACAGGCACTGTAGTTTATCTTGAGTCACATACAGCATCATGAACACATAGTGAACCAAATCGACGAAGGACAAAGCCCGACTCAACCATTTGTTATTAAAATGCTTGTGCCTCAATATTTGTATCCATATTAGGTCCATGGTGGTCCCAAAGTTCACATAATTTGCTTTATTTCTTTACTTCAAAATCCTTGTCTCCCAATTTTTGTGCCAACCAGACAATTTTGTCATTAAAATAATCAACCTGTTTGTGATTCATTGATGTCGAAATACCACCCATAGCATCTTTACCCAAACAAAGGGACAGTAAACCCACCTCTGCCCCCTGTACAGTCAGGGTGAACCGCGCCCATCTTCCCGTCAGGTCTCCCATTTTGAAGGAAGCTGCTTCCTGGGTCCCACCTCTTGTTCCTGGGTCGGTGTAGTACAATATGACTCTCTGGGAAGCATCCTCCACCTCGGATAAAGCTACACCTAAGTGTACGATCTTACAAAAAATACCAAGAGATGTAGAAAATGGTTATTTACTTCCATGTAGTAGAGAGGTTTGTGCTAAAGAAAAGGTAATAACAGGAAAACAGAGGAGTGGAGATGAAAGGATTTACGTGGCTTACCTTTTGGTAAGCATCTGTGATGGCGAACAGCACACCACCACGCCGCGTGGTGGGTTTAGCTGTGACCGTGATGGCGAAGTCGTGATAGAACGGGTCGGGGATGAAGGACTTTGTGAGCCGGCCCACGTTGGCGTCCGGGCCGAAGCTGTAGGCGGGGTAACCCTCGAAACCCGTAACAAAGGAGACGGAGGGAGGGAGGGGGACGCCGATCAACTCCGTCAGGTCCAAGGCTGCCAGAGAAGCGCGGTCTGCAAAGAAACAACACGGACACCATGTTAGTGGAAGGGGAAAAGAAAACACGTTTCTCTTCCAACCAAGTGTATCGATGGCCTACCGACACCTTTACCAAACACAAATAAACTAAAGCTGAAAAAGTCCTCAAACAAAGAGGCACAAGAAGACTGATTGCTGCCACGTGGTCGTATGGAAACAGCATGATGTCAAACTGAACTTCACTGGAGTAGATCAAGGCATTTCATGTATTTGCTGGTGCCAAAAGCCATTTTTATCTCAGTCACCGCAATTAGTGTGTTAATGATGTATGACAAATCCTGATTGTCTGGGAGCACCTACAGCCATATCTTCCCTTTAGCCTTCTTCTCAAGAGAAGTGAAAATCCTTTAATTTCTTAATAGAATTACTAGGGATGATCACTATAGTAGTTTTCTATATATATCCAGGTCCTTGTATGGTTTGTACTTTGTGGGAATATACACCACTAAAAGCCCTTTAATTAGTGAACAATTACCTCAAGTTAATGGCATTTCTTATTCATTTTTGCTTGTAGATATTCTTTTGTGAATTTGTGTTTGACTTATCTGCAAACCCGCGGCCGGGCTGGCATCTGTGGCTAGACAAGACATAACGAAGCTGCCATGTGAAGTGTGCTGTGTGCTCCGCGTTTGACGGATACTTGGAGGTGACAGCGTACACAATCCATAGAGAGACACCGGTCGACCTGCAGTTCGTTTTCGCCCCCCCTTAGTGGGTTAATCCAGCCACGGGTCACAGGACTGATATGTTATCCTAGAAATTAAAGCATTCCACAGTGCAGACAGTGTGGGAGGTGAAGTCACCTTATAATTCATCTTTCCATTTCCTGCAAGACTGAATTTAGCGAAGTTATTAAGCTGAATAGATTATTATTTTCATTACATTCTGATTTGTTTCACCAAATAAATTTATATTTCATTTATATTACTTTCAATTAGACCGTGGAGTTAAGAGAGCCGTGAGCTGTGAGCACTCTGTGAGGTTCCAGCTATCGTTGCTTCTGTCTTTAGACATGTTGAAGTTTGACAACATGTTAGACACACCCCATAAAGTTTGCCAAGAGTGTGAGAAGGAGCTTCCATCCATCCAAGCTCCCACTCATGTCACTACTGTACGCATGGCTGAACGCACACTCGCCTACTCACTTTTCTGTCCGTCATGCATGCACACATAAGTGCAAACACACACACACACACACACACACACACACACACACACACACACACACACACACGTCCAGTCCTTAAGCATGCCAGAAAGTGCGTGCTCTCATTATCCCTCTCGACAGACACGCAAGCACTTAGTGAATGCCCACCTACTGTACCGCAGTACAGTCTTTTACACACACACACACACACACACACACACACACACACACACACACACACACATGCACACTCGCAGTCCCATCTACACCTGGTTCTCCTTAGCGAGCAGAAACCTGGAACAATCGTCTGTTCTATGAGAGCGCATGGGGCAGCGGGGTACAGAGGCTGGGCATCTGGAAGGCATTAGGTTAGACTAATACACACGTGCTGCGCAGTGGCAGCTCCTGTGAATTAGGCTTCGTGTGTGTGCGTGTGTGTGTGTGTGTGTGTGTGTGTGTGTGTGTGTGTGACGGAGTGACAAAGACAAAAAGAGTGGGGCAAATGGACACAGACTTAGGGGAAACAGTAAGACTTTCCTGAGTTCAGTGTGTGTGCGTGTGGTCAGTAAGCCTCCCCGCAGGAAGAGAGGCACACTTCTTCCCCCGAGCGTTAATTGGATTGAAACGCCGACAGAGTGTGGCAATTAAAAAATAACAATGAAGTGCAACCCACACCGTAACCTGCACCGCAGCTGAATACTTGATTGTAGTTTAGAGCTGCATCTGTTCAAACACTGTCTCTGTGATACTTTGAGGAATAAATTGTGATTAAGCAGACTTTGAACAGTCATTTCTACATTTCACTCTTTTGGAAGACGCTTAGGTTAAAAGTGATTTACAGCAAAGTGCATTCAAACTTCATATGAACAAAAGCTACAAACAAATAAACGCATTTTCCACGGTACTTAGTACTTAGTACTTAGTACTAAGTGCTTAGTTTGTATTTCTCTTGAGAGGACGTTCTTTTCTTCACTTTCAGAGTCTCATTAATCCGACGCAGTGAAATCTAAGAAAGCTAAAACAAGTTCTGAGAAATATTTTTAACACTCTTTGACCCATTTCTGATTCCAGTGAGGCCTGTTGGCTGCCTCGCCACCAGACATTATTCCTTCTCTGTGTTGTCAGAGGCAAAGTCCTGCCAGAGTGTGTTGGCCAACATTCCCACAGTTCGGCCCGTCACTTCGCTCCGTCTTTGCCCGAAAGTGACATCACTGCAGATGTTCCTCCACACAGCTGGACAGATCACCAATGGAATCTAAGACAGCAGGAATCCACGAGAGCTTCGCCGAGTCAGCGCCTGTCCTGTGTCACACATTGTCCCAAGGACATATCTGTAAGCAAGCCGATCATGTTGACGAGATGTGAAGACATTGATGATTTCTGAATGTTCTCATCTTAAGAAATACTGTGAATAATGAAAGCAGAGCGGTGAAACATGTACAACATCCCAGTGCGAGACGTCGTCAGCTGTGAGAAACTTGTGAGTAATTCGGGTTAATAAGGGTGTGACTTCCCAGAGTAATCAGGCTTGGCTGAGTCGGAGCAGCACCTGCACTGGAACAGGGCGAGAGAGAGAGAAAGCAGAGGAAACGTTGGAAGGCTCCGGAGATGCCGTACATGTCCTCCGGCTACAGCGCTCGCAGTAATAACTTCAAGATGTGTGGACGGAGCACAAGATGCTGCCGCGTGATTCCGTGGAATACCACTGGCTGTAGTGAGGTGAACTCCCTTTTCTTGGGAAGAGGAGGATGTGTTGGCTAGTAAAATACATGGAGATGAGCTGAACTCTGTGTTATTAGTGCAGACACAGTGACATCAGACTTAATCACAGTGCAGGCAGCACTCTCACACACAGGATGTGACGTTTAGTGTCAATCACAAAAGTGAGACATATAAGTCAAATTTAAGTAATCAGGTCTATTGTACTCTCTGTGTGTGTGACTGAGAAAGTCCCCGTGTGACACATTGTTATGGCAAAAATGTTATGAATAGCCCGACTCTTACATGAGCACCACTTGAAAGACACGAGGATTGCCATTTCACAACAGCGCGGCCTCTCTACTTTTGAAAGAAATAAAAACCCTTCTTAATAAAAATGACTGGCAGCTGCACACAGGTTACGTTGGTTATTAGAATAGGTGCAAGGTATGCGTGTATTTGTGCATCAGTATTTGAGGCTAAATCGGCAGGAGAGCTAGTTAACGTTAGCTGTTAACTTGAATAAACACAGTTGTGGAGGAGATGTTTTTTTGACTTTGCTAAGATGTAGAGATACAGTATTAAGGCTTGATCAGAAAGAAAGAAAGAAAGAAAGAAAGAAAGAAAGAAAGAAAGAAAAAGGATAATAACGTGGAGATGATGGACACAGTATTTGGAGAGCTCTAAATGGCGTCGGCCAAAGTCCTTCAGCTGTCAGTCCACAGCAGTTTGTAATGAGCCGTCACATCATATGAGAGACTGAGCAAAGGGAATCTAATCAACCCTCAGTCATCTATCGCTCCACATCACAGACACTCAGATTGGTGTTTCAGCACAACACGACAGAATAAAAGTGCCTCATGAACTTTATCCAAACATGTGGCGATGCAAAGTCTCATGTTGCACAGCAGATCCTTTGTGGCTGTGGTCACACCACATCTTACTCTCCCCCGGGGCCCGTCACACCGTGTAATCATTTTAACCCTCGTCTGTTCCAACATCTTTAAGCCTGATTGACGTGGACTTATATAAACACACGTGCCGAAAAACTGTTAATGTCATAATTTGACAGTCAGCTCTAAATAAAGGTAATAATGAGCTATTATAGAGGGGCATTTCTTGCATAAATAGTTACTTCTTGCCAGCTGTCTTTGACATATTAAATGTCTGAGTGCCCCTGAATGCAACAGGAGGGCAAGCATCTGCTAACAGTTGCATTACCAGACAACAATGACTTGCTTTTGACAAAAATTTTATTAAATGGCTGCTTTGAATTTGTTTTAAATCATAGACATGCTGTCGTATTGTGAAGTAAACATAGAAGACCATGCTTGTAGCTTTCTGTGTGTGTGTGTGTGACCAGGTGAGGTTACAGGCCTCCCATTTAGCACAAAGCTGCTCTGTTGGTGTTGAGCTAAAGCGCCAAGTCAGCGCAGTTATTAAGAGGAGCAGAGCAGATGTAAGTGTTAACGCTCTCACTGTGATCAAACACTCAGTGATGAATAGATCTTGTTCAGGGTGATGCCAGAAACAATGGCACTTTTTTTTTCTCACTTGTATTATTGTTAGACGACAAAGACTATAAGCTCGTCTGTGTTGGCGTAGCGTATAAAGAAACAGACCTCAGGTGCTGCAGTGATGTGTTTCTTGACTTTAGGGGTACTTCACACTTTGCTTAGACAATGAAATATTATTTGTATAGATAGAGGGCAAGATTTTACTGGTGATGCTAGTAAATCTTATTTTCTGTAGTCAAAATGTATATTTTTACAATATTTCTCAACCTCCTGGATTTATAAACATGCTAACCAGTTTAGCAGGCTATATTTTCATTATCAGTTATGTACGCAAGGAAGGCAGAGAAACCCTAAGTTCACTGAATGATGTAGTCAAGTCCCACTGTCTCATTCTCTGACCTCTAACAAATCTAAAGTATTCATGGGAATGTGGCCGTCATGTTAAAGTAGAAATGAGAGATTCATTTATTTTAGGAATGAGGCAGCACCTGAGTATGTGAGTCCTGGATGATAGGAATGTGACAGTATAGGATAGGAGGAAGAGGCCTGCTGTGGTCGTACCATGTGCACAGAAAGAGACAATCTTACTAAAGACTGGGTCGGGACCCACAGGAGATTTTATCAGAGTCGCCAAATGCATTTGCCGAATTTCTTTCGTCTTAATAAATTCAACATTTATATCTGCAATACACCTTTGAGCCACATGAGGAAGCCTGAATAATTTTTGCTCTGATAATTTTGCCTACTTACAACATTGAATCTAATATAAAATGCTAGCATACATTCTGTTTCTTTAACTGATGAGAGGAAAACATTGAGAGCCTGCTAACTCTGCCTAAATGCATTTATTTGGTCTCATGTATTAAGTATTTCATATGTGTATATGTTTGCATGCATAAAACTAAATGTCTATTTCTTTTCAAAATGGCTGGTGAACCTATTTAAGACAATATAAGGTAAAATGGCAGTAGAAATGATCAGGAATGTAAATTCAGGCACAAATTGGCTCTTCTATTGGTTTATAGACAAGGCTCTCGTGAATTGGGTCGCGATGGCTTCTCATTTGTAAAAAGTGGGTTCCCCAGAAAAAACCTTCTGGGACACAGCGATCTCACACAAAAAGAATGTCTCACAGTCAGCAAGCTAGCAGATTTGTTCAATTTGATGCAGCTTTTCAGAGACGTTTTGATCCAAAAAAAACAGATCCAAATTTATTCATTCCAATGGGACAAAGAGATTCCATGGTGTTGCAAGCACCTTACTGCAGCAACTCAACCATATGAGCAACGCATGGAGATTAATACTGTGAAGATGCACTCGGGATGATTTGCGTGGGAAAATCTTTCCCACTGTTAAGAGGGCAGGCTCCTCCATGTGTCTCTTCCTCCACTCCTTTTGCAATGGAGGTGCGTGGTGCAAAACGAAATAGTCAAAACTGTGGACGGCGTAGGTATCTCAAAACCAATTTACCAATATTTGCATGAACTACCGCATACTACTGATATTTTTATTTTGTAATTAGGGTGTAACTTCAAGCCTAAATCACAAGTTTGGGCTGCAACATTGACGGTGAATCACCTTAGATACTCTTAGTCAGTCCTTAGGTAGCGCAGTTACAAAGGAGTCCTTCATATGCTCGGAAATGCAAATTTCCTGGAGCTGCCGTGTGGGGTTTCCGAAGCCGGGAGGTACAGCAGAGGTTCGTATAAAAGAGGTTTGTTCTCAGTTTGGTTCAATACAGAAAAGCTCACTTAATGTGAAGACAATCAAGTTTACCGTGACCTCTCAAAAACATTTGCAAAAGAGTTCCATACATACACAAATACTCAAAAGTACAATGTTAAATAAGTTTGTGTTTGTCACAGAGTTTAGTGCCAACAGTCCTCATAAAGCAGAAGGCCATTTTCCACAGTAAAGCCAACACGAGTTCACGCTCTGATAGCCTTGCAACAGGACATCAACATAACACAGATCAGCCGATTATCCCTTAAAATGGAAACAGCTTTTACAGCGACTTAAATTTCAACTGCTTGTGAGATGAACCAGATGGTTTACGAGAATCTGAATAAGCTGTTTCAAACCTCGCCATCCTCACTGCTGGAACACAGCCACAGGTATTTTAATTCATATTTGGATAAATCTCTCTCTACCGCTCTCTTCTCCTCTAAGATATCGACAACTCGATTCGACCTTGCTTATCTGGGCAATGGCAGTTACAAAAACGTACAGGACTAATGTGAGGAGCCAATCAGTCTCCTTCGGGCTGGCGATGAGGGAGTTTTCTAGGTTATTGAAATGACAGAATTGTGTTTAAAAATAAGTTTCACAAGAAACAAACAAAGTAGTCGTGATGCAGCTGCTGAGAATGCACGAACCACAGAAATGTGCAAGCGTTACTGAAAAATCCTGTCTGCAATCATTTGCCGTAACCAACAACATCACCACCACTCACATCCAAATTCTATCAGCAGGATTTCGTAACCATGACACGTTGTGCTCTTGGTTCAGCAAGTTTGCTCTACAAAGTCTCAGAGCCAAGACTGACTCAACCAAAACTCTGTACCCAGTTAACAGCAGTGACCCTGACTCGCCGTACCCACCGCAGCTGAATGAGGTACTGTGCGCTTATTCTCGTTATAGTCTCGTTCTTATTGATGCCAGCTGCAGTATTGAAACCACCAAGCGAGACTCCCAGATGTGAGGGGATGGGATGTGTTATTGCACAGATTGTGGGCCTTGTCACTGATGCGGTTGTGATTTTCATGGGACAGAATTGTAGCGGCGCAGTTGAGAAGTGTCCAAGTCCTTGATGACTCCATTGTTGTCTCCACTTTTTCCCGTGGAGGATTCTGATTGTTCTGTTGGGTTTATTGGCCCGGGACCTCCAATGTGGATTGGATAAAGTGGTTGGGATGGAATTGCATAATGCAGGCTGGAGAGGAAGTTGTTGCCAAAAGCGGGGAAGATGAAGTTGCTCAAGATCTTTTCCAGTGACGACAACAGGCGCAGCGTCAGCAAACCTGGTTGACGTTGGTGATCCGACATTAGACTCCTCTTGATGGAGCTACACATTAGCTAGCTAACAAACGTAGCATATCTATCGAGGTATGAGGAGAGGGGCATGTTGACCGAGGTCCTGCCTGCTACCAAGCTTGCTCAACTGTTATTGGAGCTCAGAGTGAAAAGGGGCGGGGCTTAGGAAGGGTCGCCGGCTCACTATTTGTGCCCTGGAGGATTTTCATGGAAGTGGCCAAACCCTATACCTAAATTTTGGGTACAGGGCCATCAGAGACCATACAAGTTTGAATCTGCAACTATGACATAAAAATGTTTCTTAATGCGGCTTTTACAAAAGAAAACTCTCTTTCTATGGCTCTCTCACACGGCACTACACACACAACGGGAGCCTTATGTGTGACAGGTAAAGTGAGGTCTGGACCGGGGTAAAAGGGGCTGGGCGGTAAGCAGAGCGCATTCTTGTGTTCCATCCAACATCCATCTTGGGGAGCAAGGTTGTCTCTCAGTGAGGCGGACCAGATTCTCCTCGGCCGGTGGTCTTACGGACTGCTGTCCATTTAATGTACGATAATGTATGCAGTGGAAAGCTGTGACTGAACTTCACTGACTTCTGGTGGAAATCTGTTCTTTGATCAACTTTCTCTCCCGTGAGAGAAGGGTTGCAGCTTTTTGTAAATTCAAACAGTTTACAGACGAAGAGAAGTTCAATCAAATGACGTAGGTCACATTAGTACACTGAGAACAAAGTCCAGTATAGGATCTAAAGTTGTATGTTATTTTGTGTCCCCAAAATAGCTGTTATTTCACTTTGCAAATATCTCAGCTCTGAGTAGGTCTTAGAAAAACAGTAGAAGTCTGCCAGGAAAGACTGGCTGATGCTACACTGGGGTTTAATGGCAGCACTGCTGTAGGTTTTACAAGGGGTTAAAAGGTCTCAGTGTGACTCCAACAGACCGTGGAAGAGGAGCATATAATGACTTCATAATGACAGCAGTATAAGTGCAGGAGGATGGGGGGTCATTGCCGGTCAGGAGAGAATAAGCTTGTGGTGACTTGATATTTTTATTTTTTTAATTTCTAAATGAATGGACTGACTGTTTAGAATTTATTTGATGCAGAGTGGGCATTTCATGTAACAAATACCTGGTGAATAACAGTATATCCCACCTGCTGCACCTTTCATACTCCCTCCATGTCGTGTTACACTTAAAGATTCTTTCTACTAAAACCTCATACTTGACACCGAGTACAGGAATCGACTTGGCTGAGTTGTACAGAAATTCAAACTGTCCCTGCAGATTTAAAGTTGTTTTGGTGCGAGTCTGGACCAGTGATTCAAAGCTCTGGAGTGTGCCCGTATAAGCCAACAGTGGACAGGACTGGGGTCACCGATAAGGGTCTGTTTTCCGTGTGCCTGTACAAGCTGGCATGTCCAAAGCTGCAGAGAGCCAAAGGCCAAATAGTTTAGTTGGTTAGGACAGTGGAGCAAAGTATTACGCCAGCTCCCCGCTCCTTCACGATTCTTATCTTCCATCTTAATATGGGGACCAACTCGGCAGTGTCTGCAGGAGAACAGTATCCCCTTTGTAAACGGGAATATGTGGCATGTTTTTTTCTTAATTTTTCACTCAAAGCCCGTCGGGTCACATTTCAGCACAAATATCAGAATTACATGCCGTTTTTGAGGTGCATGTTATTGCAATTTAAAAACACGAGTCAAGTTGAAAACTACATTCTTTATTGCTTAGAGTAGAGATACACATCTGTATCACTGTTCCCCCATGTCCTGGTCTGTGCATTCATTATGCTTTCTAATGTACTTATCTCAGAATACACATTGCAAGTGACATATAAAGTACCCATCAGTACAGTTAAAACCATTTTGGTCTGAATAATGTGGAAAAAAGTAGGAAGCAATAGTAACGTTTATCATTTCTCATTCCGTGCCTTCATTCATTTTAACAATTTGTACTGTTTTAAACCCGACAGCTTATTTCTTAATTTGTTTTGCATTAGACCACAGCTTTGAGGATACCTAACGTTCCAAAAATTATGCCAAATGTAAAGTTTGCTTACTCAAAAAACCCTCAAATACAAAATGGACGCTGGTGCAGAAATTCTTCCCAATATTCTAAAAGACACAAGAGGACCGAATAGAACAGAACCTGGTCTTTCTAGAACATCTGGTTTGGCACTTTACTGCAGGGTTACTTCCAGACATTCTTAAGGAAATAAAACACAAAATAACGTTGAGAGTAAATTTATATACTCACAGTTAGAGAGGCAAAACCTCAGAGCAGAATATGAAATGCTGACAGAGCAAGTAAATGCCACGCCAAAGAAGAGCTTGAGTTCACCTCTCATCACCAGTTGGATCTGTTAATATCTAAAGTGATGTGTAATAGTGTTTAAAACATTTCTGAAGTGATTCTCCCTCACCCCTGCCTTCAAGTCAATTAAAGCAACTGCAGGCTGGTGGTAAAAGCGGACTTCCACAGGGGTCAGATGTCATGGGGCTCCGTGTAAATGGCACATTGTTTCAGCTTACCCCAAGCTGTGTTTAACCAGCTGTAGAAACTGCACTCTGACCAAAGTGTCAGAGGAATGATGGGCTGAAAAAAAATGATGGGCTGAAAAAACCCTGCCTGTTTTTGGCAGCTTGCCGCCTGCATGTCCAGCCTTCAACGCAGAACTTTTGGCGAGAAAGTGCAATGCTTCTTTCTTACTTCATCATGGAAAAGGTGTGAAGCATATGAGCTGGTGATTTCTCAATAAATGGTGTGCAAGAGGGAAAAGAAGAGGATGAGCTGATGTGGAAGAGAAAGAAAGAATCAATCAATCATGACGTAAAATAGGCAAAAGAGAGGAAGGTATACAGCTTCTTTCACACTTAATCAAGAAAGCAACTAGGACCTTTTGACATAGCGATGGTTTGTCAGGGCTCCTGCCAGTAGAGTAAAAAAGGGAGGGGAAAAGGAATGGAAAAATAAAGAGACCGAGACAGAGAAAAAGTAGAACCACAGCAAATGTGCTAAGGTGCAACTGAAGGCTCAATATCTGCAGCTGAACATCAACATATAACATTTTAATCTGTATCCATATCAGCTCCTCAAGGCATAAAGCAATCCCTTAAGATCCTCTTTCCCTCTTCTCCAGTGATGAATGCCAGGGCTTTGCGGTCAGCCGAAGGTTTGCCTTGTTTGTATTCATCACATAGGAGATACTTGTGTAGCTTATCCAAACTGTTCCTACAGAGGGAGGGCGGGTGGAGGGGGGGGGGGGTCTGAGTGATACCATCTGCTTTGGCTCTGCAACGGGAGTTGTTCGCTGTACAGTTTGAAGAGCAGGACCTCGGCCAATCCGCGTGAAGTCCGGTCCTTTTCATTGACTCAAGTGAGGCGGCTTCCACGGCGCCGATTCACTGTCACTGTTTAGAGAGTCTTGACCGGGCCCGGCTGACCCAGATGACAATGACCGGGATGACCTGAGCTCAATGTGCTCATTTCAAGTTGAAATCGCTGTTGGTTGAGTAGATATATATGCACTCTTTTTTATAGACCACTTTAACCGAGTGGTGCCTGTAAAAGGTTCCTGTTTCGTCATACAGACAGGGGCAAAAGAAGCAACATCTGAAAGGTATAGTCATCTTGTATCTTGCAAATATGTAGATGAATCATTAAGGAAATACTTTTGTTGTCTGATGTAAATTATAGTGTTTGTTGGCACTTCTGGGTTTGGCAAATCCCAGAAGAACACTTCCACCCTGAACAGTTACAGCCAACTGTAAAGCTCAGTGAGTGGACGACCCTGTCCACATGACCTGTGGTCTGGTACTCTTTGATTCAGGCCCTTTAGATTGAATTAAGGGCAAATTATATTTTAGACAATACTTTGCTTCCGACAACAAAGTCCCTTTCCTGTTTTAAGATGGCATTGCCCCTGTGCACATAGCCAAGTCCATAAAGATATGGTTTTGACAAACTTGACTGGTCTGCACAAAGCCCTAACCTCAACCCCATCCAACACCTTTAAGAAGAACCGGCATGCCAACTGCAAGCGGGGTCTTATCGCCAAACATCAGTGCCCGACCCCTTAAAGCCCAATGTCATTGTATGTGACATTGGGCTGTACTGTTCTTCACATCACTTGTATTTCTAATTGATACAAAGTAATCCCACCTTTAGCCAGTTCACGACATTGGCTGTAATGAAGACCTCTTGGACCGAGAAGGAGAACTGCTTTGCGTTCCAGGAACCAAGGGAAAAACATTACTGGAACAAATACAGGAAGAACTCTTACCTGCTACCCAGGTGGAGCTTTTTTAAAACTATTTCTTCCTGATAGTGCATTGTTTCTTTCACGGTGCTTCACTACTGAGTGCTGCCATACTAACCGCCGCTAATACTCATCACCATACCTGCAGCCAGAATGATGCAGATTACTACTGAAATCAAAATGCTCCTTCAATAAACTTCTGAGCAGATCAAGAAAGGGAGTCTTCATGCATCCCAACTGTCTCTAAATGCAGCTGTCAATTAGTTGCTAAATTGGGTGAAAATGCAATCCAGGTTCAGCCCGATCCTTGACCCCAGTGTCCTACAGCAATTAAGAACACTCAGCAGCCGTTAGCATCATTTGTCGGGCCAAAACCAGGTCAAGCTCATTGGCTAGTTAATTGAACTTGGAATTCCTCTTGTCTCTTGCTTGGAGTGGTGTGGCCAAAACAAAGGTAGAGCCTTTTTAGAAGTACTCATTTGGAGGTGGACGGACATTTATTTAATAAATTGTTTTCAGAGTGGCTGGATTTTCCTTGTCGGAGAAGTTGGACATGGGGTGGCAATTCTATTTTGTCTGGGCAAACTGAGAAAAGTATGTTTAGACGTGTGTTGAACTTGGCCTGCATTTGACATGCAAGAAGAAGTAGAAGTAAGAGAGAAGTAAGAGAAACATTGAGTTTAGATTGAAAGAGAGGAAGATGCAATTACAGAGAGCAATACATACAAACGACAGAGAGGCGGTGAGAGATTCACAGTCCTTATTAAAGTTAATAACAAACACTGGGTAAACACTTCGATCTGCCAGCTCTTATTCACCTTGTAAAATTGTAATCAGGTATTGAAGGGAACCTTTACGTTGCTTATACCACATGATCCTCGTCGGCTCTGGTGTCGAACTTCAATCCCAAACTTTCATTCAAAGAGGAGCAGAGAAGAGGTTTGGTTCAAAACAAACACTCTAAAAAACAACACAGGCAAACGGCCGAGGTCCCAAGGGTGCAATTTCACAGAATGTGAACTGTAACGGTCCGGCTGCTTAGGATCACCAGCGCCTGTGATGTCTCTGCTCCATCTGCTGCTCCGCATGATGGAAACATCGGCACTGTTTTTACAGTCAACATGATTTTAGTGACCATATTCACACTGCGTTCATATCACTCCACAGAGAACATCCTCGACTCGTGTGTCTCCACAATGTCACCGTCTTAATGAGAACATTGTGTTGAGCTTGGTGACAGATGTTGAGATAATGCCATGGGGGTTTTTTGCCAAACTGATCGAAAAAAACTGTGGGGACGATCAGAGTTATGAGGTCTTCACTTCAACTGTAAATCATTTTTCACAGCAACTGTGAAACTAATAGAGTAAACCCTATTATTTTGTTATTACTGGCTCTAACACTTGGCATCCTGTTGAGTATACATCTTAAAGGGAGTCACAGACATGGAAAGGGGCCAGTGAGGCTCACAGTTTCTCCTCAAGGATATATTTTATCAGCAGCAGTGGGCAAAGTGTTTGTTGTACCTGGTGCACGGTGTGAGGAAGCATACATAGTCATTTAAAAATATGAAATAAAATGACAACTGACTGCAAAACAAACTTTAGAACATTGACATCGGTCTATTCATACATAATGCCTCTTTGACCACTACTAACAGCTGGATATTGGCCTCAGTTTGCAGCCTGGCTGAGAGCACTTCATTTTTCTTGTTTTGGTTTTTGTTTGTTCTAAAGAAGAGCTTTACTGTCTCTACTCGCGCTGTTGTTCATTTGGTTGTCGTGACGGATTGACGTCCTGTCACCGCTCCAGCTGCTCATCCTCGAAGTGTCCACCGCTGCAAAATGCATGTGACGGAAACACTGGGTTTGTCCAGCGTCTGCCGCCTCCTCTTTATTTGATGTTGTAGTGAAGTGAGCACTGGATCCACCTCGTTTCTCCTTCTACTGTATGCATAAATGGTATCGAAGCGTCTTTGACCAGAGCACCAACAGTGCTGAAGACTACTAAATATGTCAGTGTGGGTGCAACAGCCAAAGTTCTGAACATAAAGCTACGGTATCAGTTATTACAAAAAAAGACCAAATTCTATTCATAGTGTATATCTGTATCTAATGCGATCACTTGTCTTCCATTACATAAAGTGAGCATACAGGTCAACCAAACTTGACACAGCTTCTGAGTGGAATCTTTGTAACGGTAGTTTTCACAATCCTAAAACCTGCAGAAATAATCAGCCATGAAACCGGAAGTTGGGCCGTTAATCTTTACTTCTAGAGACCACACACACACACACACACACACACACACACACACACACACACACACACACACACACACACACACACACACACACACACACACACACACACACACACACACACACACACACACACACACACACACACACACAGAGACAGAGAAACAACCTCTTCCTTCTCTAACAAATAGTCTCAGAGCTCTACAAAATGAACACTTTGATTTACAGAGTCATGGCTCAGGTAACCTAATCCAGAAGCAAATGTTACAATTACATCTGTCTACAGACGCACATCTGCAGGCACATGTGCGTAGAAGTGTGAGTTCTTGCATGGGTGTAAAGCTGTCCACATTTAGAAGCTGGTCTCTCTCTCCTTGTCCTCCTATAACAGAGGAGATTGCACGTAGCTGTTAGCACCCATAAAGATCCTCACCAAGTACCTGCTGGCCCCTTCGACAGGCTCTTTGATCCTGAACATCTGACCTGGAGCTCATTTCCTCATCCGGGAGATGAACTGACAACATGACCATGATAAGTATCTCAAGAAACAGGTAATCAACATCCGCTTACAGAGTTTCAACTTTCTGATATGATATATCATGTTATCAGCTGGTGCTTCAGCTGGAGTCGTCTTTCATTTGTTCTATGGTTAGCCTTTGCTCTAAATAATCACAGATGCATTTCTGCTCCAACAACCGCTTCTAAACTCCTTAAAACAGTTCACTCGATGTGCTGTGCCTTACATACAATTTCCCAAACTAAATTGGTTCCAGCCCCTCTGCCTTGTACTGGCAATGCATGCAAATTGCTAACAAATGCTGAAAAATCAAAAACACCTGTTGAGATAGTTTGGGAGGAGCGGGCACAGGCCCCGGACTGAAAGACATAATCAAGACTCTGCATCTATCTGATTATACAGACCTTATTCTGGGATGCTTTGGCAGAGAAACACACGGAAATATAAACATGTTTACATCAGAGTCGTACTCATCTCCGCAGTCCGACCTGACCCGATGAGACAACAACGAAAGTGAAAGGAAATCTGTGTCTGAAAGGATTTGGGTCAATTTAGTTCATGTTTTCATATGTGAAGTGAAACTTTATAAAGATTTTACATTTCTAAAAGTACTTAATCTGAACTGTCTCTAATGCAGGTGTCATGATACAGTTTTGTATAATTTTTGGAACATTTGATTCTTTGGTATCTGGTGTGCATCAAGATTTCTTATCCTTATTTACTCATCTTTAGAGGTTGGGCAAACCAAACAAACCCAACTGAACTTCCCTTTCTGCAATGTGTTCCTAGTTGCTGAGAATATCAGGGAAAGTCATCTGCAGCACAACATTTTTTGGGTGCACAATACATGCAATTCATTCTTTTTTTTAAAAGTTATAGTTGACGATTGCTGCCCAACGAACATGGAAGAAACATGTTACTGAAACCACAATCCTTTCCCATCACAAACCAGGGAAGACCTCGGTCTAACCCTAAAGACCACCATGTTACTCTCCACTTCAGAGCTCCAGGGTTACAAGACAAGCCAAGGCTGTAATAATAGTAATAACTATGATCCTGCCCATCCCCCCTGTTCGTGTTCCAGACCGTTAGATGCATGTTGCATCATCTGTTGGAAACGTCACTGGAAGGCTGTGAAGCTCCTCAGCAGACTTCATATTGGGCCGGGGGTGAGCTGTCAGGTTCACAATCATGCCATCAAAAACATGCCTTTGGGAGTGAGATGAGGAAAAACTAGGACGAAAAAGAAAACAGCAAGAACAAAAAAATTAAACAAATGGAAATAAAAGATTAAAAATTCAGTCACAATTGGAGTTCTTGTTACGAAGTGTTCGCCGTCAGGTTATGCTCGATAACTAATCAAACGCAACGCATTTCCCCAGTTGGTGTTATTTGCTGAGAGGAAATTGGGCCAGAGTTCATGTTTGGTATCTGCTGCCAGTGGGAGAGATATCAAAAAGACATTAAATGGGTTCCCTTTGGCCATGTTGCCAGGTTTGTCTAAGCTGTTAGAGTTTGCTGATAAGGGGAGGGCGTTGTTCAGACGAAAGGAGACACAACTCTTCAGTGAGAGCTGCAAGCTGGTTTGTGAGCAGAGACTTTGAACAACGGTGTTTCTCGCTCTCAAACTAAAAAATGTTTACATCTAAAAAAAACCTGTTTTAGAATGGACTGGTACTGTATTGTATTAATAAAAGTTAAAAAGTCAATGAAAGAGGCATTTGATATGATAAGAAGAAATCTGAGCAGAAAACTATCAAATTATAACAATCAAGGACGCCAAAAAGGAAATTGTACTGCACAACATAATATAATTGACTAGTTTCAAACTGAATCTTCCTTCCAGAGAAACCTCTTTGTTCACCAGACAAACCACAAACAAAATCTACCAGCATTTCACTGCAGTTAATCTCAGGTTCTGCTTCCCAGATACATGCTTCTAACTGCCATGATTTTCCATTAAAACTACTGCCTACAGCTCTCCCACAATAACAAGTTTCATTCACTTTTTATGGGTACTTTGTCACTGAACCACGAGGGAAGAGGCAGTTTTCGAGAAGGCAAATTGCTTCTTACCAGGACCACTTATGGCAAATAAACAGAAGAATCCAGCTGATTATTTCATTCCATTTTAGTTCCTAATTCCCATTGTTTGATAGTCGCCACGACTCAGGGCTCGCTAACTGAACTGGAAAAAAGCTGCTGAAACAAAGTCTTGATGCCAAAGCCTGAACAAATGACACACATGATGACCAGACATTTCTGGTTAAATGTAATAAAAGCATCCGGACAGTTTTCAGGGGCTGAATGGATGTTGAACTAACTCTCAAATTTGAAAGCGGATCTGTTTTTTCTTTGTATTCTGGTCAAAGGACGCTGCTGAAAGCTCTGGGGGCCTGAGTGCCAGTTTGGGATGTCTGGTGCTGCCTGATGGACTGAGCGATGACAGCATTGTTCAACCAAGGGCTGAAGAAGAAAGAGAAGAAGAAAAAAGGCACTGTACAAAGCAGCAATTTGCTCTGCTCTCCCAATAAATATTCAATCAATTTTCAACACTTGTCAATTGGGTGAATCAACAAGTGTTTGAGAAAACACTGCCAGCCTGATGATATTCCTTCCATTGTATTGCCTGACATGGTTCATTACGGCTGCACTTGTTTTGCTTGTCAACTTTAGTGCACGAACCTGGTTCTCAGATGTGAAACTAGCTCTCTCTTTAAAGTAAAAGCTCAAATAAACTGGACCAACATGTCTTTAAGTCTAACATTAAGATAATACACAGAGAAGACACATTCGTATGTCTGCACACGAATGCGTGTTTGGTATACAAAGAGGAAAGTAATCAAAGTCACATCTCTGGCCGCTCTTTGCTCATTAGAAGTGTTTCAGATTCATTGAAGGCAGGACTGCACCGGCTGGAGTGGAATCCAGCTTTGACGATGATGAAAGAGGGCAGAGAAGTGACAAACACCCAAAACGCTTCTCTCATAAACAGTGAAGCTGTTTGTTAGGATCCCTTTGGGAAACTCTTCTTTTTTTTAAATTGCAGACCATCATCAAGTATAATTACAGAGACCTCAACAGCTTAGGACACGTCATTACATCATGTGAAACAAATCTATATTAAGTCCTCCAAGTCAGAGAGTTACTAGATGTTTGACATCATTTCTGTGACCACACAAACTGGAGCTTATGTTTGCAGCCTTCTTGATTCCAGCTCGCGAAAACTATGTCGTATCCGAGTTTGAATGCTGTGATCCGAAGCCACAACCCTCCTCCAGTCAGTGACGAAGGCGTTACATCTTCTATCTTACCATCTCTGTCTTTGTTAGCTCTTACACTGTAAGAGAAGGGCAACATGGAGGGAAAGACAGGAGGGTACTCTGCAGTAACAGCAGTATAGTCTGATTTAATAAAAGGCATATTTACTACCACGGAGGGCTTTTTTCTTTCTTTTTGATGGAAATGTGCCACATATTTACGGTGTGGGAGGGGTGTAAATGAGAGAGTCTACCACATGCACAAACATAACAACTGTTAGTGCTAATGAGAGGCTGACAGCAGACACTGCGGCAGGGTGCTAACCGCAAACCAAGGTGAGAAAATGACTAATTTTCACATACTTTGTGAAATCATTTCCTCCATAAATTTGCAGGATGAATAAACACACAGTACAGTAAACAGCACTCTGCTTTAAAGGAAGAGGAAGAAAGAATGCTAAGATAAACAGAGAGAAGTGGATAGCTAATGAATGAAAAAGGACAGAATCAGGCTCTGAGACACAAAGTAAGACAGAAAGAAAAGAAAGGAGGGCAGAAGGCAGATGTTTGTTGATGTTCTCGCCAGTGGTGGGGACACAATAAGGTCAATTGAGACCAAACCATTAATTAGAGTTGTGGTGGGGTTTTTCAGGAGGTGGGTGGACTGTGTGTTTAAAAACAACGCAGCTGCGGACCAGCTGAGCGCGCACACACACACACACACACACACACACACACACACACACACACACACACATAGTGACACACGCCAATTACGCCATCAACACCACCACTAATCCCACCTCCAACTGGGAAACAATCAGGACCATCTGCAGATGCTCTTCAGGGAATGTTTGTCACTCTTTTGCTATAAGCCATTGTGATATTGACCTCTCCCTCCTTTACGCTTCAGGCTGCCAAAGAAAAACGCCAATGAAGTCCAGCAATAAGACGTCATAAGAGCCCCTCATTATTTCAATGGGAATCAAGCTGGTGGTCCTCAGACTGGGCAGACATGTTCCAACTTCAGAAACAAGACAAATGAAAGCAAAGTTTGAGTTTCTGTGGTGAGTTTAAACTCAAGACTCAAGGTCTTTGAAGTCTTTTTTTGTTGTTTGCCGATGACCAGAAGTCATCTATCACCTAGACAGGAGACACAACCAGAGCTGTGAAGGTTCAAGGTTGGGACAACATACCAGTAACACTGCCGGTCTCTGGCCTCGGGTAAGCTTGAGCCAGTTTTATTAAAAGTGGACCTACGATTTTGTATTCACTGAGCAAGGTAGTTAAGATAAACTTGTCTCTTACGCTATACGGCCAAAAGTATGTGGACACCCCTTGTCCACATCTTAATCTTGATCCCTCAGAGATATTCTGGTGTGGAAGAACTTTGACTGGACCTCACCAGAGCTCTGGCATCAACCCCATCAAACACCTTTTTTGGGATGAGCCAGGCCTTATGTGTCGACCACATTAGTGCTCTTACGGCTGAATGGGAGCAAATACTTGCAGCCAGGTTTCAAAGCCTTGCAGAAAAACCTACAAAAGTGGAGGCGGTTATTGGAGCAAATTAAAGCCTGTGTTTGTTGACTGAGATTTTCCCTGTAATGTCTCGATGTTAAAGTCTAGAATTTGAATTGAATCGCTTCGATTCTCCCGGTAGTGCTTTTACCGATGATTAGCTTAACTTCTAAAAAGGTGTTACCTTCAGTCAAGTGGCAATTAGATTACACAGGCAGGAAAACATCCTTATCTTCAACACCAACATCCTGGTTTTGATGCAACACACTAATCAAAGAGATCAGTGAGCAACGGAGGGTAAAGGTGATATTCCAGAGTTTAAAAAAGAAAAGGAAACCTTCATAAATCTGTTCCCGCCAACAACTGCTCTGTCATTAGAGCAGCACTCCATCTGCAGCGCAGACACAGACACCGGAGTAGAAACGCGCTCCATACATCTACACACATGCCCATGCACAACTATGTACAATTATATTATTCAGAAAACTTTTATTTACTTTATTATCAATGCAAATTTAACAAGGATTGAAGTAAATGAGGGAAACTGAGATTTCTAATGTGCATGTTTTATAGCCACACACGGCTGCTCTGCACTCCATGAGCTCATCATGTATGACGGGACATGTCCTCTCTCTCTGTGGTCCCCACCCGGCCGAACAGACACCTGCTTGTTTCAACTGTCTTTCCGGCCCTGACAGACTCTTTCCAGACTGTCAGAACGTTCCATGTTTTCACCCATCGGGGCTTCTGTGGTGCAAAAAGGCCAGGAAGCCGGCCGCTCCCGGAAAAACAAACATGCTCATTCAGAGCCACTTTACATTATCGTAAATTGCAGTTCTGATGCACCTCTAATCCCGTCTGACGGCAACCTATGAGCAAACATGCAGGAAGACATATACGTTCTCTTAACTCCCTCGTAGAACACAGGATGGACTGTGGTTCAGTCACAAGCATGCCCTTTACAACCGTAACCATGTTTATGTGCTGTAATCTTCCAACACTCAGCTACAGAGGGGAATTTTCTTTTCATCCTGCGTCACACTTGCAGTGGCACTCACTTAAACCGTCAACAGCCACAGTCTGTCATTGGCCACTGAACAGCTCTCCATGAGCAACGGGCAGTTAGGAGCCTTGCTCAAGGGAACTCCATCAGTGGGTGTTGTGGGGATATAAAGTATTTCTCTTTTCCAAGCTGGTCTGGGGTTTATCATTTATTATCCTCAAGTCGTAGGCCTGCTCCTCTAATCTCTAAAGCTGTGCAAATGCATCCAATCACGTGACCTCTGACATATGTGTGGATGCTCAACATGGTTATATCCCCCAAAAAATGAAGGAATAACATTCATTCAGAGGAAGGAAGCCGCCATGACTCCTTTAAAGTGTTGCTCCCCAAGGTTTTAAATGTACTCATTTTTGGTTCTGCTAAACCAGCCCTCAGCATCCGCTGACAGAAACGTTATGGTCATGTGACCACTTAAGATGGAAAGGGGAGGGGATGCCCATTATTTCATAATCTGTCTTTTATGTATAAAATGCACAATCACAGCAGAAAAAAAGGATCGATATACAACAACATAAAGTCAGCTGCTGATATATAGATGTGTCACATTTAGGAATTAAAGACTTCACATGGAAAGACAGCATGAATAACAACAGCAGCGAGAAAGGAGTCAAAGTGCTGCTCCGTCCAAACTTCAAAATGAAGGCAAGGGGGAGAGGGAACAGTCGACCACATCAAACGGCGTTCAGGACATTTAGTGTAAAAGCTCTTTGATGGCCGAAGCTTTGATTTCAATGAGTGATGACTGATGTTCAGATAAGGAAGAATTAAAAGTGTTAAACAAAGATGTGTTATCTTAAGAATCCCAAATTGTTAACAATACGTTTGTTATTTTTGTTATGTCACTTGTTATTTTCTAAAATAAAACAGGCAGCAATAAACTATAAGAGTACAAAGGACGGAGGTCAAAGTGACTCTTGGCGTCACACATTCAGCCTCCCACACAGAATCCATCCTATACTTAACACATCCTGTGTTTGTCCGTTGGTTTGACGCTTTGAAGAAAGTCCTCCATCTCGTTCAACACTATCTGTGCTCTGTATAGCGGCTTGTTGTGTCCGGGACACATTTAGCAGTTCCTGTTTACCCTTCAGGATAACGCACATGTTTTTGGTTTGGGGGTTTGTTCTAGATAATTTGCAGATACAACCATCGAGGCCCAGGGACTGTGGAGCAGCCATCTACAAAGTGTTTAATCAGCGGAATCCCTGATGAATGAATATAATAGTGATCCATTTACTGCTTTGACATCGTCTCCTGTTTCCTTTTGACACTTTTTTCATGAGTTCGTCACATGTCCTCATCAAAAAAAAAAGAGTAAAAATAAAGTCAAAGTCAAAGTCAATGACTACAAAACTCATCACTGGGAGGAAGTCTCAAAAACAACAAGCTGCATCTATTATGAGTGAAAGAAATGAATCGGGTGCCAGACGAAGATGGAAACACTGGACCAAATCTAACAGTTGTTGAAAGCAAAAAGAAATGATCTGGGATGCAAATACATGTGCGACACACACAACCTGCAGAGCATCTTGAATCAGTTGAAGCTTGCTGACACATGGAAGAGTAAACAGCCACAGAAAGGGCTCGTGTCACTCTCCCAAGAACAAACAGACAAATATAAATCCAGTTAATTCAGACGGGATTAAATTATGAATCTGTTTAGATTTCAGAGACTCGTGGGTTTGAATGTTTCGAGTTTAAAGGGAGAAGAGATTAAGTGGCCACTCCTGGGACATTTTTTGTTTAACTTTTCAGTTTTCTGTTCGATGATGGGACTTTTGTCTCCGATATAAGGCAGATAAAACAGACATATAGTTGCCAGCTAAGCTCCAGCCTGGCATGTCGAACTGGTTAGGAAGGCCGCTGATGAATTTGTGAAAGGCACGGTGTGACCCAACAACGACCAAGTCCAGAAATCCTGATCTCATGTGATAGATTTTGCCAAAGTGTTCTTCAGCCAAAAAAGGATGGATGGATGGATGGATGGATGGATGGATGTGAGCATCTGCCAAATATCTAAGATGTAAACGATACTTATATCATGACCTCATAATACTCTCAACATGCAGAGTACGCACATCTGGCCACTTTTAGCTTGTCTAACGTTTGGTGAGTCGTCCTTTGTTTTGTTTTTAAATTGTTGACAGCTTTGGCGCTCAGCGCTCAGCGATGGGATTCATTCCTCAGGAAAGACCTGCCTTGTATCAAGCATTCCAAAGCGATGAATGTAAAAAAAAAGTTTCATGAACAGGATAGAAGCAGACTCACTCGTGTGTTACGTCATGTGGCAGCTGGAAACAAACTGGACATTCATTAATAGGAAAATGTCACCGACTTTAAAAGTCCCCGCTGCTGTTTTTCTTGCTCATTCATGAAATCATTGTTGGACAGCGCTGACAATCTCTCTGTGCTTGAGTTTAAATTACACTTTGGATCATAACGTCACTTGTTAGCTCTCTGCAGGGCCGGATGACCATGAAACTGAAGCCAAACCAGAGTCTCTTCAAGTCAGAGTCAAGACCAAAAGGAAGGAATTACACATTACGTCCTTAAACTCAGTGCCGTCTTACTTCTCCTGACAATAACGAAGAGCCAATCTACAGGTGTCACTGATACCTATTGTATGGTCAGCTGAGTTCATGCTAATAAAGTAATAGATTAAATGAACGCAGCATATTTGTGTGAACATAAGTGAGAAAGCAGGGCTTCAGGTACAGCTTCTGTCACATCCCTGTTTTGACTTTCTCTACTTTAACATCGCCTTCTACGCCAGTCTGTCAAATTTTCTCCACAGCTTTCGCTTGGACACAGGAGAGGTGAGGAGAGGAGGCTGTAAACTGTTTAATACCACAACATTTTGCAGACACATTTATGCATCAACTAAAAAAGTGAGTCACAGGGTTTTGTATCCAATTGTATCAGCTAATAAAGCAGAGATGCTTCGTCAGTCTTCCTTTTCACTACAACAGACCAAAGTCTGGTTCCCTTTATTCCTTCTTCAGCTTTCTATGTTCTTGGGCAATGTTTTTGCACTGGGTTGCACTTCTGGTTTGGTTCAGGACTAGTGTTGGTGATGTAACAGTTGGTGAGGTTGACAAACTGATAAACTTGAGCTGTGGGAGGGGAAGCAAACTCAGTCGACCTTCCCTGAACAAACAACTGATAAAAAAGATGAAAATAACAAGTCCTGCCTTTGTTAGTGGACCAGACTTTGTTTTACTTAAAAGTCAGATAAAACAGGGAATGTCAGTTTTCTTCCAAAACGGTTATCTGCTCTGTTTTGGAAGCAAACTCTTCAAATGAACTTGAAGCCCATCGGTGACGCAAGAGTGACATTTATCCAAACAGCTTCATCTGCAGGTTGAATGTCTTCCAATTATGAATCTGTTTGAGACATCACCCGGCTCACGATTCTGTGCTGGTTACATCCAGCAACACCCTTCATACACGTCACTGATCTCTAAGGACTCGCATCATAATCATCTTCGTCATTCTCATGTCACTCTTGTCCTAGCCATCATCATCATCATCATTATAATCACCTCAACGTAATTACCATAACCAAGTTCTCTGAGACTCGCATCATCAACCACATCATCATATTCATCATCCGTAATAGCCAACTGTGTCCCGGCCCGGGCATTCCCGTTGTTCCATCAACATAATTAAAGACACAATCATTTGTGAATAATGACCATGTGCACAGCAGATGTGCATGTGTGTCCTCTTTCGGTGGGTGTGGCTGATAGGCATGTGCAAGCGTGTGCATATGTATGCACAACGAGCGGTGCTCCAGGCGAAATATGTTATGTTTGTCAACATGTAAAGATTAAGAGCATGCTTTTGTGATTCTTCTGTAGAATGAAAAGCATCAACGATAGAAAAACAAAGGCTCACTGAAGACGGCTCGGGGCAAAGCCACTTTGATGCTTTGTTTACTTCTCAATGTTTTCTCAAACATCTTGATAAGATATTCCACTGCAGTGAGATCATACATTTGTTCTTCAATTAATCTGCTCACATACGAATTGATTACTTGTTTCATTCATTTGTTTACCTCATTAAATGTATTTCATATGTATTTTTAAGTCTTTCAACACTTTATATTGACAATTTAATCCATAAGGTTAAACATTGTCTAAAAAAGTATTGCGCATATCATACAAGAGACATTTGAAATCGTGGATGACATTTTTCAATAACCAAATCTTGTTGTAAATGCTGCTGAAACTGTGTCCGCTCCGGTCGCCCGGCTAAAGAATGTGCCTCAGGAACCCCGTGTGTGGTGCAAAATGAGTTAAAACACCGGCAGGGACTGTGGTCTAAGAAGAGTCCTGGTTTGGCGTCACCTAAAAACCATCAAAATCTACGGGTGTTGCCAGCTGGCGTTAGCCTGCTTAGTCTGTAGCTTAGCTTTAGTCTTTAGCATGTGTGCTAGCTATCCATCTAGCTAGTCGGCTAGTTTCAGTGAGCCAATGCAGTCGATCGGGAGAGAACCACACTGACCCCTGAACCAAGCCGGTCAGTAATCAGGTCAATAATAATGGGTTTAATCAACCAATATATGTGGTGCCGACTAGCGAGGGCACATCCCTGATGCATTTGTTCATTCACACACATTTTTGCACGTGGCTTTATCTTTCTTGCACTCATTCATTCATGTACTAAATTATTTAACTTTCAACATGTTTATCGCTTAGTCACAGATGCAGCTGGGCGATATGTCAAAGCGATATGTCAAAGCCATAATGTTAAAGCCACTGCTAAGTTCTCATTCTTCGGAGGCGGACCGCTGAATTAGCAAAAAATAAAACAACATAAATCGCTGTGTGTGTTTCACACGACCAAACAATGCAGATGTGTACTCTTGTCTCTCACCACACTAGCAGACACAGCTGAAAGAAGCAGCATGCACTATTTCCCACTGAGGAAAGAGATTATATCTGTCGTAGTCCAACAATCGAGCACAGAAATGTTAATGTTGCCACGGCGACAGCTCTGTTTTCGAGAATATTTACAGCTGGAAATATTTGTCCCTGGTGCTCTCTCTCTCTCTGGCAAGTGAGCCGGCATGCGTTCGCACACACACACACGCACACAATTCCTTTTTTTTCCCACTCTTGAAAAAGTGAATCATGGCAGAGAATTATGAATATGGCAAAAGCACAAACAGCCTGACAGCGGAGTCTCTGGCTCTGTAGGATCTACAGTAGAGGAAAAGAGGACCATGAAATCACACTTTAAAAGCCTTTCTTTAGTCTTTAGACACATCTGTTGTCAAGTTCTGTTGTGCTGCAAACATTCAAAACTTATTTTGAGTCAAATCTCACTCCAACAAGATCATATTCCACTTGGTCTCATAATTAGTGACAGGGTTTTTTATTGCAAAGCGGTAGCAGTTTTTGAGCCAAAGTGGTGTTTGATTTAAAATGTCAGACTCGGATAATTAACCTCCGTGGGGCCACGTTAGCTAAAGAGACCCCGTAATTATTTGACCGGGCCTTGACAATGCTGCTTTTGTGACATGGAGGTCCTTGTGGTAATCATAGGTCAAGATACACACACACACACACGTAGCTGCAAATGCCAATCTGGATTCCAGCACACTGACGACAGCAGTGATCGCAAATTGGCCTGCGTCAAGGATGAAAAGTAATAAAATGAAGCTCTCAGACATAACTGACAATGACCTTCATCTCTGACAAGCACTTTCCAACACACACACATTCACATTCTGCTACTGATTGCAGAGCCTGTCAGTCAACGTGCACGTTGGGAGGCCTGTTTCCAATTGCAATGGAAAAAGAAACTCTGCGGTGCTTTCGGGCACTAATTGTGAACATGTTGACGGGTCCTGATTGATCCGTTCATCCTGGAGAAAATCTAGATTTAAGCTGTGAAAACAGTCAGTGAAGACTGTGGGGGCTGAGAAACATACCAGTCGAGATATAATTGAAACCATCACACAGAACACAGCACAGGAGCCTGCAGGTATCTCCCTTATGGGCTCTGGTGTCATTAGGTTCATTTAAAAACAATGGTTCCCAAAGGTTTGGGGAACGCCATGTTTATACTTCCAGTATAAACAGTTTAATGTGGAGTGACTTTGGACACATTCCAATCCAACATTAAGCATCCCATTGGACACACTGATCTTATCAAATGTGGGGGTCTTAAAGCCAATATGCCTTTCAAAACGCAAACGTAAAACCCCTAAAGACATTCCCATGGCCTCTGCTATATAGACACTTTAATTATCATCGACATGTGCGTAAAGAGACTAAAAATGATAATGCTTTAAGTTAAATGTGTGTCTGTGCGAGGCCTAAATATTGAATTAATAGAGAACTTTGCTTGCCTTTCTGAATATTTTGTAAGCTATAACATCACTATTTCAACATAACTATAACATTCATTAATTAAGTTCACAGTGTCACCTCAATATTCATATGATCTCCCAACAACACAGTGCACCAATGCTTTTTTAATAATCTTTCTTAAAGTAATATCATCCTGTACCTAAATATAAAACCATCTGTTTCCAGGACCAGAGAGCAACAGTTTCACCAGTTTCATATTCAGCAGATCAAAACTCATGAGCCAGCAAAAAGTTCAGCAACAGCAGAAGAAGAAGAAGAAGAAAAAAAGAAAAAAAAACATGATCCAGCAATAACAGACAAACAGAGTGCACATACCGTCCAACAGCTGAGCAGAGGAGGGACGGCAGCAGAACCGGAGCGCGAGTAGAAATAATCCAAAGAACCAGAGGGGAATGCTGTATAAAGACAAAAGTAAAGAGTTGGAAAACTGACCAGATGTTGATATAAAACAACTTCTCTGTAGAAAACACAGTGCCTTTCATTTACCGTGAAGTCATCTTCAGTGATGTTAAGCTTAGATCCAAACTAAAGTTGTCCTGTTCATGTGTGGTAGCCCTGGTAAGAGAGAGAGAGATGGAGCTCACTCTGCCACTCTCTCTCACTCACTCCAAACTAAAAGCCTCGCACTCTCCTCCTCTTCCTCCTCCTCCTCTCTCTTGCTCTCTCTCTCTCTCTCTCTCTCGCTCTCTCTCTCTCTCTGGTTCCCAGTCAAACAAAGGCAGCTTCAGTGAGTCGGACTCGAGGGGCCATCGCAAAGCTGAAATCCGACTCCTTGTGTCTCTCTACGGACCGCCGCTTTTCTAATCCAGCCCACCCCTCAGACATCACAACTCCAAATACAAATTAACACACTCCAGTTAAGTCCTCCTCCCCCTGCTCCCCCTTCTCCTCCTGCTCCTCCCCACTGGTGTGGTTTCTCTCCCTTTCCCTGCTTTAATGCACTTTTCTAGCGTGGCCTTGACTTATGAGAGGAGATGTCTCAGGAGCTGCAGCCTCGACTTCAAAACTTTTGCCTAAAGTAGTGAAGACAATAAGTTATAATTGGATCAGAGTAAATATTAAAACAGCTAAAACAAAAGCTAATCGTATCACTGGCATTACATGAATGTGTTTGTAACAGTGTCTCACTACTAAATGCCAATTCCACTTTATTTTCCACAAAATGCCCAAATGTATCGGAAGTAAAATCATCAAAAAACTGCATTCAGTCAATTAAAACATGGTATTTTCTCAGGGGTTGTCAAATATTGCATGAGTTCAAGTCATGGTGGATAAATAGGGTATCCAAGGCATTGTTCCTTCCCCCAAGCAGGTCCCCCAGCTCCTTTTGGAGGGATCTTAAGGCATTCCAGGCAAAATTGGAAATGTCTTTCCCTAAGTCTCCCAGTTGGACATGGGCAGGGGGCCAGGGGGCATCCGGTAGGCAACCTGATCAGATTCCCAAACATCTCAAATGGAGCAACGCCTCTACTCTAAACTCCTAACGCCTCCCCTGAAGATGATCCCTTGCACCCTGTGAAGGAAACTCTTTTTGGCTTACTCAGTGATATCATTCTTTTAGTCACTTACTATTAAAATTCATGACCATAAGAGAGGGCTGGTCCACAGAAAATGGGAAGCCTTGCCTTCATGCTGACTTTACCAATCCACCTGTTGATCTCAAACTACATTTTAACAACAAACAGAACAACATCATCCGCAAAGAGATGTAATCCCGAGGCTCGATGTCTCGACTCAAGTGCATAATGCACTGGTGCCAAACGGAATCTGCCTACAACAAACAAAGACAAACATCCACCAGTCTAGCTGCAGGAGCCAGTGTGGTAGAGGGGGGGGGGGGGGGGGGGGAGACTGATAAAGATGTGTTCAGACCTTGATTGTGACAGCTCAGACAGATAAGAGCCTTCACGGGCCAGTGAGCGATGCCGTTAGTGAGGGGGCATCAGTGATAAGCTCATCCTCACTTCACTGACCTCGCGCGGAGTGACCAGCTCTGTTGTGAGGCGAAATTCCTCGTTGCAATGTTGCGACAACTTGCATTTGTTTCAAGTCTGTTATATATTTAGCTATTGAGCCTTCTTCATATTCAAAGGCATCCCAGGTCAGACATTTGTCTGACACACCCTCATTTTCTCAGCCTAAATACTGAGTCGGAATATAAAAAGGAAAACATTGTTTCCCACCCACCTTGACAGTCATGTTGGAAAAGGCACTGTTGTGTATCCATTTAAACGATTTATTGCTTTTGAAATAGTTGACCCTCATAACACATTAGTGGTGCCAAAGTGCAAAATGAACTCCAACTTTCTTAAGAACCGTCTTTGTTCATACCAGAATTGCATCTTTAATCACAAACACTCAGGTCTTGGTGACTGGTGCGTAGAGAAACCTTTTTTTACCATTTACAGCAAATGGAGATTTTTAAATTCATCCACATACTGACATGCTGAAATCATCGGCTTAAACTACAACATTTTAGTCTCAACTCATATTGCCAGACAGCTGTTGTGGGGGTTTTTGAAGTTTTTTTTTGTGTCTTTTTATAAACGTCTTGTCTGGTGTGTGTAACGGTTTAATACCAGGAAAATATTTTCAGGGGCTCCTCCTTCAAAAAGGGTGTGGTAAAAGTGGAGTTTGTCATTTTTAACCTTTGGTCTTATTATATATCAGAATTAGAATAAGGTTTATTGCAAAGCAGGTTTTCACTTATAAGGAATTTCCCTCCGTGATTAGCGCATACAATAGACATAATAAATCAAATTTAGGAAAAGTACTGCCAAATTAAAGAACATACATAGAAAATAGAAAAATGCAATATTAATATGAAAAAATACCATAGAAAACTTCCAACAAATATGTACAGAAGGGGCTGTTACACAAGCATTAAGTGCTTCTTGTAATAATCTGCCTGGTTTAGTTGGAAGTCATTATAACCCAACATGGACGGAAATGCTTCACAGATTACTCACCGTCTCTGAGTCAGGGCAGATGATGGAAGTCTGTTTAGACAAATAAATAAGCTTTCAACTCAGATATTCACACATAAGAGTCAGTGTTTGTGTTTCTGTCTACATTCATACTTTAAAAACACAGCTGGCAGGTGGAGGCCTATTTGGTTTGATGGATGTTGCCTCCTAAACTAATATGCGTCTGTGTTTTCAATTACGGCATTATATGAGATGTAGTGTTTTTGCTCCGTACAACAAAGAAATCACACTTAAAACACTGACATCGTTCTATAGCCATACATTTTTCGCACTTTCAAGTCTTGAAAACTCCAATCTCTGTTGTGAACACCAAACCATCCATCGAGGTGATAAGAACGTCCCACTTCCTGCATTGGACCAACAAGTAATTACATTCCCTCAAAGTATATTTGCCTGTTACAAAGTATATATAAACTGGACGTTGCCACGTCACAACTGAAACAAAAAGCGATGAATCAGCGGATTACAAATATGTGTGGAAATCTAACTTCTTCAATGGTTGTTTAATTCACAAATTTGTGGGTTGCCAAGATTGCTCTACACCCCCTCTCCACCCACACTTTTAGGTGAGTGATCTGAGGTCTCCATAGCAGTCTGTGTATTTGGTGGTAAACAAAGTTGAAAGTCCACTCTTTGTGATGAGGGAGACAAGGAGACAAAGAGTAACAGACTGGTGTTTCTATGCAAAGAAAACAGTAACAGAGAGGATGGGGGGGGCGAGTGATTTCAGCCTGTGGGTGGCCGCAGATTAAAAAGGGGTGCTGGTATGACTCAGTAAGATACCAGATCGTCATCGCTCTGTAGCCAACAGTTGTGAGAAAGCAGGCTGATCTGCGCCAGCTGACTTCAAAACGCACCAACGAACAAAAAGAAAACACATCTGCTTGCAGCGTCTGGCTTTGAGTCAGTATTTTCTTTTAGGGAAATTCCATATTGTGAACCTAAGTCGTTTGTGGTTGTAATAGACTGCAGTGCTGCCGAAAGACATTCAGAAATGTAGTGGAAGATAAGAGTTGAATTCAATACATTTCATTGTAAAGAAAATAAATTGTGAGATGTAAATAAACTGTTATTGTCACATTTAGCGTCTGCATTTATCCCTGCCCAGTTTCAGGAGCAGTGGGCAGCTACTATACAGAGCCTGGGGAGCATTTGGGAGTTTAGTTCCTTGCTCAACGGCACCTTGGTGGCCGGGAGGCGATCCGGAAATTCTTCAGTCAGTCAGTGCAGGGACTTGAACCGGCGACTCTAAGGTACCCAAGACAAGTCCCGACTGACAGAGCTACAGCTACAATAGCAGATTTAATTAAAACCATACTGTGGTGATATTGGATATCAAGTCTTGTCGAATAAAGCAGATGGAGCCTGGTAGCGCTGATAAATGTAGACTAGAGTGAGGAAGCAGGAAAGGGGAACCAAGCAGTCAACTTCATGCTAGATAAGCAGCGTTTTCCGCTGCTCATATTTTAAATATTTCTTATCAGAGTTCCAGGATTCCTCACAGCACCTCTGACCCACTGTGTCTATTAACCCTCAGGCAACAGTGATGAACGCTGTGTGAGGAGAACGAACACCGGGGAGCTGCTGAGCAGATTGGGTTTCAATGAAGTGGGTTGACATGTACATTAATTCACAGCTAGTCTCGTAGTCTGACTGACGGTTGACTGGCTAAACATCACGTGTTGGTCACCACCTCACTTTTTCATCCTTACATTTTTCGTGTTATCATGGCCTTTTCTTTGGTTTTCATCTTTGTGTTGCAGCCTTTTTCAATCTTGAAGCTTTTTGAAAAGTATCGTGGCCTCTTTGTGTTTTTTAGAACCCTCAGCTTCCTCTCTTTTTCTTTGCTTTTCATTTTCGCTCCCTTCACACGCTCCCTGTGACTGACACAAGCGCCCCAGCCCTCAGGTTTGGGAGGTATATAGGGTCTGCAGCATTATGAGGCTTCTTCACAAAGCCGGGGGAGTGTCGTGGGTTCAGAGGTCTCTGAGGGCGGGGGGGGATTGATGGTAGAGCTGCAGTATGTGGTTGTGTGTGTCCCAGGTCACGCAGAAGATAGTAAGTGCTTCTGGTGGTTTTTTTAAGCTGAAATTCAAACGCAATGTTAACAAAGGAGGTAGCCCAACTGCTGAAAACAAACTAGGGCTCCACCATTCAGTCTCAGAGTGATTGGCAGGGACATGAGCTTCAAGGTTAAGCTGCTTTTTTTAAAGTGAAAGATGAGGATTTAGACCTCCAGGGTCTAAATCTATTGACTGCGGCAAAATAGAGTCATATATTCATTATTGACGGGTTAAGAAAAGAAGGTTTTCCACACCATGCATGCACAGACAAATAAAATAAAATGTGCTGCACACATGAGTTTATCTCATAAAGTATGGAATTTTCTTCGAGTCACGTGTCACACAGTTTTCTCTACCTGCAGACTATCAGGCGTTGCTCCATTTTCACACGATTATGTTAATCTCCAAAATTGGAGTTGTGCTGTTTCTCCTGACACGGAGCGACACGGTCCAGCTCAAACAAACTACTCCGATTAGGCTTCACACGTGCATCTCAAGTTCTTCACAGCTCGACACCCGCGTGTGATTGTGGAAGTCGTCACATCGTGACATTCTGTGTTTTCCAGAATATAATTACAGCCAAAATTTCGCACAAAAAACACGAAACGGTAGGGCTTTAAAATATGCACAGCTCCACTTTAATGTGTCCTTCCCGCTCTCGTTGTTTTATAGGAACATGGCTGTGCTTACAGGTGTTTAAGACTCCATGTCTGAGAACGTGCCAAGCAGTGAGAAATGCCAGTGTTGTCAAGTTGCATTTAAATTCCCATTTATCTTTAGATTTACTGCTCCAGAGTGGATGTCATTAATGTCTCCAGGTGTAATCGTCCTTATAGGCGTAATCGTCCTCATAGGCGTTCCTGGTTCCAAATACAGAACTGTAAAATGCCAAAAGCTGGACTTCCGAACAGGCTGTCCTTGACTCTGCTCACTGACTCTGTATATAGGATCAATTGCGTGTTTGAGGGACCAGTCTGCAGTCTGCATGGTAATTATCATGTTAAATTGTCATTCTGTGTTAGTGCTTTGCTCGGCATTTAAAGAGTAAATGTAAGCACTGAGTGTAATGGAACGTCAGTCAGGGGAGGATACGGGAGCAGCCAGATATTGTTCATTCATTCAGTGTTTGGCTGTGCAGCTGCAGCTAGGTGGGGAAAAAAAGGTGGAAAAATAAGAAGTCCTAAACGTGATGGGTGTTACATTTTGAGGTAGGATTGTAACATGTATACCGTTTACTGTTTGTCATGTAGATTATACACATTTACTGGGAACAGAAATCATTCTTAATAAAAAAAATTCTAAAAGAAAGACTAGTTTGTGAATCAAAAAGTAATTTAAAAAAATATTTTAGAATCCACAATGTACTTGTATTACCTCTGTGACTCATTTTGTACTTTTTAAAAGATGCCTGGCATTAAAGCCAAGTTTCAGTTCCCAGTTTCCTTCCCCATACTTTATACTGGATAATGTTATTTATGCCTGGTTCATGCAGGGCTCAATACTTTTTAACATATAAATAAAAAGGGAGAGCAAACAGCAAAATGTGCCGCCAAAAATAAATACAGTGAGAACCAGAACCAGACAACAGTGCAAACTTGCGTTGGTGCATTGACTTGTGTGCGCACAGGCATCCATTCTTAGAGACAAAGGTAGAGCCAATTAAGTTGTTTGACTGTGTGGTGGAAAGTTTGACTAACTCGTCAACGTCACAAACAAATGATTCGACTGACAAAAGCAGCAGATGAACTTGAACAAAAAAGAGAAATGTGTGAAGTCTTGGGGGGGAATTTACTGCTAAGCATGTACAACAAACACCTTGATCAGTGGCACATCAAGTTAGTTCAACGTAGCACATCCTACAGAGCCGCACGGCTAGACGAGCACTGGAGCTCGAAGCAACCCGAGCGAGCAGCTCAATGAGGTGGAGGCCCGTTGGGATGAACAAACACCGCCATTCGCAAGATTGCATAGTGCCTTAATACTCAAAAAATAAGGTTTGTCAGTTCGTGCAACTAAAAGCTGATGTCTGGTTGACAGCTGAGCCCTGTCATCCTAAAAAACATCCACGTCATTGCTGAAAATGTCATTTTCTGTGCAGAGTTTAAAATTCAAAGTGGCACACGCTGTCCTTTTCTTCACCTCCTCTGCCTGTACTTGTGTGGAAAGTTAGGTAACTCGGACGTTATGCACGCTGCATCACTGGGCTGCTAAAAACTAAAGATTAATTTCTTTATATTTTATGCACATGCTTTTTTTCAGTGGATTTATCCCTAGTCTATAAAGGCTTTGGACAACTGGAAGTTAGTTGTGCACCAGTAGACAAATGAAACATAATCATAGAAAATGGATCAAGGTAAATACTGTATAAGGAAAACAGCATTTTTCTGTCTCTGTTCAGGTTATTGGTGCAAGCGGGCGTACCTGTGTGTTTTGGCTGGGTAGCTAATGTATCAACGCACAATCCTACTCTTTACCACTAATGCTCACTTTACTAGATAAATACTATGAAAAACATGGAACTGGATCCTCTGTAAAATAACCAGTTCCCACTAGAACAGCTACAAAATTCAGAATTGCCCTCCAATATGGCTGCCAGATGACAGCCTGCCTACAGAGAGATTGATTAAATTTACTAAAATACAGTATAAACAGCCTCATACAACACCAATTAGTGTGTTATGTAAATCCAAGAGTGCATGTACGTGTATACATATTCATGAGTGTGTATATGCACTGTGTGCTGCAACTGTTAAAGAAAACACGGTGGGTAAACACAGAGACGTGGTCAGGCCTTGTGCCATGAGTCTGCCTCTGCCATATTTCACTCTGTGGACAGCAGAATATGTTCACTGGGGTTTCTCACTTTTTTTTTTCTCATAAAGCAAACACCGTTGAAACATTTTTGTCCATCATCACCTTCCAGGGTCAAGAAGTTTGTTGAAAACCACATTTTTTGTGAATTAAACTGTATGTTTATGTTACATTCAGCATTTCTCTCTCCTCTGTTCCACTTACTTTCTTTTCAAGGACTTTCTTTTTTACAAATGAAACAAACTGGACATGTCTTGTATACATCTTAAGCTCTACTTCACCCTTTGCTGTGAGTATATTTCTAAATCCGCACATGCTCCTTTACAAGTTTGGGCTGCAATCAAAGAGTTTATTCTAAATTACAGAGCATGTTCTAACGCCCAAAAAACTGTAAAGACACAAGAGTCCATTGTAATAATTTAAACTGATGAATCAAGAGAAATGAGCTATAAAGTTTATATTTTGGATGAAAATCCCCCAAAGTTCCTTTCTTGTCTGCTTCGCATCAAAATGCTTCGTGACATGCAGACATGATGAATCAATTACCTACAGTGTTGAGATTACAACAACAACGTATCTCGGGAGAAAAGCCGTCCTTGTACATACAATTTGGAGAATGTTCAGAACAATTGCTCACTGCTGACGGTTCCAGGTTTGCGAATGTCTCCTGCATATCACTCTTGCACTCATTTAGAGGTCAAATGTTGTCAAGGTAAAGGGATTGTACTCAGGGAACTTTATTTCTCGTGTGAGTGCGTGAAGGTGGCGTCTCATCCAAATGTCTGGTATTAACATCTGCCTCGGGACAACCCCGGCCTCCTCCCCTCATGTTTTGCTGCTCTGACAAAAAGCCCCTCCGGACCATAAATAATCTCCATCGCTGCATCCAGTGTTTCCATTCAGACCTCGGCACAACACACGTCTGAGCTGTGGGCGGATCACATTTTTGAGCATCGATCAAAAGTCACTTTTCCAGACGAGGATCCAGATTTTTCCAAATTCCAACACTTTTTCACTCAATCATATCTGTTGTTTTCATACAGAACCTGACTTCACAACACGCAATGATGTGTGAAATGAAGCTGGGTGCAAGTGTGGGTTATAGAATGATTCGGCAAAGGGACAGACTAGGGATAACATTCAATTCAAAGTATTAATGTGGGTTTTAGTGTTGTGTGTTCAATGTAATCGTTATCTTTTAGATTAGATTTAGGTCTTAATGGAGCTGGATATCGCTTATAGAGTTTGTGAGTCAATGATTGTTGTCCTATTGATGTCTTTGTGTTCATTACGCTCCAAATTAGGACCTTTCACTTCTCAACAAAGTCTTCAGTCTGCCTTCTGTAACATTACACGGTGACATTAAGATAACACTGCTGAGCTGGCATGCATTAAAGACATCAGCATCAGTTGAAAATAAACATAAAAACCTCAATAAAAGGACTTCAGACCATTGACCCTGTGGACTGCCACTGATCTTAATACTTTGTTTTTGAAACTTCTATCACATTAGTCTTTCAAATAAAACTAAGGAAGTCTAAGTTACTTCAATCAGTGTCTTGTCCACTGTGCACTTGCCAGGTGGAGCAATTATCTTTTCATATACTAAAAGAAAAGCATGCAACTCACACTGGATGTTACTTCTCTCGTTCCTGTAGCTCAGAGCATCTGGACATATATCATTGAGAAGACCAGTAGTCTTTTAGTATTACATGACTTCCAGCCTCTTCCAACACTGAAAGTAAATTAAACTATTCGTGTGATTGCTAACTGTCTCCAACTCAGTAGCAAAGCTGGAGGTAGTGTGAGATCACAGTATATGACCAGCAAACATCTCAAGGAGGGCGTTGGAGTTGATGGTTGGGTGTTTTGTAACCCTCTAACCTACACTGTTGTCCTCCTCACCAGATCAGAGAATGTTCATATGGGTTGTGTTGGAGAAGACACAAAAGGCAAAGACAGGAAAGTTGAGCTTAGAAACAGACGGAAACAAGGTTTGGATTAAGAATTGGTCAAGCATCTGCATCAACTAACTACTTCATTCCTGGGCAACTATCAGTTCACTGGCAGGGGACTGTTTCAGCTCACTGCAATACCGACCAACACCCTTTACCTCATGGAACTCATGGATAATGTTGATGCTGGATTTTGACTGGAAGGAAAATTACAATGACACTGCTTCCTCTCCCTTTCTTATGCAATTGTACAGGTTCTGCCAGTTTTGTTAATGATTGTATGGTAACCTAGTCAAACACAACAGACTTATGAAGAGATCAGAGTTTATTTCCTCCCGAAAGGACTGATGATCAACAGCAAAGCCAGCTGAGGTCATCCGCAAAGTCTGTCCCAGATATCATCAACGGATACGTCTGTGGTTGGTTTTCATTGCAGGAAAGACGTTTCGCATCAGTACTTAAAGGATGGCAGGAAAGCTCGTCCAAGTAACAAGGCAAGATGTTAACTAAGGGTGCATGCAAAGAATAATTGTATTGATAAAATTCTTCCACTAATCAGTACCAGAGATGCCACCCGAGACAAATTGTACAAATGTCTGTGAGAAAGTAGCTGCAGGTCCGACGGGACTTCCCTTCCCTGACAGTTTTCCACATTTCTGTGGGATGTCTTAATGGAGGCCAATTCCTTTTGCAGTCTGGAAGTGTGTGTGTGATCAAGTTTGTTTATTTTTCCTACTCAAAGAAACCAAAAGTTGCCTAAAAAGAATGGCTTTTGCTGGAAACACTGCAAATAAATGTGTACATCTAAGGAAAATATCCAGTTTTAGCTCATGGTTGGATATTGGTTGTACATAAAGGATTTGCCATACAAAAGCTTGCCTTTATGCACACACAGTTACACACACACACACACACACACACACACACACACACACACACACCTGTTCACCAAACGATGACACTGTAAATAATCAAAAACAAAGAGGCTTCTTCTCCTAACCGCCCCGCCGGGTGGCTTCTTTGTTCTTTGTGTCTAGAGTAAGTCCAGAGTGCTCAGCCACCATTCAGCACACTGTCATCACTATATTACACCCTATTATCTGCACATACCTCTTCAAGGGCATGCCTGAATACATATGGTGGTGAGTTATTGTAAGGACTGTCAGGTGAGAGCACGATGAATCTCACTCAGAACTCGCCAAACACACTTAACTTTCAGCGAGGATCTCCGACCCTGATGGAGTGTGCAGACCGACTGTCTTCTCTCTCCGAAAGACGGAGACGGGGGTGACGGACTTTCCACTTTTAAACTTTGGCAGCCAATAAAAGTGGACGTCTGATTGCAGGAAGGTTAGACAAAGGTTTCTTTTTTTAACGGAGGTCAGTACTGGGTCGAGGTTTTCATCAGTGCAGCTGACTGTTCATCAGCATAGAATGACGAGTGTCAGTCAGGAGATATTGAATTATTTTATATAGTATTTAGTTTACTTCCATTAGGGCTGGGATTCACCGTGATAACTTACAGCATGATGTTTAGCAACAGGAGACTATCTTCAATATCTGTACCTGAATATTGATATCGACTATTCACTATGAAAAGGCAAAAAAACAACAACAACTTGGATTTATTCACTGCATTATAAAAAGATTTGTTGCACAGTTTCATAGACAGCTGGGCTGAAACCGCCTTTTCAGCAACACAAACACGTGTGTCATCACTTTGATGTCAATCAGCCATAAATCTACAAAAAAAAAGCTGTTTTAAGAGTTCGATGACCTGAAGGGAAAGAAGATATATCTCTGCCTCAGCACTGGTGGCAACGTATTAATAATGTACTGAAAAATACATTGTCATGCTATATTGCAATACTGACTGGAGGCCTTTGTATATTCTGTTGTCACAAAAAATGCAAGGACGTTAAAACTGAGTCAGCGGACTGCGGATGAGAAACCTCTTCCTTCTCTGACGAACACATAACCGACAGCCTCTGTGCATTTCCATTATACACACACACACACACACACACACATTCAGTACATACATGACGAGGGACTCATACAGGCAGGACATGGAAATAATTAGCGCTTCAGTGGGCGTCATTCTCAGGTTCAAGTATGTTTTTCTACTCTGATTCGTTTGAAGGCGAATCAAAGAATGAGCTTCATACAGAATATTTGATGAGAATTTATGGTTGGATCTGTATCAAACATCTGTATCAAACATCTGCTGATGAAGGTCATGCTTGATGATTGAAAGCCCCATAACAGCTACTAAATGGATCTTGAGGTGAGATTGTTTTTGCAGCTTTAATGATTTTATGTCATTAAAAAAAAGAAACTGACGGTTGATGTTTAGCCACGACTACTTGTTGGTAGCCAATCAAACTGTGGTCTCATGGTTACTCATTGAAGGCAGCATCAGGCTACTCTGCTCTCAGGGGATTCAGATCAGGAACACTCTACAAACCTCTGGGGTTACACTGCAGATCATCAATCTCTAGCAGGAGTTTTCCTCTGGCTTGCATGGCATCAGATTAAGCCCATTTCCAGAGACGCTTGATCTCACTGGCCTCTTTGCACCAAAACCCCTTTGTGTTCTGGGGTTGCCAGGTTTGGGATTGTACTGGGCGTATATTTCCAAACAATCAGAATCAATCCACACCACTGTTTTGCCAGACATTATGCTTTTGCCAGGCATTATGTAAATCTATTTCCACTAGATGTCTGGGTTGCTAGGATTTGGATTCAGCCGAGTGTTTTTCTCTGGGGATGAGAGGATGTACGCCTCTGTGCTGGCAGATATTTCTGTTTTTGGCAAATTCATGTTTTAACCAAACTTCTTCAGTTTCCAGTTGGAGATCATTTGTCGGGCTGTAACAGGAGAGCAGCCCCGGGTTGCCAGGTCTGAAGCTGGACGAGCACGTTTCTTTCAACGTGAACCCCTGAAGCTTTTTCCTGCGCTGATCTAACGACATGCCTGTGGCTGCTGTTGTTTGACAAGCGCAACACACATGGGCCCGGTTAGTGAACAGCAATTCACACAGACTCACAACAAAAAGAACAATCGATGAGTCCTGGATGTTGATTTTTGTCCTTTCTCTTTTATCCCGCCCCTGAGTATAGCACCAGAGCAGATGTTAACGTCACCATCTGCTTCGCTCTGTTGTTAAATTACCCGTTTCCACCTTGAAATCGGGTGCAATTGCACAGTAGATTACTGATTTCGGTCAATTTCCCAGCAAAGGGAGTGAGAGTAAAAATCCAGTTAACCTTTCAGAACGGCCTCGCGCTCATTATATGAAATGTGAATTTGATTATATAATCCTCATCAAGTGGAAAGAGATTTAAAGCCTAATTCATTCAATTTGAAGGAGGGCATTAGTTGAGTCAGGGATACACACGGTTGTGCAGTACAGTAGAGTAATTGTTGCCGGTGTGACCCAGACTTTCCACTGCTTTAACAACAACACAGTCATTAATCTCCTGTATCCTATCTTATCTCTCGCACCAGAGACTACAAGCTAATACCTCCGTGGATGTGTCACTGTCCACATCCTGGTGTGTGTGTGTGTGCGTGTGAGAGGGGGGGTGTCTGCTATTCTAACTGCAGGCTATTTATCTAAATTAGCCAGGAATTATGTCATCGGTCAGCGTTATCTCCATATTGAGACAGATGTTTAACGCGTCCTGTCCACATAACCTACTGTGTGCATTAGACCATAAACTGCTGCCACTGATTGTTGTGCTCCTCCCCAATGAAATGCAGTGTAATTGCTGGCGGCCACTGCTGCTGCTCAGAGCATTGGATGTTGGCCTCAAGACGTGGTTGACAAAATCTTTTTACATCTTTTATCTACCTCAGGACTCACAAAACTGTCCCTTTTATATAAGAATGTAAAAGTAACTGCAGGATTCCCCTTAAGTTCCTGCACAGTCGAGCTCCTAACAACAAACTGTTCATCTGAAGCGACAATAAATGAAAATATGAAATGTACAGAAAAGAATGAAGGAGACAAAGAGAAGTGAAGTAAAAAAGAACAACTGCCACAGGAAGTGAGAAAATGTGTATTTGTGGGGTGAAAACAGCTACAAAGTGAGAAAGATCATGTGTGTTTGTATTTGTTCTCATGTCACAGTCATTTTTAGTTCATCCCTCACCAAGGACTACATTTACTCCTTCAGTTACCGGATTACCCATGATGCATCACCTCCCCAGTGAACGACCCATTCCTCCAGGGATCCTCCCCCTACCGCAGGCAACTGTTTACTGTTGTTTAATATGTAAAGAAGGAACACTAAATCCACTCCTTGGAGACCTTTACCCACTCTGTGCAGCCTTCTTATTCATCGCCTTGTTTTCTACATAAAGTAAGTGAGATTCACGAGGAGCTTCGGTTTGGATTAAAGTGCTTTTCAAATCATTCTGGATTTATTAAAGCCGAGCGCCAAAGATGTCAACAACAAAGTTATCGTTGTAGCACAAAATCAGAGCTTCAAACAAACTGAAATCTTCAATAACTTCATTAGCAAGATGAAGGATTCCCAGTGGAGCAAGAAATGATGACAACATTTTAAAAATATAACTTATACTAAGACTACAGTCAGGTTAACAGTTCACAGTGTGGTGTGATGAGACTCTCTGGAATTGTGAAAAGTATTGATTGAAGATTGATGAGTTGAAGCCAAACTTTAATTTGAAACATATAGTCTGCCTCAATGATGAGTCAAAAGCTTGAAGAGGCCCCTCCTGTGCTCCCCTATGAATCTGATTCTGTCTTCCTCATTTGTTCTTAGACACTTCTTTCTTCACATTTAAAATAGTCCTTTTTTCTATGTTCTCTGTTTTAAATGATCCATTTCCCTGCACGTCTGTCTCACATGGTCATTCCTCCAGCATCAAAAGAATATGATGACTAAACAAAGGAATGTTGTGTTTCTATACAGTGTGGCACGATGAGAGAACGTGGTATGTGGGATTTAAACTTCAACAACAATGAGGATTCTAACCTTTCCAATTTTTTTGGGAAGATAATGATAAAGAGCGAAACTAGCAGGGGGCATGAGACGAGACAAAATGTGTTGGATTTGAACTCAAACTACCCCTGAAGCGTCACACACATGTGGATGAATCCGCTGTCACCCCAAACGTTATGATTAAACTCTCCCTTCTGTCTCCCTCTCTCTATCTTGCACACACACACACACACACACAAATGCTGGCAAACACACACTCCCAGTCGCACCGGAATGCAACCTTTACAGGCGCGATAGATTCCTGCTCATGCAATCATATGTAGGACGCCGCTGGTGCCAACTGTCATCTGAAAACCTTAAGCTTTGCCAGATTGAAACATTCCTCTGGACTACAGACAGTTAACGCCTCCCCCTCTGCTGTCCTGACGGCGTCGACAGCCCCGCGTTTGGTATTGCTGGAATGAATAGCATCTCATTGTGTTAAGGTATAAAAGCTATGTGTGTTTGTGTGTCTCCCGCCTTTACCAAGAGATCTAAGTGGCCTGGGTCTCCTCAGTGGGGGGTGTTAAGGATTTTAGGAAGCTGCTACCATGAACAAACACCGCCCCCCGCTGCTGAGAACACCAGGGAATCTGCACACATAAACACACACGCATTTGTGCAAAGCCTGCGATGGCAGTGGCACACAGATGTAAACCAGACCCCAGCTGGAGGGACACTCTTCCACCAGACCAAGACTAGAGTTTAATGTGTGTGTAGGTGTCTGTGTGTGTGTGTGTAGGTGTGTGTGCGGGTGTGTTTTACTCTCCTTTGATGTTGAAAGTTGACGAGGAAAGGAAAAGAGAGAATTAGGCTGCCGTTTAAGAAAGCTGTATTTGTCATAATGAGAACTATTGATATATTGATAATTGATATTCACAGCATTAATATAGCATCAAACAACTATTTTCTATGTAAATATATATTGTAATAATGCACTTGAGCAGAGAATGAAGTTGCTAAATGGATAAACACAACTTTGTGATATAAAAGTTAATATTGCATGATACCGAGCTTAGCTAACCGGCGTTTTTAACCGATTTTAATCAATTTGTCTCTGTCTGTCTCTTATATGTCCCACAACTTTATGGACGTACAAAATGCTTATTAATGGCTGGCACTGAAAAGCGCCCATCACAATGTCCCAGAGCACAAGTTCACATATTCAACTTGCTTTTGTCCGACCAACAGTTCAAAACACAAAATATTACATTTACTACCAGAGAATGTTGAGAACCGGCAAAAATTCACTATACACTATATTTAATATCATTTATGTAGGAGCTTAAATGCACCATTGATTTACTTTTCCTGCACTGCCACCTAAGACAGGTGAACACCAAAAAACTGTGACAACTGATTGATTTTTTTTGTGAAAATAAATGCCAAAGAAAAACAAGTTCCAAAGTACTTATGTACTATATTTGTGCACAGCACCACTGTCCCTCCTGTGGGCTGTATTGGAGAGAAAGGGGACTGTAATTGGTACCAGGACAAACTGCAGCTGAACCCTTTTCTGTCCCAGAAGAATGACAAACTGAACCACAACGTGTCGACAGAGCTGTCACATGATAGAACTGAGGAGAAAGAAAAGGAGCAGTGTGCCAGCTAAACACAAATGTTTTGAGAGGGATATTGTTTAGAGACGAAGGATTCTTGAGGTCTGGGATGGTTTGCTTTGTTTCACTCAGAGAGTGATTCCTCCAATATTAAATATTCACAAAGACATTAGTCACTGATTGGCAGTATATAAAAATGATATGACTTGCAAGTGTCAAAACACTGTCACTTCTATTTGTCTCAGTGTAAAACAAATATATCATCTCTGCAGAACAGAGTTTATCAAAAGCCACACGAGCTGACCTCAGGACAGTTTCTGGACCCGTGGTCCTGTTTCTATACAGTGACTGTAAGTTAAAGTCATGCACGTTTAAAACACTAAAAATGAATGTAAACTCTACTGTGAGTTTGAAAAAAGAAACTGCTGCAGCTGGCTTCAACTGGAATAAAAGGCTAATCTGGTCTAATAGGAAACTATATACTGGCGACCGCCTTGTTATCTGCCTGCCTGACTCCCTGTTTTCCTGCTGGATTTTTCCAGTCCACCTCTGAGAGGAAACAGCAGCAGGGAAAGCTGGCGATAGGGACCGAGTGGGATGACACAGGTGGTCCTTCCATTGGACCGGAGGTGGAAACTTCCACTAAAGCACATTTAGAGTATATGTGCTTTTATTATGATGATGACTAGTCATTCCCGTTCCTTTAAACTTAACCTTTGTCCTGTTGTTCAACCACAAACCACTCAACAGTGAACCTCAGGATAACATTTAGACAACAGATTCAAAGAGGAACTAATCAATTCCTTTGTGCATTTAGTAATCATTTAGCCAATAAGCGTGCAAAACCCCAAATATATTCAACTGCAATATGTCTAAAACAGCAAATCCTCCGTTTTGAGAGGTCTGAATCAGTTTGGTATTTGACTTTTTGATTATTAAACATCGTTTTAGGACCTAAAGGCCAATTCTAAAAACACATCCTTTATCTTCATATGAAACACAGTATTGCAAATATTATAGCCTAACAAACCCATATAAAAATATAAAACAATAATAAAAACATCAAACAAGCAACTGGCTAACTTTCTGCGCACAGTAAATGTAACAAATATAAAACAGGGTAAATTGGGAAGGTGTTGTGTTTGTGTTGACAGCAAACAATAACACAACAGGTCCAAGCAAACACAGCGCAGCGCGTTTACTGCGCAGCGAGAACAATACAGACCATTAAACGTGACAATAACTCAAAGAAGAGACCGACAGGGATAGAGATATAAAAAATAAAAAAATAAAAAAGTCACACAGAGTGTATTTGACTCACGTTATCCAAAGACGAAGAAGGCCTTTCTTCTGTCCGTCATGGAGGCGAAGTGGTGCCAAAATTCAGTTTGTCACAATCCTGACAGTGACAACATGTGATTGGTTATTACTTTATGTATATAGTTTACCTGTTAATCAGAGGATATCAACTTCAGACCGAGTCCTTTTCTACCACACACACACTCACTAAATGTGTACTACCTGCTGTGAACCAGAGGGGGCGCTGTTTCACTCACTCGAATACCCTCGATCAAAAAGTATTGTATGTGACTGTTGCAGTAATCTTTTTATCAAAATGGCTATATTGGTTTTACTATTAGAGGGAAACTTAATAAGCAATACAATATGAAATAAAGAAATAGTGATATGAAATAAAACATATATAAATTCTAGAATTGGTAAATAAATTGAATTTAAGGGGATACACTGGCCACTTTAGACCCAACCCAGAATGCACATTTCTGTCTGCTTTATCTTTTTAGTTATTTACATGCACATTGGTGGACCTTGACTTTAGTCTTTGAGTTGTGTTCAAGTCCAAGAGGAGAGGTGACTCAAGGCCTTTGATCATTTAACAGTGCCACAGTGGTGAATAAAGGCACTTACATTTGATAAATATCCTCGACTCTGTGTATACATGCACGTGATCATTGCTTGTGTCTGTGTGTGTGTGTGTGTGTGTGTGTGTGTGTGTGTGTGTGTGTGTGTGTGTGTGTGTGTGAGTGTGACTCAGCACACTGTCTTTCTTTTTCAATCACTTTGTTTGTTCCTGTTTACTCTCTGAGCAGCTCCAAAGTGCGGACCATTAAAGGCAGGAAGGACTGTCACAAATACTGTTACAGAACTCAGGAAGGCAGATAAAGCCACCATCTTCCTGTCCAAAACTCCAGAAAGCAGTTTATCCTATTAGGACAAGTCTGGTTTCCCAAATGCATCTCAGCGCTGTGATACCTTTTAAGGAAGCAGCAGCAGCAGCAACGTGAAGCAGCACTGGCCTGACATAGAACTTGTCCGGTACCTTTCTTGACAGTAAAATGTCACCAGTGTTAACAGAAAGGCAACAAGAGGGTGTTGGAGGATATGGATACGGGAGACGTATTAAACCAGCCCGATTATACACACACTGCCATGCTGAAAAGAATCTTCATGGGAGCTGTAGTTTTTTGTGCTAATTAACAGAGGCGAGATTTTGCAAACTGCTGTTTCAAAGATCACAAAACAATGTTGATATTGTAAATTTCTGGAAACCGCGGGACACGTTAAATGTTCACGTTTCTGAACCGAAGAGACGTTTGTTCATGTCAACTTTGTGTCACGCTTGCAGTAAACAAAAACAAAACCCCCTTTTACACACAAACTGGCCAATAAAACCCACAGTTAACCTACACTAGTCATGTTTGACCCACTTTGAATCAAACTCCTAAATATGTGAAACTTAAGCAACTCTCCTCAGCACTTGCTTTACTAAAAGCCTGAACACAAAACGTCCTTCGGCCACATGGTGTGCATTGTTGGGTGAAAGCGTTCACAATTAAATACGCTAACGAGTGGAATCAGGAAATCCATTTGCGGTTGTTCTACTTAAACAGTGACAGATGAGGACAAAGCCAGGAAATGTATTGTCTCTAGAGTATTGCATCCATTTACATCCTGCTGCTTTTCATATTAGTTCACCTCCTTCCTTTAGTTAACACCTTTTTAATCAAAGGTTTGTTGTCTGAGAAGGAGATGGCTTCATCGCTTTCTCTTTCCTTACCATTTCTCCGTCTTCTTCTTCGTTGATATCGTCCTCAGTGAGTCATCAGTGTACAGTATCCCCCGTTCACCTCGTATGAAACGCTCGCTAAGCTCAGAGTGCACTTAGATGAGCTGATGAATCAAGTTGAAAGCACGGAAGAATCCTTCAAGAGAAACACTTCTTTCAGACAGTGTAATGAAGCACATGGCTGTGATCCAGACACTTCTTAAAGCTTTGGAAAGGAGGAGGTGATGGTGACTTCTAATGCCTACTCTTATCATATATCTTGATAGCACTGCATTTGATATGGAAGAGCAGCAGTACTCCTCTCATGAACAGATTAGTCACTTTATGGTAGATTTAGAGACATTTTGGCCACTTTCAAATCAATCTGTTGATGAGAAATTGGATTTTGTCTGGGTTTTGATGGAAAAAAAAAATCATTCCTGGCTTCTGGTATCTTTATGATAATCTCATTCCTCATTGTGAGATCATATACGGCTACCAACCGACTTCAGAGCTCTTCGACCTGTGTGCCTGTGTGGTATCGCTTACAGGTAATGAATGCTCCCCCTATCTTCCAAAACCTCCCCATAAACCCTGACCGCCTTTCCCACAGGGATTACTGTCTCTGTGTGTGTCCATGCTTGTGTGTATTTTTGCCTGTGTGTATGTCGGGGTGTGAGGCGATCCATGTGTGTATCTGTTGGCTATATATGGCTCCTCGTAACGGCGAAGGACTTCTGGAAAACCACGCTAACTGTGAGGTGAATGAAGCGATAGATGCAACGAGATACCAAAAAAGAGACCAAGTTAATCCCTAACACATTAACAATATGATATATAATATGTATATAAGATTCACCAATACTTATAGTTTATTTCCCACAGCAAGTTTGTGTTTTACAGGACGAGGTTTACCCGCTGAAAATTGGTTAACGGAGGTAACACCCTTTTCCCAAACTAATCTTCTCAACTAATCTTTGGCCTCACAGCAATAGGGTCAGGGCTCGATTCCCGTGCTAGACGGGCTTTCTGTGTGGAGTTTGCATGTTGTCCCTGTTTCAGCACGGGTTCTCTCCGGGTTCTTCGACTTTCTCCCACAGTGCAAAGACACGCAGGTTAGGTTAATTGATGACTCTAAAATGCCGGTATGTGTGGGTGTGTATGGTTGTCCGTCTCAGTCCTGCGATACTCTGGCGACTCCTTCGCCCAATGTCAGCTGGGATCGGCTCTAGCCGCCCCGCGACCCTGAGCATGATAGTCGGTTAAATGGATGGACGGATAGTTACAGATGATATTGTCTTCTTGCTAAAGTGAGCCTTCTAACCGAAAAGTTTGAGAGTAAAAAGTCCCGGTCCAACTACGAACCGGTTCCATAATTTAACTAGCAATTGGAAACCAAGCCCAAGTGTTCAAAATCTAAACTTAAACTCAACTCAATGCAGACTTCTATTGAGTAAACTGTCTCTGTTATACAACATCTATCTAGTGGAGGTGAACAGCCCCCAGTCCTCTCTCACAAATGTTTTCTCACTCAGATTAAACTTGGCAAGTTGATAGCACACGTACGCTGTTGCACTCTGTGAATGAGATCAGCGTGGAAGCACCCACACTACTGTCACTGTGAATCCAATGAAAGTGAGACTCGAACACGCTCGCAGTCACACACGCTTCACATTTTAAATTCAAGTCGACTGGGTGAAGAGGTCTCCTGGCTTCGGATGTTCTCCGGTTACAGGGACGCGTGGGTGCTCGCATTCCATCGGACGTCGTCTCCAGCGCCTGATGACATCATCAGTTTTCTCCGGATTGAATGCTGGGAGCAAATCTTTGAAGGAAGCCTTTGAGCTTCTCATATCTATACGTGCAAGTTGTATTTCATGGAAAGGTCACTTATAGGTATGTTGGATTATTCCGAGGATTTTTTCTTGTTATTGCATCCAGATGTGATTCTGCAAAATGTTTGATTTCAAGGTGGCTTGAAGATAAATGGTCAAACAATATCTGGTCTGCGACTGAGCGAGAAAATATGGAGATAATTCAAAAAGAAGATTATATGATCAAATAAGTCCTGGAGTTTGTGTGAAAACATTTTTTTAAAGGTAGAGATTGATACACAAAAACATAAATAACGTTATGAACTCTTCCAAAGCTTCTAATCCTTACTGAGCACCAAGAGATTTGCTATTTGATGCACTGCAGCAACTTAACACTGTGTATGTGCGGTAGTCTGCTCCCAGACAGCTGCTTCCTTCCAGAGGCCTGCTCTGCAGAAACGCTGAAGGAGACAAACCTCCCATTTAGAACGCCAAGATCCGCAGAGAGAGAGAGGCCAGGCTGAGGAACATCCTCCCTGCCCTCCAGGCCAATATCCTGGCGTACTAGTGTTTCCCCTGAATGTTGCTCCTTGGGAGCTGGGGAGGCCTCTGTGATAGCATTTGGAGCCATACGACGATGAAACCCTCCACTCAAAGCCAAATAAAAAATAATAAATTGTGCTATTTATGGGATTATTTTGATGCAGGGTGGCTCCGCAGCGCATCCATTCAAAAAGATGAACCAAATAATAATACTGGGGACTATGTTGCGTCATGTTAACTCTTCTATTACTCATTAAACATATGTATACATATTAGAAACACCTCTTTGTATTGCAATAAAAATATATAATAATAACACAAACTATCACCTAAGAATGACCGTGAAGGTAAATCAACATCTAGTTTAAAGCTACTATGAGGAACTTTTATTTTGTATTGATTTTGGCGTATCCTGTGGACAAAAGCGCCTGTGTTTCCGAGCACCAGATTCCCTTCAGAAAACCTCTAATTTCACTGCAGCAGGGTCTGACAGCCCTGGTTCTCCAGTGCCGCCCTTCCCTCTAGCAGGCCCAGAGATAGCCAATCTTCTAGCTGATGGTAGAAGCTAGAAGTCTCTCATTGTAACTTTAAACACACGCTGGGTGAGTTGGGGAGAGGGGGCTTTTCTCAGGGTCGTCCTCCGTCTCCTCCTACATTCACCCCACAGTTCAGGGACCTTCGTGTCAGCCTCGGCAGCCTCGAAGCTCTGCAGTTTCAAAGTCACACGCATACCGGCTTTGAATGTTTTGCATTCACGATATGGTGTAACACTGACCATCACACGGAGGATCACAGTCAGGGGGTAATCGCCTGTTTCCAGTAGACTCTTTTTCAAGCAAACACCAACACATTACGAGCTTAACTTGCATATTGGTGAATTGTTGGTGTATTCTCATGATTCTCATGTGTGATTTACTGAGTGAGAAGCAAAGACTTGATGGTGAGTTACAAAATGAGATAATCATTCCAACAAATGATTGATTGATGCCTTCAAACTTAACCTAAATCAACAATTAACAGAACATGTTAGTGTTCCGCCAGCTGTGCTTCATATAATGACTGAAGTCATCATTCTACTTGCTTTATCTCAGTGAAAGTCAGAGTATGTTAAATAGAAGGTATTTTGTCAGTATTGTGAAGCAGTAAATGTGTGCCGTGTTTTGTATAACTGCACCATTAGAGCAGTGGATGATGCAAACTGTGAACATCACAAGACTATTTCAACGTGCAGCCTGAGCGTGATTAAAGAAAGTGGCATCAAAGAAGCTGTTCTGTGCTTCGTCCGTCCACGTCCTCGTCCTCCTCCTCCTCCCCGTATCTTTCGCCTTCTCCCCTCGCAGCCACTCTCTTCCCCCTCCTCCCTGCATCCTCTCTCAGGGGAAACAACCTCAACAAGCCAACTCTGATGCAAAGTCTTTCATCACATTTTAAAACCACACTCCAGCATTGATTTCCAACGGTCCTCTGGTTTGAATTTGGTTATAATCGCAACATGTGTCTTTCAGGCCCAAACCTTTGTGAACAAAGATGGCTACTTCGGCCCCCGGAAGAGGACTCTCTGACCATCGAGGCTTAAAAAGACGGTATTTCCCAGCACTTAGTCACAGTGTTTCACATATGATTCACCTCTTTTCACCATCCATCATATCATTAAGGAGTCAGGACTGCTGCATGGGGGGAGGAAGTGACAAATGGAATTTACTTTAAGTGACACAATCCTCCCATTGGACTGTACAATGAGAATGATGCTTCCTGTGGAGTGCTGCCATGGCCACCCGGACACAATAATAGCAGTGAATTAAGGTCAATTCCCTTCTGAATACTGTTCCACAAACGGTCGTATTACTTTATTCAAGGAAAATAATTATGTCTGATAAATTTGAAGCATGCTGGATTCATAATTTAATAGCAAAAAAACCACTTAAAATAAATATAAAAATGTCTCATTATATCTTGCATTTTACAGATAATAATTTGGGCACTTTTCAACATCTCTGTCTCACTCATGTTGTCACCGCTGCACAGTGCAGTCAGTTTCTGTTAAGGGTGGAGTGTTGAAGCATTCACTGAGCATGAAAAAGCAGACCCCTCTGATGGCTAATTATGTGTCGGATAAGGTCAGTGGAAGATAACAGTCAATAACATGTCGGTGGGGGGAAAAAAGCATCAGACGTTTTCATCTCAGTTTCTCATACAGTTTGCCAGAGGAGAGTGAGGCAGAGCTACTCGCAGGAAATCCAAGACCTTTGGCACAGGGGCTTTCCAGTGTTGCCTTGACATTAATGACCACAAACACACTCTGACCCCAGAGTGTGTGTGTGTGTGTGTGTGAGGGAGGATATTACACATTAAAACCTGTGTGGTTTCCAAATGCTGACTGGCCAAAGAAGATCTTTGGAGACTACGACGTTTTGGCCACAGCTTCTATATTGTCTGTGTGTGTGTGTACGTGTCTGTGTACGTGTGTGTGTGTGTGTGTGTGTGTGTGTACGTGTCTGTGTATGTGTGTGTGTGTGTTACAGACTATACATGCTGTCTTTTGTCGCTGGCTTGCGTGTGTAGCTTTGTGCTCCCCACCCAGCTGAATCAGTGCTGATTCCCTGAGCGGGTGTGAAGTGAGGCAACAGTCTGGGGGTCTGGAGATCTTTAGGGCACACAACACAGATTGTCTCTGATCTGAGTTTAGATTTTTTTAAGGCCAATTAAAGATGAAAGACTTGCTCATTCAAAACTTCATGGGAACGTTTTCAAGTTCTTGTGTACAGAGATAGCTTTCCATAAAAGAGAAACGTATTGGACGAGAAATAAAGGGGATTTTTCATCGATGCAAAAGGTCTTGAAAATGCATCGAACATTTTAAACACAAAGACAACACGGGATGTAAAATACACAGTGACACAATAATGCAAATATCTCTTCACGCACATAACTGAGTTTTAAGGCTCATACAGAAAAAGTCTCTTGTTTCGACAAGATGCTTAAAGGAGCATTCCATAGCTCTTTAACATTGTGCAACTTGTTGTTGTCCATGTGCTAATTAGCACTAAACACAGCTGGTGTCGATGGGAACATCATTAGGTTTCACAAAACAAAGTTGGCAACAAACGGAAAATACTTCCTTGCTGCAAACACAAAGTGCAAATATAAAAGTTGAATATATAAACTCAAGACTGAAGGTGTTAGTGGGGGAGGCGACGGCAGCTGAGTGCCATCTACACCGGGCGGTTCAGCCAGTTATCGTTCCATTAAAAGAAAAATATCAGAATTGGGGTAATGTCCCATTTGTAGGCCCGAGGCTGCTGTTGGTTGCTTATTGGTCACTGAATTTAATTCATGACTGCATATTCTCTAAATTTGGGTGCACACAGGTTGGTTAGCATTCTGTCACATGGTTCTCGAACCTAAAGGTAAGACTAAGTGAATGGTCAGACTCTAACAGCACTGATGACACAGGAAGCACACAGACCCTTGTTTCACCTCCGTCCATCTGTTCCAATGTTTGTTGCCGGTAAGGGATCGTAACTGGACGGTTACGATCTCAGACTGACGTAAGCTTTGTACCTGTTTTCCTCGTAAAATGTTATGTGCACGTTATCTCGGGCACTTTGCAGACTGTGCGGCCCGGAGCATGCCGGATGGTCACACAAGGGGAGTGGTTTGGTCACCGTAGCTATTACATTTGTGTACTTCTAACTCGGCTGGTTTTGCACAGAGTTTATTTCTCCAATTAATCAAACAAATAATATTCAAGAAATGAAACAGTTGCAATGGGAAAAAATAAGTTAGCAGTTAACATACGGAGCTGTACATGAAAACAGATTCTCTAGAACATATCAGAACAGCGTGACTTAGGTATTATACACTGCTCACATCCTCAACACACTGTAGATCAGATGGAGTACCCCTCGGTTACCACTAGAGGAAGCCACATTCAAGGCTAAAGGCTCCCAAAGTAACAATATCAGACTTCTGTTTTAATGCCAGAGTCAGCATTTTAAATTAGTCTTGCAGCTCACGAGGGTACAGATGAAAAGAAACAAATTGATCCATAAAAAAATGTATACGCATTTAGTTCAGTTTGATTGGATGTGAATTCTCTCATTAAACGTCCTCGGATGTGTTCAGTATGGAAATGTTGTGCACCTACTTGCAGCGATGTGCAGTCCACAATAAAGCATTAACCGTGGCTCTGGCCAGATATAAATCCTTAACCATCTGTACCTGTTTCACCTTGTTCACATGAGATTAATCATCCCGGTGATCTGCACAATATCAGCTGCTCCCACGTCCTGCATGTGCTAATGTGCTTCCCCCAACACAATGAGGGAATATACAGCACAGGAAATTTGAGGATGAGTCACAGGCTGGACACGATGAAGGGGAGATAAGGAACAGCATCAGTAGCATTTGGAAGAGGAAAAAAGGGGGGAGGAACATGGAGAGGTTGATGGAGAGCACTTGTGTCGATGAGTCAGATTCATTATCTGATGAAAAGAGGAGGGGGGGAGAGAGGGAGAGAGGGAGGGAGGGAGGGAGGGAGGGCCACCACTCACACACAGGAGCAAGGCACACATACTTTATAGTTGTTTAGCTTCTGTTTTGTTGGTGTTTTGTGTCTCTTTGTGGTGATATTTGCACTCTTTGTGGTTGCTATACTCCTTTTCATAGTTGTTGTGAGTCTTTTTGTGTCTCTTTGCAGATGTTTTTGTGTCTCTTTGTCATTGTTTTATGGCTCTTTGGGGTCTTTTTGAATCTGTTCCTGGGTGGTAGTGTCCCTTTGACTGACATTTTGTAGGGGAAGGCTAGAGGGGCCCCTGACACTCTGGGCCCCTGGGCCTGTGCCCAGTAGGCTTGTTCAGTAATCCATCCATAGGGAAGGACCACTACAGATCATCTTGGAGTCATGTTTACACCTTCTCTAACGTGGTGTGTGCAGCAATGTAAGAATCTCATCTAAAATGTAAACGTTAGCTGAGAAAGAACCACGTCCTGTCTGACAGAGAAGGCTGAATGTTAGACAACAAGCCAACGGACACAATGGGGCTGGGAAGGCAGTGAGAGATGATGAGAGGGGGAAACATCTGTACTGTTGCAGAGGTTTACAGCATTTGCCAAGAATGAAAACTATTCTGAAGTTTAGTTTATTCTAAATATACAGACATTTGAATGTAAACTTCTGTATCTGCATGTTGTGAAGAGTGATGGGAAATAAAACAATTCCATTGAACAAGTTATCCAGGTTTGTAAATGTGAACCAGCATCCCCCTCTACTGGCTGCAAACACACCCTCTCCTGCCCTCACGGAGACACCAGAGTAGTTAGACCAAAACGACCATCGGTAAAAACTCTGATTTAGACATCAAACTTAAGTTATACTATAACTTTATTCACTTAAAATGAATGTAGGCAATTTTAAACAAGTTTTGTTGACTGACTTGTGGGACGTTTTGATATTAAAGTGATGAATTGCTTCTCAGCAGAACAGATTTAGTTTATTGGTTTTTATTTAAAGGCCTTTAGAATGGTGATACAAATAATTGTGTAATATGTAAATGCACTTTTACTGTCTTCTCACATTCAGGGTGTGTTACAACTTTTACTTCATGTCTAGGGGACACAGAAGGTGGCTTAACAAGTTTACCCAAAAATGGGACCAAAACAACAAAAAAGCTTTTTTGTTGGAATGATAACTTTTAAATGTATTCATTGGAAAATGATTAACAAAGAAAGCAACTAATATATCAGAAAAGGAAGGCAAAAAAAGGCGTCAATCTCCAAAGCCAAACTAAAAAAACAAAAACATTTATCTTTGTCTTCCGGATCAAACAAAAACACAAAGCGGAGCTCCCTACCACAAAACAAGAGTAGAAGAAGGAGCAAAATACATGTTGAAGAATTCATAAGTTCCCTCTAAAGTTACCAAAACTAATATAAAGGAGACAGCTGAGAGGCCAAAGGGGACAAGAGCTCTGGTTCTGTGGGTTGATAAACATCTGATCAAATCATGTTCAAGTGCGGCTGATCAGGCCGATCTGATACGGAGGAGGAGGAATCCCCAGGATGTAATAGCAACTTTCTCCACACGGTGGAGCTACAAATCTGTGATATCACCGGCTCCTACATGGTGACTGGAAATGAACACCAAGAGATGGGAATGTAGTAAAAAATATCCAAATCATAGATTTGTCGCCCAAAACTGGAATATATTTGTATCATCATGAATTGAAATCTGTTCTATTTCTAACCATAAACTTGTTCAGACATGTACAGTTAAAGGACAATTACACACTTTTTTTCAATTGCTAAATTCAAGTTGCTTGTAATATATTCGCTCACCAGGGTGACCTGGTGAGATATTAACAGGTCACCGGAGTTCATTCTCAATCTCTTCGCAGCCCTGCCATTGGTCAATCCCGCCTGCAGTTTTTTTTTTGCCAGCATACGATTAGCCTTTAGGCCGAGACTGTCTTAGTGCAGCGGGCATAAGGTGGCCCAAGATTAGTGTTAAGTGGTTTGTGAAGTCTTCAGATTGGAGCAGATTGAAGTTTAACAGAGGCAGAGCTGCTGTCTCTGCAAAATGAATCCCATTGGCTGATTTAAACCTCAGGAGGAGGAGCTAAACTAGCCGAGGCCTTCTGAAACACGCGAGGGTTAAAGGTGCCCTCTTCCGGTAAAAAAAAAAAGATGCCCATTTAACTCTAGACTTCTGTGGATGATTCTCTGAAGCTCAACCCTTTTTAATTCACCTTTTATTGTTCATAATAAGCATTCAGGTATGAAGTCTTCATTGCAGCATCTTTAACACGAAAGCCTCAGGATGTCGTTTGTACACTTCGATTATTGTACAGATTAAACAAAGGAGATATAAAGTGTTAATTAGTGACCTTTAGAGAGACGAGCCACTGGCTCCAGCTTTACATTCAACTGATCAATATGAGATCGATGTTATAATCTCATCTCGGTAGAGAGGTGAAAGCGTATTCCCCAAAAAGTCAAACTAGAGAAGAAGAGATAACAAAGGGATGGGAGACTTAGAAAATAACAGAAACATGTCATTTTAAAAATCCTTAAGTGCGAGAAACTATATCTTTCAAAACTCAATACCAGATTCAGTGATGAAACCTGACAGAGCAGGAAATGCTACAGCTGTATTGCATGTCACACTGACTGTGAGGCTCAAACTATTGAGACGTAGAACAAAGACGAGGGTCTGATGGAGACTCCACTGGAGAGGCTCTACAGCAGTGAATAGGAAGTTGGATGAAAAGGATTTGGAGGGGTGACAAATCGAAGGGGGGGGATTAGGTTTGTGTGTGTGTGTGTGTGTGTGTAGGTGTGTGTGTGTGTGTTTGTGAGCTACACCAGCTGGCTGAGTCTTCCTTCCCATTAACTGAGGAGGCGTGTGTGAATGTGTGTGTGTGTGTGTGTGTGTGTGTGTGTGTGTTCGCGAGGCATGCGCTTCATCCGTTTGTACTGAGACACGTAACCGTGTATAAACCCGCTTTTGATTATCCCCGAAAAACACGTTTCACAAGTTTGTCTGTGGTTGAACTGAAGCCTCCTTAAAGTCAGCGCAGTAAAGTACACGCATATTAAAAGTACACTTATCCCCTCATATTTGTACATTTTATATGATTTTATGTTATTGCTGTGATCCACGTTTAAAACCTGACTGAATACTAATAACGTTCTGTATGATATTTTATATATTCTACCAATATCAGCCACCTTACTTCACTGCGTATTAATCAGCACAATACAGCTGTGTGATAACTTTAACAATAATTGTTTTTGTACTCAAGTGGCACGGGTTATTTCAAACATTTCCTTCACTTTGCTTTAGCATTAGTCCGATTTTTGAGAAGAGTCATTGTGACACTTATTATCACAGTTTCTTAATCAGAGCGCGTAAAGCTGATTGAGAAACTGCCAGAGGTTTGCTATTCCCGATAAAACCCTAAAATAAACAAGGAGTGGGTGCTGTCACGGTTGCAGGCTATAGGAACACGCGTGATGTTTAGGGTCCAGTGCCAAATGATGTGGGCGCAAGTGAGCAAAGAGAACTTTCCGTCTCTGCGAATAGAATTTACATCCTTTGAATCGCGTGTTTTACGTCTCCTGTCTATCCAAGAGCAGAAATGTATGACATCATTGACATGTCGCAGCAGGAAGAGCACAGGTGCAATTATTAACGATAATAAATGCTGCTTCCCATCTTGTCGTTGCCAGTTATATGACATAGTGGGGCGCTTAGATGGAACAGAGCGGTGATGAATGTTTCCAGTTCCACCTGTGCTTTCCCTGCTCTGCTGAGTCAAGATAAAAGGTCTGTGTGCGTCCAATTAGGTCACAATACAGGTTTGAAATTGTTGGCTAAGCCCCTTGTCTCCAACTTTTCAATTTCCTTGTTTGTGACTCTGACTGGAGTTCAACCAAGAACCGATAAATGTGTTTCTCTGATATGTCCAGTAGCAGTGAATGCATGTGTGTGTGTGTGTCCAGGGCCTTTTGTTGTTTCCCTGTGGTGTTTTAAAGCACATTCATGCTGAGCTACTACAGTCGATGTAGTCTGGCCTGAACATACAGAAACACACACACACACACACGTATGCATGATCACTCAGAATCAAAAGGCCCATCTTAAGCTGCCGTTCAAATATAAATACTAAGCATGTTCCTCGTCACGTATTCTCCGAGCAGCAGTTGCTTTCGCTAATGCAGTCAAATCAACACGCCAATTATCTCTGGTGTAATTATCTTCTACGGGCACCATGCAGAGGCTCGGCTTGTCATTGATTGACCATTGACTGGCGGGATTTGCCCTTGTGGCAAATTGCTTTGCAAAAATTTGTCTTTCAGTCTCCTCGCATTGATTTCCACGGGACAATGGGGGGTAAGTCAATAACAAATCTAAGGTTTTAGCACCACCAATTTAAACCGTGGCCGAGGCACATAAAGAAGTGTTTCGTTCCAGTGTTTCTAGCTTAAATCTTTCAAGGTCAGTTTTTGTTACAGAATATTAGTCCAGAGAACGTTTGTTGAGGATCGATCGGGGCTGGCAGCTGAATGCCGGACCGATCAGCAGACTATGGTGCAGTCGCTGAGCTTGAAGTGGTTTGTGGGTAAATGCTGAGTTAAGTTTATCGAAACTTATTTCGTTTAAAAAAATAAATAATTTGTGGACCGCCCATGTGAGCCCATTTTTCCGGGTGTTGGAGGGAGGTTAGTTATGCTGGAATCGACTGTTTGCTAAACACCTCCCCCGAAGAGTGATTGTCCAATCACAGCTTTAGCAACTGTAACTACGGGCACAGCATGTCCGTCACTCCTGAGATGTCTCTTCATGGTGAAATGGTGGACATGGGGCTGTAGCCTATGACAGAGGAGCTTGGAGGGTGGGGGTTTTCTAGCCTTTACAAAACCAAAAACACAAGTACAATGAATGAAATATACTAAACAGTGTGTTTATTTAATGTAATGTGAGCTACAATCGTTAGCTTCTCCAGCTAACGAGCTTACTGCCTGCAGTAGTCGAGTAACCATGTGTTAAATCGATTGATGAACTAATGTATTATTGGCTTCTACATTAGTTTGTGGGCTTAAATAATAAGAAAATAGAAATCTTAGGGGAATGTTATCAGCTATCATACTTTCCATATCATATTCCATTAATACTGAGACTAAGACTGCTGCTTCTGTATTTCCATGCATTCTCCGTTAACAGGTGAGGGGTGCTGACTCTACCTGGGACCTGTTAGCTTTCACATGGATTCCTGCTTTGAAACAGGTCAGCTGGAACCATTAAAGAGACCAAATCATGGTGCCAACGTGAGCCTGATCAGCTACCTAGAGCTGATCAAATCTGCTAGGGGAGGCCGTCATTTCAGCTGATTGTTGGCTGGAAATGAAAAGGACCCATTGTTTAAACAGGTCTAACTGAAGAGGAAGTGTCCATCCGATCGACTTCCCACTTGGCGGGTGTGTTGCTCGGGACCAACGGAAGCGCAGTGACAAGTATGAACGGTTCTCCAGGAAAGCAGTAACAGGGGGGTACCTGGCAGAATCTTTGGACAGTAAAATACCCTCTTTGTGATGTAACACACACACACACTCCTATGCATGTATGCACACACACACCCCTCCCTTTGAATTCACGTGCACTGGCCTTAAGAGGAGTTCTGTTGCCGGGTATTGAAGAGGAGGGAGGCGGCGAGGCAGGTGCTGCCGCCGGGGAACAGTGGACCACTTGTGGCCCTTTTGAGTGTCTCTCCACACACGCCCATCCCTGTGGTCCCCCCACAACCTCCCCCACCCTCCCTCTCTCCCCCTGCACATTCACTTCATCCCACGCGGTTTCACCCCCCCATCCACCACCATCACAAAACAGGTGTGAGCGTGATTCCTTACCGCCTGCCTGTCAATTCTCTCGCTCCTCTTCATCGATGGCTGAACAAATCTGAATTCTGATTGGTTCATTTACATGTCAAAACATCCACGAGAGTCTTATTTCAGTTCCTGGACCGCGTGGATATCTGATCCTGAGGTGTGTGACTCACGTTTGCTTATGTTACGTTCGTCCAGCCCACCCGACTTTCATGAGCGCTGCAGCTTGGCTGTTTGGAAGATGAGACACAACAAAGGAGAGGAAGCCAAAAAAAATCATAAGAAATAGGCAGAGTCATAGTTTTTATTCCGTTGAATTGTATTCTCTCTCCGTCGATGTGAACATCACCTGCTCTGCAGAAGAGTCTCTTACAGCCGTGACAATTCTCTCAAGGGTAACGGGCTCTGAAAGAGGCGAGGAACTATGAAGAAGTGATCAAACTCCCATTCAGCGCGTCAGTACAGCTCCTTTTTCTGTGCTTTGTCTCACCACAGACGGACGGCTCTGCCAAAACAAAAAAAAACACGTCAACCTCACATTTCAGTGCATGAAGTCTTTTTCCATCAAAGGTGCTGTTTGACATTTAAGCATCAGCAAATCAAAATCACAACCATTGTGTGTACTTAGGGTAGGCCTGTGTGTAGTATCTTTTTAAAAAAATCTAATTTATATTTAATAGCCGACCTTCATACAATTACTGTAAACACACAAGGCCCACTAACAATGACCTATCCACCAATTATACCGTATTTGCTTGTGCATAAATAATGCATTGTTAAAGGAGTAGTTTGACATTTTGGGGAAATGTCACACTACTCCTTTAAACAAACAGAGGAACATTACTTTATCTTGCTGTGTATCTTTACACCTGAGCAGTGAACTGTTCAGTGTGTTGAAACTGATGAGCTGTGTGTGTTGTGAGTGTGAGCATCCAGCTGCGTCACTTGTCTTTCAAAACAACTCAATGTCACTCAATGTCGCCTTGTGAGAAAACACATGACATGGGTCGATGCTCATTTGTGTGAGCAAGTGACATGAAATCTGTGCTGACAATTTCTACTCGGTGAGCCAGGAAAGCCAAGATAAAAAAAGGTAGAAGCTAGTGTTTAACCACCCACAGCTGTGCCTAAATGTAGCTAGAGGGTCAAGCAAACACAGGACATTCACCCAGGAGACCGGCGTCTGTGTCCCGTGTGAAACCAAAAGTAAACGTTGACTTTACACCTGTAATTTAAAGTTGCTGTGCCTGTCCTGCGACGTCTTTGTGAGTGTATGTTAATCAGATTTGATTGAAAGCAAACAACAGGCAAAAATGAGGAAATAGGCTTAAATAGTCTTTTTCAGACCATTCAGGTGTTTCAACGGCTTTCGTAAAATAGAAATTACCGTCCAAAACCTTTAAATTCAAGTCACACCACACACTGCTAATTAATGTTTCATCAGCCATCCAGGATGTACAATTAAGGCCCTCCCACTCTCCACTTCCAACACTTGAGATGAGTCACACTAAAGTAATTTGCCATTGAGGGGATTCGGCAACTGCCGGCGTGACATACAGAAAGAGCACGTCCAACAGTCCGGACCTGGAGCCCGGCGAGGAGCCTCTCACTCCCAGAGCGGCCTTGAATCAAACGCCCTCTCATCTCCGGCGACCAGGCAGCAATCTATTTCTCATTCTCTTCTCATTGTTGACACACTGTCACTGCGGGGCCTAGCTGCCTAGCAACAAAATCCGGTCAGACGTTTTTCCAATCTTCTGTCAGGGGGGGGGGGGGGGGGGGAAACTCCGCCCCTCTCCGTCCCCAGAGGAGCGATTGAAAGGTCAAGCTTCGCTCCTCGCCTTGTCTGACAGCGCGCAGATTGTCTTTTCTGAAAACACTGAAGAGAATGTGTGCATGTTGTGAGGGGGGGGGGGGGGGGGGGGGGGGGGACTTCACTGTGGGTACATAACACTCTGTGATGAGTGGGCAGAGTGGCAGTGAGGGGGGGGGGGGGGGGGGGGGGGGATTTACTACCAGGTTGATGATGCCACACTTTCCGCATCGCAACCTGAATTTGACCCCCATCGGATTGCTCCATTGTTGTTCTTCGAGAGGTCAGGGGCCCCATGGAGTGGTGTTACGGGAAAAAATGATTTATTTTTTTGGGGGTTACAAACTGGATCATAGTATTGTATTTTTCGCCATCTTTCATGAAATGTGTGAATAACTATCGAAACGGTTTTACAGTGGAGCCGACGGGAGAAGCCACGTGAGAGATCGGGCAGGTTTCATAGACTCTGCACGATGTTTTACGCTCCCTGATTAACTGTCATTATAAATGACATGTGCTATGTTTGACATTGTGCCTCATTAAAGATGCGTGGATAGTCAGGGAGATATGAATGAATCATGCTTTCCTGCCTGACGTCGGTGACACAAACCTATCATCTATGCTGATCGTGTGTAAAGGTCCTTACAGCATGTGCTCCCTCTTAAAAAGTATTGGCTGCAACACAATACAACCATGAGTTTTATTAATGCCTGCATAGCTGGTGATTGCTCAGTTGCCAATTAGGCAGTTTTCAAATGATAAAGCCTACTACACGTATTCCAAAGACAACATAAAGGTGAATCTTAATGTTGAAGTACGGGTCTGCGCTCGGCACAAAGCGGGAATTGTTTTCATGAATGTCTTCATTCTCAATATGAGGCACCGGCTGCACAGGTGCCTACAATTAAGTGATTAGCCGCTGGCATAGAACAGGATCATGTAGAGTGAACAAGTCAAAAACAACAACAACAATTAACCGTTTATTCCCGTATCAGAATCAGAGTCAGAATGCTTTTGCATGTGTATTCAGCTGAAGGAGCTCTGTGATTGTACGATAGAAGATGAGATGCGACTACATCTCCAACCAAGTGCTCGCTGCTGAATTGATAAGGTTTGAGTTGTGGACAGTAATTTGTGTGCACATCACTCTCCATTGCAGCAGATTATTAACCAATTAAATCAAATCCCTCTCCCCTAAAGAAACTATTTAGAAACATCACATCCATACACATCCATCTAAGTCAGTGACAGCAGTAAATAGCCTGTACCAAGCAGTGTGAATACATATCAAGTCAGACACAGCTCTCCATCAAATCAACAACAATTCAACACCGTAGCGTTCTCACTGGCCTCCATGCTGCTTCCTACTGGTTAGGACCATTTTAAATGATCTATATTCTGAGTCAATCCATCCAGTGAGAGTTGTTGCAATGGTTCTTTCTCTGGTTGCACACCATTTAGGTCTTGAAAGTTTGATGCATTTAAAGCAGTTGGTCTTGTTGGCACTATGAAGAAAGACTTGACTTTAAGTCATGATGATGACTTTAGTTTAGCCTTGTACGAGTCAAATAGTTTAAGGATGTGATATAACATGTACAGCGTGACGACTTTCTTGCTTGTTTAGCGTTCTTGCTGCATCGCCGTTCAACAAGGTGGAACATTTTCTTGGTGTCACAACGGAAGAACAAAGATCAGTGTAATGAAAAAGACTCATTCAAAGCCACTTCTGTCACCTCTCCATCTTTAGATCCACATCTCCGGCCTGATCAATAACGTCTCACATGATAATCGGACGAAGAACAAGGCGGACAGGCAGACCTTCAGAGCTAAGTCCCCTGGATGTACCATGGAAGAGAACTAAAGAACCCGTCTCTCATTAAGATTCCTCAGAGTCGCCCTTCGACAATGCATTCGCCTTACGAGTGGCCGCACTCGGAGTGGAGATGGGCCCCTCTGTTCTCACGTCAGAATATTCTAATGTGTCATCAAAGTGGCAGCTCCTCTCTGGCACAGATGAAACACACAAGCCCGAGCCAAACACCGGAGCAGGAAGTCTGTCTGAGGGATAATATTAGCGTACCGCCTCCGCGTTTTGATATGGGAACCGATTCAGACAAGACTTTATTTATGGTGCAGTGACTGTGGACCTTTGTGCCACTGGCATGAAACAGAGATAGCAGCGCAAGGGGTGTGGAGGCATGTAGCGTGGGTTCCTGTCTCTGATTCAAGCCGAGCACTGTGACGAGTCTCTTAAATCCTAGTTCTGTTTAAACACACACACCCCGGCTTATCGGGGCCTGAATTCCTCAGAGCATCCAAGAAACAGCCCCCCACCCCCTCGTATTTCAACATGCTCGCGGGAAGTGCAAACTCAGAGAACATTTAGCTGCAGCCGAAAAACTAGAACAAGAAGAATTGGAGATTTGGAGGAAAATGTCAGAGTGGGATCGATATTGATTTAATCGTTGTGCTCGCTGTGTATAAATTGGTTTGGGGAGTTCAGCACAAAGACTGGGACCAGAGGGGAAACATTTAAAAAAAAGAAAGATGCTTCAACGAAAGAAGAAAAATAAACTTCTCAACACCTTGTAATTTGTCACATGCACATGCTGTTAAATCTATGTCTGTCTTTAAAAAAGGCACTGTGGTTTTAGCAGTATTTGTGCAGTATTTCATCTTTTCTAAGCAGCGACTCAGTCAAAAGTCATCAGAAAAATCCTCATTTGTGTCCGAGTGAGATGGTAAAGAAACATTTTTGTCCTTTGAACAAGTCCCACAGAAAAAGGATGATATCTAAACAGTACGGACAGATTTTGGTGATCTTGATTTTGGTGCTCCAGTTTTCTCTTAGTGGCCAAAGTTGGAACTGCGAGTCACGTGACACCCTGATACACAGACTGAACACATCCATTATTATAATTCTGGGCGAGATTGTAAAGAAGTATATTTCCCCTGAAATGGAATTGCTTCTTTGATTCAACAAAACACACAAAATGAGTAACAAGTCCCAACAGTGCTGGGCTGTGCGCCGATTTGGCACGAGGCCAAAGTTGGAAGTGCAGGTCATGTGACACCCCGGGATCCAAGAGTTATTGTTGCTGTACACGTCAATTACACAACGTAACAAAGGGGGATAGTTATCTGACATTTAAACATGTTCACTATTTCTAAAATGAGGACAGCGTGCAGATAAACATGCAGCCGAGCCTGTTAGAAAGCCCCGCGGCAAAAGATAATAAAACGTTGCTGTGTGCTTATTAGCCTCCACACGCCTCCCACCTTCTGCACACCGTGTACGTTACACTCAGATGACTGTATCATTACACATGGCAGACTACTATTATGCTGCTAAAATCAATATGTTTGTATCACCAACGGATCAAATGACTATTTGTAATGTGAAAGGGGTCGCTGGTAGAGAAACCCAAACAATTATCATCAAACTCTCCAGCAGGCGGCTTTTTTTTAGTAAAAACGTGTACCCTGCACCAGACAACAGACACACTTTACCTCTAGCCGGTAAGCAAATTGATTATTTAGCTGCTAAATTTCCAGAGATTTCCTTCATGAGTTGGTGGAGACAAAAAAAAGAGCAATTATTGGACTTGTATTCATCAGGTGACCAGAAAGAGGACTCCAAAAGAATGCTAATGTTGCTCCACATCTGCTGGATGTGCAAATAGCTGTTTGTTGACACGTTCGCCTTGTTAACTCTATCAGGTGATAATATGTCGGCGTGGTGTTGACAGCTGGTTGCGCTGCCCCCTGGTGGCCAAACAAACCCATTAATGAAGGTTTAAAGTTCTGAAACTATATTTCATGTAATAATGGACGATCCACATTTGTTGATGTTGGATATTTATAGTTGGATATTCTTATGAAAATGTGCAACTAGTCAAACGATTTGCAACTAAATGACAAACAGTGAATTTGGGACCACCGGGGGAGTTATCTTCTTTTGGCACATTAATGTTATGATGATGCCAATTCATGCGCATTTCCATTAAAAATGAATTAATGAGTAAGAGGAATCAGGACAGCTTGTCAGGTGTATGAGCTGTTTAATTAGTTTTCAGTGGAATTAATGAGTTTGATTTTTGTATATTGTTAAACAAACCAGATTTACTGTGTTAATTAGTGAGCTTTAGAGGTGCTGGAAGGCAGATTAACCCCTTCTTCCATTCTTTATGCTAAGCTAAGCTAACTGTAACAGACACATTTGAAAGGTATCAATCCTCTCAACTAATATTTGGCCAATAATCACATTTCCCAAAATGTCGTATAGGATTTCTCTACCGGGTAATATGAGTTAAGACAGTAAAGACACTACTGGATCTCTCACATCACAGCATTCAGGATGAAACCTTTTTCACTTGTGGTCACGAGCTGCTCTTCAGTTTCTCTGAACTGCTGTTACAGAGAAAATAAAGCTCTTGTACTTCGCTGCCGCTGCTTCTCACCTCACTGTCCGCGGCCGGAGTGACTCATTTCCTTTTGCGGAGGGTCTGAGCGCTTCAGCCGCACTTCAAAGTCAGCAGAGAGAAGCAGGGCCATTTCCTGCTCTTTGCTTGGAAAGCGGAGTCGCCTTTCAGAGAACCAGGGCGTCAGTCGCCACCACCGGCCTCACACCTGTCGTCTGACACAGAAGTGCGAGCGCCGTGTTAACACGCCCGGCCCTCTGGCTGTCCAATCACCGCCCTGATCGCGACATCTGACCCAGTGGTGGCCAACAGCTGCACGGCGTTTTTGGCACCGCCAACGCCTGTCGCGCCTTTAGATGATCCCCGCTTGTTCCCAATGCATCATGGATGCAGAGGAGTCTGCTGGCAAAAGCCACAAGGGCTTTCTATTTTTGGGAGTACACGTGCAAGTGCGAATCAACTTTCCTGGTGAGAATGTGGCCTGAGAAGATAAGTTGAGTTACTCAACAGTGAAAGAAGAAGTAAGTAAGTAAGTTCCCTTTTACAAACAAAAGAGAAAGAAGCTGCAGACTCCTGTTTGCAGGAGCACGAGAAAACATTTCAGGGAGAAAAATGTGTATTGAATTTATGAGAAAAATACACATGTGCTACAGCTTATCTTCCCCCAGAGGACATCGGTGATTTATTTCCCCCCACAAAGATGCGGTTAACACCCAGAAAAATTGATGAGAAAAACAACTTTATTTCAGCCTCCAAAGGCCCATAATTAACACATTTGATCCATTTCTTTTAAAGGGACAGTTCAGCCCAAAATCATAAATACTCTTAGCCTACCTATAGTGCTATAACAGACAGTTTATAAGAAGTGGACGTAGTCACCGGGACGTCACCCATTGGATTGTGGACTGACGTTTTGAAGCCCTGAGTTCGGCAATTACGGCCGTCGCCATCTTGGATTACGGCCGTCGCCATGTTTTTTTTTTTTTTTGTCAAGGGACCATATTTGCAATGTGGAGGTTACACTTCCGCCTGGGTGCTATTCATCAATCTGGATTGTTTTTGTGTGAGTTGCTTATAGTTATGGTGATATCGGCTGAAGAGATGTCTGACTTCTCTCCAATATAATGAAACTAGATGCCATTGTGGTGCTCAAGGCACCAATATACTGTGTGTGTATATCGATATCGGTTTATGTGCCAGACTAGCCAGCCATTAGCAGCTAGTTTCTCCCAGGCCAGTCTTTATGCTGAGCGTCTCATCTATGAGGAGATACCGCTCTCACATCTGTCCTGTAAATATAAAGCTGGAACCAGCAGTCGGTTAGCTTAGCTTAGCATAAAGACTAGACTGGGAGAAACCACTAGCTGGCTAGTTCGGCACATAATCCCCCGGAAAAAACTATTGTTATTCTTCTGTTTCCAAAAGTATAGAAAGTTAATTAGTGACCTTTGGAGGTGACAGCATCAGTGTCTCCAGAAGAACAAAACAACACACACACACTAATTCCCTGTCGCAACTCGGCTGTTAAGACTTTTCCATTAGAGGCCAAATTACTCCCACGTTTTCCAATTTAGCTTCGCTGGAGCTCTGGCAGCGTAAGAGACATCAGTCGGCAGCGAGACAACTGGCCCAGCTCACAACCTGCAGGGTGGGCGTTAACCCCGCCTCGTGCTTCATCACTACAGCGGGCGATTTTAATATAAAGGCCGAATATCAAGTTCTCATTGAGAGGACATTCCTGGCATTGTGTTTTGTTATTTTTTTACTATTGTGGTCAGCCTAAGTCAGCATTAGTGCTCACTCACTTATAGATTTTGTCAAATGTGTGAACTAAATTACGCCTTTTGTGTGCGTAGAAAAAGTCTGAGATCTTCCATTTAACTCAAAAGTGCTGTATGTATGTTTGGTGTAACTCAGCAAGAAGGTGAATAATAAGGTGGAGAGAAACCTCAGATGGGTACAGTAGTTTAGACACACGCACGCATATAAATGACACAGACTCCAAATGATTCACATTTAATGCCCTGGGCTTTATTGTCTTATTTTAGTGAGAGTTCCGTCACATTTTTTTGTTTTTTAGTCTTTTCAGCCTCCAGGTGGGACAAGTAAACCTCAAGGATATATCCTGCCATTGGACTGGGCATTCAGATTGTGACAAAGACAAGAAGCACTACTAAGTAATGCTGCCTTTGTGCCTAACTCTTCACAGAAGAGAGTACATAGAATTCCCCAAAGGAAGGCACCCAATACTTGTGGTTTTTTGGCCTTGCAGCCGTCTGGAGATTATTTTTTTTTCAAAGAAAAAAAGAAAGTAAAGAAAAAGGGGGAAGAGAGGGGAGATAACTGACGTTCTGTTTTTTTTTTTACCGCCACCCCTCTGCCCCCTCGTTAGCATTTTTTGTTAATAAAAACTGGAATGATGAAACACGTACAGCGATTACTGCCCATTCACCTCCCTCGTCACCTATGCATGAACAAGTAACGAACGAACAAAAGAATGAAGTCTTTCAATTAACGAAAAGCTTACAATCAAGTTTACCACAAGAAAAGAAAAATACAAAAATAACTGAATTTTTGTTTTACAAAAATGTTCGTGGGATAAAACGGATGTTTAGGGGACTCCGCTTGCATGAAAAAAAAAAAAAATGAACCCCTTTAAAAACAAACGATACAAAAGCAGCATTAATATTTATCAAAATCATGACCAAAAAAAAAAAAAAAAAAAAATCACAAAAAAATAGTGCTTTAATCAGAAGCAGCAGAGGCTTCTGGGAAGAGGCTTCACCCCCGTGTTGTTACTTGTGTTTGGGACAATGTTAATGGAAGCTCCCAGGAAGAGGGGAGCACCGCCTCCTCTTCATCCTCCTCTTCATCCTCCTCCTGGCCCCCCCCCGGTCTGTATGTGTGTCACCATCGATTTTCACATGATCCACAGAGAGAAGCACAGGGACCCAAAATAAACGTGTGTGAGTGAGTGTGTGGGGGACCTGCTTTGTGTTCACACTATACAAAAATACCCAGGAGTCCGTAGCTACCTAACATTTACTACAGCACAGGAACCAACAAAGGTACAGTGTACAAATAAAAAAACAAAGCAGAAACAAAAGGAACTGTAAACGCAGCACAATAAATAGATAAAAACAGCAGGCTCCGCACCATGCACATGATGTGATAAAACTCTTCTCTATACAACTCACACATCTCTCACACGCGCCACAAGTCACTTGGCTTTACCTTTTTTTTTTTTTTTCTTTGCCTCCTTTAAAAGTTGGACTCCCAAGTGCAAAACATCACAAATGGACAGTTCTGTATTCAAGTAATATATATACAAGGGGGATATTACAAATATGTAGATACTGTACAGATACTAATTTTGCCATATTCATAATTTACAGATGTCAATCTTTTACTTTTAACAAAAAAAAAAAAAAAAAGCTTTTAAAAAGTATGGGAGATGAGAATCGTCCGTCAGAGTCCTGCTGTCCCTTTTGCATTCCCGATGCTCAGCACCGAGAGGGGACTCTGCACCGCTCCGCTACTACGTCACCTCCATGGCCACTGTGTTGTCCGCTATACTGTTCAGTGCTGGCTTGTCTTCGTCGTGATTATCCCTGTGGAGGAGAGAGGAGCGTCGAGATTAAAGCGGATGTCCCCTTTAGCGGGTTTTTTGTCTCTAACTGTCCTAGATCTCAGCCAACAGATCTCTACTGACGGAACATGTTGTGAGCTCTTCTTTCAGGCTGATTTATGTGGATTCTCAGTTTTCTCTGGCAGACATTTAGATCCAAGATCCGACTGAATACCTAAACCACGAATTGTATGTCGATGCAAAGGCTTAACTGTTGCTCATCCACAAAACAAACATTACACAAAAAGGTAATCTGATCGTCAACAAGATTAACTTACAATAAAGTTATCTTCGTCTGCATATTTCTTTAATAATGTGTGTTTTCTGCTGTGTCTGGAACATGAAGGCGTTGTTTGGGACGATGCCGTAAGGAACCATCGTCTGATCGCCCACTTCTGTGCGGAGGCTTTAAGTCTGTGCAGCCTTGGTTTCCAGTGTAAACTATTAACGTCTGTTTGTGCTGCGTCAGCAGGAAGTCATTCAAAACAAACATCTCTTTTGTCATTTCCTCACCGTGAGCCCATGTCCATGGACGATGCTCCAGAGACTTTGGGCATCTGCAGGTTGGTGGTGGCCGACAGCTTTAAGGCAGAAGGTGGCACGTTGCCGAGGGTCCGGGGAATGTGGCGTCCGGCCAGGCTGGCGGCCGACGGCACGCTCAGACAGATGTTGTTCCCGATGAGGACCTGAGTGGTGGCGGTGGCGGCGCTGCATCCCAGGATCCCCAGCGCTGCTGCTGCGTGGGCGCTGGGGGTGGAGGTGAGGGAGGTGGGGACGGCGTTGCCGGGCGAAGGGGTGGCCGAGTTGGAGGAGGGCTGGAGGAAAGCGGGAGCCGTGGAGGTGGTGGTGGTGTGCGTCGACTGGTTGGTCTGGTGGAGGGCCGCGGTGCTGCTGGAGAGATGCAAGCCTTTGAAAACACCTGGTGAACAGAGAGAAGATGAAAAACATAAAACCACAGCAAGCTGAACGTTCATATGAACCTTTTTCTTTGGCTACACTTCAACATTTTGTGTGTCCATCGACACTGGTTCCACAGCACAGCACACAAAGACGGATTCTTCCTTCTGGGATTGTTTCATTTAAAGGATTTTTAGAGACTACAGAATAAAAGAAATACGTTTCATGTGAGCACATTCTTTCCCTTTCTTTGAGTACAGACGTCCTCCACCGAGCACCACGACAAAAGCAAACACTCGTTTGGTGCGATTACTAAAATGAGCGACACTCACCTGCACCCGTCAGGACCCCGTTGACTCCACCTGCCAGCACCAGCTCCTCTTTGGACTTGAAGGCCAGCAGCTGGTCGGTGGTGACGAGGGCCGACGCAGCGAACTGGGCGCTGGCCTGATCCAACGTCTTGGACGTGAGTGCCTAGACGGACACCAGGGAGAAAGCATGAGGGCCCCGTGCCAAAAGACCTGACCTGTATGAAAACGGCTGAAACCACCGAGTCAGCACTTCTGCTGCCAGACAGGAAATGAGCCGGTGGAGTAATACCGCTGGTGGGAACGAGGATGTGTCCCATTTCCTAAGGGTGAACTGTAAATGACTTCCATATTGGGAGAACTCTGGCTCATAAAAGCACGTGTGAGGAGTCCACAACACGATACAAACAGCTGACCTCTCGTACGACTGACCTGTGTGTTGGTAGTTGCTGCAGGGTTGTTGGCTTGTAGCTGCTGTTGGCTCTGCTCCTGCTGCTGTTTCTGCATGACGGCCAGCTGCTCCCGGTGCTGCTGGTACTGCTCTGCCGTGAACACTGTGGACAGGGAGGGGAAGACGCACCGGTCAAAAAACATGGATGGTGTGGTTCAGTCGCTCTGAGACGCACGCTGACAACAGACCCAACAGGTGGGGTTTTGTATTTGGAGGGATTCTATACAGCCAATGCAAGGACTTGTATTAAAGCGGCTTATTCTTTGTGCAAATATTAAGCATTCTCATTTGGTCAGAAGGGAGATAAACCTCTGAAACATGGACTAATACAGTAAAACAGTCGTAAAGCTGGCAGCCTTACCACCTCTATTTAATGATGTGAGAAACTTTAGGACCGTAAACAGCGCTCCTTATCAACATGCTCCCAGGATGCTTGTCAAAAAGAAACGCAGCCACTGAGACAAATTGATTTTCTTTTGTGCGTACACAAAAGCGACGCCCCAGTGGGCTTTCCGGCAGAGACTCGAGGGTCTAGTAGATGTGGGCGTGTTGATGGAGGACTCAAGGAAACAAGAGCTAGCAGTCCAGTTTGAAGGCTCGTCAAACACAAAGTCAGACACACAGCGGGTAACACTCCTGAGGCCTGACTGTTCAGCTTTCACCCACATCTGCCCGGTGATACGAGGTATTCTATCTGACTGCACAAATAATCCATCATTAATTGTTTAAAATGCATGCTCCAATCGCATATCAAATCAAGAGCTTATTAAGTAACAGCCAACCTTATTTGAAGTCTTATTTTAATGCATAGATTTGGACATTAGCAGGAACGTAACACAGCATGGAAGTGCTCTGTTCATGTAAAAGTGAAAAGCACAGTAAAAATATCTTGTCCCTATAATGGTGATGAATAATGGTGATGTCAATATTGATCCAAAATAAATGAGATTATCCTTTTGGCCGTAACTGTGCAGCCCTAATAGTGGCACATATTTCATATGAAGATAGTATTTCACGATCAGCAAAGGCAAGAACTCGTGGGCTATGAATATGAGGTTTTAAAAAGGGATCAGAACCATGACTGGGTATTAAACCTCAGTAAACCGTTTAAAATTAAAAATAAGGTATGTAAAAAAGCACTCTTCACTATCTGAGACACTTTTTCACAGCAGACGTTTTGACTTTAAGCCAGTGTTTTAGAATAATACAGTAGTATAAGCTCAATTCCACCATTGTTACCAACATGAAGGACCAAACAGAAGCATTAGAGAACAGCCTGTGTTCCAACTAAAGGAGGAAATTACATTATTATATGTGCCGAGATTAACGCCCACTCATATCTCGGTGCTGTGGGCATACTCTACAACTACTATGTTTTAACCTCATTCCACTTTAACGACCAAAATAACCCTCAAGGTGGCAACTGTTTCATTCTTTCACAAAATACAGGCACCAATCACAAAATAAGCTATTCCTTACACGCGTATTTTAAAACTGGGCCACTACTTTCACTACGTTTAAGGGTAGCAGTATGTTTAAATAATAACATTGCAGCAGTTACACAAAGTAAAAAAGCTTTACAGCAACAGAAACATACTACAAACAAACTAATTCTTCTTTAGATTCCACAACATATACATTTCATTCTTGCAAAATCCAACTGACAAAATTGTTCCTAAACAAAAAAGAAAGTGAAATGACCCGGAAGTACTAAGTGGCAACCATTGTCTCCTTCCTAAGTCCTTAGGAATTCTCCTTTCCTTGACCCTTTATGTTCCACGTCAAGGAAGAGATGTAGGAAATAACACGGGGCGTATTTCACTAAATCATATCCCTTATTTGTTTGATTTTCTACAATTGAGCCAGCCCAACGTGGAGCCACCAGTCCAGACTCAGTCCAGCACGTCTCATAAATCTATTCATACCATTTCTAATGGACTCCCCCACATGGGAGAGGAATGAATGCATGTTAATGTGGAGAGAGGGAATTGAGTGATTCACCAGCAACATCTACCTTTGAGGTGCCTCATCAGAACGTGTCGCACAAGAGCAGCAGCAGCAGCAGTGAGCCTCAGCTACACAACACTGAGCTGGCTTTCATGTCCAACTTTTTCATAAAATTTAAATTAAAAACAGCACCTCACATCATTTTATGCATGGAGAGTTTTTCCAATTACAGCCCTCCCCATGCACACCATGCAGGCTACAGAGAGGATCCTCTAATTGTTACAGCGGGCAGCATTTCCTGCCACAGCTTCTGGTTGAGCTCGAAACAATCTTAAACAAACAGGGAGCTAAAAATCAAGCAATCCGATTGGTTCATAGCCGTTGATATAACACCCACATACGCTATATGTAGTCCAAGCAGGAACACAGCAACACTGCCTCCAGCAACACGATTCAGGAACTATCTGATGCCGTCTCGACATGAAACAGATTAAGTGGCCACACACACACACACACACACACACACGTGTGAAACCTCTCCGGAGCCATCGGCAATCAAAACTCAGGGAGCAGAGACAGCGGAGCAACATAGTTGCCACACACCTCCACAAATAAAAGGCAAGCCTATCATCCTGCTGATGCTGGACAGCTTTTACTCCCAGAAGTTACTGCCAGAATCCCTAACCTTGTAAAATGACAGCTTATCAAAACTTTATTAAATTGGCTCCTTGTGATGCCAAGACACCTTTTGCTTGCAACGCAATACAGCAACAAATCCATCTGTTCCACCAATGAAAATATTTAGCCGTACAAAGCCAAAGATGCAAAAGAACACACTGAGCAGCATGACGGAGGAGACGGCTGACTCACCGTGGACAGGCGTGGCGGCCGGGCCGGTGCGGTTCTGGGAGCTGGCTCCTCCAGACAGGGTCCGGGTTAGTCCTGACACAGTCCGGCTAAAATCCCTAAATCCTCTGCGAGACAAGTCTCCTCCACCCAAGGGGTGATGGGATAGCGTCCGTGGTCTGAAGTGCCTCCAGCGGCAACATTTAATGTTCAAAAGAATCTGGCTGAGGTCCATAGGTGTTGGCGATGACGACGACGACAAGGGTGATGAAGAGGAGGGGAGGCGGGGGGAGCTGGTTGGGGCCGAGGTATTGGTTTCTGAGGTACTGGCGTTGGCGTTGCGGAGCGGAGACCTTGGAAGTGGCGAGGCGAGCGGTTCGGGCTCCGGGTCCGAGTCCAGCTTGATGCTGTCTAGATCTGTGTGCGCTCGGTCCAACAAGATCCTGAAAGAAAACAAAAACACATCAGAACAAATCCCCATTGCTGAGCTTTTGAGTCATACAATGGAAAACCATGCTGTAGTGATTATCAGTACATTACAACATCCTTAGGTTATGACTGAGGTATTGGACGAGAGTGGCCATCCAACATAACATTCGTGTAATTAGGATGTCCAGTGAGCCAGAACCGACTATAGCTGGCTACTGCACAAAAGACAACAGGACAAAAACATGCAGCTCTGCCACGAGTACAGAGCAGAACACTTATGCAACTGAACAAGAGTCAAAGTTTACAGTCGCGCAGCTGTAACGCTTAAAATCCAGAAAAACAGAGACAGCGTTTCTATTTTACAGCTCCAAAAAACAGAGCTGTCAAATGTTTTTTGTTCTTTTAGTTTGGCCCGAGGCTGGTACCAACATTGCACAGGCAAATAAACATAGCAAGCTCCATGTTCTCTAACATGATCAAGGATTGCCATCATAAGAGCACATCGTGTAGAAGAAGACTTTTTAAAATTCAGAGACAGACGATGAGGTTGATCACAGACAGAAACAGAACATCTAATCTCGTGGACGCCTGTGAAACAGATAGGGCCTAACCCAGTCAGTCTCCTCCACAGCACCTGGCACCGTGGACGCCGCTGGCTAACTCCTCCGGTCGGTGTGCTTCATTCAATCGTCCCGGGTAATTACCGAGGAGATACGAGACAAAGCTCGCGGCACATTTTGCAGGTTTTAAACTCGGCGGAAGCTAAATTCTCCGATTCGTCTCGAGGTTTGCAGTGAAGGGTGAATCCCAAAATGGGAGTGTCATGTTCATCATTCCGCCAGCCAGCTTGATATTCATAATAGAATGTGCCCGCCAAGTGATCGCTGGGAAGCTGCCAAAGAGCCGGTATGGTAAACAACCTCAGCAGCTACAGCCAACACTTGGCTCATTTCCCTCTCTCTGTATTGGTGCTGGCAGCATTCCTACACACATTTCATTTAATATGTTCCCAGACTTCATTTTATTCACTGAGTTTGTAGGTTTTCATGCATATGATGAATGCATGAAGTATGTGCTGTGTGAACATTTCACACTTGCGCTTTACATCGCTAATGCCAGAAGATCTACCGGATTAAAAGCTTTCCGATTTAGCCAAATTACCAAGACTTGGAAACAATCCACTTCCATTTTTTAATCCAAACATCACGGAGCAAATCTCTGAAAAAACTAAAACGGACTGAACTCACCTGCCCCCTCTGCCCACGCGTCGCCGTGCCAGACCTATGCAGCGCCGTGGCATGTTCAGCGAGGTCAGACAGTAGCGGAAGCGCGGGTCTCCGAGCCCACCCTTCGACGGGCTGACCCAGGGCCAGTTGCCACTCTGGTCCGGACGAGACTGAAGGAAGGTGAAGAGGAGAAGCAGAACGAGAGAATAGGGGAGAGAGGAAGTCACATTAAATTAAGAACAGAGAAAGATATTAGAACAGAGAAAAGGCGAGGCTTTATTATTGCATTGTTTTGTCCAGCAGGGTGTGGAAGACTAACAGCCAGACTGGCCGGCCTGGCTAATGGCTCTATAAATAGAAGCAGAGGAGTCACAGGAGGGCACTCACAGCGTAGTACTGACAGCCGGCCTTCCTCCTGAACGCATAGCAGCCATCTGGGTCATTCTCCTCTTCTGCCTCGGAGGAACCTGAATGGATCTGTACAATACAAACAACGGAAATAGATGAGACAACTTGGACCACACCTTTCTGTACACCGGTCAGCAAATTACTAGCCAACCGGGATCTCTAGTTGCTTAAGAACAGTCAACATTGGCTGTCTATGTTTAATATAAGCATCAGTTTAATATAAGCTACAGAGAAAAGACTGATGGGATCCTGTTACCTGTGCGAAGGGTTCCTCGTCTGAGCTGGGGAAGTCGTACTGGTTGAGGTCCTTGGGATTGAACACAGAGGGCCCTGAATGTTGAGGTGCCGACAGAGGAGGGACCTTGGGCTTCTTTTCATATTTCCTTTTGGTTCGTACTGCCTCCGTCTTCTCCGGCTGTGAGGAGTGGAGGGAAACCGGGCTTAATGTTTATACTACAGTCTGCGTAATTTAGAAAAGGCATTTCAAGATGCAAAGCAACACCGTCGGCGGCAGTCTAGCGTTGGTGGTCTATGCACGGGCGGAGAGCGTGTGTGGAAGCGAGCGCGAGTAAAGGAGGCATTGATATGCAGATGGCAGCATGTGCCAGATGCCGCTGCCGAGCCAGATGGCTGCCCCTCCCCTCCTCAATCCACCCCGTGCCACCGTTCACCCCAACTTCCCCACTGGGACGACCCCTCCCCTGTCTGAACAGACTCCAACTCCACTAGGATTAGTCAGATCCCATTCAGCCCTGAGACGTAGCGGACAAAGCAAACAGAGAGGCAGGGACTCTCCGGCGCACGACTGCTGTGTCAAATGAGGGTTAGTGTGGTGAGGAGGGGGGGGGGGGGGGAGTTAAACCGAAAAATGAGCGTCTGTAAACAAAAGGGAAAAGTCAACCAGCTGGTGGGGCACAAGGAAGCGGAAAAAGGGGGGGAATAGTTGCCTCCCTGCAGGGGAGGGGAAGGGTTGTTGGACACTGGAGCTAATGAAGTTATAAAGAGAAGAGGTGACACGGAGTTCACAACACTGCCGTGTAATGAAGTGCTACATTGTCCGAGCATATGGCAACTTAGCCTTACATTAACTGTTGTGGGTTTGAAGGAGTCAGCACTTTAACCCTACCGCCTCAATGGCATAACTGTGATTACCAGAGTGTGCCAAAGAGTGAAACACAACAGCTCCATGCTCCCAAAGAGGCAATGACTTTCATAAATGTATACCAGGTTGCCATTTTAAAGTATGCACATTTTTACCAATGAAAATGTCAGGATCTCCTTTGAGTCCGTGTTGCATGTACAGCTCCCCGCTTCAGCCATCATCAACGTGTGAATAGATTCAAGTGAACAAAGTCAATAACATTTTCTCGCTCATCAAGAGCGGAAAAGGATGGAAATCGTTTATTTCCATCCTGTTGCCGACGGTATGAGGAGGAAGCCAGTGTGCTGTGAATGTAGACGGCCTTACTTTCTTGTAGTCCTTCATATCCGAGTGGTCCTGGTGTCTGTACTGGTTACTGCTGGACGGGGGGATGATGGGGATGGTGTAGACGGGCTTCACCAAAGCCCGCTGTGCAAGTGCTTCTGCCATCACCTCGCTGCCGAAGTCGGGCATTCCATTCCTGACGGAAAGAGAGGAAAGGGTAGAGGAGGTAAGGGGGCAGATTCACAAACCAACCGCAGAAAGGATTCAGGGATTCTTTTATGGTTAAATTGAACCACTTCAGAGGAACAGGTCCCAGAAGTCTCAGTACAGCCAGCACTAATTAAAATACTTAAAAATGGACACATGCATTAAGATGCTTTACAAACAGAGCAATTGATTCAGAGGAATGGCTAATTCTTACTTCAGACCAGCAAATTAAAAAGGGATTATTGAAGTGCTAATGGCAGGTGTTCTTGTTGTAAATTCATTATCCTAGTTCTGTCAAAGTAAACACTAAACAATGACTTCATTAATCCCAAAAACAACCGAGTCTGATCAGTAATAAAAAGAGAATCGCAGCTGTTTCCCAACCAACATGTCAGTTATTTATTGACATTTACTGCAATATTCCTGCTAATTATTGCATATTTGAAAACACCATACAGCCGTGGCCAACAGACAAAAGAACCTCAACTTCAGCAAAACACAGTGCAGACTCCACACGCTATGCAGCACACCTGGGTCACGCTACATGATATCATGAAGTGGGCCAGAGAAGCCACCTATTGAGAGTGGAGTGGTCCAATATAGCAGTGAACACTGGCAGCGATGCGCAGGCTGGAAACAGACCGGGATAACCAGAGGAAATTGAAATGTCACTACAAATCAAAAGCACTTCAAGGAGAAGGGTCCAATTTAAGCTCACACTGACAGCTGCTTTCAGAGCAAATTCATTCCATCCACACGTCATGTTTAGATGGATCACAAAGGCTCAACGGGGGGAAACAAAAGAACAATTCAAAGAGGAGCTCGGCAAAGAAAAAGATAAATGAAAACAGCAAATACAAACAATCTAGCGTGCTTCGCAACAGACTGGGAAAAGAATTCTAGCAGCCGCAGAGAAGTCAATGAGCTAATCTGCTCCTGACACTACTGAATAAAACAGAGGGAGCTCAAAATTGATAATGCATGCAAAACAGTGTACATGACTGTGGCCCCAATTAACACGAGCAGCGAGGCCTGACTCTACAGAATATATTGGGGGGGACCCTTGACACTATCAATCTCCTAATGGCCTCTACTTGGGATTTGGACTTGGCGAGTAAACAAAAGCCTGATCAAACATGAAGGTTAACCACATAAGCCATCCAAAACACCGCACGTAGTAAAGGGCTGACATCGTCACCTTTTCGGGCTTTCGGGAGATAAACAATTAGTGTCGAAGCCTTTTCAGAACCGATCCCAAAACACTGCTGAGAGAACCAGAGCACGGCAGCACATTATCCCCAAAAAACGTATCTGTTCATGAACATGCGTCATCTTATACAGACTATGCATTTAGCATATTCCTGCACTAGAAATCCCGGTGAAAAAGCCTCCCAATAGCAGCTACTGGCCTAACGAGCTAGTTGATGCGGTGCAGACAACCCTAACAGCCACTGCCGAACTCTCTCCGGGGGCCAATTTCTCCCACTGGTCGTCCTTACCTCTTCTCCACGATCTCCAGTGTGAGGTGCAGCAGTTCCCTCTTGCTCTTTTCCCTCCTCTTGATCATCTCCAGGATGGTGACAGCTCGGCTCAGGTCCCTGCGCAGCTTCAGCATCTTCTCATACGATGCCTCGTCGTTCTTTCGATTCTGGAAATGGAACAGCGATGATTCACACATAAAGCCAGGATGTGCTCCCATTTATACCAAAAATATTTTTTTCCAGACACAAAGTTACCGAAGCTGTCAATTGTTTTTTAAACTCAGAGGTACAGCTCTTTGGCGATAACTGTCCCAAAATGGGCAACAACAGCATTGCCCTTTAAGAGAAAAGGACAATTTTACAACTACCAGGCCAGCTAGAAGCCATCATTTGCATGCAAACGTCACAGCGTCGCCTCGGCCACAGATTCCTACCTTCCTGGTCTGCATCTTCTCCGTCCGTCGGCGGAAGGCCACATAGGGGTCGCTGGTGCTAGAGCCATCCCTCTTCTCCTGCTTGACGTTGGGGATGAAGGAGCTACCCTTACTGGTTTTCCTCTTGCGGCTCCAGTAGTCAAACACCTCCTTGATCAGCTCGTCGTCGTCCTTCAGCAGCAGTTTGGCCTCCTGGAGACTGACGAGCTGCAGAGCAACAAAGGACAGACCCCGAGTCAGTGGCCACAATAAAGGACAGAGAGAAACCATGGGGGTTTTAACAAGCTGCAGTCATTTCAAATAGCCAAAAAACACAACAAAAAGTGGCGATTTTTGGGCTCCAGCAGTGTGGTGGAGTCTTGTTGCCTTCAGGCACACGTCATAAACTCATACTTCTAAGTTTGACAGTTGTATGGATTTAAGCAGCCCACTCATTAGTCAGCGATGACAACTTAATGCAGTCGAAAACGCAGTATCCTTCCTTAACTATTAAAGAAACCCAAGGACTCATGCAATGACCTATCAAGTTACTAAATGACAGGGTAAGAACCAGTATTTAGTAAAGGACAGGCTTATCTATTATGTGTAAGAGTAAAGCCAGAGATGCGTTTGTGCCAATACTAAGCAAACCAGTATTTCTCCCCACACAGTACCTGCTGTCCGCTGCCTTTCTCCAGTCGGTCGATCATTTCTTCAAACTGCAGGGCTGTGATTTCCATTTTCTTCTTCAGCTTATTCACAAACGTCTCATCCTCGGAATCTAGGTCGTAGTCCGGCTGCTCTGTGTCCAAACTGAAAGCTGTGAGACGGAGAAGAAGAGTTGGTCACTGAGGAGACGGACACAGACGCATTCACTCACAGGCATCGCCAGGAACAGGACGCTTCATCGCTTCAGTAAACACTGCTTGAGCCGGCTGCACTGTGCATGAACTTCGAGACTTATTATTAAATAATGATGACATATTGATGGATACTAAACATATTTCGTAACTCAGCGGAGAAGAAAAAAGCCACAGTATGCAGTATGTGTTGGATTTGATGACAGATTAGGAACCTTAAGTGTTTCAACAGCAAATGTGATCTACCAAAGTCTGGAAAACACAAGCCATGGAGTATGAAATGCAGATGCTTTTGTCTTCAACTACTGCCAAACTTTGTTAAAAACATCAAACACTAATCCATGATGACAAGCACTGTGCTTGTGTTTGGTTCTGTGCCTTCAGCAACTCAATGAAGCAGTGCTTCAGGACAAACACCAGCATCCAGGCTGGGAACTTAACCAAACACTTAGTAAATATTGCATGAGGCTAAGCCAACCAGTCAGTCTGGTCAGAATCTCAAGTAGTGCTGGGCGGTATAACGGTTTTAATTTCCCGTATGATATTAATTTTTCACACACCGTCATACCGGTGCATAGCCGAAACAACTGCTGTCATTCTTCAACAGGCAGCTAAGTGTATTGTTCGCCGCTTAGAGCGCAACAGTCGGAGCTAGTTGTCTTAACTGCATTGACAGGGACCCCTAATCATGGTTATAACTTTATAACACAACAATTAATAACCCACAACTAACGCTCTTTAACAGGGAAAAACACCACGACAATAGTTTGTGACACATAAACAATTTGTAACACTAACAATTGTATATTTATAAATTTACACTGCCGAACAGCATGCTGGGTACAGCTCGCAAGCTAGCTAGCCCGGTAGCACAACAGTCTGTTAACAGCTGGGAGAGGTGTTGTTGTCGCTGGTCAACACGAGCAACTTACTCCATCACCTCAGCAGAAAACATGTGTTGGAATACCAAGAGTGTGATGACGGCCGTCGGATTCGAGGCCGTCAACCAGTAACGTTAGCGCGAGTGAAACAGTGACGCTAAAGGGTCACACATCGCTTGAAGAGGCATTTGCCCGAGGCACTGCATATGACAAGAAAAGCATACAACTTTTTGGGCATACCGCCCAGCACTAATCTCAAGCCATGGCCTGGAACATAGTAGTCTAGTAAAATGCAGGAAGTGGCAGTCTGTTGTAATCCTTTCTGGACAGAAAACACATGTGTTGACTGCAGTGTCGCCATCTTGGCTCCAACGTAATCATCACATTAACTTCAAACCCTGAAGCATTAGGAAAAGGTATGCAGCATTCCTTCTCACCGCCCTATATTTAAACTGTTCGATAACAGAAAAACTGAGCTGAAAACTTCCCTCAGGTTTACACTTTGCTAATTCAAACAGTGCACCTAATGGCTGCAGTACACAGCAAAACAAACAAAATGCCTTTCTCTCCTCCAGCTATAATCAAGTCATTGTAGGAACCAAAAAACAAACCAGGTTTTCACAGACTGCAAACACAGCACAGAGGGATGTGTGACGTTTTAGGTAGCAACACTGGTGACAGCACTTCATTTCACCGGTGCAAACATGCCAAATTAAATTTTGAATGGAGCGTACCGTCAGTGCAATTCCTCCTGCAGTCTCAACCGATAACCTACTGACCCCTAATTTGTATCACCCATGCAGAGCGCCGCCAACACTTTTAAACATTTTCTGAATCCACACATCTGCTGCGAGACCCTCTGGGGACGACAACCATCACAATGTAACACACAGCGCGTGTCAAGACAGACAGATGTGCCTTCCCCACGTGAAATCTGCAACACCGCTGTGTGCGATTTCCCACATGTGGTTGTGATATTTAGTGTCCACATATAACCTGCTGCATGGCAAATGTTTTTAGCACATGATCTGACATAAATGAGGCCTGCGTATTTAGCAGCAGGTCCGGACTGACATTCACAATAACAACTAACAGCTCCCAAAACCCCAAACGTATACAAATCTCTCTCAATCAGCGGCGTAAACCCACATCAGACACACCCGGCGCATCCAAACGGCAACAACATCACCACGTGCTGACAGACCACTAACACGGCTAAGAGGATAATCCTGTTTGCGAGCGGGCCGCTACTCACGCTGTATGTGAATAAGCTGCTTTGGCATCTTGAACTCCCCGGGGTAGAGGGACTCGTAGTGCGTGATGTTGCGCTCTGCCTCGGGGACGGGGATGACCATGTTGTCTCGCTTCTCGCCGTATACCTGCTGCGCTGAGATGGCACGCTGGAGATGGTGCTCCTGGAAGAGAGAGAGAAAACAGCTGTTTACAATAGACTGTCTGCAATCTAAGGAGACGTTAAACTATCGTCTTGAGTTAGTTGTGTGCCGTTCTTTTTCTCCCAGACGTGCTCACACTAACTAAGCAAAGTGAAGATCACATTTAGGCCCAAACTGCTTTTCATAATTAATCAATTATTACATGCATCCTAACATAAGTATAGTGGTGTGTAACTGGAATCAAAATGAGCAAGATTGAATTAGCTGGTGCAAAAATACAGCGTTTGACATTTTAAATTTGTTTCTAGATAAAGTCAATACAGGAACTTTCCAAGAGGATTAACAAAACCAGCAGATTTTCCTAGTTACCAATATCAACATACGGGATTTAGCAGCACAGGCTTAGAGGGTTAATTAACGTGGCTTGTGGCAGAGGATCTTGAGGTCACAAGCCTCATCACAATCACAAATGACAGCTCACAAGAGGAGCGATTACAATCTCAAACTCGCATTACACTCGCTGGATAATTTATTAGCACAATATGTTCCAGAGAAGATGGTGAAATAGTTGTATAATGTGTAAAAATAGAAAAACAATACATTTCCCCTTTTTGGGGGTTGTTTTTTTGTAATGGGAATTATGGCTTGCCCATTACAATGAGTGCAAAACATGCTGGCAATTATCCCAAAAAACGCATTTCAAAAACAGGATCGGGCTGTCACAGTCACGTAGCAGCCTAAATCCTTTTCAGTTCCTTTTACTGATCATCTTCCAATGTTTTCTGCCTTTTTCTAGCTGATTTTTCAACCATATCGCTCATTTGTCTTGGCTTGTCTAGCAGAACATACTATTTGTTTTAGTATGTTACAACATCACAGTTCTCAACGCCGTACCTCAGGAGAAATGAGTCACCGGTAGAAGAATGGTGTAGGATTTGGGGCGCTGAACACAACACGCTGAGATACAAGGAGCAAGTGCACCGGTGAGTCAATCCAATCCGAGTACACAGAGGTGAGATTCAGTCGGAGTAATAGTACTTCAAAGCATGCGCTCTCTGGAAAACACGTCATTCTGAGCCCTGCACGGGTAACCCTACTATCACAACAGTGACTCACTGTTTTCGTTTAGCGGTAACTCACAGCGAGAGCCGGTCACAAAGTTAAGGCAGAATGTGCAACAGCATCTTCTGGGACGGATTTCTTTTCTGAGTCACGGGATCAAAAATTTCTCCAGCGGCAAATCTGGAACTTTAACTTGGCAGCTCTGCAGGAACTCAGCAGGCACAGAATGTTTTCACAGTACAGTCGCTTAAAACATGGATTGGCTAGAATATAAGTGAAGAAGTACTTTCAGCATCACAAACATTGCAGCTTATTAATATAAATGTATGCCGACTCTGTAGTGAACTCTCTTTGCAGGCCTTCTCTCGGCGGTTGATGCAACAGATGGCCCATCCTGCTCCAACAAGGATTTTAACAGGGCTCCTACTCATTTTACACATTACACACTTTTGTTTCAGTTTTTTGGGGTGGATTTTGAGATATGGGTCAGTGTTCAAAGACATCGCAATTGTGGCCAAAACCACGGATGTGAGCGGCTAATTGTTATTACCTGAAAACCGTTGGACACACTTCCGCACTTTGGTGGGAGTTTTAAGTGGTTAGGGCCTTAAGTGGGATGCAAAGCCAGGAGGAGCTCTGAGTGGAGTAACAGGAGAACCATATCAGAGCTGCGAGCTGGCATGAAGGGACACAGCATGTGTCCAGAGCCAAACCATCTGCCCCTGGTAAACTTATCAACAAGCCATTTGCTGTGCACGCTCTACAACCAACACACAAAGAAAACAGCTTATTGCGTTGGCCAGACCATTGTTAAGTTAAAGTGAAAGTGATCACACGAGAGGATTCAGGGAACATCCATCACCCACTGCCTACTCGTTAGTGGCTCTAGAACGACGTTGGGATGTGAACTTACACGTACCACAAACAAATTGCCATCTATTCACAAATCCCTGGTAATTTGTCACCACGGAAAGCTGAAGAGCTCCTCAAACCACGGCTGAATTCGGCATGTTCACACAAGCAGATCACAAGTTTTGTGCTGTATTTGGCTTCGATTGTTGCAGTGTGTGCAGACAGTCCAGCCAAGCTTGATGAAACTTTTGTTTTTGTTTTTGCACAGCCTTATTCACTGCCCACAAATGCACAATAACCTGCACTGAGCCACCAGATTGGTGTGATCCTACAGTTAACAACTCTTTGCTTAGCCAGTCGAAACCGGTTGGTCTGAAACAGCAGAAGCTGTGGTTTCTCCGTCCCCAGAACTCAGCTTCGCTTAACTTTAAATGTGGCAAAACACACTGTCTAGCATTCTTGCTGTTCCCCAAGCTCTTAGTAGCCGTTTAACAGCTGAGAACACATAAAAATCTATTATATTTGGAGCATACTGCCAGCCTTAACCAATGATTGCAAGCAAAAGCTACACTGAAGGGAGTCGTGTCTTGAAATAGAGAAACATTTAACATTTTATTGACATGTACGTATAATAGTTGTGTTTTGGCATAGAAGAGCTGTTGATAAAGACCGTTATAAGTAGAAATGTGTACATCTAAATAATACCTCTGGTTTTGCTTAATTACATTGTGCAGTAAAACACGGAGACATGCAACCATTCACACTTTCATTTAATGCTATCTCCAATTCACCTAACCTCAAACTGTGGGAAGGAAACCAGAGCATCCAGAGGAAACCAACCACATTTCTAAAAGTCCAAATGTAAAATACGTTCCTTCATAAATATTGTACGCATCATTACTCAGCGCCACTAGTTGCAGGGCTCCGATGACAAGCAGACGCTGGCAAACACAAGGACGGACCGCTGCTTCGAGGAGTCGTCCGCTGATGTGACCTGACCTCATGTACACTTTATGAACCAGCGCTTAACCAACGCGGCGCTGGGTCTGTTCTCCCGAGTAACTTGTCAAACACATCCTCAACAAGCGCCCCCACTGTCTGACATGCTGATGAACCCTGAGCTTTGCGAGTTGAGGAAGCGGCATTAAAAGTGAGCGTGAGGAACCAATTAAACCTGAGCCCGACCCCGAGTTGCCTTCGCACGCGTCTGTAGAGGATATCTAGCGTGGCTCCGCTGAGCTGCCTCAGACTCCAAGATATCCTGATCTTTTGCAGCTGTGATCCTCGCAACCAAAAGGTTCACAGCCTGGGATTTCCTCTGCCGAAGAATTGGGTGAGCAGGGATAACGGGGCTTTTGAGAATGGCGCATGGGAAAAGGGAACTGGGTATTTATAGGACCTCTTCCAACTGTCAGAGTTTAAAGTTCAGATATCACGACTGAACGTTTGTATCAGAAGCACCGAGTCGACTGTATTCTGTATAATAAAAACGTAAAGAGGCAAGAGTTGGCGGACACGTGAAGAGAAAACCCAACTGGATGATAATGATGGCCATTAACGGAACACAACGGGCACAAATGCTGAAACCCCTCAGTCACAGAGTCGGCCTAGCTCCTACCTGCTCTGCCTCTCACCCCAGGGAATATCAAAACCTACAGTTCTCTTGTTCTTTCCACACAAAAGGATCTGGGACTGCGGAGACTTCACAGTGCTGCTTTCTGTCACGGCCACAGATATAAAGAGAGAGAGACAAATGAAAATCTGTTTTTTTCTTTCACAGCACCACGCGTTCCTTTCCGTTAAATGTTCCCAAGAAAAATATGACGACTTGAACAAAAGTGTGGCCTCCAGCAGGTGTTTTCAGCTGCCAGAGGAAGGCGAGGAAGACTTGAGCAAGGCATACACCCCCCACCTAACATCCATTAAAGCACAGCGATGGATGCAATGAAACAAACATGGCCTCTAATAAACCACCACAAAACACCAGAATTATCTAAGAAGCAAAGCATGCAACACCGCAGTTTGGTGCAGAAGAGCCATAAAACTGCAGCGAGGGTGTGTTCCTTCAAAAGCTTGTGTGGTCATTGTGACACGTTCTTTTTATTTTCAGTACCGAGACGATTTAATTATCTACGGCACCTCAACACGTACGCACACTTTCCCCTCGTTACCAAAGAATAAGGCGAGAGAATCTGAGCGAAACAGGATTCATCTTCTCCGTGTTTTCTAATCTTTACTCGCAATTTATTATGCAAACGACGTACTTCTTTATGAGCTCCCTTGTTTGTTTCTTCTTGTGCAAATGATGAGACTTTAATGAGTCGGCCATTGTCTATTTGACCCTTCTGAACAGGATTTGATTAATCTCCATATCCAACCATCAGTGCAAATGTAACAATCACAGACTCCCTGATTAGGCGATGGGACACAATGTTTCTGCTGACCACTGTCATGAATTTAATCTGCTGCTTCTACATAGCACTGAAACACACTGCCTTAAAAACACAGCACGTCCACATGTGACGTCTGTCGAAAGCCATAGGGGAGCACAGCAGGACAGTTGTTTTATGCTGCACAGGACACACATTACTAATGAATGAAGTGCAATGTTTCCAGTTTCGTTGCAACTACTAATGGTGCACAAATTATGCTTTTAGAGGTTAATTATTTCTGTCAGGTTTGATGCTGTGAATACCGATGAGGCAGACATACAAACTTATTTTTGGTGATTCAAATGAGCCAAAACAAAGATCAGCTTATCGCTGACTCCAGATGTAGTCTCATCAAACTGCCCCGATATAGACAACCTGGGTTACAAAAAGATATTCCTTCCTGTGTGTGTGTGTGTCAATGCCAGCCCGTCATCAAGATCATTATGCGTGCTTCCCCGCTTCTTAAATAGACAAATATTCTCAGGTCAGCATGTGGTCAGTCTGCCAAGCTCGGCACAGCGAGACTCCATTGTTGCCGGACAGGATGTGGGTCAGGGAGCTCAGCCACGCACAGCCTTGTAGTAAAACTGTCCTCTTTACCTCTACCGTCACTCTGTTATGTAATGCCGCTGTGTGTGTGTGTGTGTGTGTGTACAGTAGGTGGGGGGAGAGCCCGCAGGGGGGGGCAGGATTTCTGCTGACTCTGCGGGGGCCCCTGTGTGTGCGCTTTCCTAGTGTTTGTGTCTGCTGAGGCATCTCGGCGGCATAGAGGGGGCTCTCCTGCTGATACACTAGACGTTAATGATTTCTGTCCAACTGTAACATCCTATTGAGTAACGACAACATGCATCTATAAATGATGTAACAAATCTAAAAGCAGATCAGGTAAAAGGTGTAGACGTTAGCAAGCGACCGCGTGGTCTGCAGAATAAGTCACCGTGTTTGACCCACGCTGAGAATTCAATATAGCTATATCTGAGCTGCAGCCAACTTGACAAGCTGTGTTTTAAATGGGTTGTACATGTATGACGTCTGATAGTCTGTCTCATTTCTATAGTTAAATGTGAGTAAATAACCTGCTAGGCACGGGTGTAAACAAGCTGGGACAAAGTAGCACAGGAGAGAGTCCACAAGCTCAAATAACACAATTACCCAAAACAAATACCTGATAAGCGAGTAAACTATAGCTCTTAATGACAATCCAAACATCCATAAGGTCTTATTTATAAACAACATCCTGCACGACAACTTCACAGCAATGTGTAAACATTATAAGATAAATTCACTACACTCACAACGGTTTATGACCCACACACTTGATCTGCAATAGTGCCTTTGAAGTCTCAGTTTTCATTAATAAATACACTTTAAATGTGGCCACAGTCAATCCAGGTGTCACTCTGAAAAAGCAGGAATGCAGCCGTCTCTAGGATAACACTACCATGCATGTCAAAACACATTATGCTCCCACGACACTGTTCAGTCCTGCAGGATATTTCCCCCCCTTCTCTCTCTCTCTCTCTCTCTGCAGACAGTGTGCAGCACACATGGCGGAGCCGGAGCTGTCAACACGCAACACCTAGCTGTCAAACCGGGCTTTGGGGGTGGTGGTGGGGGCTCACTGTCTCCCCCTGGCACTCGCTCGTGGAAAGTACACCACGTACCGAGGCCTCTACTCCCGCTTTGCCTTTTTTAACCAAAGAGAAAGTCAACAAAATGGTGGAACAGATGCAAGTCACGTGACTCGGCTTTGTGCCTTTCGGGCCGCGATTTCACGCCAAACGAGCGGACACAACACGGCTCGCGAGTTAAATATCGCACCGCCGCGACCTCGCGACGACCCCCGCGGCGGAGCGGGCTCGTGATATGCAGTATTTCGTCGAGATCCGTCGTGTGCGCGAGAAAAAAAGAGGAGAAAAAAAAGAGACAGAAATGGCGGCCATTTTGCACAAGCTTGCGCAGGCAACATAGTGGCGCCCCATCGGATGCGAATACACGGGCCAAAGAGATCCGCCATCAGTCGGGCAGCAATGAAAAAAAAAAAACATACCGATTCCTCCTCTTTTTCCATCCCAGTCGGCATCTGCGGCACCGCCCGGTTGATCGAGGCATATTCGTGCAGGTCTGGCAAATCCTCGCAGCGGAAGACGGGTAGAGGCTTACTAGCATCCAGCGCCCGAGCCCGAAACGACAATTTACTCATTTTATTTTTTATATTAAAAGATGCAGCATAAATCTATTCGATCTGCTAGAAATAACAGCAGGTCTGCCTCGAGTTATCATGGATGAATCTGTGACGGTCTCCAGGAGTCAGCCGGTCGATTGAGGTCCGTAGCAGCGCGAACAGAGCCGGGCAGGCCCGGGTCTCGGTCGCTCTCTGTCGGTCTCTTTTTTCGTAGGCTCCGCTGTTCCTCCCCGGTTCAATACGCCATGGCCAACATGGCGGACATTACAAACTCATGCAGCTCCTCCAGCTCGCTCCAAGCGGCCCAACCCCCTCGATCACACAAACCAGCCATTCCCACGCAGTTTCGCACGCGTGCGCGCTCGCGAGACCCTTGGGGTAGTGGGTAAGGAGGGAGGGAGGGAGGACCGACGGTGGGGGCGAGGTGCTGGATGCTGATGAACGGATGTGAACTTCGGGATGTTCTCATTTTTGGATGATGCTGACATACTAAAAACATAATTTGTTATCTATGTAAAAAAATTTAAAAAATATAAAAATAAAAACTGCAGACGTGTCTGTCACAGGACAGCGATAAAAAAAACTAATATTTCAGGTAAAAACACATTCATAAAAGGTTTTCCGACTGTTTTTTAACACACAATTTAAAACTTCTGTCGAGCTTTTTAGAAGTAATGTGCAACCAAAAATAGGACACCTGTTCTGCTTCAGATTCAATTATTTGGCAAACAGCGCCACCCTGTGGAATAAGCACTAACATACAATTAGAAGTTAACTTTTTATCTGTTTATGCCTTAAGACTTATAAACAGAGTCAAAACATTCCCAAACCCAAAACTGTGCCATCAATATACATTTTTAACACATAAATAAATGCACCTTTAAACACCGTAATTAAATAGTTGGGCAATAAATACCAATTTAGTGGCGCTATATGTAATGTTAGATTATGACAAATTTAAAGTTTTGTTTACATTTTGAGTTCATTTCTTTGAGCTATCCCTTGAGCAGTCGTCCATGCTAACGGAGAATTACGACACGCTTACTAAAATTGATAAAACTACGATTTGCAAGATGCAAAAACACACTCAAGCACTCTATACATAAAATCACTGATGCTCTCTCGACAATGATCCTGGCCATAAACAGCATGCTACGATGTTATTATTTTCTAATGGTCCTTATGTTGATGTTATGACCACAAGTGCAGGATAGATCCATGAATTCACCCCTTCTCAAGCAGCAGAAATCAAGATAGTTTGCTTTGTCAACTGTCATTTAAGTGTTGCGTCATCCCAGTGTAGCCCCATCTTCTTCTTTGTAAAGTACAGTCTTCTTCTGCTGCCGTAGCCTCTTCGACGAGACATGTAAGCAACCTCCAAAGCTAATCATTTGTGAATCGCTGAAGGCGACGTGTTGTGGCACAAATGTTTAAACCACGTTCCAAGTCAACAAAATGAGAAGAAAACGTTGTTTTTTGTCTGCAAACAGCTGCTGAACATCTTAACACAAGGTTTAATGTTTGATTTAAATGTGGCCCAAAAAGAGGGGCTAAGCATGAATAAGGGACACACTCCTGATATTTGGTTTCTCAGCATATGGTACGCCAAAGAGGTACACACATACGGGCACTTCAATTGTACTTCAATAGTACAGTTCAGAGCTGCATGCTTCAGATAATAGGCCTAATTATTAAGTATATTCAGTAAGAACTGATATGGAAGCTCTAAAACCTCACTCATGCCAAACTTCCTCCTTGCGGAAGAAGAGCAAGCCTGTTTCAGTGTGCAGGCATATTTAAGGTGGACCCTGATCTTTACTTTGTTAGGGTACAAGATATGTAAATAATACTTTATATAGTCATATCAACACCGAAGGAGAGAGATAAGAAATGCAAAATAACCTGTAGGCGTTGGTGAGATATCCTGCGGGCATGAGTGCGTCATACAGATGTGGAAGACCAACGTGATCATCATCCATTTGGGAGGCTCACAGCTGCAGACCATAATGGAGACCTGTGAAACAGAGAGTCACAATAAAGACTGTGAAACACGTGATTAACAGGGTCTAATTACATGATTAATATGATTTATTTATTAGCTACAGAGATGCATGTGTCAGCAAATTATTGCCACGTTCTTAATTTTCTACTCTGCTGGGCATCCATTATATTCATAAACTGAAATATTTGGGATCACTGGGCAGAAAATATCGAGCAAGATTTGACGATTACCTACAACACACACGAGCGTTCTCACGTGCACACATGCTCTTTAGTCAATTCAAACGATGGTATGAATTTACTCCAGGAAGCCTGTCTTTAATAATCACAAGAGTGCACATTAGTGCAAATCTATATATCGAAGAGTACAGAGACACGACACAGAAAAGAGAGCCAGAAATGGTCTCAGCGTATTATGTGGACCATGAAACGCTACGAAGCCGATTACAAAGCAGCTTTCAACGGGTTTGTATTCCCCCCTTTCGAGCCCACAGATCAGACACAGCTGTGTTTGCTTTGCACAGCGACACCGAGGCTAGCTGGCATGCGGCTAACGTTAGCTTACCCTGACCCTGCGCCATTTACCAGCCTAAGCTAACAGTGTGCGGACAGGCTGGGCAACAGTTTAATTTGAGCTTTGCCGCTAACTTGTACCGCAATTGAAAGGCGTCTCTCTCGATTCCCCGGCAAGGGAAACTAGCCTGAACAGGAGTTGCAACTTACCTGCTGCTAGCAAAGCCACAGGGGAGGAGGAGGAGGAGGATGATGGCAGTCCTTCTTCTGGTCGTCATGCTAGCCCCAATGCTAACGCTGGTTAGCTCCCTTCAGGACGCCTCTCAAGAGGATTTTTAAATGTTTAATCTTTTGAAAAGTGCGGTGAAGTCGACCGTGAGAGGACGCTGGAGACAAAAGATACGGGCAGAGAACGTGTTATCCTGTCGCTGACGGTAAACTTGGATAGTTCGCTGAGGTTACTTCCACCAAAAATAAAAAAAAGATCCAAACTGACCACCGAGCCACTTTGCAGGCGAATTGTGATTGGAGGGTGAAAGCCACCAATCACCTGTGGAGAGCTCGTGGAGGATGAGCTCACTGGTCCCCCCGCCCACCCCTAATGAAAATAATAATAATATAATAATAATAATAATGCAATAATAATGATAATAATACAATAATAATAATATAATAATAATGCAATAATGATAATAATAATAATGAAATAATACAATAATAATAATGATAATGCAATAATGATAATAATAATAATACAATTATAATATAATAATAATAGAAGAAAATATACTAGTTTTTTTTAAACCAGTCACAGAACAACAAGTGATGAGATGCAACAGCTAGCGGCTATTTGTTATGTAACTGTCTTCAGAGCTAGTCAACCCCCCCCCCCCCCCCCCCCCCCCCCACACACACACACACACACACACCATCTCTGCCACTTCACATGTCGCAGGGCAGGGCTGCCTCCTCGGAAGCTATTTGCACCCCACATTCTTCTTGATCAGACACAGATGAAAGAGAATGCTGCATAGTGGAAGCATATGGAGTCATTTTCTCTGATGCTCCACCACCACCTCTCACTGGCTGTTAGAGCTGCATGCACGCCTGCCCAGTGACTCCGGGAGTGGAGGAGGCATCGCTATGATTAATATCACTTTGCTCAACTCTCCCAGCAAGGTCATCAGCAGCCATCTGTAGGCAGTGAAAAAAACTAAAACCCTAATATCCATTTAGATTTGAACATCCCATTGTTTCTCTGCGCTTACACGACTCAGCCCAGCGCACTGGCAAAGTGGCTGGTGCGTACACTGGCTGCTCTATTAAAGTTGTACAGTACACTGCACCATGTCAAGCCTGCAGTGTTCTGTTTGATGAATTTGCAGGTTTTATGTTGGAGTACGAGAGTCTGAGTTGCATGTTGGTGTCCAAAATAGTACCTTCTCTGAACTGTAAATGAAATGTGTAGCATGCTTCATCATCTCCAGCAGGATATCAAGTTCCTCTCCTCTCATCTAGAGGGCAGTGGACACCCATGTAAAGACCTGTGCCTCCACTGGGATTACGGTGCATAATGCAGAGCTCTCACCTCGCTATCTCTCTGCCTTCAGAGACCCAAGTTACACAGCTGAGTCAACCGTCAGCATCTATGGGAGATTTTCCTTGCATATGCCTTGCAAAATATTACTCTATATGTAATTAGCTTCTGTGGATTTAATGTGAGTAATATATCATATAATGATGTTAGTACATTAACTTTGCATGCATCCCACAGAGCGCAAACCTTGCATAAGAAGCAGTTTATGTAGCCGATGCTGTTTGAATTTGTGAGTGTGCAGTGCATGCTGGGAAGGGTCGGAGACTGGCAGTCCGGTGCTGCATATTGAGATCAAAGGAGAGTAAGTCTGACATCAACATCCATCCCCCACTCATCACACTCACACTCACACACACACACACACACACACACACACACACACACTCACACTCCGCCAAACAAGTTGGACCAACTGCTGACAACAGTTCAGATGAAAGATGTCGTTCCATTGTGCTTCACAACAGGGATCCTGATTGAAAAGTAGATCTGTCTCCATAGCTGCTATTACTGCTCTTCATATGGGCTTTTACCGCTCTTGTGGATGGGGTTGTTCCTTTGGCAACACAGTGGAAACAACATGGTTATTGTTAGCCATATGTTCTGTGTCTTATTGATGTGATAAATTGAAGGTCTTTGTGATCAAACGTGATTATCAGGCGTTGTTATGACATGTGCACATACAATGTTGCATGTTCATTTTCTAAAGAATATGTATATGTTGCCGTTTTCTAAAAATATATCTCATGCCTTTTCCATAGCCATCATTGTACTTTCCTGTCCCAATGTATCACATTTACCGCCATGCTTTTGTTCTGCCGTGTTAGTTGTCACTATGTCCCTGCAGCAATGTCACCGAGACAAATTCTTGCATTTATTGTACATCCTCTGATCGACAGGCACTGACAGAAGGGTCTGTTTGGGCAAGGCTCTCACCCTACTCCAGCTCTCTCTGGAAGCGGGTAAAAAACTCTCTCTCCGGGCATGGATGCTGGTGATTATAGTTTCCATAGCAGCAACAAAGCCACACCCAGCACCACAACAGAGGCAGATAGCACTGCAGTGATCGAGATCACGTTCGGGGCCCGATGGGCATTCTTGAGAGGCAGGGGTGGCACTTTATCAGAAAACAGATTGTTGATATCTATTGCAAAAATGTATTTCAGATGAAATTGCTATGCTTGTTTGATATCATGGTGGCGAGTGCCAGCAGCATTAAGCGACTATTTGGATACTGGATTAAAATATACAGACCAGTTTACACTGCACATGATACACTAATGACTATCCAATACATCAGTCATAAAACTGCGGTCAAACTATCAAATAATGGGCACTGAGTAGTTTGCACTTTTATTACATTTCTCAGTTTGTGTGGGTGCAGAATGAACCATACCTGAGAGAATAAGAAAAAAAAGGCAGATTTAAAGGAGCAATACACGAGCAGGCATATGGCAGCAAACAACTAAATGCTATGTAAAGATGGAGTGGAATAATATCTACCTCGCTACGCGAAGGACTGTGAGAGACCACGTCCTTTGGGCATGAGCACTTGCACATGAGGGCTCAGCAGGACCTCAACCTCTTCACTGTAGCCTTGGGGCTTCACAATAATGCGGGGTGGTCGTTGTGAAGCAGAGGGTGGTTTCTGTGAAGCGTTCATCAAAGCTCACCTGGAGGGGAGGGGGACGGGACAATTCCTTGAGCACAGCTCCACTAATGAGATCATCTTAATGAGCACTAGGGTCGACTCAACTGTGAATGGCCACGTGCTAACGGCACCACACATGGAGCCAGCCACCTAACTTCACGTCTCGACACTTAACGTCGGAGCACTTCCGGCCCTTACAGTGTAATGTATGGAGAATTGTGATACCACCGGCAACAGCTTGCTGTTCTCCATGGCAGCCTCAGAGGCCGGTGCATGCAGTCAATAGAGCGGCTAACCTCTCAAACTCGAGGAGGTGTCAGCGTGCTACCCATGAGGCTAATGACCTTTGTAGGAAGGGAGTTTCACGCCTCACTTACATGAAACGCTTCGGCTATTATCTCCAGGATGTCGTGGGCGTTGTCAGAAAGCTTTCCGACTGCACATTTTGGGAAGATGCTTCTTACGCCCTGCAGCAAAGCAACAATATGTCTTCGACACAGATGAATGGATCTGTGTTTATTGACAGTCCGCCAGCTGATTCATATGCTACTCTTTCTAGCAACCTTTTTGTTACGGTGGCACAGACGAGCTGAACGTAGTGCCAAAGCTTGTGCGCTTGAATGGCGGCACAGGGCCCTCCTGTGATGGATGAGGATGGGAAAGTTGTTAAACTACTTTTTATGTTACCACGTATGTTTGCCCTCCACAGAATGAATGTGTCAAGAGGAAAAAAGTTGAGATTCTTTATTTTTGACCAAACAATGAATTAATCAAAATAAGTATTGCCTGTGTTGTCAAAGCTTACTCCTGTGTGCCATTTAGAGCTCCACTGTTGTCCAGAAACTATTAAAAGCACGTCAACAAGCAACACTGTTGCACTGGGTGACATGTGTCTTCGTTACAATGCACTCGGGCACTATAGTTTATTTTGGAGTCGATCATACACACACACCATTCTGCTGCTGTAAATACCCACTACAGCACCAAACCCACAGCTCAAAACACTCTCCAACAAATATAAACCATTTACTCACGGCGATGTGAGCCACCAAAGGCCGGTCCTGAGAGGAGATTCGGAAGAAGATGAGAAATGTAATGCTTAACACTCATTGCATATGTGTAATCAGTAGTTAAGCATGTTCTCCCTCTCCCACCCCTGTCCTCCCCCTTTCCCTCCCATCTAACAACTCTTTCTATCGCTCATTTCATTCACTCTCCCTGACAGACTTTTCATTTCCTCCAAATAGATAAATAAGTACCATTCAGAGAGGAGCGGCACCAGCGTCTCGCACATCCACATATTCGGCCTTGGGTAGCCATTTATCTGGACAGAAATAGATTAATAATGTATCTGTATTCACTCCACCTGCCAGCCGCCCGGACTGCAATGAGGTCAAGACACAAACCGCTGAATGAGAGAACTTTATGGATGTTTAACACGCTGGGACAAAGACAAACAATGCACTCAGATGAGATGAGAAGGCACACATACACCCCCCCCCCCCCCCCCCCCCCCCCCACACACACACACACCTGGCCATCTACACAGAAAAACAGAGATTGAGAGATGAAAGCTTGGGTTTGGATTACTCCATAAACACTCCAGCTGTTTCCCATCAGGGTGTGCCTGTCAGCATCTTCTTTACCCAGGGAGCTGTGCTGTTGATTCTGACCTTTAAATCACTGTCTTTGACTCCTGTCTGCAGAGGCTTGGACCTCTATTTCGCTGCTGGGATTGCTGACGGGAATCAATTTAGCACACGCTGCATTATCTGCTCCTATAGGATAAACATTGTACAGTCCTCGGGACCACATGCTACAAACAGAGTGAAAACACACACACACGGACACACACACCGCTGTGGTGGCTTCAGCTGCTGAGCTAAAGCTTTGGTCTGTGTTTGTGAATAGAAGCACTTGATATCACAAAGCTGCATCAATCATTTGTTTTCCACTTGAGAACGAACAGGCAGACAACATTATTATCCCATTTAAAATTGTGTTTCTGTCCGCTGAATGCTCTGATATTTACTCTCCTTTTAGCTCTTGTTTGGTTACTTCCTGAGAAAATGATCTTGATCTTTAGCTGCGAGACGTTCTTTTTAATGTCGCTAACGTTGCTCGTCTGTTTGGCACCCGGTGGCCCAGATAGCAAAATATGAGTCAACAGTGAAATATTGTCAGGCCAATTGGATCGATACCGATTCATTCTTTAACTAAGAGGATGGCTGGCTTCTATTGTTAGCAATGTTACGCTGATTGATCACAAGAAACCAGGCCTTTTCGTGACATTTTATTTATTGATGCAACATTCACATTGTTCTCAACCTGTAAATGAAGTTCAAGAAAACTTTAGCTTTCATAAAAAAATGAATAACTCACAAACATTTCCAATGTGTAAATGACAGGATGGATCAATTTAAATTTACATAATGTGTACAAACAAAACGATTAATTGTGACTTTGGAATATTCATGAAACTATACCCGCAGATCAAATATATATACAAAAATATAAAATCACACCATGTCTTGCAAATTAAACAGTGAGTGAAATAATCCTACAATATTAATGCGACCACCTCGGGGGAGTTCTTACTTCATCTGAAGCTTTTCCTTTGTTCCTCCTGTCCTCTTTGTCTCCGCTTCTCTCTCTTCAGTGCACTTCTTCTGATGCTGTGAAGTTCTGAGCAAAAATGATGGAAAACTGAAAAAAAAGGATTTTAAGACGAGTACATACAAATGAGTAAACCCATGAAGTGAGAACATAATATTGATACATTAGAAGTGCTCTAATTATATATAGATTAAGATGATAATCTGTACACATTCTTCATGTTTTTTTGTGCTTTTCTTTATAAATAAATGTACACACGTGTTCAAAATAAGAAAATCGAGGAGCACAAATAAAGTTTTTGACGGTCAACACACAGGTCGTCACTACTGAAGGTAGTCACTATTCAGGTGTGTTATAATCTTCTCAACAAATCAAAGACCCTTTAACATCATGTCTGACTAATGGCTAACATTAGCTTAATGCTAGCTGGGACAGAAAGACAATAGTAAGCCTCCTTGTTCTGATGTTTGCTATAAGAGAAATATACCAGAACACTGCCGAAGATAAACTATCTGAGCTGATTTTACTGAGCAAAGTTGTCTATTGTTTGCTTGCTTCCCATCAGATGAATATTACATATATCAACAATCAGTGGACCAATTTGCCAAGACAAAAATGCAGATATGAGTTGACCTAGTAATTCATTTTAAAAGATTATTATAGCACTTTTTTATTGGGAAGGGCTTGGCTCTTCCTCCGATAATAACGAGCGAGTTGCATACATCACAGTGAAGAAGTGCTTAATGTGTCCCACACCACCCTTAAATATTGCTGTTGTTTCCCAGTCCTCATTTCATTTATAATTATTTGGCGTAAAGTTGGCAGTAGCTGGCACCATGAGACACAATTGATTAAATATTTGATTAAAACGTTTATGTAAAGTAGAGTTTATATCAAAACCAAAAACCAAAACACTGAGCTTCCAAAAATTTTTATTGAAAGATTTGAATAATAATTTATAGAATTAAAAAGGGCAAAAAGGTAGTGCCGAGCTGCAGAGCTTGGTGAGAATATTCTGTGGGTTAGTCCCTACAGTACGGCCCCTTAGTTAGTTCAGTGTTACATGATTTATTGCTAAATTGAGCATTAAACACTCTAAGCTTAATACCAAACCTGTACATTTTCTCGAGTGCACACATTTATTTGCAAGTGACACTTTCCATCACCGGGAAGTACGAGTCCCATTCCTCCAGCCCATCTGCTCCTGCAAGTGAAGAACAGTCAATGAAGCAAACAGGGCACCGTGACTGATATAAGTGTTTTCGATATGGCTTTGGGGAGAAAGAATTACCTTCCTGCTTTTTTATGTAATCAAATGATGAGTAATATTTTATGCATTCAAGCTCTTTAGGGCTGAAAACGCAAACCTGACATTTTGAAAATTATTAAAGTCGACTCCTCATATTCTAAAACTCATAATGAGTTTAGAATCCACCCAAAATGGACTGGTGCAGTTTCCCAAAGGATGCTTAGTATCCTGAAATACCCCTCTCATGTATTGTCTGCAGTCCTTCCCACTTCCTCCACATCACAAAAGCAACAATCTCTGTACTCTGTACTGCAGTCCTGCCCCCCTGCTGGGCATCCTCACATTACCTCACACATGACGGCCTGTATCAGGCCATCCTGCCCCCCCCCCCTCTGGTTAATCTTATGTACCAGAGATCCGCTGCCCCCCTACGAGCTCTGCAAAGAGGCTTCCGTTGGCGGTGAGGCTCAGGACGTGGTGGTAGGAGAAAGGAGGGGCGCCGGGCCAGGGCTCAGTCCTCTTAGGGGTGGTTGAGCATGTCCCTCGCAGCGCTGCCGTACGCCCTCACCGTCTTATCCAGAGACGCACCAAAGCCTTTAAGAGTGGGAATGAACGGAGGGCAGTGAGAGGTAGCGTAAAGTTTTGAGAAGTGATTTGGGGACTGAAGGGTGGAAAGTGAATAACTAATGCTCTCCATTCTCAAAAGCTACCAGTTGTCCTTGAGCAAAGCACTTAATCCCCAATCGCTACTAGCGGTGCCTCTCAGTGGCCAGTAGTCAGATTATGATTGTACCGGGCAGCTCCCAGGTGCGTAACCGTGTGAATGTGACACAAGGGTATAAGGAGTGTAGAGGTATAAATAGTGAAGAAAAATGATGTTAGCCTACATTTCAGGTGTGAGGGAAATGGAAACTTGAAGTCCACCTCAAAGCTCTGGGGTTTGCCTACAAACTGGAACCGTGGTCTTTTTTTTGGAAACATAATTCCACAGCCGTAACTCTATGCACGTATCCTGGGTATTCGGAGGTGTTACTGACGTGGAGTTACTTCTACACAAATCCCATACTGTGAGCTTTTTAAGGCTCACTCTGACATTTGTTTAGTATTCTGAAATTGTATCTTTTTAGGCCCAAAACTCAATCAAAGCAATTTGATGTATTCCAACTGAAATAATGCACGTTATTCCTAGCTTTGTGGAGAGAGCTTTGTAGAATTTGGAACATCATGTAGGCGGAAACAACCTTTTGGTTATGAAATGCTGATGCCTCTATTTGACCTACATAAGTAAACAAAGACCATCAGCGAGAAGATTGGCTATTTCTTTACAGCTATTCTGTATGCTTGTCATTGGTGCCACCGGGTCGGATTCCCCACAAAATCAGACAAAATCATGCAGGTTCCTTTCAGCTCAGAGTCCAGAAGGGCCTCCGGCAGCGACCTGCAGTCAAAGCTCCAGCAGGAGGAGGAGGAGAGCTGCACGCCTGGCAGCAGCGGCTTCTCCTCCATGCAGAAGCAGCTCCGATGGTCCCCACTGGGAGCCAACAATGACGCCACGCTGCTGGGGGATTGCTGGGCCCGCTGGAGGGGAGGGAGGCACGGGACCGCACGGGGCAGGCTGTCAGACCCTAAAGAGAATCTGGTGCCCGGAAACACGACTGCTTTTGTCCATAGGGGACTGCCAAAATCAACACGCAATTAAAGTGTCACTGTTGCTTAGATTGAAATCCGAAGCTATATTCGTCTTTGTCTGGCAACATTTATTTATTAGAACGGCAAGATTCAAATTAATCGAAAAAAGTGCCACATGTATCATTTTGAAATATTCCATCGTGTATCAGTCACAACACAAAACAAAGAACAGCTTGTTTATGCCGACTGTGTACCTTCTACTCATACCAGTAGAACCACGTTTCCCACAAAGCCCACTGCTTCTGTTCGCCAGCAGGACCTTTGCCTCCCGTGCCGCTGCCAAAAACTACGCTCTGTGTTCTCCTGGAAGACAGTGTCTCGAGGAAAGATCTTCATAACTTTGATAACAAGACTGAGGCAGCACAGCTCATGTGTTTGGACATCTTTCTGAAAGTTCTCCATATACCTTTGTTAGTTTTCCATTGTGTTCCAACCACTTCATGTGCTTGAATTTAACCAGACCACTGTGAGTTTGATGAGACAGACATTTAAATATGAAAGGTGGGACATTTTTTTGTATCATCACTGATGGTAAGACATCCCACCTGGCATGAGCTACAGCAGGACAGTTTGAGTCCGGAGGTGCGTGACCCGTCGGTGCTGCCGTTATTGTTTTTTACGGTGGAAGGTGACCTTTCATTTTTTTTTCACGCCCTGTCTGTGTCACGCTGCTCGCATACGTGCTGGCCCACTTCTACAAAATCTTCTTGGCACAGGTTTAGGTTGACTCTGTGTTTAAATGCTCATCCAAAGAAACATCATACTAACACAGAAAAGACCAAAGGACACTGGATATACAGTGCAAAACAGTAATTTGCAAAAATACACATCACAGATGAAGGTAATATTGAGAGGGTGTGAATGTGTTCACAACACAGCTGCATCTTTCAATATGCAAATAAACATAATTAAAAAGTGTTGTTTCACACTTGTATATGATGGCACATTTCAACACTTGCTTATGGGACCAAATACAGCGTGCTATTATGACTCAACACACATCAGCACAATATCCAAAAGAAAACAGAAGATGTGTTAAATATGATATAAACCATTACTAACATCTTTAGCATCCTACACCGTGAGACTCTGTGCCTGAAGAGGCTGTGGTTCCCCCGCTTGAGATATACTTGTTGAATGCGGTCACTTATATTTAATCATATAATATTGCATATTGATTGTGAAATTGCCAGAATACACGCTGAAGAAAGGCGTCTTGCCTGAAATGTCCATGTGGTCTTTGAATGGTCTGTAGGTGGAACGGAAACCGCAGAGTTGTTAACCGCATGATGCCACCATATTTGTAAAGCTTTGTTTTCACATCCTGGTTTGGTTTGTAAGGATTCACTTTGGGAGTAAAGGGAAGTTACTTTACTTTGGATCAGTTTTTCTTTTCCTCTCATTTCTTGTTCCTGAACCACGCAATTTAAATGCCCGAAAAAACACACCTATTAATTATCAACGTATATTTCTGTTGTCATCTACCTAGCAACAGTGTTTTCACAATTTACCACTTGTGTCTTGTACTTGAATTTATATCAGAAATACAACCTTAAAATTCCATTTGAAGGCAGCCTGCGATCTGAATTCTACTGCTGGCAGTCTGGAGGCCAACCAGCCACATTGGACAGTTACACATCAATAGCACTTGATTCACATGCAGCGGACACCCATCTTATGGAAATACGACCACGACAGATTCTTCCAGTCCATTTACAGGCCGCAAAGGGATTTTGAATCATCAGAGCTCATGGATTTATGTATATTCATATTTCTACTCAGACTTGTGATAAGTGGGTGTACGCTCAGCATCTTGCCCGAATTCATTATGTGCCAGACTCATTTATTGGCCGGCAGCAGTGACTTCCTCGAGTCTTGTCTTCCTCCTGGGGTTTGAGCGGCCTAGTCACGAGGAAGACATGTTGGCATTCTACATCTCTGCAAACATGGATACACGTTTCATGTGGACATTTTTGCATATTGTTAAGTTGCGTTGTTATATTATTATTTCCACACAAACCATGATCTTTTTTGTAACCTTTACCAATTAGATTTGTTGCCTGAATCTAAATAACCGTTTCACATTAACCAGATGGCATTGTGTGTCTCTGCAAGCATGATACGAGGCTGATATGAAATGTATTTATAAAATGCATTCTTGATTCAGGGACATTGACATTCAAGGTATCCTGTGGTTTGCAGAAACGTACAATGCCAACATTTGTTCTGGTGACGGGGAGGGGGTGGAGACTTCAGGAAGTTAATGCTCCCAACTCAATAATATGGCACATAACTTCTCCTAAAGCAACACATTTCTTTCACACTTTTTTTTACAGATTGAACAAATTAAATTAGATATAGGTGTAAGTGAGATTTAAAGGTGATGGCAGCCTTGTTACCTTTTGACAGAACCAGGGTAGCTCTTCCGACTGTTTCCGATAATGCTAAGCTAAACTAACCAGCTGAATGTAGCTTCAGATTTAACAGACAGACACGAGATGAAGCAAATCCGGGTAGGCATATTTCCCAAAATGTCAAACTATGCCTTTTACTTCTAATTTGAATCCAACTTGTTTCATTTGATCAACACGACAATGCTGAAATGCCTCGGATGAGCGAATACTGTTCCACCTTCTGTCCCTGCACGTCTGAACCTACGCTGCATTTAAAACAGAGCCGCTCAGCCCCGAGGAGATGACAAGTAGAAATTTTAAGCGGCAAACAACTGCTGGGATTCAGGCTACAATCTAAATGAGAATTTCTGAGTAGGAAGAATAATGAGACAGTTTACTTTTATTGCATCCTCAATGAGGAAGGTATTGACCCACCTTGTGTTCCTGTGGCGTTGTGTCTGCAGCACAATAACAGGACAGCGGCAAATAGCAGGCTCATCTGGAAAAAAAAAAGGAAAAGCAATTTACTGACTGAAAATGTGAACCGTTCTTTCCTCTCAAGTCATTAAGGTGGAGTGCAGTTGTAATTGCCGTTCAAGGAAAATAATCTATTTGCCGAGCAGCTCACAAAAGACCCCAATATTTGATATACTGGGTGTTTGGTTTACACAATAGAAATAAGGGGCACTTACATTGAGCGAATCAACTGTGTGGGAACAAACATGAAGGGAAGACGGGATGTCTTTGCTCTGGGGCAGGGACCAGATGGTTCCGCTATATATACGACTAATACAGCCAATCCCGAAGACAGACTTTCTTCCATAATCTTTATATCTGCATTGCACTTTTGAGCCACATGAGAGAGCCTGAACATTCATAATTGTTCTGATAATCGTAGTTATAACACTGAATGCAATATAAAAGGCTAGCGTACATTCTGTTTGTTTAACTGATGAAAGGAAATGAAGAGGCCGAGACACCGCCTAAATGCATTCATTTGGTCTCATTTATAAAGTAGAAAAAACAAGTGCACATGTTTTCAATAAAAAATATGTTATTATTCAAAATGTCTGGTTTACCCATTTATGATTAAATAAACTGATGCAACATGGCAGTAAAAGTAGTCAGGAACTTTCATTTATGCACAAATTAGCTCTTCTCACGATTTATAGATAAGGCGTATTGTGAATTGGATTGTGATGGTTTGTCATTTTTAAAAAGTGGGTCCCTAGATAAAAATGTTTTGGAAACACTGCTACAGGACATGAGCCGGGGGCCTCCACCACCACCACCACCACTCCCTCCCTCTGTTATCCTATCATTTTTTTTATAGCAGCCAAGTGGATCTGCCAGCTTATGTTTCAGGGTCCTGAGCAGCGAATGATCTCTTCAACTAAGGCCAAAGATAAAGCAAATAAGTCCCTGGTTTTCTGCTGAGCGAAGCCGAAGAGAAGAAAAAAAAAAGAGCCTTTCTGTTATAATTGTCCTCGTGTAGCACAGGGCTGGTGTTAAGAGAGCACACGCTATCTACTAATCTTTGCTACGCTCTGCTTTCTCAATTGTCCGGCCTTGCTGACCACTGCATGAGACTAAAGTTCATGCGGAAAGATATGGACCCAACTGCACACAAGCTGAATTAGTTTTGAGAATGCGTTTTTATATTCCTCAAAATCCACCAGACCTATGTAGAAGGGACTTCCCCTTTTAGCAGGAGCACACCCTTTCAATCTCTTTGGTCAGATCCACTGTCCTGCTGCACAGAGTCAATTAATATGAAAGCTGATCCACAGATAACGGCGTGTTTATTTGCATCCATCTGGTGGGATTGCAGTTTTGTCCCACAGAGGAGTCAGTTCCCCCGGGCTATGTGTAAATAAACTGCCCAATGATCACAAAGCATGAGACTCAAATAATAGAAGGATTATCTGCAGTCCTCCATAAAAGACTGGAAGTAAATATGCAGCGCAATACTTTGAGATCAAGCGGCTTTCACTGCCCACTCCAAACCCACTGTAACTGCGCAAGACAATGCAATCAGTCAGTGTGCAGAAATGAGATGGACAATACGTGGAAGCGACAGTTGGTTTGTTATTCCCCTTTGAAAGATAATGGCACAGAGAATGGAACGATAACAGTTAGGGAAATATATATATAAAAAAAGACCACTTTCCATTATTGCTCACTTCTATTTGGGTTTAATTCAATTCCAATTTCTCTATCGGTCTGTGAGTGGATTTTTGTTTGCAGACAGAGTTTAAAATAAAAATGCAGAACAAATCATCTCTGTCTCGACCCTGCAGTCAAACGGCATTTGATAAGGCCAGATATGGAATCAATTGCACGATGCAGTTCAAACAATTCGGTGGAAAATATTACGTTTGTTCGCAGCCACATGAGGCCGTGTGCAAAGCCTTACTGTGGCTCTTTTTAAAGCAGAATGTGCAGCTCTCATCCGACCACAAAGGAAGCAAACCACGCAACGTTTGCTCCAGCAATATAAGGAGATTTCCTCTTTGCCCACTAAAATCCTACCTTCAGTTCGGTGTTCACTCAAAATGTCAATAGTCAAAGTATTTTTACCACATCCAGAACGGTGAAGGTTTGAATCCGAGCACTGACTATAACATCCAGCTGTTATCACAACACTGATGTACAACATCATCACAGAACACTGCTCCCTAAAATATAACAGTTTATTTACTGAACAATACTGATCATAAATCAATAATATACATCAACAAACAAACAATTACAAGCGTACTACCTAAAAGCAACAAACAATCGTGTGTGTGTGTGTGTGTGTGTAGGAGGGGGTGGGGGGGTTGAACCTTGACCTCCAGGTTCCTGAGAGCAGTCTCTAGATGAAGTTTATGACTTCACATTGTGTCATTGTTGTTATCGTCACATTTCAGTTTCCTCATCTTTACGTGGATGTTCTCTCCGGCTGACTACCGAGGTGGAGAGCTATTGGTGCAGAGACGATGATGCACGTCCACGGTTACGTTGTGGCTGCTTCTGAAGGTTCTATCCACTGTTTCTACGGTGGCAGGTTTACGTACATTAGTCGACTATAACTGCCCACATGATCACATCTCAGCCGCACTTTATGGACGATGCAGGTTCTTTGAATACTTCTCAACAATGTTGGGTAGTGACACACTTTTATACCATGTAAACTATTGATGACCTCATCGCTGCTGGTGCATTGTGTCTTTACATTTTGTGTCGGCATGTCTGTTTGGTAACTGTGCACAGGGAGTGTGAGAGGGAATGATGGCAGGAAATAAAAGTGTATGTTCAGGAGACTACCTGCTCAATACTAATATTTCTTTGTAACGTCTCTGTGTGTGTTTACTGTTTTCCTGCAGACGTCCAGCAGCTGTTGGTGGTTCAAGAAGAGGTTCCCCCTGAGCAGCAGGAGTGGAGCTCCAGTCTGGACCAGGAGGACCCAGAACCCCCACATATTAAAGAGGAGCAGGAGGAACTCTGGACCAGTCAGGAGGGAGAGCAGCTTCAAGGGCTGGAGGAGGCTGATGTCAAGTTCTCATTCACTCCTGTGAGGACTGAAGATGATGAAGAGGAAGCTCAGTCCTCACAGCTTCATCAAAGACAAACTGAACAGATGGAAACAGATGCTGATGGAGAGGACTGTGGAGGACCAGAACCAGGCAGGAACTCAGATCCAGATAGACATCCAGAACCAGATACTGATGAGAAGACTGGAGACTCTTCTGACAGTGATGATTGGAAGGAGACCAGAGAACCTCAGTCAGGTTTAAACTATGTGAAACCTGATGAAGTCCATGTCAGTGATGCAAGACGTAGTGCTGGTGGAAAACTATTTACATGCTCTGAGTGTGGGAAAACAACTGGCAGTAAATCAGATCTGAAGAAACACATGATAATCCACACAGGAGAGAAACCTTACAGCTGCTCAGTGTGTGATAAAAAATTTCGGCGCAAGTCAGCTCTGAAGCTCCACATCATTACTCATACATGAGACAACCGGCTTTAGTGGTTCCGTTTGTATACGAAAGGTAATTCTGACACACCACACAACGCAGGGGAGTAAGAACAATTTTCTATAATTTCCACAATAACCACAAGTTCTAAACATTCTTTCATTGTTTGAGCCGTCACATGTATAATTCATAAACATCCATTTCATTGTGTTACGTACTGTAGGAGGAGCTAGAGTGTGTTTTTATTGAACAATGTGGGTTTTTCATTGTTGCAGTTTTTTTTCATTAATGTCATTTTGTGGCAAATATTCTATTGTGTTCTTAACATTGAAGATCATTGGTGCATTTCCTGTAAGCTACACCAATGAATGGACTGCATTCATACAAATGTGCATTTCATCTTTCTCTGTTCAAAAGGTAATTCTGACACCACATGGCACATAACGCAGGGGAAGAAATATGGTGCTTTTTTCCTATTGTTTTAATTTGAGAGCATTGATTATTGATTCCACGTTCAGATTTTGAATCGTTTCCTCTTGCTTCTCTACAGAGCATTTTAGTGTCTTTTAGGTTTTAGCTTTGTTTGGCACCCAACTGGACTGTTTTAGTTAATTCTCACTGTTCTTATCAGCCATGTTTGTAGCTGACTATGACTATTGACTTACATTCATTAAATGTCCAGAAACACAACTCTAAGTAAATGCTTGTGTTGTTCTGTATCTGCGTGTTGTGCAAGTAAGGACCATATCAACTGTAAAATAAGACAATATGTTGTGCTGCATCTCTTTGTAGTCATTTTGAGTCTCTCTGTGATCATTTTGTTTCTCTTTGTACTCGTTTTGTGTCTCTTTTTGGATGTGTTGCCCCTTTTCATACTAGTTTTGTGTTTGCTTCTCGGCACTTTCAGTCTCTTTAAATGACATTTTGTCGGTGAAGGCCAGAGGGTTCCCCTGAGCCTGTACATAATTCACGCATTCTTTGATGCGTCCATGATTGTAGCTTTGACAAATGTATGAACATAAACTTTGTGTTTGAAACAAAAATAAAAAACAAATGTGTGGCCATACGTGCAGAGAAGCAGCTGTCAATGAGGAGCCATGTAGGTGTGACATGCAGGATGTTCCTGCTATTCCCCCAGATCTTCCAACCAATTAGACTCTAGTGCAGGCATGGGCAAACTACGGCCCGCGGGCCATATACGGACCAAAAGCTATTTGATATCACAGCTTATAAAGTTTTATATATATTTATATTATATATACAAAAACTATAGTTTGTTGTATTCATGAAAATATAGAACAAGAATAAAGACAACTCTTGACATTTTATTGCTATTTTACCTGTTAGAACAATATCAAACTCTTATGAAGAGGAGAGTTTGCTGCAGCAGTTGAGAAATCATCTCCAGCGTGACACTTTTCAGCAAATGCTGTGTGCTTGTTCTGGGAGCATTTCGCTAAAAGGGAACTCAATAAAGTATCTTACAGTAGCTTAAAGGCTATAACATGTTTTACCTCAGACAGACTGCCAGTCGCTGCTCTGGCTCAATAGGATGCTGGTAGTTGGTCCTCTGCAAGAGATTGCCAAAGTAATTATGTTTGATCCTTCGGGGAATATGAACATCTGTATTAAATTTCATGACAATCCATTAAAAAATTGTGAAGATATTTCATTTAAAATCGCATACGTCAACCTCATGGTGGTGCTTAATGGAAAAGTCGGAGGATCGACAAAATGAGTCAGATTCATCCTCTGTGGAATATGAACATCTGTACCAAATTTCATGGCAATCCATCCAGTGGTTGCTGAGATATACATAGTCACATGGATGCATTTAATTTGTGTCTCCACAATGAATTTGTCTCCTAATTGACTTTCCATTGGCATTAAAAAAAACTGAGCAAAATTTCCCCATTCACTTGAATGGGGTTTCGGAGTGAAGAGAGCTAAAAAAAAACTTTTAACATTTTAACTTGACGGAGGCCTGTCACAAAATATCTGGATTGTGCTTTCAGTGGGTGCACAGGGATGTGGGTGCTGCTATGTAGGAGGAGTGAAAACAAAAGAAAAGACTACAGCGTTTTTGCTTCTTTTAAAATGTGAAAGAAACCTTCCTGCTGTGTGGTGGTGTGGGGGGTGTGGGGGCAACCTCTATTTTTTTTAAATAAAGGAAGAAGATCGTATAGCCGACAAAGCAAGTTCTCTACTTTTACATCACCCTTGTTAGGATTAGCTCCCATTTCTCAAATGATTTCTCGTTTTTGGAATGAACCTCCTCCCAGGCAGGTAATGTGGTGACTCATAATGATCTAGATGAGACCTTGGATCCATTAGTCTGAGCTGTGTGAATAACCAGGGGCTGGAGACCTTGTGGAGGAGGACAGCTCTGTCTCAATATAAAGCCGGACCTCAAAACTGAAGGATATTCACTAACAGCTTAACCTGACCACGACAAAACTAATGGAGGAGGAAGTCAGCCTGCAGGGGAACCTATTAGTCTGGCAGAGAAGACCGACTGAAGTCCAGAGAAGACAGGAAACTTTTTTTTAGTCCCGTGCCTCCCAGTTTCTGAGTTTGTGAATGCAATACACACTGAGGCAGCTGGTTCCACCTCTTTGCCTTCTCATGAATGTGGTGCGCTTCAGTTGGACGGTGATGATGCACCTGGGACCCTCTGGCTGGATGTTGTGCGGCTCTCACTCCAGATGCTCTGCCCTGCTGCCACTCTTGGTTCCCCTCCAGCGACGTCAGCCTTCCAAGGCCCGCGCTGTTGGACTCTGCCGGAGCTTGCGGCGCTGCTCGGGCACCGCGAGGAGCTACGCGACGTCCGCTGCTTGAGGTTCTGAGAAATCGATCGGTGGAGGTTTTTCACGGAGGAGCCGGCAGCCATGGTGACCACCCAGGGGTGACGGATGGCTTGGTCGGCGGTCAGGCGCGCGGCCGGGTCCAACGGCAGCAGGCGCTGGACGAAGTCCTTCGCCAGGTTGGACACTGAGGGCCAAGGCTGGGGAACAGTAGAAGCGGAGCAGAGGGATTGTCGTCAGTGTGATTATAAAACCACTCACCCCACATGTCAAATCATCCCCCACACACACACACACACACACACACACACACACACACACACACACAGCCCTCTAAAAAAGCGGCGCCTGGGTATCTAGACGAGGCGCCTTCACAGGTTCAAAGCCCCCTCACAGTGGGGATGAAAGATTTCCTTCTAATAAAGAAATAAAACTATGATCCCTGTGCTCTGCAGGCCTAACAAGCATAACTAAACTCAAAGGAAAGCTAAATGTCACTGGGCAAAGGGAAGCAGCAGTCTTAGGCAGAAAAGAATACGAAGCCTGGGATGTATGGCAGCCCTGCCGTATGTGTGGGATTTGGCCGCATGTTTATTCTACGCCTGCGTTAGCTTCTCAATAAAGGCCCTCCTGATGAGCTGCGCCGGGATCCTCTGCTCTTTGTCAATTCAAATAGCAAATCATTCCGCTTGTCGTGACCCAAGCTGACAGTGGAGAACGCTTTGAAATCTGCGATGCCATCTTGTTTTGCAGTGGGAGAGAAGTTGATGACATTTGTGCGTACATCACAATGGGCTTCATTAGCATCAAACTGCTCTTTCTCTCCATGCTTTTTACTATTGTTTGAAGGAAGTCAGGTAATGATAAGCATAATTCAGAGACTGCTTCCTTAATCACTTCTATCTCTTGTCTTTACATGCACAGATATTTCCACAGTCACCAACCAATTAGTTGTATTCTCCACTGTGTCTGTGCTGAGGAGGATAAAAGCTAAATACAGTACAACGTGTGTGTGCAAAATCCTCTCATTCCACGCTCAACCTCGCACCGACTAAATCTCACTCTTTAGGGAGGTCTCGCTCTCCATTTTTTCTATCCTGAAATGCATTTCTCTCCACCCTCTCTTTTTTTTTTTTTTTTTTGTCTCTCGTCGAGTAATGACAATTAATCAAGCATGAAATTGACAATCGTGAGACTGTTGCCGGTGAGAGGAATTCAAAGAAGCCCGGCCTCGCTTATTCTCACGGTGCACCGACTGGAGAGGAGTGCGTGTGTGAGGTGTGCCGTGCCGCCCCGCCAAACGAGTCGTAAAAACGCTCCTCACTGGAAACTTTATTCTTATTGTGTTCTTATTTCACACCTGAGAGACAGGCAGAGTGACACTCGGTTTCCCTGGGAAGGAGAGAAAGTGTTTGATTGAGCTCCCACGACTAACAAGCCTGACTTTCCTCCTCACCCGGGGCTGTTGGTGATTCGACAAGGCGGGCTCCTTATTACTCTGCCATGAAATACACATTTGATGTCAGCCGTGGCTAGCAGGAGCTTTTTGTTCTTGATCTGGAATGATGCGTGATTTTAGTGCGTGCTGGCTGTGTGGAAGAGATGGTGAAGCAGTTACTAGGTGGGAATGGAAAAATCTTTAAAGAGGTAGCAAAAGTTTGCCTCCCTCCTGCCATCAACGTGCTAAGAAGAAAAGACATAACTGTGGGGTTTTTTCTGGAGCGAAGCAGCTGCAGGAAGTTTATCCCTCTCCCTTATTTGGAACATTTTTCACGTCAAAATACACAAAGGCTTTATTGTGTTCGGAGGAGAGGGGCAGGAGCCGGTGTTATACATCACTGTTGAGCAGGGAGCTGGAGGAGGGAGAGGGGGGGTGGTGGGGGTGGGGGGGGGGGGGGGGGGGGGGGGAGACAAGTGGAGCTCAGATATGGCACAAGCAGTGGAGAAACCTACAGGGCTTGCTTTGCAACATCTTGTTAGAGTGAATGAGAAGCTGACTGCGTTAGGGGCGCGCTACATCTTTACCTGACAAAGCCGTAATTGCAACAAATGAAGAAAACGCTAGAAGGTTGGATTACGCTAATGTGATCACGAGGATAATGCACTTTTGAGTAATGAACCGCTCCACGCGAGAGCCCCCGCTTCACAATCCGACCGGATTCCGACTCAACCTGCCAGCATTTCCTGAGAAACAAAAGCCAAGTTTAAATATGCCTCGTCATAATGAGTCCGAGTGGGAGAAGGTGGGCCCTGCTGCTAATGCAGGTGGAAGTCGCAGCTAAACCACAGTAATCAAATCATCAATACCCGGATGCAGGGGGCTGTCATGTGCAATGCACCGTGGCCGAGTGGAGGCTGGGTTTGTTTGCGCGGTGCTCACTAGGGGGCAGACTGGGCTAACCGTTACCCAGGGTGCCCTGCTGCTGAGAGATGCAGATGTTTGGGGCTGGGCCCCGGAAAGTATGTGTCTTCAATAACACAGCCGCAGAATGCAGAGGAGGTTACCAGGCTGCTGTCTGGCCTGAACTAATGCAAAGTATGTGCTTCACATACTAAAAAGGCTGCCATGAGATCGTGCGTGCACGCAGACACACACACACAGGAATCCACTCATGCGCTCGCACGCATCAGATGTGGATGCCCTGATTCTGTGCGAGGGGAAACGCTCCCGTCCTGCGTGCGAGCGAGCGGATTGAGTGATAAGGTGTGAAAAAACCCTGAGGCTACACCCGCTCTTCCTCTGTCCTCTCCTTTCTCTTCCCAGTAATCTCCTCCGTCCTGCCATCCATCCCTGGCTCCCCCACCCCTCCCGCTTTTGAGTAAACACATCAGTGTGACTCTGCACTACAGGTCTTCAGGCCAGAGGGCTGTAGCACCAGTGGGGGGGAAATGTATGTGAGTGTGTTGCTATAGTGTAGCGAAGGGGTGGGGGATGCTGGGGAGACAGAGGGGCCTGGTCCGTGGGCAGGTGCCGGGGGACATTAGCATTTCTTAGTGAGTCTCACCTCCATCTCGCTGCTGAAACCCCCCGGACCACCCACACACACACACACACACACACACCCTATTCTGCTACAATAAACACACAAGGTTACCGATACTTCCAGAAGAATGTTTGTAATTGCAGCCCCCGGGCATTAATTTGCATAGTGGAGACAAATTGTAACTTTCAAAATCTTTATATGTCCATCTGGAAAAAGGATACCTGAAGACTTTCCTTTTTCACTACACTGCTTTGTTGAATATTAATGTTTGATCTTCCAATGACAATATTCTGCTGTCTGCTGTTGATGAATGACACAATCTATGACAGTATATAACTGTGCAACCTCACACTCATATTTGACCCGGTTAGAGTGACACTTGCATATTTTAAATTAATAACTCAGTCATGTTATCAACACCTAGAAATAATTTAAAGGGGATTCATGACAGTAGATTCAAATTTAACGATGCAGCTTTGTAGCTTTTCCAAAGAAAGTTACAGAGTATTTAGGTATTCATTTGCATCTTCACTTCCCAAATAGTTTGCCCTTTTCTATTCCATTCAGCTGTTATCATTTGTATATCCTTGTTGTGCACTGTTATCTTCAGTCATTAAAACTCCTGGGTTTTTCCTCCGTTTCTTTCAACAATCCAAAAAGACAACAGCGTTATCAATGGGCGTAGAACAAAGTGCCCCTGGACGCAAAGACCTGGAACCGATTACAGAAACGAAACATGTGACGTAACGCTGAGCTGAAAATGTGAACAGACTACAGTGTGCAGAAATGAGCTGTTATGGTGTTGCATCAATCAATGTCTCTGAACGAGTGTGGCCGATTTCGCCGTCCAAATTTGAAGATAAAAGGTGTTTTTACTGAGCATGACATCGCCAGAGAAAAGCGGCTTTCAACAGAAAGGTCCACATCAGCTGCAGCCATCTTGGTTGGCAAATACCTCAACAGCGCTCTGCTTTAGAGTCATCGTCAAAGACGTACACCGTATTCCATAAATGGTTGTGATTGGCCCGTCTGATCTCAAGTTGCTGGGAATCTGATCAGACAAATCTGCCAGAGAGCAAATAAAACAAAAGACATCTGTTCCAAGAAGCAGGTTTACTGAGTTATCGGATAACGTTGCTGAATAAAACACGCTGCTTACAACAGATTATGTTCCAGATACAGATTCATGATTCACTAAGTTATCCAGATGTCTTCCAATGTCTTGCATCAGAGCTTCAGTGTTTTTTTTTTTCGCTCTATATTGTGAATGTGTCTGTGTGATTGCATCAGGGTGCACCCTGCCTCCCACCTTATGCATAACTTACCGGCTTTGGCCCCCCGCAGCCCGTGTCCCCCTGACGCACTTCAGTATTCTTTTCATTCTAATTTTAAAGTCTCTCTTGGCACTCTGACTACTATTTCTCATGTGATCATTATCAGTTTTATCCTTGTGTGTTGGCCTATTTTCCAGGACGCCATTTTGACACATCAAATTAGGAAAAGCCCAGGTTTAAGTAATCAAATGAATGATGGCTGGATTACATTCCGCTGCCTTGGTTTCCAGGGTCCGGGTGTTGTGCATGCTGGCTCACGGCCACACTGTCATGGCTTACTGGGACACTTGGATGGAACAGATGAGGTTATGAGTAACACCTGTGCTTTTCCTACTACGACAAGTGAAAATGTCTGCTGTGTAAAAGGCCCATTTTATTGTCATCTAATTACTTTGACAGATAACATCAAAACAGACATTACTCCATTACTGCAGTGAAAGGCGTCGCCCGGGCCTCTGTGTCGCTGTGTTGGTGGACAGCTCATTTCAAACGAAACTCTTCAAGTCAAGTTAAATATGCGATGGGAATTGCTCGGGCTGTTAAAACTGTTCTCGTCCCAAGGAGAAGTGCCCTTCTGAATGACATGAAGAACCCTTCTGGTGACAGAGGTCCACATTTTGTGGATACTTGTGAACCCTCGTCACACATTTCAACATTACTATCACCGTGTGTATGTGTGTGTGTGACCGTGTTGTCAGTCTATCAGAGAGGGTGGATACTTGCACATGGCGGAGAGTAAGGGTCTTGTCGACAGGGAAATGTGATTGATGGCCGTTCCATGAAGCCCTGGACTGTCACTCAGCCATGTCAGATGTCTTCATGTTGTTGTCATATGAATTCCTAATTTGACGTCTTTATTGCATGTCAGTGGGCTGTAAGACCCTGGTCTTATAAAATGTGGCTTTCAGCTTCGTTCCCAAGGATGTTCCTCCGCTATTGTGGCCTACATGTGAGCTGTGTCGAAAGCCACCATGAAAAACGTGAAATAAGCCCTTGCATAAACTCGAGATGGATTTTGGGCTATTGTTCAGTTGGTGGTCAGTGCAGCGGTAAACACAGGGATAATAGTCCAGGGCCTATGTAAGGGAGCCTCTTGTATGCCAGACTAAAATGTCAGACTGCATCCCTGAGAATCGGGCCAGGCTTAAAGCCCAGTGAATAATCCAGCCTTGGGTGTAATCAGCGTGAAAGAACAAGCTCAAACTCACAACTGAGCTCGACAGAACAGGCTGTTAAAAATACCCACTTCAGTTGTATGACAGAGGCAAGGGGAACAACAAAACATGCAGGGTCCTCTTTGTCCCATTTTAAAGCATCCTTAACCCGAGACACCACAACAAACTGTCGCATATCCATTCCTGTGCTTTACGAGGTTGCAGAGGAAGGGATGAATACGAGCCGCACTGCTACATGCTTAGTTGAAAATGTTCCTTTTATCCCGGGCAAGGGTGGAATAATGTAGCTATTTCTTGTAGTTCTAATAGCATAGTGATTAAGGTGTGAATCATTCTTGTGCAGCTAGAAGATGGAACGGCCATATGTGAATGGATGTGTTGCTAAGGTTGGATAATTCTAAAGCATGCACATTGTACACGAAAAAAACTGATTGTGTTGTTTGGAAAAGGCTAAATGTCAAAATAGAAATGTCAGATGGAGGATTTATTTACAGGAACATTTTCCTGCAGTCTCAATCTAATACTGATGCCTCTTTATGACCTAAGTAAGCAAATGAGACCATCATCAAGAAGATTGGCTATTTCTGTATGATTATTCTTAATGCCTGTCACCGAGTCCGCAAAATCAGACTATACTATTTACAACACTGGTTCACGAGAACTCCTTCCCTCCTGTTAAAGGCCGTATTCCTGGGGCTGCCGGAGGGAAGGGTGTCACGGGAGAACCAGAACCAGGACTGAGTGGGGCAGACTGTCATACCCTGCTGCAGTTAAATAGGACATTTTCTAAAGTCTGGTGCTCAGAAACACTATCCTTTTGTCCGCGGGGACCGTCAAAATCAACACAAAATGAATATTTATTTTTCAAATGGTCATATTCATTGAGTTAACTGGAGCTTTTCTAGTTAACCTGTGCTCCTGAGCTTCTGTTTAGTATCCACATAAACAAAACACGTCTCAATTGTGACTGCATGGCAGCACAGCCGTGGGGATTTTGTGCAAGACTGTCAAAACAATGTCAAAATTGCATCACTAGAAGCAGAGGTCAAGTCTGTGAAGGAATCGGTAAACTATGAGAATGACAACTTCCACCTGTTCTAGGAGAATATCTCTGAAAAAAAACTACTACTATTGGCTATTTATTTTCACTCTTTGCAAGCACAACCCTTCAACATAACACTATATAAGGACATACATCAATGCTGGTTCCTTGGTTCTGTCCATTGAGATGTAGACTAGCTGGACCTGCTACATGCCAATACATGCATTACACTGCCATCCACCACAACCTCTCCACTCTTAGTTTCTGTCTTGTTACATTTAGGGGACACTAATATTGGCATTAGACATTAATCCTGGAACTCTCTAGAACTATTTGCTACAAAGAAATATTTACTTACTCACTGTACTAAACTCCAATGTGCAATGAATAGATGTGTAAACTTACATCTCCATGGAAGCTGTATTTGCCTCTTACAATGGATCTGTAGAGCCGTGTGCGACTGTCGTCCTCAAACGGCATGGATCCACTCAGCACGACGTAGGCGATCACCCCCAGGGCCCACATGTCCACTGCACAGGAATAGGGTTTCCTCAGCAAAACCTCAGGGGCCATGTACTCAGGAGTTCCACAGGTGGTCCTGAGGGACCAACTCCTGTCTGTTCCAGTACAATCTCCACCGATGCTTCCGTCAGGACCTGAGATCTCCGACCCTGTGCCGCCAAAAGTGGCCAGTCCGAAGTCGGTCAGAAGCAGCCTGGAGTCGGCCCCGGGGTGGTAGTACAGAAGGTTCTCAGGCTTCAGGTCTCTGTGGGTGATACCCAGGTTGTGCAGGTGTCCCACCCCAGCCAGCACCATCCGCAGGGCCTGGGTGGCGTCCCTCTCTGTGAAGTGGCCCCTGCTGACCACGCGGTCCAACAGCTCCCCGCCGGTGGCCAGCTCCAGCACGACGTAAACCCGCCGCGGGAACTGAAACACCTCGATCAGCTGAATCACATGAGAGTGGCTCACCCGCCGCAGCACCGCCAGCTCCGAGGCGCACACCTCGCGACCCTCTGGGGCCTCTACCTCCATCATTTTAATGGCGAAGGGCTGGCGAGTCACCATGTGCTCCACGCGCACAACGCGGCTGAAGCTCCCCCGACCTATCAGGGCCCTGATGTCGTATCTGACAGGGCAGGAGGGGAAAGATGAGTCACTACGGCATCACTATCACATGAAACACTGTTGCAAAGCAGTCACCGTCTCTCACTGCAGCTTTGATGTGATGGGAAGATATCAGCATGGTGCACAGCGGACTGCGGATATAGTCGACCTGGCAAATTCACATAGACATATACATGCAATGATTTAGATCACCAACAAGGCGATAGATAAGCTGTGACTAATAGGTTGCACACAGAGACACCACATGCACTTTCCTTAAAGCCATCTGTTTTCCTGCTTTAATTGTTTCTACGCTCTAATCCGACAAGTACAGAACGCCAGTCTTCAGGTATTACAAGGCCTAGGCATCTCAAATAAATGTCTACTGTTCGCACTAATAAATCCTAGCGCGGAAAGGTTGGTGGTGGCAGGTTCAGTGAATGAGGAAGCTGGTGACATTAAAGTCTTCCATGAGCACTGCGAATGCTCTTAATGAGTCACTTCACCTGGTGTCGTGCTGCAAGAGATCTATTTTTTAAATAAATATGAAAAACTGTCTGCTCACAGGGCAGAAAGAATATTACTTGTTTACAGTGCAGCTTCAGTTATTCACTATTTCCTTTTTTTTTCTTCTTCACACTGTGAGTTACTTGAAATTGGATAAAAAAACAAGATAGCAGTAGAATGTTTTTGGCAGAAAAACAAAAAACACATTTCAACATGTATTACTAGATTCAAAGATTACTTGAAAAATGGGGATGCCAAAAAGCAGATTTCTTTTGAAAAATGTTATCAACTTTCCCCTCTTACCTTGCCGTCACACGTGGATCAAACTTGTCCTTATACTTTGTAACTTTGTCCCGATGTGGACCATCTCTGAGAATCTGCCGTTGGCTGTTCGATGCTGGTTGGAGATTCTTAACGCTGGTGGAAAACCACAAACTTCTCTGCTTCTCCGCGCGCTTCTTCGGCTCATCGTCACCACGTGCTTTACTAAAGGCAACAAGCGATTGCACGACACTGACATAGCCCTTCTTGGATGCCTCAGGCAGCACCTTGCCGTTCCCGCAGCCCATCGCCTTGTAGCAAACAAAAACAAAAAATACCTACATGTGCTGCAAACTGAATGTGGCCTGGATGAATAAGAACACAAGCCCTGCATTGCAGCACGAGCAGCTCTGACAGAGCATTCGGGTACGCAGTCATGCAGGTGTTGCTTTAGGTTTGCAAACAGCATCAGCATGCTCCACCTATCCAACAGCTGGCAGGTCGACAGGTGTGTGAGCTCTCACCCACCTATGTGATAGAAGTGTCAGGTAAACAGAAAGTGCTTTGAAGCTATTGTCACTGTTCTTACAGTAGATTAACGCAATGAGCACAGCAGAGGTAAACTGTGGAAGGAAGAGGATTCCTCTCACACACCAGGTAACAGTACTTTACTTGTGTATTTCTATTTGATGCTACTTTTTACTCATTTGCTGCTCTACTGGGAGATTGTTTTTACACCACCACATTGATTTAACAGCTATAGTTAATTTGCAGATCAGAGGGGTGTTCCAGTGATTGAGTATTGCACTTTCATGAAGTAATCTGCCTCACAAGAGACAGATCAACAACACATTGGTACAAATGGAAGCAGCAGAGGCCAAGATGTCTAGACTTTTTATCCCTAGTTTGGGTCAAGGGCCAAAGAATACTGTATCTAGATTACTGGAGTCCCATAATGCAACTCAATAGTGTCTCGATAGCATCATCAGGGTTATTTTTTAAAATGTACATTTTTATCAAACTTCAGAAAGCTCCTCCCCGAGCCACAGTACACATTACTCAACTGTGTTCACAGGCTGAGTCGTGCTCCTTATGAAGAGTAAACTAACTTTCACATGTAAAAATGATGGAGTGCCCCTTTAGGACTATTCAAACCACATATTCTTAGCCCGGGGCTATCCTCAACCCTGGGCTAAGAGCTGACCCCTGTTCACTCACATATTATTATTATATTATAGCCCAGGGCTCTTCGAGTCACATGGGTTGAATGTCAGTTTTTAAACATGTGACTACTGTTGATATTCTAGAATTTCAAACAGTTCTACTGCTTACTTTAGCCCGTTTCACACTCGCAACTTTTAAACTTTATTTTAATCGTCCTATACATAACTTCTGCATTTGACCCGTCATACGGACAGTATAGGATCAAACCGCCAACCTTGTGATTCAAGGAGCACCCATTCAAACATACAAACCCGCAACTCACAAACTCACAAACTCAGAACTGTAGTATGTTTCTTGTTTTTTTCCCCCCTGAGACAAAGCACCCACATAAAACTAATCCTGTCAAACTGTCACTGGTAACATAAAGAACTCATCACAACAACCACATTTCAGCCTATTATAGCCAGCCCCATGATACATTTACTTATATAAAAGTGAAATATGGAATAGTTTATCGTGTTTTTGGCTTGTATCCCCACAGCATTTCCTACTGGTTGCAGATTTTGTCTTATTGTGTCAGGAACTAATGCAGAAAAGTATACATGTCCATGTTATTGTTCATGTTGTTGAGCACACGTGTCATAGAGTTTCCCTGCTGTCGAGCCTGAAACTAGTGCTAAGCTACTTTTCTATTTTCTGCATTATGTTGTGCTGCTGTCACCATGTGTCCATAATCTTCATACACAACATGCATCCTCTTCTCCCTGCCTGCCTGCCTCTGTCCTGCACAAAGAGCCAGACCTCGCAGAAACTGAAGACGCCACAAAAACATGCACATATTTATTCATACGAGACTACAGAGGAAGCAAGGTGCTCTGCACAGAGTTAAAATTATTCATTTTCACTTGAGCAGGGCAGGAATAATGTGGATGTATGAGGTTTGTTTAATGAGTTCATGTTTGTGAATAAATTGCACAGCGTGTTTGTGTTTTTTAGGAACATTTGCAGAGCATGCCTCCAAAACAAGGTATTCTATATTTGAGTGGTAGCTCTTGCTGCTCATGCTAACTTTCTCTCTTCCCTTCATTGTCTCGTGCTTACTAAAAGATATGTGCCGCTGTTTCTGCATGAGAGAAACGCACCATTTGCTCCTGTGTGCCGGGAGGATTATTCCCACTGAAGGCCTACCAGGCGCCGAGTGTTTAGAAGCAGCGAATGGAAAAGCTTTCGCGAAAAGCTTAGAGGTTTAATCGCTATTGTGTTATATCCATTGTCAGTTAAGAGGAGGGAAATATGTATTTAAATGAAAATGTCATAGATGCTATTATATATTGCTCTGTCTTTTCAAAGGTGTAAATTGTGTTGTCAGTGGACACAGAGACGGGCTGCATCATCAGTTGCTCGTCTGCTGCAGTTTCTTTTTTTTTTTTCATCCAGAGGAGCCAAAGGGGATGCTGGGCCTATCAGTCTGTTCTGCTGTCACACAATGTCTATCCCTTCTCAAAGGACTGCTCACACACACACACACACACACACACACACACACACACACACACACACACGAGAGAGAGACATAGAACCCCAACACCGCCCGCCCCCCCCACACACAAACACAAAGAGCCAACAGAGGATAGACATCACATCAGCACTGAGGTGGTAAATCGCCCTTCAGAAGCCTTCCTCAAGGGAGTCAGCAGTTCAGCGTTTATCGAACCACTATCTGATTACTAAAAGGCTGTCCTCGGTTATAAATGAACCCGCAACATGCGTGTGGTATTGGTGCCGCCTGTTCCCCGGGAGTAAAAGCCATTATGGGCTGTTGAGAATCCGTTTAGGCCGGAGGAGCGGTCAGAGCGCAGCTGCCACTTGCCAGTCAGTTCATTACTGTTGTTATTGTAGTCAGAGGATGTGATACCTGTGTGTGAGAGGAGTGGACTGCAGCCAGGGCAAACTGAAGTAGCTCACGAGCACAGAAAAGTGAAAGGCTGCGAACAAGCTGTTGTTTATATATATATATTATATAAAAAGTAGGTTTTGAAAAAAGAAAATGAGCACTTGACCTTTTGAAAATGTACACTTTGCGTTGGCAAGTCAGCAGGGAGCCTATTTGTGGTGCGCACTTAACATTAAAAGGTAGCAGGGATGATTATAGCGCATGACAAAAAAGGCTGTACCTCCAGGAGGTTGCATTAATCATGAAGACTAATATTCACTAAACTATCCACTCAGAAGCATGTGGTTTGAGCTAGGCCCCTGAATTCAAATGCGACAGCATTCAAAGACCAACCCTGCTAACCCTGCCTGCTATAAAATGATGTTCCCAGACAACTGTTTTGGCTTAAAAGAAGTTATTTATGTTACGGAAGTAAATTTAAATAGGTTAACCTTGACTTTTGGTTTCACGCAGGACACAAACAACGGTCTCACGGGTGAACGTCCTGTGTTGTCTTGTGTCTAAATCCTGTGTTTTGTTGTATGGGATTCCCATAATCCCATTATTTTGAAGGACCCCTTGAAGCCAGGTCTATAAATAAATGAAGAACTTGACTGACCTGCTCGGGGCTCTGACAGGAAGTGTGTGCAATCCACCTGCTGAGATTGCTTGGTTGTGGAATTTGGATTTTTTCTCGCATGGAAATGATCAAATTTGAATGTGAATGTGAACGTGAGAGGCAACAAAGAGAATGAAATATCATGCCTAAAACGGAGCCTTGTGGTACTCCACAGGAGTCAAGTGCAGAGGAAGCAGAATAATGATGAGGGTGAAGCTAATGTTTTTGAAGTAAGAGGCAAACCACTACATATACATGAAGATCAAATGATCCATACAGGCAGCAGAGAAGTTTATCGGAAGGAAAATGATTTTTCCAGAATGTATGACACCAACAAATCACTAAAAATGTGTAAAAAATGTCCATAAACCTTCATGTCAAGTCACCTGAAAGTATGTGAGTGCACAGAATACGGCCTCGATTATCATTTGCACACCTGTGCACCCTTCCTCTACCCTGGTTTTTGTTCTGTTCCATGTCCTAAAATCCTGTGCACACCAGATAAGTACTTCCATGAGTGGGGTGGGTGAAAAAACCACTGCTGCTGTTGATCAATCTCGGAGATTTGCTCTCCCATCCGCGATGGGCCAAGTCCCCTCGTGACCTCTTTCATCCGCACTGAGCCCGCATGCAGCATTATCCAGCTGATTAATTAAAGCCATCCCCGATTCATCAATGGAACACTGGCCCGTAATTGTTGTTTTGCAGAGGGACACAAATGAATGGCGAGCTGGACAAGGAAGTACGTTTGCTTATTACGAGCTGTTGAGAGCAGAGCGAAATCAATGCTGGAGGAGGATGCTTGTTCTTTTTCATGTCAGGGCTTTTAAACCCAACCCACTTTAATACAAAACCGTGGAATGAGCCCTGACTGCTATATGCAGCAATAAAGCAGGGCTGCTCAGCACAATGGTAGCGAAAACAAAACTAATTACAGTGACAAGTGAGGCAGGCGCCAGGTCTGTCGGCAGAGGGGGAGGATGCTACATCTCCTGAAGGCAGGACCCTTAGGGACGGCTGACGGATACTCTAATTTTCTCTTCCGCGCGGAGCTCGGAGGTGGCCGAGGGATGAGGCACGCCAGACAAATTGTCTGTGACGTCTTGATTGGACAAATCATGAACGTTGCGCGAGTTGGCAAAATTGGATTTGGCTGCCAGATACAGTCACCTGCCTGGGCAGCGCGGGGACGTCTGGCCCTTGGACTCACATGTGTAATTAATGAACAGCAGCGCTAATTACTCTTTAGCAGACAGAGGGATAAAGAAAACAACTGAGGGAGGGTCAAGTGGTCTAATAACTCTCAGTTTGAAGCAGAGCCAATGCGCCGTGCCTTGTAATGAAATGCAGTGAGTCATATCCTGAGTAATCTCTGCAGTGGTGCTTCTTTCAGTCCTTAAATTCATTGTATGAATAACAGACATAATTGATGATGTTGGTAATTGTGCCTTAAACCAACATTCTTGGATAATATTTTGCTTACATTTTCTATATTCTGGAAGAAGAGTTAACTCTCCTCTATGGGCACAAACTATTTGACATTTCAGATATATATCTTTTCAAGTGTACAACTTGACCTATGAGAAAAGTTTCCTTCCAAAGGCTCTCAGGTGAACAGCCGGTGTTTCTCTCTCCGTCGCTCAGAGACGACAATTTCCAACCATCAGACTTGACCTTTAATAAATTGCAAGGACAAAATGTTAAAGCTCTTCCCAAAATAAAGACTATTTCATAAAATACGTGCAGAAATCTCAAGATATTAATATCTACTGTCCCACACAAAAAAACACACGTGTGTAATTCATATTCTTACATGTTAAAGGTTACACTTTCCTTCCTGACCATGGAAACAGCAGTTGAGAAACGCTTCATTTCGTAGCTGTTGAGGAGGTTTTGATCGTATCACATGATCTTCTTCAGCAGATGGAGTTGGCCCAGTTGTAATGGAATTGTGGACTTTATCTGATCACTTCTCTTCCATGTTCCAGCTTCATTCTTGACCCTGGAAGCGTCAGTCGAGAATCCCACCACAGGGTCCTCTTGATTGCTTCGATCGTATCACATGATCTTCATCATGGACAAGGATGACAGATCTTTAAAAGCAAACATTCATTTACATTGACATTTAAACGCCTACAATTGCATGACCCTTGCTGATGGAGACCATGTGATCTGATCAAATTCTCTAGAAGTGCTATTAAATGGACCTCACGGTCAGATTGTTTTCCAAACAATTCATCACATTTGAAATGTGGTTTCTCATGTGATAAACCTCATGCATGTTTTCACATATCTTAAATTTCAAATGCAAATTACATTACATGCCTAAATCATGTGAATTTATGTCATATGTTTAATATGTCAGGTAGGCACACGTGCTTTCTGTGTAAGAGCCAGGATGGTTGTAACACATTCTCAGGTAAAGATAAAAAAAGACATCTTTTATGTATATGTAGATATTCTTTTTATCAAGATGATACAATTTGTTAATTACTTTGGCAAAATGGAATAACAAAAAGACAAATTACAAGGTAGTGATTAACATGATGAGTCAAAAATTATTCAATTTGAATTATTATAATGAAAAAGCATATAATTATATCTACAAATGTGGCAACAGATGTACTTTTACAGAATAAATGCTGGGCTGAAAGTGAGTCATTTTAAGGCCTCTGCTTACAGGATAGTGATGCTGCCGGGGACAGACTCATCCTCACTTTTGAAATATTGACTGATAAATTTGAGGAAGCAACATTTCTCTCAAACAGATATATTGCGTTTTTTTATGGGAGAAGTCTTCAATTATTTAGTCACCCAGTAGCAGAAACTTTAGAGTTTGAAGTGATGGGAATCTAATATCTGTATCACATCCATCAAGCCTTTGGGGGGAAGTTACTCAAACGGAGGATGTGCCGCGAAGAGACGAGCACACACACACAGTCCTCTCACCATGAATACCGAAAATTTAATTTGAAAATGGGCAGCAGGATTATTTCCATTATCCTGCTCCCAGACACTCATTTTTAAATGACAGACAGAAATATGCAAGCGGCTGTAATTATATTGCAAGCATAGAAAGACCCCCCCCCTCCCCCCCATTCTTTGATTGTACCAGTTGTGGTATTTAGATGGGGTTATTAAACACTACGTGAGGGTTTAATTAACCTCAGAATAAACCAAACAGGATTCTGAATGCAGGCTGATTATTGGTTTGATTATTTGTTTGGAAACCAGGTCAACCTGGAGGAGCAGCGGCAACACTGAATGCATATGTGTGTGTGTGTGTGACACATCTATGGGTGCAGTAAAAACTAGGATTTTTAGTTGTTATAACAAAGTTCACAGAATTTACTTTTTCCTGAATTCACACATGACAGCAGCTCTAGAGAACGCAGAGTGCTCTGTTGTTGCTGTGCTAACATAAACTGAGGCAACACATTGTTAAACAACGGTTGGTATTATATCTTGAGAACATTTCTCATTCACGAATGTCCAACGAGTGATTGTGTTTGAATTACCTGGTTAAGTTTATGCAACAAAACGACTCCGTTATGTTAAAATAATAGGTTTGTTACCTTACTTTCACACGGGACACAGACGACGGCCTCCTGGATAAAAGTAGTGTTTCTTTTCAGCTGCTTCGTTTTTTCTATGATATATTCCAGTGCGTCACATTTTCAAGGTTATACACCAGAAGTAAATGGGACAAAAACACCGGTGGGATTAAAACAAAGCAGCGGCAAGAGTTTTACCAGTCAGGGCTAATTTGTCACTTGATAAAAGTTGGTCTAAATCTAAAATTAGACATTTTGTCACCTCATGAGATTAAAACATTGAGAAAGAAGGAAATGGAAAAATAAAACAGAACATCTACGTTTTCCACGAGTTTGTACGTGTCATCGCTCTACTTCTCTTTCTTTCAAGTTAAACTCTTTGGGAAGAAGGTATGAGCAACGTCCGCCGTCATTTAGCTGAAGCATGCAGAAACCTGAAGTGTGATAATGGCACTTTGGTGTTGCTGACATTACCCGGCTGTCCCTCTCACCTCTCAGCATTGCTGTCAAAACCATAATCACTGTAACGAACGCCCTCTCAGGTGCTATAACACGCCGCTATCTCTCCGCAGCCTTATCATCTCCCAGCAGCTCTACCGTGGAAAATATGCCTCCAGGGAAAAAAAAAATGGACTCATAAAGTCAGGCGACTTATTATCAAGTGAAATCATTGCCGCCCACTCGGTGAGCACAAGGTGTCAATATGGAGTGTTGGGGAAACATCGATCTTGACGGAGTGATGCTGCATGGGAGCTGCTTGGTTTTCAGAGGTGTGTGTGTGTGTGTGTGTCTAATGTAAGGTAAGGCAATGCAACAGCAAGTACAGTTCCATGTAATATGTTCAGCCACTCTGCTGGGTATGACTTACAGAAGCCAAAGTGGGGACTCTGTAATCAAGGCACGCTCATTTTTTAAGGTAGCAGTGCAAGAGTGTACTGAAGGATGTTGCAGCGTACAGCAGTGCTGGGATTGCAGTGTTGCTGATGGTGCACAGAGATAGAGCTCCTGACAATATTTGATCCTGCAAAGCAAGCACGACTGGTGATTGATTTGTAAAGAGATGTGTCAATGTCTTGGACCCCGTTTATACTTCATGCGTCTTGGTGGTGAGAGTAAATGCAACCAAGAGACATTAAAGGATGGATCGAAATCTGATCCGATATGTATTCTACAACTAAATAAAACTTGTTAATAAATGGGCGAGAGGGCTAAATTATGCAATGCCAATTTAAATAGGATGCTCGTTCGTGTCGGACACACAATTTAAACGCATGCATGTGACGGATGATCTGTGTCCCTGTAGCCAAAACCAACGGTTGCATGAGACAAAGCAGCCTCTCCTCCCTCTACCAGCGGTACCTGCAGGCAGTGAATCACCTCAGCAGAATATAAATACATTTTAATCATGTTCTCAAATTGTTTTTAAGTTAAACGGAGCAATTATTCAGTAATAAAAAACAGCTTATAACAGTATTAACAAAGAACAGAAGCGATAAGGAGTATCGATAAGAGACGTAGGCCTAATATAGATAAGATCCTAACAATCCCAATCCCTAATTACACATACATAATAATTATCTTGAAGCGACGGGTGGACATGGTCATAAATTAGTCTCTACAGAGTCTTTGCTCCTGCGATTATGGCACCAATAACACAGAAATGGCATTACAATTAGCCATTCCTCCCGTCTCATATAGAGCAACAGGAAAAAAATGGCTTGTTTTTTAACACATTAAGTCATACAGGATGCTTAATGTGCTAGCATACCACATTAAAACTGCTGTTAATGGAGTGCAGAGGTCACAAAACAGCTGAAGCTACATCACCACCACCCTCTGGACGGGTGTAGTACGAACCCTACTTTGAATGTGTCCCTTGAAAACAAAGAGTTACGTCATCACGTTTATGAATGCAGTGACGATAGAATATCTGCATTTTTTTCCGGATATGAGAAACTTGAAATGACAACTTACATAAGAGATGTTTCTACATGATATTAATTAGTATATTTCATTCCTGAAATGCTGCCGTTACAGTTGGTACATGCAGTGACCCTCTACCTTGTCTATAATGCAGCTTTAAATCCCTCCAAACCCAGCTGTCACATCCTCCAGTGTTCTGTCCTCCTCAAGACAGATTCAATTGTCAGAAATAACGACAATTTAACAACCGGTTTAGCCATAATTGTAGCTCATTGATTGATAATTGTTTTGATTGATGTGCAGTGAAAGACACTAATTGGGAGCTTCTGAAGTCATCAGAGCGGTTGTCTTTGTCCCCCCTGCTCCTTCAGACTTTGATCATTATGATGAACGGCAGGTTGATTGACAGGCAGATGAATGGAGTCCGCCAATTTCACTTGAGTGTGTGATGACAGAATCGGACAGGCGCACACATTGTACTTATGCAAGCGGGGTCTCTCAGTCGTTTGATGTTATTTTGATACATTTTCGATAGAAAATTCCTGGATTGGGTAAAAAAAAAAAGACAAAAATCATTCATTGCTCGAATCTCTGCATTGAGTTTTGCTGACAACCAGCCCCACGCAGACACACACTAACACACACATACATGGACACACAGAGCAAAGGCACAACCACTCAGCTGCAACCTAGGCCACAACCTTTCAACAGCCACTTCACATTCATTTGATCCATGATGATTCGATGAGCCGAGCCGAGCGCTAACCTTTCACAATGACAGGACGACGGGGGGGACTCATGACATAGACAGAAGATCATCTCCCGCTACAGCTGCAGGTTAAAGACACAAAACAATGGCAGAGCGATGCTCGCTTTGTCTCAGTCGGGTCGGCTCTCATTCTTCTTTTACAAGAGTGAAAACACTTCCTGACCGTGGAGATAGCCGACAGGTTTTTACTGCACAGTAGCTCGTTTCAGAAATTCTTCGTCTAATTGATGACGAAGAAAGTCGAGTGAGCTTGAACAAAGAAAAAGATGAGCTCAGTAAGAAACGTTGAAGCACGTGAGAAATAATTGAAAACAAGCTAAATGATCTCCTGATCCTAAGGGCAGTTACTCATTTTAAATTAAAATAAGACTTTTTTTTTTTTTACTGTTCTACTTAAAGTTGTAATAGTTCCTGTCGAAATGTGTCAGAGGAAGAAGGAAGTGGAAAGTGTCAGAGTTTCTACTGCTCACCGCAGGCAAATGCATCCACGTTGTTTTTTACTGCACACTGTTCTCCCTCAAACATCTGTATTAACTTTGCAAAGTTCAGTTCTCACATCACACAACAACAGACATAGCACACATGTCTCTTGAATGTAGCTGAGGTGAAATGAAAGTAATTTTCTGGGACTGACAATGCAGAGTAACAAAACGCTGGGAGATGGAGTGCTGAACATAATCTTGAGATGAATTGATATCGCAGGCTGTGAAGGTTATAAACCCACGGGATTAAATGCACAGCGCACTGTGTTTGTTGATTGATTCTTGGTTGTGGCTATTTCTCTCTCTCGCGGGCACTGACACACTGTGCATGAACAACACACACTGAGCTGAAGGGAAATGGTAGATTGAACAGTGTTGAAGAGCGAAAAGAATCATTTTCGGATGCAGTCGTAGTTGTGGAGAGTTATGAACCTGAGCGCTCAGGTATGCATCACAAAGTAAATATTGAATAAGTTAAGTATGTATTTCATCCACCTACCAATCTATTTATTTGAAAGAATTTTTACTTTTCACAATCAAAGATGGTAGAAGGTGTGACAGTTTTTTATGGCCCTCAGATTTGGGATTTTTTGAATAAAAATTGGTGGAAAGTACAACTACGTACATTTACTGTAGTATACTGCTTGCTTTCACTTCTATTAAACTACAGTTCAGAGTGTAATATTGTACTTTACTCCATCATATATTATCTAACATTCATTAGTTAGTTCTTACTTTGCAAAAACACATTTTACATATAAATGACATGGTCAAATAACAACGTAGTTCCACTTCAAACCAACATTTAAATTCTGCTGACATATCAATGCATCAATAGAGATGACACGATCACGATAGTTCAGTTCATATCACGATGGCAATATATATCACGATGTGGCATGTCTTCTGGTAATCCACTGGCTTCAGTTCAATGTGACAATATGGCTTCATTGTCCGAGGTTCAACCACCGAGGTTATGTTTTGCCTTCAGAGCTGCTGCCTCGGAGAAATGTTTATATTTTAAGCCCCACGAGGAGACTGATTAACGTGATTAATGAAGTCATGCTCAATAAGTCACGGAGATAATTCCCATGCACTGCTTTATTGGTTTCGTGAGTGAACTCTGGTAACCAGGATGGGGTTAGTGTGTGACCGCTCACTTACTCGGCATGTTGCATTACAGTTTGGAGCTGGAGGGAATCCTGATAAAAAAAATGCTATCTTCCATGTTTGCTCCATTTTTTACAAATCAGTCATGCATTTTTCCAATTACAGCTCGACAGTCACCAGCCCATTCACAATCACTAGAGCAGACACAAGCAAGGAGATTAAGAATAAATGATATGACACACAATCGCATCGCTAACCAGACCATGACAGAGCTAACCGGCTCGGCCTGACTCTCTGCGAGAAAGGGGAGAAGCGGGAATCTTTCCGTTAACGGTGCGAGCAACGTGGGAAAGAAGCAGAGAGATTCGCGGTCGACGTTAGACGTTGTTGTGATTGATTACATGTGATGTAGAGCAATTAAAAGAAATTAACAATTTGCATTTTAATAACATTATTATCATCACTTAAATTAATTCATTAGTCTTGATTAGTTTGGTATCAGTATGACAAGTGCAGCTCAATGGAGCGTGATGACGCTAATAGAAGGGTGAGAGAAGCAACAGAGCTGAGACAGGTGGAGAGGAGATTGTGGCGATGGGGGGGTTATCAGTAGAAACTGTAAAATCCTAATAGAGCTAAACACAGAAAATAAAAACAATGCTGTTTTGTTTGTCATGTCTGGCCTACAAATTCCACATGCTGCAATTGGGATCCGAGGAGTTTTGTAGGATGTGATGGGGTTAGGAGTGAAACATCCAATCCATCCTTCCCGTACCTGGATGTACAAACTGTGAAGGAAAATATAGCGGCTGATCGATAAAACATTTGAAAACTAAAATCTCTAAAATTGAAGCAGTGGTCAATATTGAAGGACAAATAAAATACGTATATTTATATTTAATGTCTTTTTAAGATATAAAAAGTGTAATCTCAACAGATAAACCAATTACGTGGACATGTGCAATGTTACTATTCATTTTATTGTGTAATATTTGTTGATGTTTTGTACTGTACTGTTGAGGATGGCATTTTGTTCCTTAATATGTTCATTTAACTTTCTACTTCCAGGGTGCTTTTCTTAACATCTGTCCAGGAGCAGCATAAAAATGAGCATTGTCCCTGACGAAAGAACTAATAATCAGTCAATCATCTGAGGATTATAAACTGCCTGGTTGAACCTGTGAGTGAAAGCTAAATTAGCTAATCTCACGCCCTCCATGGGAGATAAGAGATGTTTTCTCCTGAATCTCTAGATCAGCACCAGCATACCCCATCTGCACTTTATAAATAACACAACTACTTAACGCAGCTCTTGTGTGACTTCCGCTGGCATACATGTTCTCAAACTGGATTTACATGCAACGCGATACGTTCTCATGACAGATGGTCGTTATTGCTTCCACATACTAGATCTTACATCCCATCCTCAACAGATTTTCCACCCAGCCACAGTTTTGACAACGCCACTCCAGCTTGAGGACAAACATTTATTTTTGTAAAGCTCCGAGTGCTGCTCAGGTTGTTTCCCAAGTGCCCATGGCTTAGGTAATTAAGTAAGTCAAAAGGAAGGCTACGCTAATTCTCCTGACTGATTGTCATCAATTAATTAATAGTTACACTGTGCGATAAGACAGCAGTAGCCTCTGTGTGGAGTGATAACCCAGCCATTGTTCAGCCAAAGCCTGGAACAGACGAACATACTGTTCCTGCTCCTGGGAGATGCATCAACAGTCCAATCTGTCTGGACTGCAGCTCGGTGTGTGTGGCCCCTGCATGAGCCATATGTGTGTGTGTGTGTCTGTGTGTGTGGGTCTGTTTTGTGTGTAAACAAGTATAGTTTGATCATATACAATTTATCAGGCTGATAAATAACAGTAACACATATAGACTTAAAATAACTGTCACAAAAATATCTATTTCAGTCGTGCAAAATTGTCGAGATTGCATAATTTCAAGTGTCTGTTATAGGCCACTCTCACTGCCACACTGTCTTTTTGCCAATTGGCATGAACACAAATACACACACCTTCACACCCACACTTGACCTCCGTGCCAAATATCAGCCTCCTTGGGCGAAAACCGTGGCCTCCAAAGGGTGGGAAGATTTTTCCCCAACTGAGATGTAGAGATATGCTGCTCGCTGCTAAATATGAGACGGCCTCTTAACAACAGTCTGGAAAGCTCGGCCATTTTGGATGCACTTCTGAGATGGTCCCTAACTCGAAACATGAAGTCTGTGTAACAGCAGTCAATTTGGTCTGAACTGATTAAAAAGCTTTAAGGGAGAAACTTGTTCAATGTCTGAATAATGAACTAGTCTGTAGCCCGATGCGTTTATTAGCCTGCATCATGGAAACTCCTGCTTCTCTTGACTGAGAGCAGTTCCCGTTGGCTCGGATACAGACATCAATTACCTCTTACACTGAAGAAAAAGTCAAATGATTATGAGCCAAGATCCTATTACAGCAAAGTGACAAAAAATATGAATGTTGTTTGTGTGCAGTCATCTGTTCTTGTCAGAATAATTATTTCTATCTGTTATAGTGTGCAGCTGGTTTAATGCCCTTTCCAACCTGCCAGATCTAGAAAAAAAACAACACCATTGGAGGAATTTATTGATCACAGTGTGACGATGTCTTGGAAGAAAGATACTGCATTTTGTGCATCTACAAAGTAAAACTCCATTCTGTTAGAAAGCCCCCCCCCCAGTTTGAACTTATGCATTTATCTTTCTGACATTTCTTTCCGCTCTACGTTCGCTGATCTGACACTGAGCAAGGCTGAAAGGTCACTGAACAGGACTGGTCGAATGCATCTGACATTATATAGGTCATCCGGAGTTGAAACAGTCAGATATGTATTTTATGATCTGTGTAATGGTGAATGTGCGTAAATCTATGGGCGGCAGTGCATATCCGCATGTCCTTTATTGCCTGTGAAGGTGTGCCTGTGTGGGTGCTTTTCATCTCGTGTCTGCTGTTGACCACGTGGGTGGGTGGATGGGTGGGTGGGTGGGTGGGTATGTGATGTGTATCAGTAGTGAGTGTCAGTGCAGAGAGGTCCTCCTCTAAAAGGCTTGCTTGCACATGAAGGAGCACAAGAATACCTTCCCTCTCAAGATCAATAAACAGCTTAACCAAGTATTTCGCTGCATGCTTCCGTGGGGAAACCTCGACGACAGCGCGCATTTGGAAGAAAAACGCCACTGCAGGAGCCATGGTCCGCTTTAAAATCCCCAACTTCCTCTGAAGTAGCAGAATTGATATACAGCACTGAGATCTCCATTCATTTGTAAGGCCATTTATGTCATTATTGCCATTCTGGCGCTTGGGAAGGGTGAAGTAGTCGCTCCAAAGTAAATGGATTTCTCAGGCACGAGGAAATTGAATGGATATATTCAGTAAAATGTTTGCGTCAGGAGGAAATATTGGGCCAAATCGGGCTAAAAGTTCCTCCGGGGCTCCGTTGTGTTTGGATTTGTTGTGCCGAGGAGAAAGTTTTATGGCAAACAATGAATATAATTCACCTGTAATGGAGCCAAGCGCAAAAATATTTTGTGTGTTATGTGTATATGACATCTTCTTCTGCCAATCCAGCAGCACAAGTCAGAGCTGAAGCACGTGGATCAGCAAAAAAACAACACAAAAAAAAACAACACAAAACACAGAACACAGCAGCTCTCCAGGTTATAATTCGGATGAGCGAATTTGAACCAAGAGCTGACAGCTGCTCTTAATGCGCCGCTAATGGCGAAGCGAGAGTGCCAGTTTGCAATTTTCTCCCACCGGCTGATGACTGGGTTCCTCTCCCCGGCTGACTGTCCTCAGATATTTCAAATGATGAATTTTGTTTTCCGGATACTTATAAACAAACTCGCCAAAGAGTAGGAGTTTCCAACCCTTCTGTCATGACACACGTCGAGAATCCTCCATGTCCAAATGCACCTTTAATGAGACCTGGTCCTCTTCTTTTCGCCATGACAGCCCACCAATAATCCGGTTATTTCAAACTGATCCCCCAAACGCCCGCACACTGCAGATTACAGACCTCTGCTTTTTCACCAGAGTCCGTTGTATTCAGCTGGCTGTCGAATAGGACTCGTGGGCCAGCTGAAGAAGTCGGGTATTTAGTGGAAGCTAAAAATAGATAACAACACATCGATAATTGATGATTACACTTTGATAGACTTTAATTACCTTGCGGATTGAACAGTTTTTAATAATGCCCCAGTATGGAGTGTCTTTCAGGGGAGTTGCCAGAAAGATTCAATAAGAGTATATTAACCATGATGAATGCCATTGACTTGATTTGGCCTCTCTGAGGAGGGGCCAAACTGAACTCAGTGCAGAGAGCCGGAGTTTAGACAATGACAAAGGAGCAAAAGAAAGAAAAAATTAAGGAAAAAAAAAAAAGGTACTGGAAGTACAAAGTCCTTATTCCTAATCCATAAATGAGCAGTCTGGCCAATTAGGCAATGATTTAAAGGAGGGACCTCCCAACCCCGGAAGACACTTCATAATCACTGGAGAAAATCATTAAAAAGGTGTGTGAAGCAAAGCGGATAGATAACAAGCTCTGATTCCTCTCACATCACGGATGGCCCGAGTCCCAGCGGTGAGGCGCCGCGCAGCGGGCTGCTTCACAGGTTCTTAACGGGCTTCGGGAGAGGCCGAGGGTGACTTTGAGAGAGTGCACAGCAAGACCTCAGCCTTTACATGCAGGGGAGCGCGCCTTCGGTTGGGCACCAAAAGTGCAATTTATAATCTATCTGACAACTCCCCTCCTCCCCCTTCCTCCCAGCTGGCGCAAAAAAAGCATCGCTCATAGCGGCCCGCGCTTTGCATATTGCGAGTCAAAAGCGTTCAATGGCGAGATGTAACTTCCCCTGTCTTCCCATTGATCATGTGGCAGGCTGCGACTCCCATGAGCTGTGCGCATTAAGGCCAGTGACAAGCGGAAAACATTACAAATGAGCTTTAGCAAATTTGCAAGGCAGTGTCACCTCTTTGATGTATAGATAAGTGGATGCCGACTGCTTTCTCTCTCACTCTCTCTCCGTTAGTCCGCTTCCAGTTCCAGCTCTGCCCTCTCTTCATCCATCTATCTATCGCCACCCTTCTTCTTCCTCTTCATCTTCTTCCCTTTTTTCCACATTTTGGATTAAACAAAAGCGATGCCTGTGAAAAGTCTTTGTGATGAACACGTCGCCGTTGTGATGAGGCTGAGGGTGAGCGTGTCATAAATCATGCCCCTCGAGAGGCGAGGCGGTGGGGGGAAATTGTACAATGATAAATATTGAGAGGTGGAATGAGCAATAGTTTTGTCACAATGCGGAGGCGCCTACATCCCCCTTTGCCATGAAATGTGGCTTTGTGATTGGGCCTGGGCAGGGCCTGAGCAGAGAGCTGTAATTCAGGCAGCTACAGCCAAGGATGTTTTTTTTTTTTTTTTTTGCATCCGTGATACAAAAGCCAGTGATAAATTGTTATCCAGTCTGCGGATCTTCTTCTCCTTCTTTTCACTGCTCTGCCAGACTTGGGAGACATGCAATTGAGAGAGAACATGCAAAACAAAGCTAATGATTTTCCTCCCACTTTACATTTCTTTCCCCGGGGCTCTTGTCTTTCGAGTCGTGCTCATACATCTTTCGCTAAGTACAGCTGAGTTTCTGCTGGACTCCCCTCGCACACTATGAGGCAGGGAGAGCTAAAATATCTGCAAAAAGAGAAGAGATCTCTGCTGATCTCATACTGTCTGGGACCTCCTCGCTGTGGAATGCCTCGGGGCTATTTTCCCTCGGATGAAAGTACGTTTACAGTCGATGAGAGGACAAAACATTCATGTAAAAATAACTGTAGTGAGTAAACTGTCGAGCACAAGAGCTCATGTACGATATGTGGAATATGACATAACTACAACCATTTTCCATGTACCTTTCTACGTACTGAATACGATGGCCTTGGATATTTCATTCACAAAGCTCATTTATTATTAAACTGGGCCACATTTTCATTTTTCTACAAAACCCAGTTTCAATTCTTCCTAATTTCAAGTAATGGCGAGACATGCCAGTTAACGCTCCCATTTGTTTTATATACCGACGCATTGTACTGCGTATGCAGGTCACAACTGATGCTCAGTGGATGTTTTCCTGATCTTGCACAGAAACGTTGAGCTCTTAAGATGAAGTCTGGCTCTGCAAGGCCAAACAAAGTGTGTGAGTACACACAAATCCGACGTGATTTCTTACCAATGTACTGCCGAAAAACTCCTCAAATTGTGCTCAAGGACACTGCTGATGTTCGGAGATTCACCACAGTGTATTTTAGTCACATGTTGTAGGAATTGAGTCCACTAAAACTAAATCAGAGTATTGGAATACAAAATAATAATGCAACTTGTAGAGCCTCCAAAGAGGTTTTTTTGTGGAGAACTTTTAGGAATAAATCAAACCAGTAGGCTCAAGGTTTATTCATAAAAACGTCAATGAACAAGGCAAAAACAAATAACCTTGAAACTACATCAGTGAATGAACATTTAGGCCTTATGTTTTTAGGTCTGTTTGTAGACCTAATTGGACCCCCTTTGGACACATTTGATCCAGTGCCTTTCGAGAGAACCAGAATTAAAGCGGGACATTGTCTCTGCTCTTCTTAGATACCAAAACGCCAATGAGAATAAGCCCGAGGGGATAGACAGGACCCTCCGATTGCACCGGGTACATCGCACATTGGTAAGAAACGGCCCATCCCAGCCTTTTCACGCAGCTGAAAAACATGAAGACAATAAGTTCATTGTTTCGGATAGTAGTTCTTCAATCCCTACAATCAGCTGCTGATCAACTATAGGACAGTGAGGTTTTCTCTGTATTTTAGTTTGCATGTTGTATTTGGTGGCAGGGTGGCATTACGGTTAGGGAAGTTGTTTTTATAAGCAGGATGCCACACGTTTGTTTCCTGCAGACAGCCACAACGCGAAAAAACAAGAGTTTGCTGTCAAAGTGTCTGGGAGAAAGACGGTGAACTCAAACAGTAAGTGCTCACTTACTGGGCAAGTTGCCCAGCAATCAAATTAGCTGCGAGGCGGTTGCACTTATCCATATCGTAGCAGCAAAAGACACAGTATCCAATAGCACAGCAGTCTGCGTGTCATTACATCCAGATGTGTCATGTATCATATCATTACCACCTATCACCACCTCTGCAGATCCCCCGGCACACACCCAGCCATGTAAAGAGCATATCCGACTCTAACTTCTTTAAGTATTGGTGCTGACATTGTGCTGACTGAAGAATCCAGTCACAGTTTGGCACTCATACGTCTTTCTCTGGCTGAACTTCAAAAAGGACACATGGCTGTTGTGGAAATGGACCCTACTGTTCACTTTAGGAGCCAATTGCCGACATTCGGCCAGTCAGTGTTACCATTAAGCTTCCGGTTCATCCATTTGGCGCAGCTACAGGCCATAATAATTTATACTTCCACTTTTTGCGAATCTGTTTCTCCGCTGGTTTCAATCATCCACCTATAGGCAGGTGTGTGTCCGCTCAGAGCTGTGCACATTTGACATTTTAAGGGAGCTAAACTTGTCTGAACTTATTATATTAGCATTAGGAAAATTGGAAAAGTGGTGCGAGAAATGGGAAATGTTGGGAAATAGGGAAGATATAATGATACAATTATTTCCCCCACTACAAGCAAAGCTGCTAAAGTATACTCATAATTTTGTGTTTGTGTCACTAAACAAATTCTGTCAAGGACCCTAAAAAGAGGAATCCTAACTAACTATATCAAGTTTAGGTTATTGTGTTGCATTGCACACACACTGGTTCTGGTCGTTTATCTCAGTTATGGTTTAATTTGCTTATAAATGTTTAAAACTAAGTTAATTACACTGCGGTAAAGTTGTAATGCTATCAAATGTTCAAAGGCTGCATTCACCATTTCCCTTGAGACTAAAAGTGGCATGTTTATGAAGAGCTGCGCCTGTATCCTTTAATTCAAGTGTTTTTTGTCTCGACAGATGCGCTTCGTTCACCTCCACTCGACAGCTGGCCATGTCTGGTCTAACTCATTCTTACACAAGCTCATAAATGTTCACCTGCGCATTCACTCGCACAGAATCTCCACTCACCGCGCATAAGAGCACAAGCTCAGCCAACGCGTGAATATCCTCACATTCTGTCGGCACCGTAAAGCTGCTCAAGTGTGCGCGGAATACATTCTCCCTGTAAATATTAACTATATCTAACAGGATGGAAAGCAATTACACCGCGGCTGAATTAGACTTTAATGACCAGTGAGACAAACGAGGACATCACAAGGATACTTGTAATAAAGACTTAACGACATGTTTTGACTGTAACAAGCGTATTTTCTCAACAGGAAATGGCTTGGTCTGCGTGCCCGGGGGGAACAGATAGCCGGGGCTGCACCGCGCATCCTGAGCACTTACGCCGGTCTTTTACTTCGCAGCGCAGCAATCACACAGCTAGGCGCGCTGGATTTGACCTGACAAAAGAGGCTTATTACCCTTCCATAATTGGAAGTGCCTCGCGAGGAGGGGGCACAACATCATGATTCCATTTACAATATTTACAACTCAATAAACATTTCGTTTCATCCTCTGTCCTTCATGCCTGTGAATTCCAGATAACGCAGAGGTTAAAGAGAACGCTAAATATAAATTGGCTCAAAGCGGAGCATATGGAAGTGAGGACTGAGGGATCCCTTTGAGATTGCCGCTGCTTTACCTTCACATTACTGCCAAATGATATTGGGTGTGAGGCTTGAATTAGCACCGAAATCAGGCGTGGGATACAATCAGGCTTTTGAGGGTCTTGGAGCTCCCGTGGACTTGTTGGAATATCTGTGGACTGCCGACCGACTCAGAAATGAGTTGAACACGGGCCATGTGCTTAATGCGTGTTATCCTACGAGGACTGATGCCACTCGCTCCCCTCTGATGCAGGTCAAGCACGTTGCACTGTGGGAGTTTACCGAAGGGACACGGAGCACTTTAAAGCTGTTAGGCAGACAACTACAGCTGATGTATTAAGGGTTCCTGGTCTCCATTGTGTTGGTTAAACTAAGACAAAACTTGAAAAACATATACTTCAAAAAAGGTACACGTTACGTTAGAAAAAGTATTCAGCCCCTTTCTTAAAAGCTGAATTAATCACTATTTTTATATTTATGATGGATAAAACTGACTAGCTGTAATGTTATAGTTATAGTGGTGAACCCACAGTTCTCCTCAGCTTTAATGGACCGTTTCGGAGTCTTTTAGATCATGATTTCTGTCTGTCTATTCTGACTTAACTGTTTCGATTCACTCTCATCACTCTCATCAACCAGCTTAAAGTGAAACAAATCAACTGTAATAAGCACCAAAGGGCAGACAGAAAATGAGCGAATACGTCGTGAATACGGTGGAGCATTTAGCTGCTTGAGAGCCAGATATTTCCCTCAGGAATTGGTGGAGATGAAAACAATGCTAAAGGAAGAGTGAATATTGGACTTACATTGATCAGGTGACCAGAAGCACGACTCCAGATCAATGCTAACGTTGCTCCACGTGTGCTGGATGTGTATTTAGGCAACTGTTTGCTATTGTATTATTTCAGTCTTATTACTGACGTTAACAGGCTGGTGATGTTCGTAGATGGAGCTGATTTGAATCGTTGTATGAAGCCTTCTGCATCTGAAAAGTAACTAGCTGTGAATTAAATGTAATGGAACAATAGAGGAGTATCAATATGAAGTAAAAGTACACACAAATACCTCAAAACATGAGAATATACTTACTTATTTTGCAGCACTGGCAGCTGCTATGAACATCAACATTCTGGATTCTGTAAAAAACAATACAGGAAGAAATGCATGGAAAGAGAAGAAGCAATAGCAATTTTCTAGCTTCAATTATAATCCTTTCATTTCAAACATAGGTTTCTAATTGTATATATTTGCACAAATAAGAAATCAGAATCTTCACAACATTGTCTTAAAGCGGGAAGCTAAACGTGGTTTCTTGTGGATAGGTGAGCTACTTTTCAACTCTTCTCTTGCTGAATGCAAAGTGTATTTCTTAATGACGTACAGTATGAAGATCACGTTTGATCAATGACTTTATCTATTCCTGCTAAATTGTCCTTGCAGAATGCACGTCTACCTAGCAGGGATATGCTTTCCTGGGGGACACTCCCGTCAGTTGTCACAGTCTGTCTTCACTAGCGTACAGCACACTGTAGATAACTTCTGAAAAAAACATTGTTTGAAGTACTCTAATACTTGTAAAAAAGTAACCATCTGCTGTTGAAGCAGTGCCAGATAGAGCAGCACACACACACACAAACACATTTTATTTATCCTTGGTTGTAATCCTGCGTCTACGGTGAAACTCCCAGTGAGGGCTTGGAGGATGCTAACAGACCTGCTGCTTCTACAGTGTATTAGCCTTGATGAGGATGCAGTGGCGTGTAGAAATGAGGGGCTTCTGCTCTGGAGGTTGTACACTACATTAGCATCTGCTGGGCCATACGATAGGAGATAAATCTGCAACAGGCGTGATGTATCTTCATTAAAGTCACCACTTACTACCTCTCACCCAAACTGCCAAACTGTCTCCATAGCCAGATGCTTTGTTTTTGGTGTTTTTAGGGGGAGAAAAAAAGAGGGTCTGACATGGACAAGCGAGGAAAGGCTCCATTTGGGAGAGTGTTTCGTGCCACTGAGGTAAATTTAGACATCGATCTTGCTTAAACAATTACATGCTAAGATGGTAATTTACACAGAGCTTAATGGCAGCAGCGAACAACCCGAAAATATAGGGCCCTGCAGCTGTGATGCATTAGCAGCCAGTTTGGACAATTCTTCCTCAATATTACTCCGTCAAACTGAATTAGTGTACTGTGGTCTTTCTCTTGGAGTGGAAGATCGCTCTTTGGACGGCCTGGAGGAGGACGCAATGGAACTTCCCTGACAACAGTTTTTAAATGAGGGTTTTCCGCTACAGACACTGAACAAGGTGTGAAGAACTTTAAGGGCTTGTTTTGTATTTGTTGTGTTAGTCTGTGTTGTGTGGTCAGTCATAATTTGATCTGATATGACCGGAAAATACCTGATTATGTCTAAAATCATGAATGAGAGAAAAGAAACATCTACTGTATTCATTCTCCCGAACGTTGTTATGTTTTTTGTTCTGGATTTTTTTATGACTTGGGCTTTTTTTGTGCATCCCGCAATTGACATTTTGTCTATGCGATGGAATGATTAATGTTCCCTGGCATTCATTTCATGCCAGCAGGGAAGGTCACTGGTATTTGTTACTGGACTCAAAGATGTGCTCTAACCTTAGTAAAGTAGAAAGGGGGCGACATTTGCAGAACAAGACAGTCATAGATCCTGAACTCCAAACCTGTGCTTATACGTCTTCAACTCAGGAGTTCAAAATGAAATGACAGTTGAACCTCTTTCATAATTTTAAAGATCAGGAGTATATATTGAACACGCATTTGTCAGGGAGCCAGATGTTTTATTAATATTTTAGCCATATTAAATGTATAAGGTCATACATAATGTGTGTGCGGTTCTCAGCTTGAGTGCAAATTAGAAAAAAGAAATAAAAGAAAGTGATTTATGCAGCTTTAATAAGCACCCACTAAATTACTTTTTTGCAATTTCTTTTAACTTTTGCTTTTCAGAATCTTATTTAAATCAAAAGACCAATTTTCAAACCTAAAACAAATGTGACTTCAGCATCTCTTTACTTGAAAGTAGTTCAGATGTAAAGTTTAAGTTCGTGGATTGACCAAACTAGAGTAACCAGGGGCCTTTCCAATTTGTACAGTTTGTACATCCTTGATCCCTTTCCTAGCCTTCTCTCCTACAGGAAACAGGCATTTAACAAAATGAGACATCCTTACCTTGGAGCGATCATTTTAAAGCAACGTTTAAAGCAATCAGTTGTCCATTGTCACGTCTCTTTAATACGTCACGGGTGCCTTTCAGACAACTGCAAAGGATTCATCGGTGTATCCTTGCTTATAGTTTCTACGGCAAGCCTCCTCGCTCCTCAAGATGCATCTTGTGAATCGAGACGATAAGATGGAGCGCTGAGATCGATTTTCGGGTCACAAGTCAAATGAGCGTGGTGAGACAAGGAAAATGATAAATGGAGAAATGAGAAGAGCCCTGGGACTTCGTTCCGTACATGTTCTGTTTTCCAATGCTTTGAGCACCACAATAAACAACTCAAACAAAAAACACACATCTCAAAAAGCTTTAAGTGAGAATTCTTTAGACATTTTTGTGTTTTGCTTTGGGTGACTTGACCTTTTTAAGTCTCCAGCAATGTCGTAAAAAAGTAAATGGATTTTTTTAAAACAAGCAAATCTTTCTGGAAACACAGCTGATAGTATCAGGACGGGTCTCACAGAGCCGGCTCTTTTCTCAGGTGTAACTAATAACTTTAACAATAACTGCTGCCTTCCATTTAGGGGGGACCACATCCAGGGCTCTGGTATTGTGCAAGCTCGCTTAGGCTACTTGCATGGCTTGCTGCGACACAGAAGAAGAACGCTGCCGTCGCTAATGTTATTAGTTATCCCTGTGCCTTTCCTGCTGGAGGGTCTGTTCCTCGCCATTAGCTCGAGAAGGAGAGTGTGAAGATGTAATGTGGACGGTGAAGTTAGTTTGTCGAGGTGTTGTTTATCAGCTTTCTTTCCTCTTGGCGTGGCAAGCCTTTCTGGACTCTAATCGTCTCCACACGTCTGTGCAGCGAGGGGGCGGTGAGCATTATGTTCAGGGACTTCCCATGCAGTTCAACATATCAATAACGCATGTGGGGAATTATTTCACAAATCGATAATCTTTACCACAAAAACAAACGCCCCTGTGTGAGAGATCGAGCTGATGCACGCCTGACGCGAACAAGGTCACACACGCCGTCGCACGTGCTCAAACACACTTTCAAATCCATCATATTATTCGATAATTCAGCTGCATTCTCAAATGAGAATCTTGGAGACCGAGAAAAAGGGCAAGCACAGTTCAAGTTCAAACCCAACGGCTCATCTTTCATCCCATGGCACCGGGGGACACGTTTGTACGCCGCTGCAACAATGATCTGTCAGTGTTAATGAGTGATGAGTGGTGATTTATTTTTTTTGCTGCAGTGCTGTGTTAAACAAATCACTTCATAACACAGTCCTCTAAGAGTGTCCATTATAACGAGGATACTTGTATCAGTATTTATGAGTGGGGGAAAGACACTCATAACCTTATTACTATTTGGTCGCTGGAGGGTGGATGATTTCTCAGAGTTTGCAGAATAGTATTTTTTAGACAGAGCAGTTATTCTAATTATATTATATTATATCACACATGGCTGGGATGCATCCTGAGTTAAAGATATAACCACAGCAAAGCCATTTCTCTGATATATCACAAACTGAAGATGTTGGAAGCTTTTTTAATGAATGACTATTAAACACCACTCCTTTATTCCGTGTTAGAAGTGTACAAGACAAAAGTGGATCCAGGAGGAATGGTGTGTGGAGGGACATGCTGCTCCTCTCGCCCACAATTTGACAACCTGCATATACACCAGTGTCATTTTTACACTCCTGGCCTTGAAGTAACAGCAGACCACGTGCAATATATAAATATATATATTTTTTTTTTCAGTTGTGGCCTGGAAAAATTATTCTTTGATTTTGGGGGCTCTTACATGTGGACGCCTTGTTGAGCTGTTCGGATGTCGCTGGTCTTAAATTGCAGACTTTGAAGGAGGCAGCCGCTGAAATGGAACACAGCTGTATCAGATCACAGCTGCCATTGAATTCTGTCTGTTCTGTACCACAGCAGTCTGACTCTTTTATAATGGAGAGAACTGGTGTTGAACTGTTTTTATGCATTACGGTTCATGGGCTAATATACATGCAAAATGCGTAAACACAGATGCAGGATCCGTATTATACTAGCCGGAAACACCACAAACAAAAACCAAACAGCTTATTAATTGTTTCTGTTTATTCTAATTAAGAAGGGACAATGCACTTTAATTGACATGAACCATCGTGTAAATGTGCCAGATTTAGCCATACAGGCTGATTCTCATCTGCAGTCTCTGTACATTGCACAGAGCGGAAGAAAATACAATTCAATAATCCTCTGGCAACGCTTCCCAGCAGAGATAAGCCGGTAACAGGGTTAGCTATTGCAAACCAGAAAGTGCAGTTAAAGGGTAATACAACCTGTAAAGCAGTTGTTGAGATAATAGTGTGGACATAGTGTTTGACTCATTCAGATGGGGAAATATGCTTATTGATGTATAGCCTATATATTTAATGTGTTTTTGTACTTTCGTAGAGAAAATGTTACTGAGTTTGGGTGCAGTGTACACAAGGCAATTTATTCTTCTAGGAGTTACCTGAGGTTACTATCCTGCAGTCTAGTTCACAGCCGAGAGCAACAGCAGAGTCGCTGAGTTCGCTCCAGCTGATGATATGAGCAACGACGTGTGTTGCTGACTGAGGTAATGCCTGTAAATAAAGGTGTTGCACTATTGTGTCATTCTAAGCCTGTAACATGTCACTGCTGAATAATACTGAACACACAATCGTCAAAAAACCTTTACTGTGTATCACTGTGCCTTGAATGGAGACTGTTTTGTTAGTATGAGCAAATAAAAACAAAAATGAAGTCAGTTCGCTAAAGCAACTTGGAATAACAAGTTCTCCTGGCCTTGTTTTTGGTTGCAACACATCCATTTATTTTTGTTTGAGGCTGTGAAACAATATTTGCAAAAGCCCCAAAAGAACTGGTGAGCGGCTACAGGGACAGTTTTGCTCCGTGAGCAATAGCCAAATGAACCCGTCCCTGACATTTATAGCAGATGCAGGCGGCTTTACACTCCCCACTCATGCAGCATGGGGCACAGTGACATCGTTTCCTCCACATCTCCTCCATGTCTATTGTTATTGTGAAGTCAGTTATTGAGGGGTTAGTAAAATAAATATAAAAATAAATGTTATATGTTGAATTTAAGAAGAAGCTTTCCTTTATTAGAATTAAGCTATCCAGCTATACTGAACGCAAGTATGCAAGAGAGAGGAGGAGAACATGGATGAATGAGCAGTGCTGTTATCTATTCGTCTGCATCACGTATTCATGTAACACAAATGTCTCGCAAATGCCATACAATAAACCAGACATTAAAAATACACTCTCTGCATACTTATGAAGATGGCTCCGTAAAGGTTAACAAGACTTTATTCAAAGAGCCGACAAGACAGAACACAGACTGCGTTTATTATGTGGACGACAGTAAATTTATACAATCTGTGAGATTTCATAACAGTAAACAGAAGTGACCTTACAGCAGCTCCCATGGCAAATTGAGTTTAATACATTCTTGATAAGGGAAGATACGTGTAAGTTAGTATCTCAAGGTTTTAGAATTCATACAAAGCACCAGAGCAGTCTCTGAGAATAGTGTTGCTTTCAAGAAAAACACCGGCTCGGGCTGCAATCATAGCCGTGTCTTTCTTTTTCTCTGTCAACATGCTCGGTGAGAAGCAAGACAGTGCTGCGAGTCCACAAACTTCTTAGCGATTACCTGTCAATCAAACGCTTTCCAGTGCTTTGGTTTCTTTTTGATGGGATTTTTTAGTTTATTCTGTCAGGCCGTTTTTATACTGGGCTTCTTCTTGACTTTATCCAAAGTTCAGTCGTTCTACCTCCCCTTAACTCAGGCTTTCTGCTTTTCACATCTTGCTTACGGTTTTTCCCTGGACGTAGGGGAACTGGATACCATGTTCCGAGATGATACCCCATTAATCTGATGGAAAGTGGCTCATCGGGTGCATGGGGACAATTCCTAAGGAGTATGCAATTCTATATTCTTATTGGACGTAATGGCTCAAGTTGTCACGAAAGAGTTTGTGATGCTCAAAAAGCATATTTTATTGTCTCAGATCTGTTTCTTCTGTAATGATTGTGTGTGAGTTAGATTTTTGGGGCCATTTGGACATCACATGAAATTCTGGCCTCGTTACGACAAAAACACTTCACAGCCAAGCGCAGTTGCTGGAGGCTCTTTTCCTGTCCACGACCCGAAGTTTAGAGGAGCACGTATTTTCCTCACAGATTACGGTTGCAGTTTTAAACATGTGGTTAACGTTGTAAACTTAAACAAATCGTTTCCCTCGAAACATTATTGACAATTCAGTTTTAGGAGACAGGGCTGCAATCCAAGGCCTACTGTTTTCGTCATCAACAGTTAATATTTTGCAGCCCTTTAGCACCGGCAAAGATGTCGAAAACAAGCACTCTTCATCCATTATCATTCAAGTCAGGCTTGAAAGCACCCTAAACCAAGTCCGGGTATCCTCTGCTCTCTAATTCGTGATGAAACAAAGGACTCAAGAGGAAGTAACCAAATAATATCTAAAAGGTATACATAGATGTGATGAAACATAGAGCACTTCTTGAGCTGGTACAAGAGGATGTATGTGAGGTGAAAAGGGTCACAGACAGCAGCTGTAGAAAGTGATGCTTCTCGGTACATCATCTTCCTCACAGATGAAGCAATTTAGCCCATTATCTTCCCCCGCACCCAGCCAAATGTTCTGCCTTTAATCACTTCTGCAACAGAGGGTAAAAGAAATCAGATGTGGAGGAATATTGTCCTCATTAACCTTCGATCGAAACTCCACTGGAAAGACAGACTGCTCGCCAGACTTGCTGAATTAAAAAACCTGTTTACTTGGACTGAAGAAGTCTCTACTGAGTGATTTTGTCTTTTTTTCCCTTTTGTTTTCAAGTTGAAGGATATCTAGGGCTGGGTGGAATAACTTTAAGAGAGCAACCATTCACAATCAATTGTATTAAGTGTTCCAAATACTCAAAGGCATGCAGAAAGGTTTGAGGCTGTGCAGAAATTCTTCAATTGCAAAGGGAAAGAGAGTCGAAACCACTCAGCGCTGAAGCTTCCTTCTGTCCTCTTTGTCATCATCTCTTTTACATTTCAAATAATTCTTCTCTGTGTGAAGTCTAGCCTGCATAAGAAAGTAAACCAGTCTCGCAACATCTCTAATGTGAATGTTTGTTATTTTCTGCGTTTTGAAACCACAGCTAAGTGGAAACATCAATGTTGTGAATTTCACCCTGTTATTGTTGGTCTGCAGTGAAAATGTCATCAATCAACAAGGCGACAGTAACATGAATATGTTATTTACTGAACTGACGATGCCAGACGTCACCGTCATTGTCAACCAGATAGATAAGAGCTGATATCAGAGCAAAACAATCAGTAATTATCTAAGCCAGGAGATTAATGCAATCACCCGCGCTTGCGTCCGTGAGTGAGTGAGTGTGCTACTTTGTGTCTGTCCACGGCTAAACTTGGGGAGCTTTATTTTGTCTTTGGCAAGACTATGACATGTCTTATAAGATGAATTTCAGGCAATTGCCTGCACACGTTGCAGCTTGTTTTTGAGTTAGGATTAAACATGTTTTACGACACCTTACAGCCTATTAGTGTGACATGGGGGTTAGCAAATTGTGGGTTGTATTCATTCGATCACACAATGCAGCAGTGGTCTTTGCAGACACACCTGGCAGAGATCTGCACTCAAATGAGAGTTTCTAGTTACATCTTTGGTCTTAAACACACTCTGTAATATATGGCAATTTTAAAGGTGGATATTATAAAAAAAATGTAATTTAAACATACAGACCAAAGCAATACATCAGCTTATTAATAGCAGCATATATTATAATGTTCTTTAAAGAAAGGTGCTTATCTGAGTATACAATCTCACCCTTTCCTTCTCTTTTTAAGCCTTTAATAAACAACATGACACTTAAACTCTCGTCGGCCCTTTTTCCCTTATCTTGGCTTCCATACTGTCCTCGCTCAATGAAGTCCAAGGTTTACAACTTCATAAAGCCAGAGGACTTTATAAAGATAACTATCCGTGCAAATATTAGTTTTTTAGACCCCACTTGTCTGCTAGCCACAAGGCATTAATCTGATATCTCACACTGGGAGGAATACCTTGCATTTAAAGCCATGCTATTTGCGTGCATGTGTTGTTGTGGGTGAATATCTGTGTGCATTATCGTCAACATCTCCAAGGCTTGTGTGCGTGATTCAGTGTTAGTAATTTGCACACGCATATATCCACACACAGGGATGTGCTCCTGCATGGAAGCACTCTACTTCCTATATATGCCCGAGGACAAGACGGGGACAGAATGAAGGACTGCCATATGTGTGGAAATGCTGCAACTGATCATTTCTATCATATCATCCTCTGGGCGCAGGTCTGCAAATGTGTGACATGCCTCTGCTTCAGTGGATATGCGCCAGTCCCGGCTAAATGAATGATGAAATGAAGCCAGATGGGAAAAGAACAAAACAGCTTCCTGATGAAAAAAAAAGAAAAGGAGTAGGAGACAAAAAAAAAACAGACACTATGAATGTCAGGCAAAGACACAGGAGAGTGCACCATTTCATAAAATAGCTATCTCAATCCCACAAAGAAGACAGAGCAGAGAGAGGAAGAAAAAAAAGTTACACTCCAATGGCCATGAAACTATTGATTTCATAGAGAAAGTCTGCTGGAAAAGCAAGCACAACTTCTGTGGGTCTTGACAAGTCGGGGGCCTGATCATTGTTTTCGGGGCTCCGGCTGAATTCATCTTGTTGTCTTCATACTCGTGTGACAGGATTTTTTTTCGCACCAGCTTGCAAGAAATATCGCCACACCATGCTCAGCAGTTTCCCCGAGATGTGACAACTTGTGTTCCCAAACATTGCAAAAAAAAAAGAAAATCATCAATTACCTGTTTTCATTCCGAATTGAACTAAATCCCACTGTATGTTACAAGGCTGCAGAGTGTGATGAATGACATCAGCCATCAGGGGTCACATCAGCCTTGTACGTGCCGTGATTGATATGTAGATCGACTGGCGAGCTCCATGTGACATCATCTCTGTCTCATCAGATTGTGATTGATGAAGCCGGTTGACCAAGGTCAGGATCATGGTATTTGACCGCCACTGTGAATGTGCCAGAGAGAGAGAGAGATTAATGCGCCTTAATAAACCAGTCACAGCCACGCCGTTATGGAGTCCGACATACAGTTGCATAAAATGGCAGAGGTTAACGTGCATCTTCGCAAAGCTTTGCTCCCACTGTTCATCAAACGGTGGGATTAGTTGAGCAGCGCATGCCGGGAAACTCTCGCATGACGGAATTCCATGAGCGTACAAGGGCATGTTCATTCTAAGTCATGTCTTCCAGTCCTTTATACGCCATAAAAACACACCGATGATCCCCATGTGATTCACACTGTCACTAGTGTCTCCTTAGCATGGAGACTACTGCCCTTTTTCAGCAGAGTGTGACACACGGCGCAGCTCTACAAACTCAGAAATCAGGGAGGGATACACAAAGGTCACCGGCTGACAGGACTAAGACATATTGTGCCCTGAGGAGATCCTCTGAGGAGTGAGCAAGTTACTGATTTTACCCTCCCCGGTTTGCACGTTGAGAGAAAATCCCCATTAGTATTCAGGGACAACAGTCATGCTTCAAAAGTCATTTGAATAGGGTGCGATTTCTTTGGCTTTCAAGCTTCATTAATGAAAATTGCTGCAGGCAATAGCATATTGTGAGTTTACTGCTATATGGCAATAGAGTGCAGACTGTTGGACATTATTGGTCGGATATATTGTGCTGCAGGACATTCAGAAAAAGCAACATGACTGCAAGAAAAGGATCGGTCACCTATTTCAAGCAACAATGAATGGCAACAAAGAAACCTTCCTTCAGCAGGGAAAGTATTCAGATCTTTTATGTAAGCTGAAGTAGCACTTTCTGATTAATCCAGAGAAAATGATGACCAAACTCGCAAGTCTTCACTCAAATCTTACATGGCAGCAGTGATGGACCCGTTCTACACTATCTGACAAAGTCAGTGACTAGCCGGTGAAGAAAATCAAAACATCCAGCAGCTAATGACCCAAGGAGTTGATGAAAACCAAACGCCTTACAACAACCAATGCAGCTTCAAGTAAAACGGCATGAATATGTTATGATCTAAAGCTATGGTGACGGTTTAGTCGGGTCTACTTGGTTAATGTTGGGGAAAGATCTGATTATTGTTAAAACCAATGTTGGCTGACTGTTGGTAGGAAACAATGTACAAGCGGCGGTTTCCCATGCCAAAGACACGCCCTTTATTGCGTCAACCAACAGGAGTATTTGCAGAGCTGTTGTAATGCCATGGTTCTCCTGCCTTCTGACAGTCACAAGACTTCCTTGACAGATAAATGTAAACATTGGCCATTTGACATAATTTTTTTAAAGGTCTTGAAATGTGGAAGTAAAAGCATGAATGTCATAAAATGCAAATACTCAAGTAAAGCACCTCAACATTCTTTATTTCCCCTCTACTGCCTTCTTTGTTAAAGCAATCATCAAATATTCTTATTCGATGAGTGAAAGGTTTGTTGCTTAACTCACTCGGCTGTGCATGGTTATTTGCTGTGGGGATGGGACGTGAGATTTCTACTGCAAGAATATCCAAACACCTCATGTTATACGGTGTGTCATGCCGATTAATAAGAAAGTGTGATAGAAACATGACATGAATACGTGCTTCGGTGGTCATAGATGCACACTCATTCACATGCATCCCCCCCACACGGCGATAATTCAGTGATTCATGAACCCAGATGTTAGCTGACTGCCAAGAAAGGAGGTGTGTGTTCACACAGAGCAGGGAGTTTCACAAGCTCCCAGCTCCCCGCTCAGCCCTGTCTGTATATGTGCATGCCGTATGTGAGGAAGCCTCAGGGGGGAGCAAATGAGATGAGGCTCAGACGCTGACGGCTGACTCCATGTTCGAGGGGGCGGGGTGAGAGGAGGAGGCGGAGGAGAAAGGTGAGAGAGAGAGAGAAACTGAGAAGTGAGAGAAGATGGGAGGAGAAAGAAGGTGAGATTGTGAAAGAGAGAGGAGACAAATACAGCAGGGTGAGGTGAAAGAAAAGGAAGGAGGAGACAGAGTGAGACAGGGGCACTAACAGATGAATTGCTGTTAAGTGGGAAATTGCAATGCATGCACTTTCCTGCACCAAGACATGACATTTCGAGTTTTAAAAGAAGAGCAGCGGTGTGCTCAGCTTCACAGTTTTTACAAAAAGTATTATTCAGCGTTGGCGCTGCATATTCTTGCGTGTGGGCAGAAGAGGGTAGATACAGTATATTACCTGGATCGATCAGTGGTGGAAGGGACATCCAGATCAAATACTTAAACCTGCAACCTGTTCTATTACGATGATGTTGCCACCTGTAGCCAAAAGGTGTCAACGAATGCACCGGAATTATAACTACAAGTCATTTTAGCAGCAAAGTGTACTGGAGTATCAAAATGAATGATGCAGAATCGTTAATATGGATCATCATCACTGATTGTCACGATCAGGCTTTGCCCTGTGTGTTCTGTGTCTTTGTTTCTTTCTGTAGCTCCTCACTCACCTAATCAGTTCATTCAGTGCACCTGCCAGTCACACTCACCTCATCAGCTCATTAGTCTCACCTGTTCACTCTGCCTAGTTCACTATTTAAACCCCTGTCTTTCACTCACTCACTGCCAGATCATTGTGTTTGTTTCCCGTCCAACCCGCCCGTTTTGCTCGTCCTGTTCCCAGTTTGTCTGCCCTGTTTTTGCCTGCCTTGTCCTGCCGGATTTACCCCCCTTGTCTCGTCCTTGGATTACCTGTTTTTGTTTCGTGAGTTATTAAAACCTCTTGTTCACTACTCTGACTGTCTGCATTTGAGTCCTCATCATGCCCCGTGACACTGATGCATTCATTTGTAAGAGGCATAATAATGTTACAGCTGCAGTTGGAGCTTATTTTAATGACTTTATATACTGTTCAATTCATAATAATGTGTCAAATTGCACTGTTTTATGGTAAAATCTTTAATTGTAAAGTAACTTACAACTACAGCTGTTTTTACAATACTGGAAATCAGAATACTGTGGCAAGGAGCCGTCTCAAAACGACACTTTTTGTTATAGATACATTTACTCTCATACTAAATCTATCAAGTTCCTCCTCACTCGACATAAAACTACACGTACCTACACGCTCACAGTGATCACGGTTATAGTGGTCAACCGCTGATGTGGATCGAAAAGCTTGGTACGGAATAATTTCTATACAAATGCTACTTAAAGGGCCAGTGTGTAGGATTTAGTGGCGTACAGAAGTGAGGTTGCAGTTTGCAGCCGACTGAATACCGTTGCGCTCACCCTTAAAGTTTCAAGCATGTTATGAGAACTTCTGTAGCCTTCAGGTAGCGTAAGCCCCAAGGTTCTGTCTAGAACCAGTGTTTGGTTTGTCCGTTCTGGGCTACTGTAGAAAAATGGCAGTGCAACATGGCGGACTCTGTGTACTATAGGGAGAACAATTATTAGTATGATTAATTTACTCTTTAGTTAAGTTTCAGTCTTATTAACCACAACGTGAAAAAATATCAAACCAAGTTCACCCTTTCCCACCTGACTTTGTCCGTATGATCTCCTGTTTGATGCCAAGTGTTTGCCAGTCAAAAGCAGCATCAAGAGAATCCATGCAAAGGTGGTGAATATAGAGGATGCCAATCTCTTCTTGTCGCATCAGTGCCTTCTAGTTGACCATGAAACCCAATCTGGGCGCTGATGAAGCGCCTGTCAATGACAGAGGCCTGACAAAGACGCGTCTTCGCCTCTTTATAAATCACTCCCCCCTTGCTGTCGTGGAGCGAACCTGGGGCTTTTACCTCTGGGTGAACCTCCTGGCAAAAAGCAATTTGTCATTGGCTCATCTGCATTCAAGCCGTATCAAGTGTGATGTGGTAGAGACTGACAACTCCATCAGCCTGGTCTCCAGGAGTCTGCAGAGTCCGCCGTGGGTATACAGGGGTCGATCGGGAAGGTAGGTCCTCTTGTTTTCATGCAACAGCGAGGCTGGGGGGGAAAACAGCAGTTTAACCAGACAAGCCGAGCTAACAGCACACTGTTGTTTCACAAGCTCCATGATACACAAGCAGGTCTGGGAATATTCATCACGGCACCGCTCTGTAATTGAGTCACTACACCAACTCCTGACACTCGATGTGACACCTTCTCACCCCGTTTCTCACTGACAACATCAGCGACCAGCCTCCATTATTTATTATTTCCTCTCAGCGGGTACTTGAAAGAAGTGCATGTTCAAAGGGGCAAACTATGACATGTATACGGCTAATGGGGCATGCTTTCACAATAACACAAAAAAATGGAAGTTGAATTCTGAATAATAATAATTAGTAAGGATCACAGACCAGCGTGTACAGTGATATTTTGTACAGTGTCAATGTATAATGTAATCACAAAAGAAAACAAAGAAATTAAGAAAGAATCTGGAAATAAAGAGGCTAAATTTGATCAGAAATGTATTGTATTTAAACAACCTGAAGTCAAACAAAAGTAAGAGGTTGCAGGCAGGGAAGAGAGAGAGCCGCATTGAATTATGGGGCTTTTTTTATCCTATATGGAGCACTGGGTCTAGTTCTCTTCAGGCATCTTAAAGACAACACAGTCCCGACGGTAGACTGGGCAGGAGTCATCACAACTTCATCATGGAACAAGTAAAGGGACAAATGCAGCGATGGCAAGTGTCTTATTTGAACATCCAAAAACCGCTAAAGCTGGATTTATTTGCAGGTGGTTCCATTCTTAATGTGGCCTCCAAACGGCGGGAAATATGAGCTTTTCTTCACTTCTTTCTTTGCCAGAGGAGTAAAGCCACAACAAATGTCAGCTGTAACAGGCACAGGCACAACATCTCATTCTGCATTGGAACCTGAGATCCGAGCAGAAAACAAGCAAGCCCCCAAACAAAACCAAACACACACGGAAAATTCCATTACAGAAAGGTGTATGAATCAATTCTGCCTAAAACAACAAGACCATTACGTAACAGCTCGCTGTGCAGTGGCGATATGCGCTGAAATGGATAGTGACTGTCATAAACAAAAACCTCCAGAGGAAACATGACATCCATCACAGCCTGGGATGCAAAACTCTGAACGTCCCCGCGTTCCTGTCGCAGGAAAAGACACAAAAAAAGAGAAGAGATTCCCTAAAGAGGAACTTATAAAGACCGCCGCAAATGCTGCAAGAAGGCAAAAAAAAAAAACAGGGGACCCATTAGGGTCGTTGGAAAAGAGAATCATGTCTGTTTCTGAAGAGGTACAGGACTCCCAGGAACTGTGACACAAATATTGTTCGGGAAATCACTGTCGCAGCGGGGCCTCGGCTCACACGGTGTAAGAGAAAACAGTTGTGACTGGAGGACGGCTGCCGAATGAAAACACAATCACCGGCACAGAGCCGGTAAACATCCCAGATAGCCGAGGCCTTAAATGAGGGATACACAACGTTTGAACAAATACACTTAAATGGTGCGCAACAACGCCCGCCGCCTCCATTGCTGTGACGTTTTTCAAATACAAATTGATATATTTGCAAAAGCTGTGTTAACACTGCAACTGAAAGGGTCACAACTCTGTTTCAATAGATGATGCGTGTGATGCAAAGCTGGATCTACAGTACAAACTGTATGTGAATCATTAGAGAAACGTCAGTATCGCATATTTTTTAGCGAAGGGACATTTTTCTCTGCAGTGTGATCTATTGGCAGGAATGTAATATGGTATTCATTCGTGTTTTCATTCGTGTACAATCACCTGAAGAAGTGGTTTTGTTACCTTTGAACAAGCCCTTCATATATAGGGAGCAGGTCCCTGTGAGCACTTGACCCATTGACGGGTCAGTGGGGTTAAAATGGGAAGTGAGTTGTTCACAATGGTTGGGTTGAATGTGGAGTTTGAATATGCTCAAGACATGGATATGATGGATGCATACGGAGGATGAGTGAGAACACTGTTTGTATTCATGATAACAGAGGAACATGTTTCTGTTCTTTGGTATAAAGCATAAACCGCATCAGACTGAAAATCAATTCATGAAACTGTTTTGAATCTGGGGATTACAAAAACAAACCAAAAACAGATTAATATCAAAAAGAAGTTAAGTACAATAGATGTGAGTGGCACTGAGTGCCTGCAGTGCCAACCTTGAAAACCACAGAGATGGAGAAAGAATAACTAGCTTTCTGCGTTATAGTTGCACAACGGATTCCCCCGCTGGTGTTTTTCAGCCATGTGATTGACTGGGATCTGAAGCCAGAGCCAAAGTGGTTTTGAGACTGTATGAAAAGAGATAATTACAACAGAGATGGGGGTTGATATCCAAAGCGAGCGTTCATTTGTCACTTATCATGTCGGCCTCCTGCTGTGCGTGTTGAGGTAATGTGGTGAAAGAGGCACTTTAAGGATACACAAAACTTACATCTCCACACACTGGAAGGGGATATTAGAGTCCTTGTTAATGGAGAAGTGTGGATCATAATGAACAAAGGGAAAATAATGATTATCATTAATGGACTTGGAGGAGGAGGGCGAGTCAATGGGAATGCTTTTCATTCGCCTCTTTAGGGCCACTGAAGAGTGATGCCTCTCTCAGTAGACTGTTGTTAATGTGCCATCAGGGGCTTCTGCAAAGCTACGGCAATGAATAATAAGTTTAATGATGTTTGTTCTCCGCGATGACACATCTACAGTGCTGGCTAACCACTTAGCATTAAAGCACCACTGAACCGCAGATGCACTCACACTGCCCTCCTCATTTTGTTATTCACAGTGGTGCGTAGGAATATATTTCAAGCTATAATATGTCTGTCAAAAATGTATTCTTTTTCTCGCAAAATTATAGATGATTATGAATCTCTCCCTCCCTCTCTCTCTGAGAATAAATGGGCTCTCATTTCATTCAAAGTGCCTTGAATTTCAAATAATATGACCTTTTTGATATGCCCTCCTATTCCACTGCTGCATGATGGTCCAGCAGGTTTTTGAAAGGTGCAATTGACAGGTGGGCACAATGTGCCTCAGTCTGGACGGGCATTTTTATTGAAATCACTATTTGAATGCGAATGCGTTTGAGGCCCCAAATGTCCTCTTCCATTTGCATCTCAGATGGTGATGAAATGATAACGGCCACTAATTATCTGCTGTTTACAGACCAGGTGGAATCTTGTTTTTCCGGAATTCGACTCCAGCACTAGCGTTATATATAATGTACAATATACAGAAATATACAGTACCCACTTACACAGAAAAAGGGATACCTATTCAAAGGCCTTTGTTTGCCTACAGTAATTTACACCTTGCTGCTGGAAGCAATAATTGCAGGTGAACAAACATTTGTGCTACAGTATCATATAAAAATAACAAATTCAGGCCTGATTTTTCTTTCGGTTTGTCCCTCCTCGCAACAAACACCCAACATAACTTATAAAAAAAGAGAAAGAAACTTGCACAAAATAAACTTTTTAAATCATAAAAGGCACAAGTATTCGTGTTAGTGACGGCACACTCGGGTCATTAAAGTATATTGTACTTGACGAACCCCACGTATACAAGTTATGTAACAAACAAACTTATTCTGACCCAAAACACAATCTTTTCTGATACCTAGCCAAATGTTGTATTGCCTCACAGGTTATTCCCAGCAGGGGCTTGAGTGGGCACACCGATCACTCGTGGACATCCAGAGGAGAACACACACAAGTGAAAAATAAGTTTCAGCACTGTGCATCCAACCTTTCTCACAGAAGAGCGTCGATGAGACCTACCAAGTGTGTGTTCTTCTGGTGGAACACAATCTCATTGGATGTTCTAACATGAGGATGCACTCCGATAATTATATTTTGTCGGAATACTGAGAATTGAATTCCTCCACCACGATTTAATGCAAGGGTTCCTAACCTTAAATATGTGGTGGTTGCAGGATTGCAATAAGCCTACACTCATTTTGTTTAGACCAAATTAAATGATTGGACGAGTTACCTGCCTGTCTACCTACCTGCCCGCACTCTCATGTGCATTGTTTACGTTCATTATGACAATCTGGGGTGTGTGGAGTCAGATTCGCAAGCTCTGTAACTTTCTCGCTAGATTTAGCGACTTCTGTAGCTAGTGCTGCTAGTTTACTTTGACTGGAAAACAGTTGGAATCACTCAAACTTTATTTACTTAACTTCATTTGTCAATTATAAACAAGACAATTCAAGCAGAAAATAAAACCTTCGCTCAAAGTTGAAAGAAATTCCAGGAATGAGGAAGTGTGCTTTTTGAAGTTGAAATACACACTTCACTACTGCAACAAACCCTGTCCTGTCTGTTTCCACCCATGTCTCCTTATCACATGCCCATTACAGACATTTTTTTTTATGCTCAGAAATCAGTATTTGCATGTTAAAGCACCTTTAACAAAATTCTGCAAAGCCAGGCTGCCACACAAATCACACTATACGTCCTCCATGTAGATGATTTCCTAACTACTTGAGCCGTAGCGGTTACAGCCGATCCAATAATTAATGAGCTGTCTGCTCGGCGGCAACAATGAATACGTTGCTGCTGTTATACAGCCTTGAGTGATGCTGATGAAGGGCTGGAGGCAAATCGTGTATTTTTCCCTATAGCTCCATCGGCATTGGTGACTGCTCACGCATTGCATCAGTGGTTAGAGGAAGGGAATGACAACAAGCGGGAAAACAAAGGGTCAGCGCAATTAACCTCATAGATGTGCTTACCATGCGGGAGTTTCTGCAGACGCCACAGCGACTGCTTGGCTTTAATTGGTCAAGGCGAGGTTGCATATAATATGCTGATGTTTGAAGCTTAAAGGGCTGCTGTGGAAGCGCCGTGTAAACACGGAGTTACATGCCAATTAATTAATTGTGCTAATTTCAATTATACAAGGAAACTATATCCGAACGGAAAGTGTTCCTTTTCCATCGGATATTATAATGGCGAGAGTAATGGGTCATGTTCACGCAGAAATACATAAAAAACATCAGCAGTGGTTTTTCATATTAAAGTTGGTAGTTTTTAATGAGTTTCAGGCGGAAAGAATGAGTCATCCCTCGGATGTGACGGGAAATCTATTGAAGATCTACAGCATTAGTGCATAATGAACAAAACTATACTATTCTTTTCATTAGTCTTATTTTTTGAGCGGGTTAGTCTGTGTATTGATGAAAAGAAAACACTGCTTATTATGCAAAAGCCCAGTTGGTGCTGGTGCGTTTTGGAGTCCATTAAAACTGTGACCGCTCCGGCACAGTTGTGTTTGACAGAGAAATCAGCATTCTACTGCCCACACAGCGTTTCCATGTTCTATAGTATGCATCGACCGTGAGGCTCATGAAGCACAACCCCTAAAATAACGCAGCTCAGGGAGTGTTTACATGACTGTTGGCAGAAGTCGCATATCCCTTTTTACAACATGACTCTGGGATTCTCATCTCATTCAAACACAATATACAGCTCCAGTATGTAGGATTTATGGGGATATATCAGCAGAAATGGAATATAATACCCATGACTGTTTTCATTGGCGTACAATCACCTGAAACTAAGGATCATCGTGTTTTCGTCAGCTTAGAATGAGCCCTTCATATCTACAGAGGGAGCAAGTCCTCTTCACAGAGTCGGCCATGTTGCACCGCCGTGTTTCTCCAGCAGCCTAGAACGGACAAACCAAACACCTTTTGTGTTTTTACATTACCTGGAGGCCACCTAATTTACCGACACCGCTTGTAAAACTGCCGGTACGTGACTCGTAGAGTGAACAACTCTGGTACCACCAGCCGCCGTCTGACTTCGGTTGCTCATGTTACCGCGGTCTTGGAACGAGGAGGGGGTCGCAATGTACATCCACACATGCCACCAAATCCTGCACTCTGTGCCTTTAAGTCGTCTGCCTTATCTCACAGGAGGCAGTAATTGGAAGTTGGAAAACCTGCCACTGAAATACTTGGCGCACACTGTGGAATAATAGGATTTGTCCGTTTCAACAAATCATTACGAGACGAAATGCCAGTAGATTGGCTGAGAAGTGCTACTTGAGTGTGAATGCAAGTATGAAAAAATAAATACAGGCGCTCTTTGGATCCAAAGACACATCATGAGACCAACTAAGAGAAAGCTTTGTGATCAATAAGTCACAATCAATAAAATACCCGAGGCACACTGCTTTGCAAAAATGAAATAGCCTTTAATGAACGTGCTCAGCTCACATATGCTTTTCAACTCACAGTCGTCTTCAGGGCATGTAGAAACAAGTGGCAGCTCAGAGATATACCGAGGCTGCTGTCAGCTGCCAGGCAAATGCAATCAGGTCGGTGCGGGATAATTGACACATGCGGTCAAGCAGGTAGATGTGCATCGATATTATGAAGGGCAGACTGCACACGTGTGTGACATCACGGACATAATATGCAACCTGCTGCAGGGCTAAACAGATTTAGTCTCAAGTGATCATGACTTTGAGAATATTTCAAGTAATCCATTGTTTCCCTTGTGCTCATTTAAAAAAAGGAAAGTTCTATGTACTTGAATGGAGTTGACTTTCATGAGGCAACAAAGTTTCATTGTTTGCACTGATTAATTAACACACTGGAATAAAAGGCCATTGAGTGCTGTCATGCACACAAACACTTATCTAGGGAGTATTATTCGTCTAATCTCCTGGAGACTGATGATGGGCGCTGGGTGCTTTTAGTGGTGAAGAGATTAGGTTTGATATCCATCATCTAAAGCCAAACTGGAGGGGGGGGGGGGGGCACATCGAGACCGCGCGCTTTCATGAAATCACATCATGCCCTTCATAATGTATCAAACGGATGCATGTGCATGTTTGACTTTTGATATTCGGGCTGCGTGCAAATGCCTCGGAGCTCGCTTGGCTGCAGCCATGTACAGATAGTAAGGTAGGACATGCAACATGCGTGATGCGTTTAATCAAAGCACACGCACACGCACACACACACACACACACACACACACACAAGCCTGCCAATCAACACCAAGGCTCCGAAGGTGCATTGTAGTTTTGAAAACAAAAAGATGTGCTCACTTGATGTAAATGTCTATGATTTCTAATTTATCTGACTTCACCATAAAATACATTTCCACATATATGCGAGTTTGGGTCATGTTGAGCTGCGCTTGCTGTGAGAGCTGCATTGGAATATTTGATTGCATAACAAATAAGAAGCTCTACACTAATGACAACAGCATCACGATGACAGCAGCTCTGGTGAGGATGGCCGTTTTCATCAACTCAAACTCACAGTATTATAATGTGTGTTCTTGCAAGTTGATGGATCTCATACATAGTCATAAATGTTATGCAGTTCCTTCTGTTATTCTTTCACGTCAGCTGTCAAAGTTCAAAGCCTTTGAAATACTTCCCAGAGTCTCTTTGAAGAAATTTAAATTTTACATGCCGTGTTGATTGAAATGCAATCGGAAAGAGTACGGCTGCGTTCGCACAACAAAGGGAGAACTGTTCTGTGCCGAGTAAATACAGTATACGTCCATAAAACGGGAGAAGCAGGTTGAAATTATTTTACTTGAATTATTCATGATTTGGTAACACCTTGTACATCTCTCATAGCCAGTGGTGAAACCTCCAGCTCTTTTTCTGTGTGTGTTGTTGTCTTCAGTCCTGAGTTGAAAGGCTGAGCGCTGACAGCTCGAGCATGGTTGTTATTCCCCAGAATTGGTGCCGTAACATTAAGTCTCCTCAACCATCATCGAGGCTCCTCATTTGTCAAAACTTATTATCATTTGGACCCAGGGTGATGGACTTTGTGAGTTTTGGGGTTAATTCATTGCGAAGTGATTTCACGACTGGTGTAGATAAGAACACAGTGTTGCGACACGCAGAACAAACATGTACACAGTGCGGGGCCTGAAGGCTGCTTGTACTGTATGCTCTTCATTAAAATGTTTGGGATCAAAGTGTGTTGCAGCTACACGCTATCGACGGCTACAGATGCAGTGTGAACCTCGTACTATAAGATGCCGCTGGCAAACTGTGTCCAAACTCATAATACAGTGAAAGAAAGAAATAGGCACACACACACACACAAACACATATCAAAGACCTGCACACAACCTTCAAACAGACAGCCAGACACACACAAGCTGTAATCCCTGCCTCTTAGCCTGCTGTTGTAGTTTTTTGGGGGTCTAAATGCTTGGGCCCATCTCGACAGCAGATGGGGGGGCACAGCTGGTGTTCCCCTGTGCCGCACAAGTGGCAACAGTGGAGATGGATGTTGGAGCCTAATGTATGCGGGCACACAAAAGGAATCAAAGTTGCACTAGAAGAAAAAAAAAAAGATAGCTGAATGAATTTTCAGACTCATCCCTGGTGCCTTTGGGCCGTCCGTGTGGAGGTTTGCTCGGCTCGGGAGCTGTAGATTAGATTCCTGCTTTCATCCGGATCTTGTTTAATGACCAAAGGTGCTCGTGGACACACAGAACACGTGTTCTTTCTCTTGTGCAACTCTCCCCCTGTGAAAATGAGATATTCTTCCATACTGAAAGCATATTTGTGGCATTTTTTTCCATCCAATACTGGTGAGGAAATCATTTCTTCACCACTTACATGTTATCCATCAAGACAGCTGCCTCAGTAGCATGGCCGGCTCAAGCATCTTTTCTCAAGAGGGGCTTGACCAATATGTGGGGGTGTTAAGAAAATAGTTGAGTTTCATGACTTTACTTTGTAAGTTCTCATCTAAAAAAAAGAAGAAGAAGATACGGCACACAGCACATTTGATGTAAACTTAGTTTTTAAACTCAATTTGGACAATTTACAAGATAAAAAACCTCAGCCATGTGGTGGGTGGTGTCAGACCAATGAGTGTGTAATACGTGTGTAATGTCTGTCTGTTTAAAGGCCAATTCACTGTTTATGTTTGTGAAGAAGATGATGCTGAGTTAGCAAACAGAATGGTAAGTTTGCATGCCAGACTTCTATTCCTCAACTTGTTATCCAACGCCCCGACTATGAACAGACGAGAGGAGCAGAAGCTTGATATTGGTAACAGGGTAATATTGCTTCACCGTCACTTGGACCAGCGGAGGCAGGAGCCGCTTCATGGCCACTACATGTTCACTGAAGTCTGGGCAGTCAGACATTTAGAATTAAAATTGTAACCCTGCCTGATGCAGTACAGTACAGTACATGCCAATACAATGTAGTTACAATGATATTGAATTACACATAAAGAAATGGGTGGTTTTGTAGCACGCAGGGTTACAACGGCCTTCACACGTCAACCAGCTTTGTGTGGGAAGATGCAGGCTATTAAACCAGATGGACCTTGAAGATGAGCTCTCCTCCCGATATCTCGTGTATGAAAACTGGTTCTGACCGGTAAATCGGCGACACGGAGATAAGCTTATATAACGTATTGTACTAGACTGTTGCACATATAAGCTTGAGTGTGAAATCAAAGTGTTTTTGGTGTGAGGTGGCACCCTCTCTGTACTCAAAGCTGATCTGATAAAGTATTTCATATTAATGTTGTAATGAGGCCATATGCAAAAGTAAGGACTACTTGTGGCTGATAGTTTCATTTTTTAAGTCATCAAAGTGAAGATTGACCTAAAGTACACATGTTTTCATCACATAGCATCCACAAAACTATGTGACAGCAGTGTGAAACGTCTGGTGTTCAAATAAAAGATATTTTCAAGTTGATCTAGTAGCAATGGCTCAATTTGGCTGCAGTGATATATACTGTAAAGTATGGAGGAAGCACAGAGAGGATACTGACAATCCAGCAGAGAAGAACATCACAGCCACATAACAGCATAAAGGAAGCTGGTGAAATAGAGCATATAGTGGCCTCGAACACATTCAAACTCCACACTGTGCTGGGGGCTCACTGGTGAGAGACGCTGGCCAGATGGTAGTTTGATCAGTGTCGATACTGGCAGGAAAGATCTGGCAAAACCTGGTCGGACTATGATGGTCCTGGGGAGCTCACAGTGTGTGTGTGTGTGTTTGTACCACACATTGAGGTTAAAGTGCATGTGTGTTTATAATTTCAAGATATTTTGAGGCTAAATGTAAAAAACGCAAATATTATACTTGGAAAAACAACAACCTGAGAGCACTCACACACTACTTAAATACATAACAAGTGTATTTCTTTTTTAGCATAAAATAAACAAAATAAGCACACCTCTAATTTAAATGACAATTTTAATTTGACAAATAGAACAGGACTTCTAAATATTTCTCTCAAGTCCACTCTTGCCAGACGGGTGGAGGTACACCATCCTAATGAGAGGGACACCAGAGTGTGCCAGCCTTGGCTGATAAAACGCCTGTGCTAAGTGTCCAGGTGAACTCACACCCTATACGTGTGTGTGTGTGTGTGTGTGTGTGTGTGTGTGACCAGCTGGTGCCCTGCGATGCTGCCATCTCCCCCTGGCCTCTCTCCCAGCCTCTTAGACCAAGGATGAGGCCGGTGCAGGACGTTTGCACCTACAGCTTCTCCTCATCACGGCTGATGATGCAAAACACATTCCCCTCTTTGATCCAAAGCCCAGCTGCCTCCAATCAACTTAACTGATGTTGATCAGTTAATCGACACTGCGAGCAGATAGGGCAGGTTGAGAGAGATTCAGTGTGACAGAATGTAAATGTAGGCAAACACAAGATGACACAAGGTGTTAGCGGAAAGTAAGTAGCATCAGTGGGTCTGAGGTCTGATGTGTTGGTGCAAGACTACCCCGCAAAATTACATTTTATAATGTTATATAACATTTCACCACGTCAAAACTTCAGACTTGTTTTTGGGATTTTGCATAATACTGAAGTACTGTTTGACACTTCCCAGTAAACATGCCACCCGCCGAAAAAACAAGGTTCTCAAATTCAAGACTTTAAAGGAGTCGACAAAACAATCTCAACTCCAGGTAGACCAACTTGTTCTGGGGCTTTTCACCATACGACATGGTCTTCATCAGCAAATCGTCCCTATACCGTCATGAAACTTAAACATGGTGATCTTGAAAACGAAGAGCTTTAAAAAAAAAAAAAGTGTTTTCCCCATTGACGTAAATGTTTTTTCTGGGCAGTAGTGGTGGTTGCCGCGTGCAGCTCTGCCTTTATTTCTGGCCCTGACTCAAATTTTGCCTTCCAGAAAAACGTACAGGTAATTTAACCGACGCTTTCTCCACAGCAAGCCATCAGTCAATCACAGAGGGCTTCGTCAACGGAAACCTAAATCCCCCAAGGGGATCAATACGGTGTAGCTTCACTTAAAGCTTAAAAGGTAGATTGGACACAAGACACGAGCGATTAACAAAAAATGTCAGCAGGTGTCAGGGTGTAGTGCTGATTGTGGCTGCAGTCGAAACTTCTTCAACTTGTCAATCTTTTTCCTTTTCTTCTACAAAAATCTGCTTTATCCACGTTTGTCGTATTTCTCCCGAAAGTTACAAAAAAAAGCTTGTTCATGTCTATGGATCAGTGTAATCCCAATGATTGGTCGGATGATAAGGGACACAAAGTGTACGTCAGTCACTTGCACCTGTTTGCAAACAGTGAGCAGAGCGACATGTATTAAGGCCAGCGTTGCTTCTCTCATTTGCTGTCACTTATTCAGTGTGATTTCATTTCTACAGACAAAAAATTGCTTGAATTTCATAATGGCGATAAAAGCCTTTATTTGGTTGTGTCACCGTTTCCGTTTTATTGTCTTTTCATCGCGCCCTTGAGTTGAGTGTTTTTCCAACAGTGCACACATTTCGTTCCGCTCTGCTTACTGTCAATCATTTGACGCCCACGGGGGATAGAACAAAAAAAAAAAAAGTCTCCACCAGGAAATAATCCCTCAGAAAACATCTTAAAATCTTTGCCTCAGCCCTGTCGATTTGTTTGCGCCATATTTGGCAGCAGTTTATTTCAAGCTAATGTTTGTGCTTTAAAAATGAAATAGAACTAGATAGTAAAAAAAACAAATTTCAAATGCGATGTATTGTAAAATGATGGGGCAAAAATCAAAGTGGGACAAACAAGAAGACAGCAGTAAACAGGCTGTAACTAAATGAAAGCCAAATCTCCTTGAAAAGGACTTAATTTGATCCGTATTAACTTGAATCAACCTTCCTTGAACTTGTCTTGAAATTCTCAACTCTCTCACGCTTTCTCAGCTGGAGTCCTGACGCCATGTTTCAGATTTCTCGGGGAGGATTTTTCCTTTAAGTGCCGCAGGACACAAAATAAGTGCGAGGCTGTTTACGCCAGAACAGTGTGAGGAATTTAATCAGCCCTAAATATACTCTCTGCTGTACCACTTGTAAACTACTACCAGCTTAAGAGTGTATTTCCATTATTATAGTAATCACCCCCCCCATGCTGACTTTGAAGTCGAGTCTGTGAAAGCCAGTGTAATCTGTACTGATTTCAGCAAAGCATGTTTTACTGCGAGAAATAGCTGTGATAGAAAAGGGATATAGAAGACTTTGAAGCTCGGCTGACGAACACTTGGATTCAGACATAAATAAAAATGTTTTGCTTCTTCTTTTTAATCTTTTCCCTTCTCCCTCTTTCTGCAGAACACTTCATCTGAAGCGCTGTTATCTAACAGCAGTCAACAAAGTGTCCAATCAATGACGATATGAAGAAAAGGGGGTTTCTTTTGTCACGAGGGGGAAAAAGTAAAAGTACGTTAAACAGTAGACTTTCTACAGAAACACTTATTTTTAACCAAGTGTGACTACCCGGTGAAATCATCATCCAACACTTGGCGCCTCCTGACATTTCTTAAGAAGTTGCCGGGGACATTAGAAAAGAGAAAGCACTGAAACATAATGTCTTCTCTTAAGAATGTGCACAGTGGCTTTGTGATAATTGGTCCGGAGATTGGATCAGCATGAGTTTTATTTCTTTCGAGAGTCTGTCACTCTGGTTAGAGCCGTCTGCTAGAATAATCACGAGAAAACTGATCTTTGCAAAGAATTACAGGCTGTAGTTTATAGTTCTGAGAGTTGGTTTGAATGCGAGCCTGTTGGGGGAAAAAATGTGATAAAAATGCACTGATCTCTATCTGCTTCAGCAGAGGGAAGCTGTGGCTGGTTTGGGAAGATACCAGGTGTAAACTACTAACTGATCAACCCAGCCACAGGTGATTTAACTTGTTGCCTAATTAGATCCCTTCACAGGTCTATGTGGGGGTGTACAGACTGTGATTGACTGACAAACCATTTTTTTTCCTTCCATCTTTGACATATTCCTAGTAGACTTCCATGTTATTACAATTATTAAAGAGATATTTTGACGTTGAATTTCAAAACAAGTTTTACTTTTTGATAGTGTCATCTTGATTAAATCAATGCACATATACTCAACTCTGTTGCCGTAATTGATGGTTTATCATTTACAATGTATCGATGCGACGTTGATGTGGAACGTCACACTTGGGAACTTCAGAGGAACGTATGTCACAGGAGGTCAGACGTTTGAGTTCTGAGCAGCAGCAGCCCTCCGTAACATGTCACGGATGCGAGGTAGCTAAAACCGGGACTTGCATTCTTAAGATTTGTCGGTCGTACGTTCAATTTAAGTGAATGGTGGAGATCTGTACCAATGTGAACACACAAAGACTCCAGCATTACAAGTAGCATAATTACAATATGTTTTGCAAAATCAATATAGCATCATTCTGTTGCTCATAACGTTGCCAGTAAAACTTATTTTTGAAGGTAACTCCTATGTCATTGACTTTTACAGCCAGAACTGTCATTGTTGGATACATGAGTACCGTTGTATGTAAACCCCAGCACAGCTCCTCTCTTTAACCTGCGCAGAGGCTTCATCTATTTCTTTCACTGTGTATATACAAGAATGTTTCGGACTGATGATAGATCTCTAAAAGAGAAACTGAATGATGAAATAATTATGTTTGATGAAATGCTATATTTTAGCCAAGAAAGTATTGAAACTAACATGCTGCATATCATACAACTGTCACAGTTCAGCTTCCATACTCCCCGGTCACTCCCACCTCACCAGCCCGTCACAGCTCTACCTGTTCTCTCCTGCCACTCTATCTCTCGCTCACCTAATCAGCTCATTCAGTGCACCTGTTAGTCACACCCACCTCATCAGCTCAATCACTCTCACCTGCCCACTCTGCGGCACCTACTATTTAGACCCCAGTCTCTCACTCACACTCACTGCCAGACTTTCCCCGCGTTTACCCTCCGACTGGTTTCCCGTTGCCAACCCTGCCGGTTTGGACTTCTCCGCCTTGCCTCTGCCCCGGTAAACGACTCAGCCTTCTGTCCCCGACCACGAGAATAGCCTCTGCTTCCTCTGCTTCCTGCCTTCTCTCCTGATGGCTTGGCATTCCACCGAGTGGATTTCTCCACTTTTGTACTTCTCTATATGAACATGTGCGTATAAAGAAAGTGAGGAAACCTTTCAGTCCACCTCCAGCTGAGAAACGATCAAATCTATCTCCACTAAGTTTCTACTTCTAAATCCATATTAGCTTAGTTTGCAAGCATTGGTTTTGAACCTAATTGATCCAAACACAAAATTGCATAAAAGTTTAGTTTTCCACGGTGGTTTAGATCAAAGAAAGCAGTCGATGTGATCCCACTTTGAAATACTTGTATAGATTGTAAGTAACTGTTCTGTTTTTTGTTTTGTTTTTGCACACTGCAAAACTCTCACGGGAGTATTGAACTGTGGTCATGAATCTGAATATGCAATGTGACAAGCTGGATTCACATTAAACTAATTAATTAAGGGAATATTTTTTTTAGCTTAATTGCCTGTACAGTAGGTTTGAAAAATCATTACATTCATGAGATTAAGCCTTTGCTAATTTCATTGGGAGGGCTGAGCTTCAACACACAAATAAGCTGAGCTCAGCAGACTGACAAAAGAGGCAGATTACGGGTGCTGTGGAGAAAAACGCAAAAAAAGAAGGGGAGCATCAATGATTTATAGTTGTGGTCTCAACAAGGCCGGGCTTGAGGGAAAGTTGTTTACCACACTCCCATCCTTTCTACATCTAATTCTGTCACTCATATATGGAGTTCATTTATGATGGGGATGTATTGGGGATGCACAGCGAAGAATTTTCATTTTAACCAGTAATTTAATCTTGCATTGAGTCCTAAAATGTTGAGGGAGAGGAATGTCTTTGATAAAGTGGAAGCGGTCCCGCTCACTCTGACACTCGGCAGCATCCGCACACCGAGGAGCGCCGTTATGACAGGCTCCATTTTTCACAATTGTGCCGTTTGATTACAACTGCGTCGTGATTGATGAAGCCCACTGGTTGACTCTAACGCATCGTGCTGGGTGGTACGGCAGGTTGACATGAAAAATTGGGGGGGAAATCCAAGCAACTCGAGTGAGTGGCAATAAGTAATTCTATCCTCTTTTTTCTTCTTTTTGGAAAAGCTTCAGATCTTACTTTCTTACAGTTTGAGTCGCATAATTAAACTAAGATGACTTCATTATTATTATCTCCGCTTGAAAGATCATGTGCTCGGTAGCGTGCATGAGTGATTGAGTGAGTGTGCAGCTCTGTGTCTGTCCACGGCTAAATCATTCTGTTGCAGCAAACTGCAGACCATTTTGGGTGGCCAGTTATGGCTGCATAGTAATAGACCTGTGAAGGTTGTGGTGACTCACACTTTCTTTAAGTCCTTTTATGGCCCGTGTTGTACTGCCATTGGCTGCCTGCTCATTCCTCACTCAACATTCTTAACGGGCACCTGGTCGGTGCCGAGTGCATCTCCATCCGCTATTCTCTGCCCACAGTCGGGCGGACAAACGCTGCTACACCTCTCTGTAACTCAGTGGCTGCAAAGCAGTTTGGTAAGTTTAATTTTGTTTTTGGCAGAATTGTAGGAAGTGTATGATACAACTTCAAGCCAGTTACCTGCATGAATCAACGCTTGTTTTTGAGCTTGACTGGAATGTGTTTTATGAAGCCGTACAGCCCATCAGTGTCGAAACGCGTGGTTAAGCCAGTTGTGGGTTGTGTTCATTCAATCTCACAATGCAGCAGTGGTTGTTGAAGGCACACCTGGCAGACATCTGCACTCTGCTTAGTGCACCAGTTATTTTTTTCTTGTTCTCCTTCAACGTTGTAAGATAAAAACACGTACCAGTCAAACAAAGTAGCCACGCCCAAAAGCATACCCTGCTTTATCATTGTTTTATTCTAAATGGGACCATAATGTAAAAACGAACATCGTGCTGTATGAAACTATCTATTGACAACAACTCATGTTTACTGAGGTACTACATCAAGTGAGAAGTAGTCATTTTATCATAGACATACAATCAGATTTATCTTTGCAACCAGAGGAGTCACTCCTACTGGATATTAAAAAGAATCCTGAAAAAGGGTTCTTCTTTTATCATGAGGGGGAAAAATAAAAACATGATGAACTTTAAAAGTCCTACAGAAAAACACGCCTCCTGACATTTCTTAAGAAGTTGCCGGGGACATTAGAGGAGAGAAGAGGCACAGCTAGGACATAAAAACATTACATTTCACTGAAACGTAATGTCTTCTCTGAAGAATGTGCACAGTGGCTTTGTGATAATTGGTCCAGAGATTGGATCAGCATGAGCTTTCTTTCCTGTTGCGAGTCTGTCACTCTGGTTAGAGCCGTCTGCTAAAATAATCACGAGAAAACTGATCTTTGCAAAGAATTACAGGCTGTAGTTTACAGATAGTAGTTTATAAATGCACTGATCTCTATCTGCTTCAGCAGAGGGAAGCTGTGGCTGGTTTGGGAAGATACCAGGTGTAAACTACTAACTGATCAACCCAGCCACAGGTGATTTAACTTGTTGTCTAATTAGATCCCTTCACAGGTCTATGTGGGGGAACTATTCTTTTATTTCTTCCATCTCCATCATACTTATCTTAGTCGAGCTCCAGTTATTGAAATAAAATGAATTAAAAAGTAATCATCAAAATAATTAAAGCTGCACTCATACGTATTTTTTATTTGACCCGAGTAAAGAGTGGAGTTGGTGACCAAACAAAAGTTAAAAGGATAGTACATTATCCTCCATGTCTTCTGAATTTGTATACAGGTGATAGCTTGCTGATACAATAGCCATATTCATGTTTACATCAATCTGTAAAATATGTTTTATTTTGTCGCCCACTGACCAAGAAAAAGAAATGATGCAGCTTTAAAGATAAGCTGCCGGTGACATTTTGTCTCCGGCTCTTCTTCCTTGGATAAATACCCTCGTGTTGTAAATAAGTAATGTAAGGTTGCGTCACATTATTTTCATCAAACAAAACTACACTACCCTGGGAACTTACGCAGTAATTTCACTTTTCAGAAGTGGAGGTTTGCTGCCTGATCTTGACCCTAGAATGTTTAATTCTGTTCTTCAGATTTACCTTGACTGACTGGAGCTTGTCCTCGTTATACTGAAAATCTAATTGATTTATGTCGGATTGTTAACCACATGACTTAGAGCATTTGTGGATTCTCTGAAGTCTGATTTTGTTTTCTATCTTTTTTTTGGAAAGAAATCCAAAAAGTGCTGTGGCAGGAAAGTCTACCCTGACCGTGCATGAATAAATATGGCTGACAGGATGGCTGAAAGCTTAGTTTTTAATAGTATTTCACTTTATCCCATAGTGGAGAAAATGTTTGACAAACACAGAGGAGGCAGAAAAAGGAGAGACAGGAATGCGTTACTTTATATCTGCAGAGATAAAAAGGTGGGATAATATTTACTTAAAATATGTGCGGTCACAAACGTTAGGCACGTATCAAATGTATGGGTGCACATATTTTTCAGTGTTGTGGCAGCTCAGCTTCAGATGTGACAAATATAATGGATGACCTCGCTGTTTCACTTTACAGTCAGCATTGATGCCGAGATCATTACTCTCATCAAAGACGTTAGATGGATGGTGTTGACTTGGCTTTTAATTTATCTATAATTACAAGTCACAAATCTGGCTTTTAGCAGACAATAATGTTGACTTTGAGGTGTTTTGATAGAAAGTACAGTATAGTGCTTGCAACAACCAATTTCAACCAATCATGACATCCATCAATCAATCTGCAACTTCAGCAACAAGCGAAGAGTGTGTGGAGCCAATCAAATGCTATGGATTTGATTTAAATCTTTTTTGTAACTGTACACCGCTCAAATATTCTGTTTCACTGGGGAATTATCACATACAGAAGGTAAAAGAAAGCTCTGTCCTTACTAACGAGCTTGATTCTTTTCTGTTTTCTCTGTGCACAAAGACGTGTAAGTTGTGGTTTTTTTACGAGGAGTTACTTGCTGAACCTCTTTGTAACGGTGGCAGCGCGCCAGGCTAAGCGAATGGCCTCCTGGCTCTGTAGATCCATACGAAGGGCAAATGTATGAAAGTGGTATTGATATTCTCGACTTACTTTTTGAACAAGAAAGCAAACGGCACATTTCCCAAAATGTCTAACTATTCCTTCAAACATGGAATGATGAAGGTTGAGCTGTTCCCATCTTCCATCAATAGCTAAAAAGCTCTTTAAGAAAAGCTCCACGTTCCCCACGAACCACATCGACCTCTCTGCAGGTCTTGCTCAGCCTGCTTTGCTCACTTGTGCTTTTTTTCTACGGCTATCTTGTTTGTTTTTCCTATAAACCCACTTTTTTTACATCTCTTTGATATATTGATACCGATTCGTCGTAGCAGCATTATTTTCTCAGTGTCGGGACACTTTGACCGTGATCCTTGGACTCCTAATGTTTTTTTTTATATTCTCAATGTACAATAAGCCTCTCTGCCAAGTAGACACTCAAAAAATATTAATGGAAAGATGACGCAGGTTAAAGAAAGCTACACAATAGAGAGCTGCAGTATAAAGAGGTGTATCCCCGCAGCAGTTCAACCTTTCCTCTGCAGGCAGGGAAAGTCTTTGGCTATGCAGGGGAATATCAGTTTCCACAGTGTTCAGTCACCCTGCCTGCGCTTATCAACTCACCCTTTTCCCATTTACGCCTTATCAAAAATAATTATCTTTATTCTCGGGGCCCCTTGCCCTCGGGTTTTTTTAAAATTTATTTCCCACTATAACCGGTTATCGCATGTTGACTGGCACGCAGGATTTATGTCATTTATCGCCCTCCTAACATACAGCCCAATATGGTTTATTTCTCAATCTCTCCACACCCTTGTGATCCGTGCCTTCGTTATCGAGCCCCCTGGCCGCTCTGAAGATACCGCAGGACGTTCGCCGCGGCTGCAGTACAAAGGCTGAGGAGCCAAAAGGGAGTCATCTCGGGGACTTCTCTCGACCTGCTTGAAGTCCGACCACCATCTGGTCTTTTAATTCAACGCGACAAGCAGACAGAGAAAATGATGGTTTGTGTCACCAAACGTAGTACTTACTTCCTGCTTTGCTCAGACCTTTTGAGATATGCATAGAAACTGCAAATTACCGGCTGTGCTTATAAACTATACGTGGAACATTTTTATTGCATTTATAATTAAAATAAAAGCTTAGAGCTGATAGTGTGCCCATTGGAAACACCTCAATCTGAAACGCATTATATTCAGTTTTAAACTGCAACTTAAATCTCTTCACCAACATCGACATAGAAAAAATTCCCTTCATACACTTTCTGTTTTTGCAATACACATGCTCGTTTCCCACATGATGTGCAGTATTTTCCAGATGTAGTGATTCCATTTTGGGTGCCGCAGGTGGCTCCCTTTCAGTTTAGTAGCTGCAAGAATATTAAAACAGATTTCTTTCCGTGGAAAACACAGCAGCAAAGCAGCCATCATTTTTATTTTGAAGATGCAACACAGCTCTGACCCGATCATACATTTACTTCTGACAGATTCATGGTGGAGTGCCTTTTCTCTGATTACTGGCTGTGGGGCCTGTGCACAAAATATCTTCAAGATCATTAGGTTCAGCGATCATGTAAACACAGGCTGTTGGGAATAATCATCCATATTCAGACAAATGGACACAGCTGCCATGTAAAAAAACCTAATTAAGAGTTAATTAAACATGGTCTTATATTAATGAAGACACTGAACATTTGAAACCGCCTTGAATAAACTACAAAAATGACCGTTTGTCGCACTAGCGCCACTTCCTGTAGATATAGTACAGTTTGACATACAGCTTCCTTTTCACACTTGACACAAATGTGTCCAGGAAGCATACCATTACTGTTGTCGAATTGGGACTGCAGTTTATAGCTCAATAATGCAGCCATCATTCATGCTGTCACTGACCATCACGTGTTTCACGTTAGCTCTGAGTTTGACACTGATTTATTCCACCACTCTTTCCGCTGCAGAGGACGGGAAAACAAAACCCATCCAGTCAGCATCTGTTGTGCCAAACTGTCCTTTGCCAATATTGTATTTTTGTTTCGGTTTAAGATCTCAGACACTTCACAGCTTTTCTGTGCCGCTTCATCCACTTTATGTACTTTCTCCTAAATTCCTCCTCTTACAGCTACAGTCTTGCGGTCCAGTAGACTTTGCTCCCGTCTTGACCCAGACTGAAATGCCCATTGGCAGAGAGGTAACAGCCTTGTATTCTTATATCAACGGTGTAGCCCATCCGTGGTGGAATACCCATAAATAATGTGTGACAAAAGGCTGCTCGCGACGCTCCTCGGCCTGCTCATTTGACCTTTCGACAAAGAGAAACTCGACAAAAACAAACAACTCCCCTTGACACAAGGACGCAATCTAATTTGGTGCAGAGACTGAAACAAGGCTTTCCATTTCAGAGTCTTTCGGGGGAACTGATTCCAGCTCAGCACACCCGCATCAGCACTGGCACATGGAGCCTGAAAAGAAATCAATGGCAAAGGGTTTAACAGGCTAACCATAATTGGTCTCATAGTCTGGAATCGCTGTGGTCTTTGGAAGTTTTGTAAATACCAACCGAGAATAACAATCTGGGTGAAAATAGCCTGTTTCTATCTAGATGGGGCTCATTGATTTTTTTTTTTCTGTTTTATTATTTATTTATCTGTTTTGTGCATGCTTCAGAGAATCCTGCAAGACAAAAGCAACCAAGTGAGAAGCTTTGTCAGATGAAAATATCTTTCCGTAGACGGAGCAGAATATTATCAGATTATCCATACAGCAAAGTACATTATCTTTTACATTTGGAAAGATAATGCAGTCGGCACATACTCTTATCCACAGGAGCTGACAGGAAGCGCTGCGGCTGAATGAGCACGTACCTGGATGTAAAACAAGTACTGCAGTGACCCTGTGAGCATTATTTATGATATCTGGCTCTACTAAATGCTGGGAAAATAATTAAAAGCAAGGATGAAAATGCAGAAAAGAGGCTATTTGTCTGACACACTTAAGAGTCTGAGAGTTGCTATTACTCATGAGTTTAGAGGCTGACGGTTGCACTAAAGGGAGACAAAGCAGAACAAGAGGAGACTTATTGGACTGCATGAATATGTGTGAATGGCTGTGAGAGGATGCCGGCGACTTCAATTAGGCATTTGGATGGCAGTCGCTCTCTGAGGGATTTTAGTAATCAAGGGACATGTAACCTTACAGATTCTTTTTTCCCACTGCTAGGAAGGTCAAACAAGGTGGGATTGAAATTACTCGAGCTCAAAATAAAGTAGAGGGAAGGAAAAAAAAAAAACAGGTCAAGGCCAAATATACCCAGATATGCAAGGCAAGCTTATGTATCATCCAACAACAAAGAGATTCAAAGTGCTTTACGTTCCACATTATTGAGAAAATAGATAAAAGAAGCACGAAGCTGTGGAAACAAAGCTTAAGTAAGAAGGACGTTAAAAGAGTAAAACTAGATTAAATGGACGACAAAAAGAAACTAAACATCAATATGATAAAAATCACACGTTAAACCTTTTCTGATCCGACACAAAACCCCAGATTCACTCATTTTGAAAAAAACACTATTTTTGAGTTTTTTTCTGACACTGTGTCCTCCATTTTGGATTCATCTTGGATGCGTGCTTACGATCTGGCACCTGCTCGCTGCAGTTTGATAGAATTTGAAGCCGAGAAACATCCCGCACACAGCAAATGATAAAATACGGCAGTGGGAAGGTTCTCACAGACGGCGCTACACATTGCTAGTTGGTCATAAATGATGATAGAGAGGAATTATTTTTGAAAGTCTATTCATTGTTTTTTTTTATGAACATCCTACTCATTCTGCCTTTTTAAGGTTAAGGACCAACAGCATGGTCATGGTAAAAGCAACATCTGACCTTTGTGGCTTTAACAACTGCTTTGCTCATCATTTCTACAGCCACTAGAGGGCTTACACACTTGAATGTAAACATGTAGTTTTGTAGATGCTTTCAATATAAACCTTTCCTCAAAATGTTTTTGGCATTATATTCATGACAAAACATATCTGCTGCTGCAAATTAGTGTGCATATTCTGGATCAAGTGTATCACATTTGGGATTTGTTTGTTCTTGCTTTTGTTCTTATTATTATGAATATTATTTACATTGTCATGTTGTACTTGAGTTATTTCTGTTTTTATAAAATCTGCGCTGCATATCACATGTTGCAGGTTATATTTTGCTAATAGTAATTTGACAGAAATTGTGTTCTTGCAGAATACAGAGCTGCATGTAAATGGTGATAGTAATACGAAATATATGACATTCTTGAAAATGTACATTGAAAATGAAGTAAATGATGTATGTATCCTACATCGGTAAACCTTCAGCAGTTTTTTTTTCTTTTTTCTTTTTCCCTTCACGCCACCTTTTTATCGTTTACACGTTACCTTTTATTCCCTCAGTCTTTTACAACCAGATGTTGTATGAAAAGTGTTTTTAGTGGCTGGCTCATATAGACACTGATACAGTGCTTTGCTCTCCATCAGTAATTACTGTCACCACAATTTCCTGGTTGCTTAATTAAATATTTATGAACACATTCTCCCTATTTTTGTCTGGAATCACTATAACAAACATGAATTTCTAATTAATTACCCCACGGCGGCTCAGGAGACAGCTCGAGTGATCACACAATAATTTGCTGTTGCAATTACGAACCATTGTTCACCTAATGTGATGTATACGGGAAATAAACTTTTGCGAGATTCACTGTGAATTGCTGCACAGACCAGCAGTTAAGATGTAAACACACTGTGTCGCACAGTAACATTGACCAGCAGTTCATGAGTAGATTTACATCTGGCTCTGTGCTGTATATTCACACACACCGTCATCCTGCAGACAACACGCCTAATGAATAAATCATCAATAATCATTTGGCCATATTTCCAATGCCAAATAGCATTGCTTTAATTAGATTAATGGTAAAATAGATTGTGAAAAAGTCTTTGATCAATGCTCGCGGACAAATTACTTCAAAACGAGCTACATTTTCAGTAGACGTCACATGTATATGTCAGTAGCTGGAACCTATTGGCTGTTCATCCATGTTGGAGACGACAACCTATAAGCAGAATGCGAAGCGTTAAATTCTACGTATGCATCGTCCCAAAAAGATAACAAATGACAACATGAAAAGGCCATGTAGTCATCTTTAGACTCGCATAAGAGAAGAATGCTGACTGAATTGATTATTTTGGAATCAAGGCAACTCGTCACTCCTTGTAAAACACACTGGGCAGCAAATGAGAGCACAGGGAGTGATCAATGCAAATGACCCACAAGGCCCTAGGAGAATAGAGTCGGCAGGTAGGTGTCACTGGTGGTGGTTGGTGGGAGCAAATTGCATGCAGGGCAACAATTCAGCAGCAATGGTTGGCAGTAATAAAACCATTGCAGACATCTTTAGATGGTGATCGGACCATTCAGGTTGTCTTTCTAAATGAGCTTTCAGGTTTTGTTTCCTAAAATGTATTAGAGCTTCAGTGTGACATCCAGAAAGCTCTGGTCCAAACCAAGGAGCTGTTGGAAGGTGCAATCAATCACACCTGCAATTAGTTCAAATTACCGGATGGGTTTTCGATTATTTACTATTTGAACAGACAAATTATGCTCTAGTTGCCGACAGTTCGTATACACACTTTACATGATTTGTTTGATCAAGTTAATGATGTTGGAAAAACAAAACTGTTACTGCCACAAAGTTCGAGGAAAAAGACATATTGCATATTGCAAATCAATTGGTCCGAGAGAACACTAGACTTCTGCGCCTCCTCTTGGCTCTGTTTTCAGGCTTTAGGAAATCTAGCCCGTGAGCTCAGAGAACGGGCGTTCCCATTGGCTGTTCTAGAAATGCAGCACATGCATGTTCTCGTTCAACGTCCTAATATCCTGCAGGATAAGTTGCTATTTCGGCATCGCCAAAAACAACCCAAAAAAGGAAGACTGACTATTCAAAAAGAGTCTCATGATTAAGGTGAAGCATTTTAGAGAGGGAGAGAAAATGTTGCGATAAGTTTAGCCTCAGGGTATGAAGGACGATGTTTGAAATGTGAAACATTCCATTGGTACACGTCGTCTCTAAACTCCAACGAGGTAAACAACGAGGCGCGCACTGAAAAGGAAGCCTTGGCCCGGATATCTGGTGGCTACACCAGAACCTCACAAATATGGCCCCTTCATCCCACAGGCCTATCCATCGTCGGGCCCATGGGTTCTGAGATTGCCACTTTAATTACAAAATGCTAAAAGGATTTTATGAAGTTTTAGCCCAATGCCATAAACAAACTGCCTGCTCCAGCTTTTCCCCCTGGAATCTTTCCAGCCTTTACGGGTCCCCCCCCCCACACAGATTGACATCAAATATATTCTTTACTCGCTTGCTCTAGCATCTAATTTAACATTTAACAGCCCTGCGCCCACACAGTTATTATTCTGGTTGATTAGACCTCTGCTCAAGTTGAAGATGGGCAAACCCATGCAGGAAATTACAGTATGTGAGGTCACCAAACTCAGTGTACCAGTAGAGGTAACGTGGAGTGGAGGGAGATGTCAGTCAAAGGCCTTTCTAGAGCTATTTAGAGGACTTTGGATACTAGCGTAATATGCTTGTATGTAATTTGTAATTTATTTTACAGGCTTTCTTGTAGTTCTTTAGAAAAAAATCCTCTGGTTGATCTAAAGTGAACTAAACCTTTAGAGTTATCACCAACACTCCAACACCTTTTTATGTCTTTAATAACCTGTAACCCTGTCAGGTCCTAGCAGTTGTTATTTCCACCTGTAGGACTAAGTGCTGAGGACACATCACTTTATTAAGCACAATGAGCCTGCCTACTGCAATGTGCAAGGTCACACAGCGACATAACCATGCATAGTAATGACTTCTCTTTTCTTTTTTTCGTCAAGTTTCTTGCAGAATGCCGTTTAGCATGACGAGACACTTCATTACTGGCCACGTTGAATACAGTGCACGTTGATCCATGCGGAGTAGAGAGGTTGTCTATACGGCTGTAAGCCACCAGTGAAGTATGAAATACGACGCCAGCCCCTCGGCGTGAACGACTTGTTCTGAATGCTCAGATTATCACATCTCTGTCTCGACTGAAACACAATTTGTTTTTTCCGTCTGAAAAAGTTTGAAAAAAAATAATTTTAAATCGAAAAAGAAAATGGCGAAACAGGAAGTCGGCAGCTTATTAGAATGCAAATGTGCTCCAGGGCTGAGATTTTGCGTGCCGTTATCAGTAGCCATCGCAGGGTAAAAGAGTCACAGCGGGGACTAATTCAGGGAAACGTGACATTTAGGAGATAATCGGCCTGTCTTTTTGCAGTTCTTCAACTTTCCAGCGGTGTGGAACGCTCTCGTGCTTATTCAGAGCCTATCTGAGGCCTCGTACTGTCCTCTGGCAAGGCTTTTATTGATAGGAGGGGGGGGGGGGGGGAATATAAGCATGTGATTGAAATCCATATCAAAGTGGTTTAAATTTCAAACGTACAGTGTGTGGCTCTTCTGATGGTTTCCTCCTGTGTCACTATTTAAAAAATGAGGAAGTATATTGTGTCATGTTGGCTCATAATAATCAGCTAATCTGGAAAACACTCGCGCAAGCATGACGAGGAAGAGACGGACAGAGGTTGTTTGGCACAACTCATCTCTATGTGCTCACAGATTTCTTCTTAACAGGAGATGGTGTGGTAAATGTAGTTTATCACTGTGTCAAATACATTTCAAAGACGATTTTTGAGCCCCGCTGCAAAGTGTGACTTGCTCCCCCATCACACACACACACACACACAGACGGAGAGAGAGAGAGAGAAAATTATATCCAGACAGTTTGTGCTGCATAATTTAACTCCATCTGTGAATAAATGTGCAGCTAGAGAAGAAGAAAGGCGTGAGGAATGTGGTCTCCTGTGTTCCCGGTGCCACTTTTCATACTGAAGCCGGGTGGTAGAATAACATTATCTATCAATGAGGCTTTTAAGGTAAAGGACAGAATGGTGAAAGTCTTAAAAAATCTGCTGGGGCTCCTCTTTTTCCTCTTATGTTACAGTGCTGCTCTGAAGTGACTTTACAACAGATTTTTTTATTTGCTGTTCTAAACACTTCAGGTATTTCCCAAGAGACATCATTGACTCCTCAGAGAGTAATATCTTTCACATTTTGAGTGGAAGCAAAAGTGATATTTAGCAATACTCAAAAGGAGAACTGTATAGTTGTAAAGTAATGATCTCTCACCAAGAAAGGAGAGAATGGACGTGAATGTTAAAAGCTACGACGGGGATCTTTCATTTTGTGTTGAAGTCTTTCCAGGGTCTGACCGTCTGCTCCGTGCAGTCCTGGTTCTGGTTCTCCCGTTCCTTCCTTCCCTCGAGCGGGCCCAGCAATACGGCCTGGGTCTTCCAGCAGCGTGGCGTTGGCTTCCAAAGGGCACCGATGGAGCAGCAACGTGAAACTTAATTCTGATAATAGTGATATTTTTTGCTGCATTTTGTACGTTTAGATCACATTTAGGTTAGTCAGTTAAACAGCTGTCTGGTGTAAAATGATCCGCATAACAGCTGTATGATTAGAGAAGCCCTCAACAGCCGAAGCCTAGTGCAAACTTAATCTGCACTCATCACAATATTTCATCTTGTGTGGCAAGATCCAGGACACATCTTTACCGTGTTGTGAGCTGTCCCAGATGCTACAACTGTTTTTTTTTTCTCTAAACGTGTTTGATTTTATTGTACGCAAAAAGAAGAGGTGGTTTCGTTGAAGCACTTTTGAGACAAGTCCAAGACGGTGTGTGGAAGGAGGGTGGAGAACACATTGACTTATTTCCTGTGTTCCATTGAATATCATGAACTTCTGCACATGTCGCAGACCTCACCAGCTGCCATGGGGAGTTCTGAGTGGTTTGTAACCCCCAAGTCAGCAATACAACAGTCTCTGACGAAGAAAATGTGTTGTAGTTTGAGCTGTACAGCAAGTGTCAGACTCCGAAAGCATGTAGTCTCCCTCAACAGCGTCTTATGGAGGACCTCCTAGTTCCGCAACAAAACCAACATTTTTATTTAATGTAAGCCAGGTTCATTCGCTGAGCACCAATGCACTTTTTCTGGATACTGATCAGCTCCACTCTTGTATTTGTAGATGACGCTCAATGGTAGCAGTGGTGATGGGGAGGCCTGCCTACATTGTATTTATTTTATGGTCTAAGAGCTATTATAAAAGTATTAAAATGCTCAGTTCATGGACAAATACAAAAAGCATGCTTGGAAAAATTTGTCTGATATTTCTCCTTTCACCTTCAAGGACACCTGTCCTTGAAGGTGGCCTACCTGGCTTACACATTGAGAAGAAATGCTTTTGTTTCATTTTATTTCCTAACAATGAATGTTTCATTTAAATAAATCTAATTAAATTACAGGAGCTAATCCCTTTTGTTGATCATTATCTTTTTCAGCTTTATTTTTTGCCTCTCAACCACCTGGAGATAAAATGAAAATGAAAAACAAACTTATGACAGAAAAGTAAGTAAGTTTGCAGAGGATTTTGATGATCAAACCAAAGTTCCTTGCGTATGTCACAAGTAATTGACAGAAGCAGGCGAGCTCAGTGCAGAGCGCTAATAGCTATACTAATTAAAGTGGGCTCAATCCCGGTCCTCTCGGTAAGGCGTGCGTTTAAAGCCCAGTTAATGAGGTTTGCTGAGGAGCGGCAGTGTTGCAGTGTGGTGATGTTTCTCCGGGTTTTTCACCCGCCACCACCTCTCCGTTGACCTCGGCTCATTACCGGGCATGAGAAGAGGTGACGGTGTCGCCATGACCCCCGGGGTCCGATTCATTACCCTGCATCCTGCACCCCGCCTCCCCCTGGGAACACGCCACATCCACAGATTCAAGGTGACGTTGAACAGTAGAAAAAGAGTTAATAATAAAATGAAGAACTAGGTATGAGGATACGTATTTTCCCGTCACACTTAAGCCAAGTGTCTGATTAACAAACTCCCTTAATTTGTGATCCATTGATGAAATATTGTCGCCGTCTGGAGTCGGCGTCTGACAGAAAAGCCTGGCTAAGTCGCTGGAAAACATCACTGTGAGCAAAAAAACTAATACTTCGAACATCAACTGTGGATGCAACAATACCCACAAAGTGTGCTCCAACCACAGTATAATCAAGTGTAAAATGCAGTGTTGACAGGCCTGTGTTTAAAAAGCTTTCAACACAAAAGATTACACAAATGCCCCCGCCCCCCCCCCCCCAAAAAAAAGAAATCCTGCAGGCTTGGAGCTGTCCTTTTTTATGGAAGTGTAATTATATCAGTGTCTGCATACGAAGCAGCACAGCGAGGTGCAAAAAGCCCGACACATCATCTCTCAGAAGCGCTAAATTAGCTTTTGGAAGTGTCATGTCAGAGATGTTGCACTCATCCTCAGCAGGGATCCTTTCCCTCCCTTTTTATTACAACCGACCCTCCCCCCCCTCCCTCCTCATCCTGTCAGTTCCCATATCGCTGCTGCTGTGTCAGACGAGGCCTCTCACCCTGCGGAGCATCGCCGGAGCCTTGTTCCTCTCTCCCCGTGGCAGCTTGTCACCTGCATACACCTCATCCCATCACTTCCTCCCTCTCTCTGTCTCTTTATTTCCCATCTCCTTCTCATTTCCTCGAAATGTTTTTCAAAGTAACCCAAAAGTGCAAGCAGATGACCTACATGCTGCTGGCCTATGACTTTGATCGCACAGCTCTTAATTCCTTGTCCCTCCACCCGCTCTCTTCTATATCCTCTCTCACTCTATCCGAGGTCTCACTTCCTGTCTGTTTCATTCTATTCCGCAGTCTGTTTCCTTCTCCACATCGCAGGGTCGTCCTCACATTGAGGTCACAGAGTAAGACACCACCGATCCTGCTGGAAAGCTCCGTTTTATCCCCCTTCTCACGCCTCTGCGAGGGGATAATCTGGCATATATATCTCTTTGGAGTCGAGATAAAATTAGCATGTAAAAGGATAGTTCTGATTTGTAATAACTTGGATTGGTTTGGCCATTAATCATATCAGCAGTAATTACAATGTCGCCAAGTTCATTTTTGAGATCTGCAAATGCAATGACAAGTCAGATGAGGCCGAAAACACAGGACTCTTTCACAAGACTCTTCAAACAAAGTCCCAGGTAAGCCCCAATTTGGAGCGATGATAGATATTTCTGATCATGTACTCTTAAATCCGTGGTTTTTATTTGGCAACATTGAAGTAGTACGGTGGCAACATTTGGGAAACACGTTTATTCTCTGTCTCGCCGACTGATATTAATCTTTTCATCAAACTTGGTTAAATTTGAACCTGAATTCTCAATTGCTCAATTCAGGGAGTGCACTCTTTAGCTGAAGCTGTTATTTTGATGACCTGGTGCTTTTCTCAGGGCATGTCAGGCTTATTGGGATTTAGTAAAGTGACTTCGCCTCCTCTTCCTCTTTGCACGTGGTTTGAACCGAGGCATCTGAGCGGAGCCAATGCCGTGCAATGGAAAGAGTTTGACTTCTTTCTCCTTTCTCTCCTTGCAGGTCTGGGATTTGATCTTTTTCTGGACCTTGTTTGTCACCCTTTAATTAAACACCTCTTGATCACTACCGACTGAGAAGGCAGCGGGGAGTGGTAAATAAGACTTATTATTGTTCTGCAGGTCTCTCTCTAATGGGCAGGCAGTATGTGCTGAGAGAAGCCTCAGACAGAGAAGTCGTGCAGGATAGTAGCTCTCTTTCTCTAATGGGCTGTTGCATGCCAGACAAATGAACATGCCCTGACTGGCCAGCGTCCAGTTTCTCCCCTGCTACTGGAATGATCACGCTCATTATCTTATTTAGCTGCCGGATCAACATGAACAACACAAACTTCGCTTTTTGCCAGCATCAAGTTAATAAAGGCAATTCTTCCTGCACCTCTCCACCTCTCTTTATGTCTCTCAGGGATTCTATGCCAGATGGTATTGTCAGTGTGGGGGGGTGGTGTGTATCAAAGGGGCCTGTCCTGCAGTTGATCAAGGCAGAAATCCTACAGGTGGCTGGCTGCCTGTCTCAGGAGGAACATGGCCAGAGGCAAGGGATCCTACAGGAGGGGTGAGACGATCATCACTTCTGGGTGGAGCCTTGTACCGTATGTGGATTTCTTTTCTGGCTCCGTATGAGTAATGCCATTATTAATGCATTGAGAGAAAAGAATAAGAGAGGGAGAGGGAGAGAGACTTTTGTATGGGCTTTTTAGATGTGGGCATATTTCCCCTGTGAAGACTTTTATATCCATTACCTGAAGTGCTTGGCAGTCTGCGCCACAAATGGAGATCCCAGTCGCTCTTTATCATAACTCTGACATTCAATATTAAAAATAGATTCAAGCATGATTGAATGTTTGATGGTGTTATTGTATGAGTGATCTAAGTGTCTGGCGGCTGCATATCATTTGGGGACTGGCACATTTGCAGAGGCAAACATTAAACGTTCCCCCCGCCAGCAGCTGCTAAAGGATTTCTTTTAGATTTTTTCTGACCATTACTGCTGTATCCTTACAAAAGAGGCAATTTGACTTTTGTGTCATATTAACGTTGGCAAAAAAAGGACGTGAGACATGAGTCAGAGTGTTGTATGAATCACACATCTTGTCCAGCAGTCTCAGATTAATCTCAATTGTTTCCTTCCATTATCTCTGCATCTAGCTATCTGATCATTGACTCCAGGGACAGAACCTTTCATGAACGCCCCCACCCGCATCCCTCCACATCAAACAAGATAACTGCACATAGAACATCAGAAAATAAAGTGCTGATGGCCGCTGACAAAGAATCTGATAGGAGGCATCACTCATCCAGCACTTAGTCCCCAATTGTGATCTACAGTATAAATTAACCATGCTGGAAACTGGCTGCAGCGCCGTTGAGACGTCCGCCGGAAGCGAAGTGGAGTTTTCTGAAGGGACAGACAGCAAACTCTCTGGGGATTTAACTCCGTTTTCCAGAGTCCAGATCAAATGAAAAATGAATCATTCTGCAGAGGGAAGACTGTGACGCATGACTAAAGGGGATGAGGATGCGAGTGGTAGAGATGCTACTGTAATGTAGACTGTAACTGTTGGAGGATGGAGATGGGCCAACATGTGCTGCATGGTAAAAGCAACTACTCCAAGAGAACATAATGTTCTATCAAAGATGGGCAACTATCAAGACCTGGATCACAAGACCTTATTCTAAGGTCAAGAATGAACTTGCAATGAAAGGAATAAAAAGCAAATACAAAAAGATCTTTCAAATATTACATATTTTCAAAAAAAGATACTCATCCGACATGAAATGACATAAAGATTCTTGTTTCCCTAAAATAAGCTCACCATATTTTTACAGTTTGATTTCCACAAAAGAATACTAAACTAATCTTAATTTAAAGTAATATCTGGGTAGAGCACACGGTATACATTTTATTAATAAAACATGCATATTCCTGTATTTAGACGATAACTTTGTGCACACTCTTGAGCTGTGGAGATGAGGGTAATTCTGGGAGATTGCTGACATTCACATTCAGATGCATGTCTGAATGGTGCTAAACAAGACACGCCCCACTTACTGTATATGCTCAAGAGAGATGCATGCTCTGGTGTTATGATGCTACAGCGATATTTAAAACTGCTAATAGATTATTTCATGGGATTCCGGCATTTACCAGAGTAAGTTCCTGCATCACACAGATTTATTCAAGGGCTTTTTCACCACAAATGCCTCTTGATATATTGATTTTCTGTGCTTCAATATGCAGCCAATGTGTGGTGTATTTTAAAGTAGGATGTGGTTTGGGATGCAAAATGGCACAAGGCAATAATGTCTCAGGAGTATTTAAAAAAAATAAAACACTCTGAATTATAAATGTAAAAGAGCGAGCGTAGCATCGTGTTTTTGATGAATTTCTTAGATGCACGAGTGCATCATTTATGACTCGAGAGTGGCTGTCTTCCTGACAGGGTCTGGAGATGTTTTCCCTTGTAGGACTCCAGGTACGCCGCCATTATAATGACCGCACTTGAACATAGCTGATGTTGTTCCCTCTTCCTCTGGCAGCAGCTGGAATAATGAGCCACTGATGAGTCACACCGTGACAGCAGTGCAACTCAATTACCCAGCAACAACAAACACAGACGCGAAGAAGTGCAGTTTGATGATCCCGAAACAAAGCGCCTTGTTCGGCTGTCTAGTGTGACTTCAAGCTTTGTTTGAATGCCGCTCCTTATCAACTCCACTGGTTTTCTACCGTAGCAACACAGAGCAGCCTGCCGCATTCATTTTATATTAATGCTAATTTGTAGGGTTAAATGACTCGCTTGTGTCAGGCTCTCACCTTCCTGTCTCAACGTGTGCGAAGAACAAAGAGGGCGCATTTAGCAGACACCTTTTATGCACAAGAGGGCACCTGAGGAATTTGACATCCAAATCATCCCCACAACAAACACACACAGTACAGGGTTATCCGCTCATGAATACAGATCTTCTTAAAACATTATTAAATCATCTCATTAAAAAAAGAAGAAGCATAAATCCATGTCTCCATGTGTTTCCAGTCTCTATACCTGCATCATTTGTGTATTAGCTTTTCCAAGCTTCAACTCCATCTCCTTCGGCTTCATAAAGAAATGCAATCTTGTGGTCTGATTTCATTTTTAACCATTAAAACAACTAATAATAAGAAAGTACAGTTTGTTTAGACATCTCATTTAATAAAAAACTGACCCCGCAGTTAATTAATAAGCAATATAAGTTATATTTTGTTCTTCTGATCTTGATTCACATTGTCTGGTGTGATGCAGGTCACAACTCACTGTTATTAAAGATAAACACTTATTTTCCAATGGACATGCGTTCTGTAAAGATCCTTAAAGCCCTGTGCTTTGTTGTATCAAACAATGAGCCCGATTTCACTTATTAAATCTTCAGTCCAACTGTAGAATAATGAGCAGCCTGAATGTCTCCCAAGGCCGCAAGTGTGGGGGTGGATCATTTATATAGACATATTTCAAAGATATACAACAATAAATCATCAGTTTTCTCCAGTGGGGTAATTGTAAGTGTCTAAATATTTAGTGCGTAGGCTGGCATGATACACAATGTTAACTTTAGCCTAACGTGACAGGACATCCTATTTCTAATCTTAAATCTAAATCTTAAATGTAAAATAAATGAGTACTTCCAACAGAAATACCACTTTGCAAAAATATATCCTCTCCCTGAACATCTAAAACACTGGCACAATTACTGCCAAACAAACCCAGACACAAATACAGTTATTTCCCATTGAAGAGGGGTGAGGGTGGCTCTCATTCACACAGAAAGGCATGGTGGGTGTTGATTAATATAGGCCATCAAATTCAAGTTGGCAGCGGCAGAAAAATAAACAGTCCACACTTTAATTAACTCTGCAGAAGAAAAAGTATGACTAAGTCAATATTTATCATGTCTGGCGATGGAGGCCCACGCTAGCTCCCCCCACTAAGCCCAACGCTACTTACCTGGAGGCCGGCATATGAGTGCCGCACAGAAATGATGAAATGTACACACACACACACACACCTATTATGGTAATTGGCTCTAAAAGATGTGGACAGATGAAGAGATGCATGATTAAAGAGAAAAATAGTTTGTGTTGCAACAAACGGAATCGCTGTGGTCGCACAGGACAGCTTCCTGCCTGTGCTTCCACCTGATGAGAGGGGCTCTGCGTGCCTGATTAAGAGCAACACCTCCAAGTGTTCAGAGGAAATCCTGCCGCTTGGTCCTTGTTGTTTTCACTCAGAGCCGCATGCAGACTCTCTCTGATGCCGACGATACGGCGCACAATAAACATGCACGAGGGGAAATCGTAAAGGTGAATAAAAGGAGGAAAATCTCTGGAGGATGCATTCATCTTCCAAGTTTCAAGTTTGCAGGGTCACAGCGAGCCTGCTGTGGGGGCAATAAACCAAAAAGATATCATATTCCCTTTTCACAGCGTGAGGACTCGCCTTATCTACCACTGGGGGAAGAAATACATCTTTGAAGGAACAATTTTAATTAACTCCCTATTTAGGCGTTTTGTGTTCGCTATCTTTTTGCTTCCCTCGCCTCCCTCACCATTTTCCTGTTCTTTCTTGCTCTCCCTCCCCCTCTGATATGAAATGGTTTCGGGCGCAACTTGCTCGGTGTAATTGTCTCCAAAATGGTGCTATGAAGGTCGAAGCCAAGGGTCATTTAAATAATTTGATTATGGCACGTTTTCTAACCTGCAAAGCTCTTAATCCCGCAGTGGCCAGGGAATGTTAATGAGTCACCTGCCTTGTTGTGTTCACCGATAAGAGAGAGGAGGGAAACATTTTGGATTTCATTTTGTTTGTGGAGAAAAAAAAAAAACTACCTCCAACACAGCTGATAGACATCCCCACACACGTACACGCAACTCCAACGCAGCGCTGAGCTCTTTAGGGTATTATTTCCAACCAAATCGTAATGGCCCCCCAGCTGTTTCACATATGTAGAGCGATAATTCATAAGCAATTAATGAGGCAATGTGACCCCAGCAGATAGAACGGGGCTTCACTCTCATCAGTTATCTGCTTCCTTGCGCTGCTGAAAGAGCTGAAATGGAGCTTATATCACACTTATCCAATTCATACTCTCGAACATATCAGGGCCTCAAATGCAGGAACTACCTACAAAAAGGGAAAAATGTGCTTTTCAGTGGAAAATGTATTTTTTGGTAAATGCAGTATAAGTGCACACATTCAAAATGTAAAATGTTGGAGGAGCATGTTTAGGGAGGAGATGACAGGCCTATTGAATGCAGTGGAAGTGTGTTAGTCAATCTGCGTCTATGTTGGAGTTTTTTCTTTTTACCATCTACACTGAACACTTTGCTAAGTCCCGTCCAACTAACAGACTGTCTAATCATAGTGTAGCATAGGTTCAGCTCCAAACAGGGTTTGACAACCTTCTGCATAGACTCATTTATTTCATTTTCAGGCTAGTTTTGTGGATTTATAGCTATATGGTTAAAGGTGTAATAGTGATACTTGTTACTCAGAGCCTGTGGAGCTAACATTAGCAGAGTGCATTAACACATCATTTAATAGCATTAGCACTTCCATGCTACGCTAGCTACCGAAGGTATACTGAATGTATACACATGCTTCTTTTGCAACAATGAATAAAGATCTACCTGGCTTTACGGGAACAGTGTTCTGCATATATTAATGCAGTGAGTGCAGTTAGTGACGGTGTGGGCTCCATGGTCGTTGTGACAGAGGAGCAACACAGAATAACATATTGCATTTTAAGTGCTGCAACTGACAAAAAAGGAGTTTTTTGCCTGAACTTATTATCAACAGAACAGTGAGGTTGCTGATGACAGAGCAGATGGACGGCACACTGTCCTTTTGAAAGAAAAAATGTCCTAAGTTTAGTAGACAGCAGGATCTCACACTTTGTTGATTTGTATTCATTGTGAAGCTCAGAGACAGACCAGCACAGGAATTTCTTACTGAAATATTCACCAGAATCCCGCAGGGCTTGTACCATTGAGAAGCTGGCATAACAGAAAGCAAATAACATCCAAACTAAATTCATTCAGGGTAAACATTTTGCCCTTCCAAACAAGTCACAATTACAGAGACATAAAAGCTGCTTTCTCCCGGTGTCGATTTTCCACCAGCAAAGAGAGAAACCGAGAGAGAGAAATCTTTTCTTTCTTTTCAATTAGAAATCAGTTTATATGACAGTCTGGCATGATGAAATGCATGCTAATGCCTGCTGCTAATGCCAATGCATACTAATGCTCTCAACCCACGTTTGAAGATTCAAGATTGAAAATTGTATTTTCAACACAGCAAACCTTCACTGAAAATACACTGTGAGCCCGAGATAAAGACAGTTATTCTAAAAACACACACAACCGAAAAAAAAAGAGTCAAACTGTGGATCCATAAAATGAATTCACATTCAAAAACACACATTTCTAAGATAGGGACTTTCTAGCAAAGTAGGGGCAGTTCGTGCTCATCATTTAGTCTCATGCAAGCTCGTAGTTCATCAGGGTTTATCTTGGCCTTCTATGTGCCGTTTTAACCCTTCAACATGTTGTCACATAAGTATTTTGTCGGTTTTTGTCCTATATTTGCCTTTCTTTCTTTCCATAAGTCAGTCTCCATAAGCATACTGCCAGAGCTTGCATAACAGCTGGTAGCGTGTTTATCACAGTGTCTTTGGTTATGCTGCCTTTGGTTTGAGGCCTGCTCTGGTCCACTTGGAGCCAGGACCTTCCATCGCTGGAGGACAGGCAGTTTCCAAGTAGCTTCACTGGTTTGTTCTTGCACCAAAATGGATGAATGCAGCTGTTGTTTTGTCTCCATGCTGAGTGCGACAGTGTAAACTAATGTCTACACCCATGCTGTGATTAAAAGAGTCCCAATTCGGATGTGTAATGTCACCTGCGGCACAGATCTGATGTAAAATCTGATGTAAAAAAAAAAAAGATGCATCAGTCACAGTTGTGATCTGCACGTGTGGTGCCAAATTGGATCCTGAGGGATTCAAATCAGCCAACGACTCCTTGACAGTACATACATCTTACACAACCAATTTTAAGCCATAACTTCATGGCCATACAAACCATCTGATCTCAAGTGGCAACGTGATTAAAACTTTTTTTTCTTTTCTTTTAAAGAGACAGGTCACACTAAAATCTAAATTGTATTCCTTTTACCTAAAGTGCTATTTATCTTGATTGTGTTTGTGTGAGTTCCCTCGTTTTGGAGATATCTGCCTTCCCCTCGAATATAATGGTAATAAATGGCACTCTGCTTGTGGTGCTCCAGAGGAAGGTAAGAGGAGAAATATGCATTTTTTCATTTTGGGGTGCACTGTCCCTTTTTTGAAGCAAGCAAAATCTGCAAGACCCATTGACATAGCCTATAAACACCTGCCTTCAGGGACTTCTTATGCAGCATGATGACATGCTTATAATCAATGCTTAGCTGTAATTGATGACCAGCCCAGACGTGTGGGTGGCAGAGCCCTGTAGGTGTAACGGTGTTGAAAAATGATCCTAGACATGACAGTACATCTCCATACGGTATCTGTTTATTGTTCTTACGACGTGATAGCCACAGTTGTGGTCATATTGAGATAAGCTCTCCCTAAATGAATGCATAATTTGCTGAGGTGAATTCAGCTCAGTAGATTGCTCAGCAGGTTGCTGGCACTGTGTGGAGGAGTGTGAAACAGCGCTGCAGCCGAACATTAGCTATCGCTGACAAACTCTCCGACAGGCATGCTGTGAAACCTCGTTTGTATTTCCTGGCCAACAGCATGCATAAAGACAGCATCTTCAAATAACTAGTACATTAAAGCAATCAGGTTGCCAGATATACAACAATGTTTTCTTTCCATAATCGACCCTTCGCTAAGTCCCGCCCCCTGCTGCCACTCCTTCAAGCTGTCAGAGCTACCACGAAGCCCACACTTTCAGTAACAGCACTCCCTGTCAGTACCCGATCCGTTCTGCGACCTTCCCAGCATGCCTTGCATGAAGAACCGCCGCTACTCTGCCTCTGATTGGCAACTGGCTGCTAACCGCTAACACTGATGCCCTGTAGAAATATTAGCGATTAGAGAAGGGTCTACAATATGCATTTGAAGGACACATCCATAATGTCAAACTGATTCATCAGTGCAACAGGTAAAAGATAAAGATAGATCCCTTTCTGAGCTAAATATAACCTCAATATGGCATGCAAGATGTTTCTCATAACTAAATCATTACATTGCAGTTAAACCTTGAAATCATCACAGATTGCTGGTGCGGTGGTCACTGCAGACACCCAGTCAGTCAACCCAGACTGTAAAATCGAATCTACAATACATTGAATCAGGACTGAAGAACATGGTTGTAATGTTGCTGGCGTGTCTGGCACACGTAGCAGACTAGGATCAGCTGCAGATCCGGAGCTGATTCTCCGTTCCAGAAGCTAGCACCAGCATCAGCGTCGTCCTCTTTTTATTGGCTTGACAGACGACATGATGCTGTGTCAGATATATATATTTTTTCCCTTAATGTACTTGGGGGATTTTCTGAATAAGTCAGAAACATCCAGGTTCTAATTCATGTTCCTTTTTTTTTTTTTTTTACCTCTGAGCTGCTCAGGACTTCCGCAGTATAATGTTGGCATCTGAAATGTGCCACAGGTGCAGATTTTGGGTACAGTTTCATATCGGTTTTTTCCAGGACTTACTTTTCATTTATCTAGGCACTGAGCTGCTGTCACCTGCAATACCTAAGAGTCAGCATGTCAGACTAGGATTGGGATGAGAAACTTCATGTCAAAGGAGAGACTGAGCTCAGATGGTTTTCTCCATCACCCGCTTAAAACCTTGCATCTTTTGTCCTTCCCAGGTGAAATTCAGGTCGGCAATGTCACGCTTCTCATGACTTGTTTTGTTGAGGTATTACAAATGTTATATGCAAGAGCAGGCTACCATAACAGTGACTTTAGGACTAGTAGCAAGAGACTGGTACTATGTAGAGATCTCATTTGATTAATGAATTACTCCCCAACCTTTGTGTTTTGTGAAACACTGGGCGATAGGGTAATCCAGTGCAATTCTTCAAGTGCCTCCATTTACAAAGACTGCAGCAAGGTGCAAAAAAGAGTTCTGTTCAGGAGACATTTGTCTTTGCCAAAATACACGAGGCAACTCGGGCTGAAATTACAAGCACAGTGGATTTGTACTGGATTAAAACCTCCAGCAATCTCAACAGTCATTAGAAGTCACCGCATGATCCCAGGTATTCCCTAATTGGTCCTGTGCGATTACAGCTTATGTCATATAAGCCTACAGTAGCTGAAGTCTCCAAATATCCCCGCTGCCAACTCCTGGATTCAGTTGCACACTCCCTCGGTGTGGCCAAATATCCGCTGAGCTGAAGCATTGGCCCCGGCATGCAATGTCAACAAGTACTTCACCAGGATAAGCAAGAGCATTTCCCACGGCTGGCAGCTGAAGGGCCTGGGACTGAAGTATACATTTCTTGACCAGAACATCATTACTGACTCATGTGTCCAGAAATGTTAATCTGAACAAGTAACATGACAGGTATGAGCTTGTTTGCAGTTAAAGTGTGTATTTTACTTTATTTTTAAATGTATGTGTGTATTATTTCCAGGGTGAAATCTGAAAAAAGAACAATCTGATTAGATCAGGTCAAATCCTTTGGTAATTATGTGGCAAACAGATCCAATGCACAATCTAATACAAAAGTCTCGATGGTATTTTCGGGATTTTAACTTATAATAATTGCAAACCGAATGGAATAAAGGCTTTTAAATAGATTCCTCGAGAGCCTTGGGTCTTTCTCTTATCCACAGAAATCTCAGCGACTTCTTAAGATGAACATTTCGGTCTGTGCAGAAGCCGGGTTATCCAGTCTTCCATTTGAATAAACAATTGGCAGATCTCTGTGTGTTCAGTGGAGTTCAGAGGAAGGTCTGCCAGTGTAAAGCAGATTTCAGAACTTTTAAAATAGACTGTCTTTGGTGGAACACGTCACAGAGCCTCAGCAATATCCAACCTAAAGCTAATAAGGATTGCCAGCTCGTCCTGCTTGTTAGCCGGAGCCTGGGATGTTGAGAGGCAGTGAGCGGCGGTACTGAAGCCTGAGATAAGCATAGTTGGGATACCTTGCTCCCTGTGCTGTCAGTATTTCATGTATTCAAGTCGAGCAAAAAACTCAAAGGATATGAAGGATTTCACTCTGAAAGCATTTGTACTGTACAGGTTTTAAGTTAAGAAGTTGTTACACATTGTTCAGGGCCGTTAGGAATCTGCGGGTTCAACCTCTCATCCGCGTACGCTGACATTTTTAGAGAGAGCACATGTGTGCATAGAACTTACTACATGCTACAGAAAGCCTTGCTTGGTCAGTGGCCTTCAAACTATGACACGCTATCTACCCCTTACTTACGCAACTTTTCCGACTAAAGAACATATCATGGTTTGGGTTGCAATAATACTGTAACTAAAATCATGAAGCAAAACTACTACTAAATAAAAGTCCTCATTGGTTCACACAGAACACGACAGTGGTCTCCTTGGTGAAAGTCCTGTGCTTGTTTCGGACTTGGCTGGTTGTGAGCTTTCAACCCTTTACTACCTATGTGAGCCAAAAAATCTTGTTGCTATCATCACTTTAAAATCTGTTCCAATTTCTGCTGCTATCAGCAGGCATCATAGTGTGCGATTGACGTTAAATCCAAATCATCAGAAATGACAGTCAGATCCATCCAAATCTTTGGCTTAGCCTATCCGTCACTCACCATGAACATTGTTTAGAGCCCATAGAACTTTTGTCATGGAGGACATTTTGACATGTCACAGTAAGAAAAGCTTATGTAAATTCACGATGGAAGAATTCCATTTAGCTGCTTTGATTTCAGGATCCAGGTACGTTCTGGCTCACTCTCACTCACAATGGGTCACTCAAATAGCCATCGTTCGTGTTATTAGTAACACCTGCACTTTTCATACTTTGACAAGTCAAAATGGCAGCTGTGAGAAAGGCCTATTGTGGGTGTATTACTGTATGGCTCAAGCGTGCAATTACACCCCTAAACTTTCTTTTACCTTAAGAACTCTTTACGCTCTCAATGCTTTTTTTCTTGATTGGAATAAAGTCTTTCACAAAGTCAGAAAAAAGTCCTGTCAAAAGTAGTGGATGCCTCACTTGCCCAACCAATTCACATGACCCTATTCAACTGGTTCATATCTTCTTTTCCTGAGCCGGTAGTCAGCACATTCGACTTGGAGGGGCATAAAAAACAACACACGCAGACAGACGCCAGCATGTTGCCACAGCAGGGCTCCATCTAGGAAGGGAACTGTTGAAAGCACTGCTGCCCTCATTCTGTTATAAGCAGTGAAAGATGCATGCTGTTGGCATTTGAAATCCAAGGGAGCATGGATCCCTCTCTCACGTCGGTGCCGAGCCGCCATTTGATAGTAATCATTTGCATCTTTCTTAACTGTGATTTCTTTTTCTTTGAGTGTCATCTGCATATATTGCCTGTGCTGTGAAACATCTGTGCGGTAGATGAACCCGAGATGCGGGTTACGCAATGACTTGTTAAATGTCACAATTGACTCTCTGATGGCCGTAACACACCAAACCCGGTGCAGCCCTGCGCTGCATCTGTCATACGTGGCGCGTCGGACAAACGACACCATTTGTGAAATGGCAGTGGAGATTCAGGGATTCCGAGGCATTTAAAGGGTACTTTATCAGTGAGTTACCGATCTGAGGCGGTCTTAATGTTCTTCTCTTTTCCTACTTTCAGAGATGACAATAAGATCATGTTAATTAATTTCTCCTATGTGCTGCTATAATGTGGTGTCATCTGTTCAGTGATATTGCCTTTCTAACAGCGGGGCTATCGGGCCGTGGACAAATCTGTCTGATGTGACACCAGGAACTAATGATGTTCTCCTTTCTAACAAGCTGTCATATCCCATTCTTTTGCTCAACACATGACTGATTTTATCCTTTTTTGCAGCTTCAATTGAGTATTTAAAGGTCAAATTGTATTTTCTGAAGACTAGAAATAGGAGAAATCATTGGTAAATGTCAAAGTCAAGCTATCAGATTTTCTAATCTGTCAATACTGATCTTGATAGTGCAACCAATTTTTCAGACCTAATGAAATATTTTTGGTCAAATCTGGCCTTCACTCTTCCCTGCCTATCGATTAATCTGACTCGCTAATATACAGTACACGCTGTATGATATCCTTATCTGTTATAGATAACAGCTACATCCATATTTCATTAAAAAGTGATGAAATACAAAAACTACTTTGTCAGGTGTACACGTTCACTTGTAACAGGTTAGGGCTGAAGCTGCTGGAGGAATTGCATCATTCATAACCAAGACTCCACTCTCGAGTGTTTTACTCTCTGCTCTGATGACTTGCTGAGGCTATGTTTGGAGCAGAACAGATCGAACAATGGAAGATCCTTACTAGGTGCATCATCAGTGGATTGACAAATGTCTGGCAATCACCAATAAGATGAAAACACCCGTTGGAGAAAAGACTCTGTATAAGAGGTGGCCGTAGTCCCCTGGACCTCACCCATTGGTTTGCAGACTATGGTATTGAAGTCTCGAGTTTGGCATTCTTAGTTAATGGCCGTTGCAATCTTTGTTTCTTGGAACCAGCAGTGAGAGGGTGGAGCTATGTACAACCAAACGCTGATTAGGACATTTTTAGGCAACAGAAATGTTACAATTTTGCCCTAAAGCGTACCCTTCTTAATGGTCTATTTGACTCCAAATGGGACCATCATTTACCAAATTAACAGCGTGCTATAATAAAGAAGACTTGAAACTAGTGATTGAGACAATTGACACATTCATCGACTTTTATACAGTTTAATTTATTTTTACGACCAGAGTCGCCGCCCACGGATGGCCGTTAGAAAGAATACCAGTTTAAGGCACTTCCACATTGGCCTTCCCTTTTTAGAAGTGGAGGTTTCGCCTGTGCATCACCAAGGAAGATGCTTAACATTAGCAGATGTCTAGGAGTTGTAGACTTCAGACAGTTATTACCTGGAATCATTTACAACCAGATATTGAATAAACATTGTTTAATGCTGTTCTCTGCCTTTTGTTTCCCTAAAACCCCTAAAATAATAATAATATAGTCAGCACTTAAATTATAAATTGTAAAGACAATATAGAAGAGCAAAGTGCCAAAACAACACCAAATGTATCTCTGTCCAAATACCTTTGGACTGCACAAGCTTAAGAGCATGAGAGCTGCTATATTATGATTTTATGATTAAGAGAAGCTGGCAAACACGCATTCCTTCCAGCACAAAGAACATAAAAATGTCCCCCATAAAACTTTTTAGTACTCAAACTAACCACAAATTACATCTCAAATCACAGATTAAAATGCCACGCGCGGGCGGCTTCTACTCTTGAAGTTGGAAAAGTCTGCTAGGTATCATATTATTTTATTTAAAGAAGAGGGAGAGAGAGAGCTGCGGTCTCATAAATGCAGATGCCAGCTAGGCCGTGGAGAAGTGTCGCTGTTAGCCTGTGGAAAACCCTGAGAACAAAAGCATGAGCATCCATCAGGCTGCCGTTGAATAGTGCTCCCTCTGGGGAGCCGTGGCAAACAGGCCTCTCTTCCTCTCTGTGTCTCTGCTGTAACACTCGCTACATAATAAGGATAAGCCCCCCTAGCTAGTCGACTGTGCACGCAGAGTAAACAATTACATCTCTTTTTCATGCCAGGGAGACGGCTGGAAAGCTTCAGTTGGTATTCGGCTGCCACCAGGTATTGCCGTGTAAAGAGCGAGAGAGTGTCGGAACGTCACCCTGACCTTGCTGGCGGAGATCTGTGGAGTCCTATCATGTCTCACGACAGCGGGAGCAATGATATCCACCGCACACAGTCATAGGCTAATTGTAGATTTGAATCTTGAGCTTGACCAAATGACACTTGGAGCTCAGATTACCAATTAAGTGAGCAGTGGGGACTGCAAAGGGAGTTTGAGCAGGGAGTGTTTGAGCAGCTGTTTGGAATTGTGTTTGTTTATGCGATGAATAAGTCATGAATGTTGAATTATCCGGCTGGTCACAGTGCAAAAACAATGTGGAGGTGGTTGGTGGTGCTGAGGGGGCGTAAGGGTCCCTGAGAAAACAAAATGAGCGAGCCAGTGGCACGACGAGCCTCACGATGAACCACCCTTCATGTGTGAAGGGTGGGAATAATATGAAGGTTGAATTAAGCGGTTTGGCTGTAAGGCCCGCTGCTTTACCTCACTCTGCAGGGTGCTTCAGCGTTCAGAGAGACCATCTCGTCAGCGAAAGGTCGCAGGGTTCAATGTATGTAGCAGCCAGGAAGGCCCATTGCCAGTCAATCATCAGCAGAGCTCTTGAGTAAGACAAATCTGCTCTCTCCGATTGTAATTCACTCCGGATAAGAACACCATCTTAGTGCTAAAGTCAAAAGGAAAATCCGCCCCCTGAATGCCCTTACACCGTTATAGCAGGCTTAGTGAGGGTTCAGTCAGGAAGACGACTTCATTGACGAATTATCCCCCTCCTGCTTTAATTCGCAACAAGAAGGCAGAACGTTCCTTTAGCTTGCATCATTTAATCAGCTAAGCTTAAACATATCCACTCCTTCTCCCACACCCACCAGGGAATTAATCACAAATCAATATGCTAGTTCAACATGCTGCTGTCAATCTAGGTGTTTGTGATCTTAACTGTATCACCTCCTGTGTCAAGTTACTGTTTAGATTCCCACTATGGAAACCACTATTTTCTATGCATTATTGGATTTGTCCAAATTTTCCAAATGAACATTGTCTTCCATTTGAGGTTAGGCCAACACTTTGATTATTTTAAATCTTAAAAGGTTAATACAATCAGTAAGGACTGTCAATTTGCAGTGTTTATTTTGTGAAGTTCTTTCCAACCAAACAACTCATTGACACTGCTGTGTATTTGTGACTAAATCCAACTTATCATGTTCGCATTGCACTGTTGCCTGTTGAAGATAATTTGCCAATGAATTAATGTATCTTCCTATTTTATCATAGTAGATATTGCCCTGTATTTGCAGGTTACAAATTGCGAGTGCAAAGAATCTGTCATGTACAGTTCATGGTTTAGACGGACGAAACATTGATTTTGAAGGAGAAATATCTCTGTTGGATAATCTAATTCAAATTTGGCCAGCTACCAAGGGAAAACAGGAAATTATACATCAAACAATAAAGCGAGTCGGGAGCGTGACCATGAGTTTTAGATGCTTTAGTTATTCAGGGTGACTCGTACTTTAAAATATCAGCGTATCTCTTTGTCATCTTTGATTTCTATAAAATATTCCGGCCTTCTGCACAGTTGCCTCCAAGATTTTCTTGCAAGGTGAGTTCCAAAAGTGTACGAGTGTCTCCTCTCTGTTCCCGTCTCTTCGATGGCCTCAGAGCTCGGCTGAAAAGATAAAAGAGAACAGCATATGTGCATTTTCACTAAAGGTTGACTTTTGAGGCGTAGACTGCATTGTCTCCGGGCTTCGGCAGGACTCCCATGGGTTTCCCATTATCTGTTTCTGAGATGACTATTTCAAACTCAGTCAGTTCTTCCGCTCCAACCAGGCGGCTGAAAGGAAGACACGGAACCACAGTGCCAGGGGAGGTGGAGGGTGAAATGTGATCCTTTTTAAGTATTTCCCTTCATTTGGTATTGAACGCACCGACCACTTTGACCTTGTCAGAGACCGATCATTTGAGATATTATTTCCAAGAGTCCTGAGTGCAGTGGGAATTTGATGTTTTGTGGAAATGTTTTTTTCTATAGGCATGGTGCTGAAAGACAGAATCATTTGCTACTCTTGCTCGCCATATACAAGGAAAGAAATATCTGATTTGTGGCTTTGAAAGTCATCTTGCACACTCACACCAGCAAAATTTGATTTAGTTCTGTCAAAATAACAAGGTCTAAGGCCCCAGGCTGCATGTTTCCCTGTTAAAAAAAAGGAGGAAAGTCTGTGTTGGAGCTGTTTTTACTCACACCTCAACATCAGAATGTCGTTACTGCGCACAGAGCATGCTGAGAGACGGGGCACATTTCTCTGTTGGGCATCTACAGCGACGAGGTAACCTGCCATTAGGGAAATTATCTTACAGGTATTAGCTGACATTAAGTCACATGTCTGGGGTTTCATCGCAGTGGAATGAGGATCTGGACAGCTTGGGCTCTGTGCACTAAGGGTCATTTATTATTCAAGTGTGGACTGCTGTAAATGCATAATGTTAGTAAAGTTGATACAGTGTCAAACAGGGTGGCGTTACGTCAGCTAAATTAATCTAAATAACATTTTTTGGATTGGGTTTCTTCTGTGTTTTGCCTACACACATATATATATATTCAGCATTTCAAACACTACTGACTTATGGCAGATTCCTTTTTGACGTTTTTGTCTTAGTTTCAAATAAAAAAGAAATTCAAAATCTTGTGTGGTCTCCTTCTTTTGCCGAGCTCACTGAGCCTGGGCTGTGACGAGTAATTGAAGGATCTCAGGATTGTGAAGTGACCTTTACTATTGACAGATATTTTGTATTCCGGTAGTCTTGGTTTTTTTGAGACCAACAGATATATAACCATGGCCAATGCCACATCATGGTGATTACTTTGACTATTGTCTTCTTGCCAAGCACCCCACATAATGTGAATGTGCAAATAAGGACTGTTGTCAAAGGCATTTCTCTTACCTTTCTCTCAAACCGCTGGTCACGTCAACAAGAGACAAGGTCAGAAAGACAATCAGAAGTTTAGAAAACTCGCATATAATCATTTTTAAATGCAGTGACAAGCACCCATTTTATAATTTCGGTCAGAGGACTTGTTGCATCCTTCAATGGAGCGTGATCACACAAAAAGACGTTAATGACTCGGCTAAGTGTAGACAGTGCAGTCAAAGTCTATCTTTCCTCTCAATGTTGGAGCTCATCTGGTGCCTGATTATTGATTCATCAGTCCAACCCTGATGTAGGCTATGGGCTATGCCTCCGGAACATAGCTCAAACCCCCTTCGTCAACGTTCGTGTCTGTCCGTGGACAGTAGGTTAATGTGTAAAACAAGAAGTATTCAGCCTCCAAAGACATTACCATCCACAACCATAGAACAGCACCCAGTCCTCACTATCTCGGACAGTAGATTATCCAAGTTATCTCACAGCATCAGTTATTTGTACTATGGATACATGACAAATCAAAGAATAAGTTTTTGCTTGAACTTATCATTATAAAGTAAATGATCGCTAGCGGCACCAACAGCAGTAGGCTACCAATTGCCAACGCTTGTCTGTTGCCATTTCGAGGAGAGAATAAAAACATGCTTCTGAGAAATCCTTTCGAGTGTATTTATCGGTCCCCCAAAGAAAGTCTTAGTTCTCATCCGTAAATTCACACAAACACACAAGTAGCAGAAATGAGTTCAGAGTTTTAGGGAGGTTTTTCTCTCTGAATGTTTCAGTAATTATAGCTTCGTGCGTGATTTAAGTGCGTAAGCAATTTGAAAAAACAAAAACAAAAAAACTGTAAGCAAGGATGTTCAAATGAGCCAACCTTCATCTATCCAATTTTTAGAGTTTGTTTAACCGGATCACTGATTCAAGCTGCTGTCTCTGTCCTGTTTGTCCTCGCAAATTAAGCAAACTAAGGTCTTGAGATATTATATTGCACAAGCTCCTCTTAAATTGAACTAAATGTAACTGTAATTTGGTCAGATTTGACCTTTTGGTAAATTGCTCATGCTCTGTTACTCATGTTTATGGTATCGGTGTTTCTTTTCTTGCTTAGCTACACAGTCGTCTCTCATCCTCTCCTCCCAGCAACTCTCACTGACAGTGGGATGCATAACCATTACATAGCTCTAGTGGACTTTGCTTTCTGTCAGTCTTTTCCTGAGTCCCTTATGTTGTTTGTGATCCCTCTGTATCTTGAGCGAAAGATTCTCATAAGCCAAAAACTGAGACATAGTGAGTGGTATGCAATGATTTATCTCCTACTGAGGGGAACATGTTATCCATATTTTATATTGACGAAGTCATAGAGTAAATGCATTGACAGAAGAAAGACACCCACACAATATCTTTGCAAGTCAGGGTTAGACTTTCAAGAAGACATTCTTGCCTGAAGATAACCAGACACTGAAAATATGTATGTGTAGAATTAGCTGGTGTGGTATTGTGAGGATCTGACTTGTTGATCAAGATTTGCACTATCATTTATTTCAAGACAACACAAGGAAATGTGAGTGTCACAGGTATTAGACGCGTTAGTGTGCCTGTCTTCAGGTTAAAATGTGATCTAAATGTAATTATAGTCAACGATAAGTTCCACAGCAGACATTTCCAAGGGGCTCTGTTTACACAAGTGGTTTACATAATGCTGTTTACATTATTATAATAAAGGCATTAGAGAGAGTGTGTTCCACAATAACAAGGCAACGTGTGAAATTGGGAATCAAATGAATGAGATTAAAATAAATAGTTATTTCAAAACAGAAAAATAAGCGCAGAACGTATGTTTAAAGTCAGTTGAGTTATGGAGAGTTATGTTTGAATGCACGCAGCAAATACCCAAAGACATCTCTATTGGGAAACATGCAGACTGTTTCCTTAATACGAGCAAGTTATTGTTTTTCTTGTCCAGAGAAAGCCATAAACAAAAGTATTATATATTTTAGTTTCACTCAACTGGTTTGGTATTACATGCATGTTTAAGAGCAGTAGTTAACTAACACAACATATACATTTAGGTTACATGATTCATGGACAGTGAACAAAGGCTTTTCTTTTCAGTTAAGCATCTTTTACAGCACAGTAACTTCAATACAATTTCACATTTACCGTATCGGTTCATGCTGCCTTTGTATTGTTCAAGCTATACAATAAACATGTATGCAGTTACCGTTTATAGGAGTCTGATTAGGAGAAGAAAAGGCATGTTTCATTCTATACTACATACACACCAGAGTATAGAATGTATTGAATAAACTCATAGCACTGACAGGGCCATTACAGTACTCCACCCCTTTATACATTTGAAGGCGTCACTGTCCTGTGAAAACCATGTATCTCGAAGGAAAATTGTGGTGTGTTCAATGTCAGGGCAAACTCAAAAAATAATACTTTGCCTGAAACAATACACATCTCCAAAATTGGGCATACATGGTTTACATTGGACTGCACCGCCTAATTGTGATCAATCTTAGCCCTTTCCTCTGTGCCTCCTGGAATTACACACAATAGGTCTCTAAACTGTACACTGAGATCTTTGGGAGTATTATGATAGAATACTACTTGACGGACATTAAAAAGTTAACAGTGGCCTTTAGTCTGTTTGTGAATTAGCATAATGTCGATACTCCCAAACAGCCCAAATATTGGACTAAAAAAAGGTTGCTTTGAAAGATATTCACTTGATTTGGACTGTATGGAGAGAAAGAATCAGGAGCAGGGTTTGGGTTATTGCAGGGAGAGCAAGTGGGTCAGTGACACTTTTAGATCTAAATGATCTCACTTTATTGTTGAGTTTAAACATTGGTATAATATGAATGTGATTTCACCAGCCTGATTAATATTGTGATGTGTGTACAGGCTGCACATCACTGCATAACTCTGTTTAATATCAAATCAATCCAGGGGAACCAAAACAAGGAGCTTCAAATGTGACAATGAGCTTGTAAATGGCCACTCAAGTCAAAGCTGTAGAAGATCATACACATTAGGATTTCCTGCTGCTGTGACTGTGTGCACTATTTTGGCCTTTTTAAAATGAAAACAAACAGGGGCTAACAAAAGTAAACCGATGCATGTCTGCTTCATTTCAGTACGATAGATGTTTTATTTTAAATCAGCCGTACCGTTTTTCAATTCAGGGAAAATCTCCCACTTTGATGCCGGACAAATCAAGCATGGGCAGCGGCGTGTAAGCCAGTGGGAAATACACCCTCAAAACAAAGCAATTTCTGTGAGATCACATACCTGCTGCCAATTCCCTCGCACTAAATCTATTCAAGATGAATAGTTTGTGTTCGCCCAATTGGACATGTTGTGTTAGCCTCGTCTGGTTTTCTCTGAAAGCAGGAAACGATGAATTTCCCGGGTTACCTCACCAAACAAACTCCTGCCCCAGCCTTCCCTTCATCGCCCATGCTATATCAATCCGATTGAGATGTTTTCCTCTTGAATTTGCCCGCTCCGCTGAGTTGTTTTGACCAATATTTGACTTTATATTTTGTACTTTCACATCATCACAGCTTTGATTGTGTTGTGTTTACTGTGAGGAGGAAACAAAACCAAGCACGATAGCATGCACTCTACCCACCCATGTGGGGACGCGTTAGAATACATCATCTCTTTTATTAATGCGCTGCCATCGTTGCTGTATTAAAATGCTGGCCTGTTCTCATCATCATAATTACTCTAATGTGGGTAATATATGTGTCCTTTGCCCTGTGACTTTATTGGATCATGAATTTTGAGCTCTAATTGTGCATGCCGTTTTTTAATTAGAAGGTTATTATAGGAGGTTGCATTGCAGATGTGAGCATGGCACTTCTACCCACAGAGTTAATGTATTTAGCACAGGGGATGATACCTCACACACTTAGCAGTAATACTTGTTTTGGTGGGCCGGCAATGACGACACACCCCATGACCTCCGACCGATCTGCTGATCTTCTGGCTGTTAGCGACGCGGCTTTTGTTAGCAGATAAGAGACCATTGGACTTCTTCGGCTCACTAGCCTGCTAACTCACGTAAACAAGTATTTTTTTACTCCAGACATTGATTTTTTTCTCGTACTTACTTTGATTATTGTTTATCCCTGAAACCTAATTTCACAAGCAGCCCAGTCTCAAAAACATTGAATATAATGAGCATAAACTCAGACAGAGCTTATGTGTGGGTGCAATTTGAATACGATGAGTCACTTGCAGGAAAGAGTTTTGTGAAAAAACTGCTGGAATTATACAGAAGGATACGTTTTGCAACAAAAAGAGGGTTGATGAATTCAAATTTCTCTTGCTAATTCATTTGCAGACATGCACAGTTTGTCCTGCCATTCTTTTACATTCTTCATTCTGGACTAATCCACGGGCAAGTGAAGAAGAAAATGTGCAAAAACGTATAGTAATACTTTACTTGACCTAAAAGTTTTAATTACTTCTGTACAATCTCAAAAGGAGTTCTTACTTCACTCTTTTTGTACAGCGTCGCACACCGTTGGAGTAGAACGTCGATGGAGAACACAGTCGATTTGCCTCGAGAGAAGAGTCTCCTGGAATACACAAATTTAGCAGCACGTTAATGTGTGGTGCACTGTATCTTTAAAATGAAGGCAAAATTTGACGAGTGAGGATGTGTTGCATCTGTGCACTAACTCTACTCAGCCTGCCCCACCGTGCCTAAACATTACAATAAGCATGGTCACAGGCAAGCTCTCACACCAGTACAACAGTGAAGTGAGTGTATGCCTGCTGCTAATATCCCCCTTGTCCTGTTCATCTGCCAAAGTGTCTCCACTTTTCTGTCAAATGTGCCAAAGCAGGAGGCAAACAGTCTGAAGTGGTTGGAGTGCTAACTAGCTACCATTTTTAGAAATTATAACAACAGCAAATGATATATATTGTCTCATAGTCGGCCCTCTTTTTGTCATCTTCCAGGATCAGTCCTGTCAGTTTCCATTTGAACATTTTTCAAACCCCCGTTGTCACACAAACAGTGCCATATAGGCAACAGAATCCAACAAAAACAGCCCGCAGTGCGATTCCTTGCAGCATGGTGGGAAAATGGAGCACGTGTTGTCGACTGTCAGCAGTTCAGTCTTCATACCGTCTCTGTGGTAGCGCTGCTGCTGCTCACTGTCAGTCTCATCATGGTTTCTAGTTATGCCATTTTGTGGTGAGAATATTTTGCGCATGATTCGGGTTAAGAGAAGCAAGGTTTAAAACGGAGAATAGGCAGCATAATAGTGGACATAATTGTGGAAACAAATTAGGCAGAATAATCAGACATGTTTGTTTGTTTGTTTCAGTTTATATATTTTGAATTTAAGAGATGAACACAAAAAGCTATTGATTTTTTAAATTCTCCATTAAGAATTCTGTTAAAGCTTTATGCATTTTTATGTGAATACCGACAGTCTATCAAAAAGGTTTGAACCATGAAACGTCAGTATGTCCTCATCTTTTCTATCAGTTTTAACTGGTGATACAAATCCCTCACAACAAACCGTTTTATTGTTCTGCGGCCCTGTTAACATCAGCTACTTGTACCTTTTGTTTCCTTCTAAAGCCATTTAAACATGATGCGAGAGACTGATCCCTCCGATGAATGAATTAACCCCGACAACTTCCACATCAAAACATCTCAATCTGGCCAGCTCGCTGCCTCTCTAAAGGAGCGTGCGCATGACTCACATGAAAGCCCAATGCTTGTTAATTCATGTGAAGGAATTAACCAAAGCTAAGAAACACAGCACATCAATTATTCAGACATGCTTAATTGGTTAATTATTATGGCAGGCACCCAAATCCACCAAAATAACCCTTTTTTATAGAGCTCAAGTGTTTTCTAATAAACGTATTTGGCACACTGCTCCTATCTCCACTTTGCTGTTTCCGTCCTTGATTGTATTCCAATTAACTTAACTTCCGTGTTTAAATTGTTTGAATGAAACACCTGTTTCTCTTCCAATTAGCTTCCGTGGTTGCATCTGTCTGCGGGTTCAACATTGGCAGTGTTGAAGGCATCCTGATTAGAGCCCGTACTGTACTTCAGCCTGGGCTGTAACCACACTGCACTCAAAGCAAAGAGCAGTCTGAGACTGAACATGATGAACGTCGGAGCATTTCTCTCATTTAGCAATATGCTATATCTGATGCAACTATATCATACCATGTATTATCAATCTGCGAGCGTGCTAGCGCCGGGTAATATTCCAAGCTATTAGTCGCCATGATCTGCAGCTGTGAATTTGAAATCGATGATGAAGCCAGTTCTCGTTAAGATCTCTCCGGTTGCTTTCACACCTAAGCTGTTTGGTGTGGATGAACTGGTGCGTGTGCTCTTTTGGTTTGGTTTGTTGGCTGGTGATGATAAAGCTGTACTTCAAATTCTGTTGAAGACCGAGCAAAAACACTGAAAGTAATGCCGGGCTGCTTCCAAGCAAACCCTGGTGAATTTGCAGTGTGAACACAAAGCAGACCAACCAAAGGATTGTGATGTAGCATGTGTGTGACAATAGTTAGAAGCTCAATAAATAAATATATATATATTGTGTGTTTGGATTGGATGTTTGAGCTTCACTTTTAAGACTGATGTATGGGCTGTTTTCATCTGCGTAATGCTCACCCCAAATATAAGTTATTGATGTGTTTGTGATTCAATGAGGGGGAAGAAGTGAATGTGCTTTTTAAGATTTTGTCATGTAGTAAGTAACCTTTTTTGTTTTTATGTCTTGAAATGTGTCTGGAGAAGAACTTTCATTCTCCTATATATGTATGTAACAGTTTGAGATGCTTCTTCTTCGTACTGTTTTCAGCACCATGTCATTATGTATAATGTTTGAGGTCCAACTGCAGTCTGGTTTGAAAAATAGTACACTATAAAAGTCTTGTGTTGTTTTGTCCGCCCACGGCTGAATGTCTGATTAGTGAGAGATGATGTCTAGTGGGCAGTTTTCATTACAAAAGTGTTGACTGAAAACACAACTAAAGAGGCTCAGATGTAAATTGAATCCCCCCATCTGATATCCCCCCTTTGGTGCAACCACCCCCAGAGTCAGGAGGTGAAAGGTACCTGGTTTATTAGTGAACGGGCCTAATGGGCAGAGACTGTTAACAATTCTCATTTGTAGGTCAATCAAAAAAACTACAAAGAGACACAAAAGACCAGAAAAAGACAAAAAACAACTACATAGAGATGCAAAGTGACCACAAGAGAAACAAAACTACTACAATGAGTTGCAAAACAACTCAAAAGAGATGCAAAACAACTACAATGAGACACAAACCTGTTACAAAGATGACGAACAGACAAAAGAGATACAAAAAGATGCATGACAATCAGAAAGAGATACAAAATGATGACAAAAAGACAAAATAACCAGAAAGAGTCAATCTGGGTAATATGCTCCCCTGTTGATTGGGTTGATGGACCTTTTACATGTCTGCGTCCATTTTGACGATTAATAATATACAGTTTATTATTGCCAGATCCAGGTTAAATAAGCCTTCACACATTTTTACTAATTTCACGAATGTGTCCCCAGTCTGGTCCCCCCCATATAAAAGTTTCTAAACACACCCAGTTCCAACATCCAACCCACCAAACAAACAAAGGACTGCGTTCAACGGCCCTGATTTTATGGATTCTAGAGACTTACCGTTAGCCTCTCTGCCTCTCGACTTGATCTCTGCCACAGCTTCATTACCCAATGCTTACAAAGGATTTCTTCTCTCTGGTGACTCACACAGTATGATCTCCATTCCCCGGTAGTCAATGCTTTCATATGTGTGTGTGTGTGTGTGTGTGTGTGTGTGTGTGTGTGTGTGTGTGTGTGTGTGTGTGTGTGTGTGTGTGTGTGTGTGTGTGTGTGTGTGTGTGTGTGTGTGTGTGTGTGTGTGTGTGTGTGTGTGTGTGTGTGTGTGTGCATATTACAGCTTTACTGTCCACATAGCTCATTAAAGCTCTCCTGAGGGATGCAATGGCAATAAACACAGCAGCAGGCAGGCAGAACGCTGCCTTCCCTCTGCTGACCACCGCGACAGCAGAATCGATGGTCTCTGTGGCCAGGGCGATGACCCCAGGGTCACCCATCACATCCGACAGCTGATAACGTGGGAGGATGCAATTGTGGCCACCTGAATGGGTTTTTAATTCAAGCTTTTTATTGGAAAGAGCACTGTGGTATTGCCCTCCAGAAAGTACCGCTCAGCCTGTTTTAGATTGACCTTGAGTCACCAGGGGCTGAAGTTTCTTTGTCAGATATTTTCCAATTCCTACAGAGAAGCCGAGGATGCACACTAAGTGTTTGCCTATAGTGTTATGAATCACATTTGCGGAATTTAAATTGTAGCTGCCTGATCTGCAGGGACAGTGAGGTGGTGTGAGAGGGACCGAACTCGTAGAAAAACACTTGCTAGGAAAAGCTTTTTCTAACATGCTCATGTTCAGCATGTATTAGTTATACCGTGTTAACTGTCTTGGTTTTGCATGTTACCATGCTTGACTAAACGCAAAGTACTAATGGGGCTGAGGTCGTTGGTTTTGCAGGTTTTTGTTCATAAATAAATGATATTTGATGATCTTGTATTATTGATGATGATGGCACTATATGAAGTGGTGTGAGGTCACCAAAGATATTACTGCTCATCCTGAGGGAGGATGTGATCGTCTGAAATTCATGGCAATTATTTCATTCACTTAAAACCACACATGTCGACGTATTGGTGGAGCTAAAGTTGTAGCAAGAGAAGACGAGATAGACCTTTATTCATCTCGAGGGAAATTGTTGTGCAGCTGAACTGACAACGACCTCTTAACAGCGCATGGCGATGGCGGTGATGGCACAATGTGTAAAAAATATGTGTCGGTGCCACAGAAACAATTTAGGTTTAGGAAACAAAACCAACAATAGGTTTATGCAACAAAAGGAATGTTAGGTTTAGTTGGGTTTAGGAAAAACGTCGCAAACGGAACAAGAAGGAACACAAAAATTGGTTTGATAATAATAAACCATGAGTGTTTGTACAAATTTCATGACAATCTATTCTTTAGTTATATTGATGTATAGATTTTAGTCTGGAGCAAGTAGTGGACAGACGGACGCATATCTATAGAGCCACACCACCAGTGTGTTCTCAGTACGGTGTCAGTTTGTAATCTGTTGATTCCGGGAAGCACATAATAGAATGGGTGATGGAAATCTATAGCAATTCCATGATAATGCCGCAGGCCCTAATTTAAAAAGTGCAGCAACAAAGCACATCATTACGCAAAAATGGTCCATTTTGTTTACTTTGATCAAATTATATAGACCCAACACCAGAGTGCTGCAAAGTACCACTCAAAGCTCTGAAATGATGAGTTACATGTCGAACACAGCGACAAAAACAAACTGTGTTGAAACAGCCGAGTTTGGAAACACAGTGAGCTCTTCGCCGTCACTGCTGCCGGCGAGCTGAAGACGTCCTGTGGCCCAAGACAGCATTTTGAACTTGAGGGCACATGTGTTATGTCACTTGAAAGCCCAGCTAAAGATGATTACGCACAAAAAAAAAAAAAAGCTGGCTAATAATTTAGACAGAAATAACAGCACATTTATGTGCCAGTGACTAATTAATTAATGATTCATTTTTCCTGCCATCAACAAGGAACAAGCTCTCGCAAACACTTATTTTCGGACTCATCTACTGTTTAGAAAGTCTTTGTAAACAATGGACCTCATGCACGAATAATTTCATATTCCTATTTTAAATTTCTCTTGATTTCCTTTGGTACAGTGATCTCAAACAAGAGTGCCATGTCGGATTGCATGCATAGCCTACAATTATAACTTAAACAGCATGACAAAACAATTAAATATGATTGCTGCCAACTCCATGAGTGACAGGGCAAGATGTATGCACATGGTACATGCCAAATGGAGATGATAGTCAGTAATTATCCTCTGCACGCTGTTCCCAGCCAGTATGTACCGGACATGTGCTATAATGGATCTCCTGCTGAGTTATTCATGCAAAACTTTGCATACGGCGGAAAATAAATTCAATAATACACTCTGGAAGTTTGTAACACGTGGAAAAAGTCCAAAGGGAAAAGAATGCCTTTTTATGAGCAATGTACATGCAGTATAATTATCCATTATGAATGCATCCATAGGCAAAGCAACTATTGCTATTTTTCATTAATTTTTATGTCTCAGCTGCAACCAGTGGAATATCTGTCTGTACATTGAAGTACTGTAGTCTTAATTATCCAAGGTGATTAAGCACTGTGAAAGGCTTTCAAAACCCAGTCATTATAGCACATTCCAATTCAATCTACCAGCAGGCAAAGGCTATTACAGCCAGCATGGCTTTTGATTACTGATTATATGCTTTGATGACTTCAAACCTCTCCCCTGCACATTACTTCACACTGGGAAGAAATCCACCTTTCATAGCCATACATTCACGGTTACTCCCTCATGAGTTGGGGCGGTCTGCATCACTATCCCGCCTATTAGAGCTTTCCTAATATGGCAGCCATCATTGCATCTCCAGTCTTGAGGAATACAGGTGAGACTGGACATAATGTGGCAGCCCGAGCTATTGACTGTGAAATAGAAGAAGGCGGACAAAAAACAACAGGAGAAATCAGTGGCGGAATTTCTTTTTAAAACACCAACTGCATGTGGTGGGGCACTAGCATGTAAGGCAGCCGATATGATACATTTTTCTCCATTTAAGAGCAACCATTGCATCTCATTTTTCTCTAGTGAAATGGCATCCCGGAAGACACTTTATAATGTTTCATCTACCGTAGGGGCATCTTAAAGGGCGTTCTCTCCGTGTTTCTTTCGAACATGTGGGCTCCAAGCACCCTCCCCCCGACTCCATCGGTGTTAGGAATTGTTCGAATTTACCATTGTTATTCACAAATAATAACTACTGACTTTGTCAGTTTTGATATGTGTGTCAAGAGAACACTGGTCAAGTCATCACTGGTGGAAAGTCATGGTCCACCACAGCGAGCACATAATACCTATATAAACCTATAATTACTCTTGTCCTCATCTGCAGTATGTGAAGGTAATTTAGTGCTCAACGTGATGGAAAGAAGGGAAAAAAGGATGGAGTGTGCTTTTCTATAGATCGAGCAACACAGCCCGGCTGCAGCTGTGATAGTGCAGCCTCAGCATAAAAGTGTTCTACCATTATTGCCATTTTCTCCTGTCAGAACACACAGTTACTGAATAGCACTTGTGTGATATATACAATAAGGTGCAGTGACAAAAACCTTGAGGAATCTATTGAGAGTAGTGGGCGGTAATTATTTGCAAAAGTGTGTGTGTGTGTGTGTCCTAATCCTATGTAATCTACACTGCAGTGCTACACAGCGGTTCTCTTTATCCCCGGCTTTAGCAGGCCCATATCGTGTTGTCAGAATCACATGGAGAACAAGGAATGGAGTGCACTGCGCTAATCCCGTTTTTTTGCATTTAATCACCCACTATTTCAGAATGCTCACTGCACCCTGGCTGCAGAACTGTTTGCAAAACCTAGGACTACCACTCTGCAGCACACACTCCCCAAGGGAGAAGGGCTTGGCTGAGCAATTGTTCATACTCCTCACATACGTGTCACATTAGCATATCTGGCTCCCTGCACAGACATTAAATACAGGTGAAGCACAACCAGGGTATTATCACTTTGTTTATAACACAAAGGCAGTGTGCACGTGCTCTTCCCCTCACTTCATTTCCCACAGACAACATCATGCGGCATGCTTTGCATACTTGTTTTTTTAATTTCCTGCTAGGATTCTGATTCTGACCCATAATCTCTGTTCTCCGCTGCTTGTAGGCCTTTTTCTTTTTCTTTTGTGCTGCCTTTTATATAGATGTGTTTTGCTCTTGCTCATCAAAGCCTTCGCAGGAACACCATCAGCACGATGAATAGAGATGTGTATGTGCCAGTGTATCACGCTGAAGTCAATGGAATTGAATGTGTGATGAACAGCGTTAATGGTGGTACGTGGAAACTATATCCAACACGTCTTTCATCACGAGCACAAAACCAGCAACAATGACGACGTTATACCAAAACAGCAATTGTATAAAGAGACAATAAGTAACACCTCCAGGGAATGTTTCCTGGATATTTATTTAATTGCAGGAATTTGCATGACCACTGCCGAAATCAAAAACGCTGCCAAATTGTACCTGCAACGGGGAAAAGAGACGGCAATGTTCAGTGTATTGGCTCAAAGAGGCAAATGGTTAATTTGACAGTTGGAAAATGACCTCCGGGCACAACAAAGAGACCAAGGACAGGAATTGAATAACACATCACAAGCGTGGAGAAATGGTAGGTGCATTATGGATAACAATTTCATATCATGCAGCGATCTAATTACATTGCCAGCAAAGTAAGGAATAGTACTAAAAGAAAAGAAGAGAAACGTCTTTCTTCTGCCTCCTTAAAACCAACACACATTCACAACGTCAGCAGTATGACGAGGACATTTACAGCGGTGGTAGTCAGAATATACCAACGATCAAAGCTGGAAATATCAAATTATTGGTGAGACCTCTAAACACACCGACTGTGTGGTTGCTTGCTGATTAACACGCCATCGACGTAGTGCAGTCAGGCTCCTCTCTGCCTGCTGCGTTCCCTCGCTTTGACACTTACCTCACGATGCGATGAGTCATTCATTCATCAGTAACGCCTGCTAACACATGTAAACACCAGGCCATCACCACACGCTTCTTCATCCTCACTCAGACAGGTTTCACACAGGTTTATCCACCAAGGGGTTGTTGAGAAGCTAAAGGCTTACGATAGCATCTGGGAGGGCATCTGGATGAACACCGTTAGCTCTTCGCTTGTATGAAACAGGGCGGAACTCAGCAAATCCTCTTACGGATAATGCTGGATAAAGAAAGGGATAACATTTTCTCGTAATGCATTTACTGGAAGTAAAATTTAATTGGACGAGTTGCTGTATGTGATGTCAAAAATAAATCCCACCTTGGGATTTTTCCATATAGGAATGTGTGATGTTAAATGAAATGAACAAATCCCAGAGAGCACGTTGTATTCTGTATCTGTTCAAGGCGAGAAAAAGTGTCAATGGAAAGAAAGCAAACATATGATGGGCCAGGTTGCTGGATATTGCATGTCACACAATACGAATAAAAAGCAGTGGCTGCATTGGATTCTGGACTTCAGAGGCTGATGTCTGTTGGACAGTTCTGTCAATTATTTTCTTTATCCTCCTTTTTGCCTTCTTGTCCTCCTATTCAATCATCACCATTCTCCTTTCTCCCCCGTCAGTGGAATACAGAACACAGAATAAGAGATTATGTACGACTACATCTCCCAGTCCAAGTGAATGATGCCGTCAGTTGTTGCTGACTTGGCTGCAAAATATGTTGTTGTTTCAAAAGTCAGGAAAAATGTAACCGAACTCATGTATAATCCCCAGCCTGTCTGAACACATCCGGGGCCATATTTTGTCTCTGCCTGACTAAGAGAGAAAAGAAAATCCGTAGTTCAAAGGAGCGGTTCCATCACACACAGACAGTTTCTCACCCTGTGCATGTGATCTGGAGGCTGTGTTTGCTATAGTTCCCTGCATGGTAATACGTGAAGGCCACCCGTGTAAACGTCTCTCACTGCTGCCTGCCCAGTCTCTTTTACACACAATGGTACTGCTTTTCTTTTATACAAACACTACAATTGACCATTTTTAGTATACTATGCCTTCCACCAAAGTTACACTGGTATGTGCATATCATATACATAGTGAAACCTTATTTATAATTAATTTATGATCCAAAAATGCACTTACAAAATTCCTTCACAATAAAAGCACTGAGTTTCAAACAGGCAGGATAGTAAACACAAAATCAACATAATATAATGTGTGCTTTACAGTACTTTTGATGTCAATCAAACTAAATTGGGCAGTGTGTACAATACAAAAAGAAAAAGGTATCATCCCATAATAAAGTCCATATCCAAGCTCTGTCAGCTTGGATATTTGTATAAACTAGAAAAGCCATGGAAGCATCATTTCTACACCTCCCCCATAACCTATCCTTGTTATCCAGGAGTAGAACGCTTGACTAATTTCCGGCACAGTAACCTCTACAACCACCAGTCTGTGCACATTATAAGGTATGCTAAGTTTATCAGGCTCAGGTAGCTGTCTAGACGGGGCCAGAAAGGCCCTGCAACATGCTGACATTAACGATGTAATTATTCCTTAGATGGATAATGGTTTATTTACAAAACCCAGTCACTGGTGGGGTTACGTTCATTCCAGATAAATCAATTTGCTTTGATAGACCCTCCGAAGCTGCTTGTGCATGCAAATGGCAGCATTCATTAGTATGTGACTGCTCCTTGCGTAGCAGAGAGAGGCCATTACTGCCCGACACTAGGTGCCATTACCAGACCGAAGAAAGTGAGATGGATAGAGCTTTGTTCTCACACTATTCATGCTTAATCGTATTAATTTGGGCCCTTGCATGTGGGAGTGGTGTGTTTTTCTAACAACCCCCCCCCTTCAATCTACCACAGACGAGTTCATCCGCTGGACTGTGATGTTTGGACTGTGCGGCCAGCGTAGACGGGGGTAATGTGTGATGGAGCGAGAGCACACGCAGTCAGTGTCGTTGACATGAGCTGCAGATGGCCCCACGGAGAGAATGACTCATTAATCATAAGAGTGTGTGCTGAAAAAGTGGGATGCCAGGCAGCTAAGAGTGTTCACATGACATGGATTCCACAGGAAAGCCTCGCTATTATATGTTCTGGTTGATGATGAAGCAGCTCAAGTGTAAACAAGCTGAAATCTACTTGACGATAACAGTCAGCCCTGACATCAGTATCAGGTCGCACTCTCACTAATTATGTGATTGTGTTCACGTAGCTGAAAGCTCAGTGACACTTTACAGTGTGAAATAAAGAAAAAAACAGTGTTCTCTTGTTAATAACCCCATGTAAGTGTGGTGATACTTCTAAACAGCAGTCTAGATGAGGATCCAAGTGGAGGAGACAGTAGACTCAGGTGAAGGTTAATTGACACAATAAAACGATCTACATTCCATCCACCACGGACATGATATCACTTAGAGCATGTTGTAGAATTGCACGCATCATAATACCATTGCTGTCTATAGCTTTTGTGGCTTCTGTTCTTATTTAAATTTGGCTTGATGTGATTCACTCTCATTAATTATGACTAAAAGTATTGAGTAAAAACAATCTAAGGATTCACAAGTTGCCGGGTCTATCTTGGTAATCAGTCATCCTGACCGGTTGCAGGTTGTTGTCGGCGGGGGTGTGTCACAACAAATGTGATCGCAGCCTCCGTAACTTCAGCTAAGCGTGATGGAGTGTCTGCGCTCTTTGCTGTAATTTACCTTCTGTGGTGCTCACACCAATTAAGAACACATTTATCAAAACTATCTCTGACCTTAGCGGATTTCGTTGTGTCGTCTTTCCAGTCATGAGTAGGTGATCTACATCAGATGTCTGTCTTATAACCTTAAAATCCTTTCCTTTCAATTTTTCATTTGGCACTTTTTATTGACTTATTTTAATCATAAAAAAATATCTACACCAATAAAAGGATGCAGTTTAGTTTTGCTGAAGGATTAGTTGATTACCACAAGCTGTTCAATAGCATACCAGATGACACAGACATGCATGATAGCCTGATATCTTTACAGTTGTTCCATCACTTAAGGTTGTCACATAGAAAAAAGGTGTAATACTGTTACTGCCTTTTTCCATTTTTGTATAAAAGTATCTGCCCATGCTGCATTCCATGGCAGAATATACTGTACTGTAAGTCAGCAATCTCCCAGCACTGTGCAGGTGGGGAGCCAGGCAGCTTTAGCTTCGCAGGCAGGGTGATGGAGGAGACAGAGGAGTGTATGTGTGTGTGTTAGAGAGAGGGAGGGAGGAAGTACTTAGGAGATGAGAGACACACTTGCAGAGGGGAGGGTAGAAGAGGAGGGTATTTCCAGACAGCAGGTCCGGCAGTGAATTGGGGGAGAAAAGCAAAGAGGCAAAAATAAGAGCCTGCAAAACCCAGAGGGACTATATAGAGATGGTCTGTGGGAAAGAAATGATAATGTTGAGTAATTTCAACTAAGGTCAGTGGCAGTGGTTATATATATAGCCCATCTATGGTTGTTGAGAGTAAGGCAAAAAATGAAGCAGGGACATGAGAGGGAAAGAGAGAGCAGAGAGAGTTCAGGGAGGCAGGTGAGACAGAAAAAAAAAAAAGCTGTTTTGGATGAGATCACAGCACCAGACCTCGTCACAGACAGCCAGTGTGCAGATGTTACAATGTACAAAAGGTCCCAGTCCCCCATGATCTCCAACAGCTTGACTATGGCTGCCAGGGCTCTCCATGGAGTGGTCAGGTGGGCGAGAGATAGATATAATAAGATGGGCTATTGTGTTTGGATGGGACTGAGGCGAGCCAGGGCACTAAAGGTCTAATGAGGCATCGTGTTCCACAATCACACATAAATACACTACAATGTGGCCACCTGATCGCTGCAGTTGCACGGCCTGCAGAAATTGAACAGCCTGTTGGAAATAATGGAGTGTGAAAACCTCTGTCCTCGGACATAAATAACGATAGCATGAAAACAATCTACAAAAAAACTGACAGATCTCCTTCCTTGTTTTTGTCTTGGTGGTGTTTGCATGCATGTCCAAATGTGTGTTATGAGCAGAGTGGATTCACATGCTGCCGTATTGTAGTGTTGGCAAACCAAGCTGTTATGAGCGCATTATGGGGGTTTGGATTCACATAACTCAACCCATCGCTATTGTCAGTTTGTTACCATTCCCGCGTAATACGGCCTGTGCTGCCAAGTGTATTGTCGGCCATTGTTTTGCAATCTGACACAAAGCTATTGCTTTGTTTAGTTTTTTCTTCATTTTTTTAAATGGCAAGTCGAGTTCAATAACATCCAGCACACTTGGGTAACATTCACTTTGGAGCATGTATGCACATAATTTCATTGAGCAAGACGGGGCTTTCTTTTAAATTTATAACGATGCTTATGTCATAAAAAGACATCCAAATTGTTTTACCCTGAACATCTAGACCAGCTAATCACCAAACTAAAGGTTACCAGGTGAATAAGGTTCACAGAACTAAGGTTACAACATCGTAACCTTCTTTATTGAGCAATGTTTCATTGACAACACTCACGTGGGCGGAATTACAAATATATTATGCATGTAGGTTGTATGATGTGTTTCTGTATAGCCAGCATAAATAGTTAACTGAGTGGATTATTTGTGTGTTTGTGAACAGGGTTCTTTTAGCAGCATGATCCATATTTTTCATAGGAAACTCGTGGCTGTAGGTGATCTGTCATGCAAAGATGAGTCTGGCAACAGGGGCTCAAATGTGCTCCTCCCATAGCTCTCATCATAACAGCACCATTACGATGCTACATGTCACAAAGTGTGACCAAAGGCCTTTTTCTATTGAAGTGCTGGGCTAAGAGTCACTGCTGGTATTTTCAATCTTGCTGCAATGAGGGCCCATGGGTATTTGAACACATTAGTGCTTTCGAGGGTAGCTTGAAGTCGTTACCATGCCACTGTGTTTGAACTCAACATAAGTTATTTCTTTCTGTAGTCATTATTGGATCCATTTTTTTTATTTTTTTTGCACATATGGTAATATTTCTGGACTTCGCCAAGCTTTGATGGCTTCAAAGAGGTATGATGGAATGTAAGGGTCAGGTTTAATACAGTCAGCGGGAAAGAGTTTAGTGTCAGAGCTTAGGATATAAAACACTATTTTGCATTAATGTACTGTAGGTCTGTCATTCACAGAAACAGCCATTGGATAAGATAAATAGTAGATCTCAGGCTTTAACATCAATCATCAGAGTGACTTACGATCAGTGACTTCTTACTGACTTCCACAGGAAACTGCTGCAGAACCCGTAACTAAAAGCTTCTACAAGGATCCTCATCTCAAGGTACAAGTGTAGTCCCAATGTGTTAGGATTGTAGAGGTTTTTCTTATTGTTTTTTTTTTTTTTTATGTGCATAGGCATAGATGTGATTACACCTTTGATTAGTTACAAAGGAGATACAAAAAGACAGATTACAAGGAATGGACAAGTAACAGTTGAGGTAGAGCTGGGCATTTGACCTCCTTGGTTTTCTGGAAACATTCATGGGCATCACAGTTTTCCCCGTCCTCTATTGGTGTCATCTCAGGGAGGAAATATATATATATATAGTTGTGCTGCCCAAACCTAAAGTTGTTTTGATTCAATTCACAACTTTCATTTTCATTTTCTAAACCAGGTGCAGTTTGGCTAGTCTGAAGCATTCGAATGGAGGCGAGAACCCCCAACAAATCACGGAGTTACATTTTAATCCAAAGTAAACTACAGTACGATTATATACAATAAGGACATTCTTTTGGATGGAAGTCAAACCAGGATTTGTGTTTTTAAAGTACCCACTCGAAAAAAAAAAAAAAGGATCTTCCTGATGTGCACTAACGATGGACGACTGAGGAAACACAACAGTAGAAGCTGAGTGCACTGATGTATATCCAGCTTTGCAGCCCTATATAAAGCTTCTCCGGAATGTTTCTACTCTGTTGTAGATGAAATAGAGGTTTTGTGTTTTCTTGGTTTGTTTGTTTCTCTGATGCGTTCACCCAACCATACTTACAGTATAGCTGTCACCACTGAACACCAGCTGTGAAATGTGGACGTTATTTTCATAGCACAGATGGCAAGGCATAGAACGCTACCGGTCTTGCTTAATGAATGTTGGCAGTAATAAATGAGTCAATTCTTCATGTTCTCAGCCAACGGGGAAGTGTGTCAATATTCCTAAGGAACTGACATGTCACCGAAAAGATGAGAAAAACATAAATATACTCATCTCAATACTGTGATCAGTCATGATAAGATGTGTAAAAAATAAAACCCAGTTGGGGATCATTATAGAGCAAAAAAAACATGGTATGGATTCAGCCTGCTGTGAGGAGTCATATGAAGCCCAGGGCTCAGTTTATTGGTAACTCAGGTGCATGCTGGGGATGTTTTATTTGCCCTGTGTGAGTTGGCAGCCCGCGTGATTATTCTCTAACAGGCTGTAATATATTCTAAGGCATTTTAGCAGGTATTAAAATGATTTTAATGATTTTCAGAGGGTTTAAACATATTTCAAGGAGATTTTACAAGCGTCAGGTATACGACATTGCCAAAAGTATGTGGACGCCCAAGCATTACACACATTTATTATTCTTGGACAGCTCATTCAAAACTCATGGGCATTAATCTGCTGCCATAACAGCATCCGCTCCTCTAGGCCCTGGCTGCAGGGACTGGCTCCTATTTGGCCAGAGCATCGGTGAGTTCAGGCAATAAATGTATTTGATTGTCAATATTTAGAAAGAAATAACTTTCACAGACCGAACAGTTTCTTGTATCTTGCAAGATGTTTTATCTTCAGTTGGCTCACATTGGCTTGATTCTACTCTCTGAGATGAATGCAACACATTTCATCCTTAAAATGGTGGATAGACTTCTCCACAAACCAGGTGTTTCCCTGTTGGTGATACTGAACATCTGTTTTTCTCCACTGAATGAAACTGATGAAGGCGACGCAGCCAAAACAGGTTCACTGGAAGTGCTACAGAGACATGGCCCAATCATATTTCAAGACTTTGAGGTGGTATTTCAGTTTGTGCTCATATTCAGACTCATTCCGCCTCAATTTAGTCTTTGAATGGAACTGAATGCACTGCCTCGGTGCGTATTTTTGATGAGGCTCGATGAGCGATTAGTTTCTCAGACACGTAGAGCTGTGAAGGATTCTGAGTGAGAGGCCTCTCCGTTCTGCAGTTGAGGTATCATGCAGCAGAGGAAATGACTTAGCTTCCTAATGAAGTAATCAGACCAGGGATGATGTTTATCAGTCCAGCAATCACGCAGTTTGAAATCCACTGAAAGACAGCTAGATGAGTTACATAGATTAACTTTTTCTGGCAGCTTTTCATCAGTCCTGCATGTCTCAGGGCTTTTTCTACATGCTTGCTTTAAACAAATACTTTGCTGCCAAAACGAGTGCCTCTCTGGGACAAGTTTTTCAACCCTGGTCCTGGGTTGTCAGTCCGTACCATCTTTTGCCTTGGTATTCCGCTACCGCCGTCCGTAAATTCCCGTTGACAATTCCTGTGTTAATCTCTCTGCTCTCTGCTACGGGTGTAGAGTGTACCTGTTAATCTGAGTGCCCTACGGTGTCGATCCACGGGACATCACACCGTCGATCTGCCGGCCCTCCTGTGTCGATCCGCGGGAATCACACCATTGATCTGCCTGCCCTCTCGGTGTCGATCCGCGGGAATCACACCGTCGATCTGCCCGCCCTCCGGTGTCGATCCGCGGGAATCACACCGTCGATCTGCCCGCCCTCCGGTGTCGATCCGCGGGAATCACACCGTCGATCTGCCCGCCCTCCGGTGTCGATCCGCGGGAATCACACCTTCGATCTGCCCGCCCTCCTGTGTCGATCCGCGGGACATCACACCGTCGATCCGTCATGCAATCCTGTGTCGGACCACGGGCTCCACACAGCCAGTTCTATCATCTGTACCGTATTCTGAGTCCTGTGGTTGCTGTTGGGTCCTGATCCTGAACTCCCGTGACACAATTCGTGTGTAATCCACGTAATCACTACCTAGGAAGTATAAAGATCAACAAACTCCTCATAGAGAGAAGGTCAGTGTGGATTGGTGGGTCAAACATCAGACTTTCGTCGAGGAGACTGCTGTTTGTGTACTGGGTGTAGCCAGAAGTCACAACGTCGATTTCTTTGTTCGGTAACTGTCATAGTTGTTTCAACTGAAACGTTGAGTTTTTAGTCTTGTGACTTGTGTTTTCGGTTTTCTGTTAAGATGGAAGTTTATTTTAAAAAAGACTGCATGTAACAATTGTAAATGAACACGTTTTGCTGAACATGAGGAAAAAGCACAGATATCAAGGGAGCCGTTGAGGGTACATTTACCACCGACATACTGAAATGATAAAGGCCTTAACGCATCACTTTGTCTTGAAGCCCATAAGGAAAATGTTGTTTTAAAGCCTTTATTATTTCAATATGTATTGTGTTTATATGGTGCATTTTATCAAATACTGAAGCAATCAAATTAGCAGAGAAAGAAACAGGAGGTGGTGGAGTTGTGGAGCTGTAAGTTGTTCTATATATTGTCCCCAAAGGTTAATAATACGTTTAAATTCTTCTTTTTCCATTTTGCTGCAAACTTTGCCGTGTTTAATGAGCGTAGAGCCAACCCTTCTAACGGTCCTTATTCACATTTTCAAAGACTCAAAAGTTAAACGGTCACATTGAAGCAGTTGCACTCTGAGAAATGTAATTTTTTTGGGGAGAAAATATCAAAGACAATCTGGAGACTTAGGCTGCTCTTATCATCAGTCGGCTACTTGTTTATTTCGCACCTTTTTTCTTTTGGTCGCAAACACTGTCATCACTCGGGGAATACAATTCAGTGGGAATGATAATAAAAGTGTTGTATAGCCGGGTTTCATTTATTTGTTTATTCCGTCTCTAAATATACTTCCCTTGGAGATTAGCCTTGTGAGCTGCAGGACTGTGCTACGAGGCAGTCGCCTTGCAGGCTCCATATATTAGCTTTTGAGTAGCTCAGCCAAGATTCAACACTGCCATATATGACAATATGTCATCTACACACGTGGGTTGCAGACATTTCCCAGAGGTGGAATTGTAGTGTCAGGACATGTGTTGTGTGTTCCTCACACAACACACATGCAAATGGAAATGATCTTGCCTTGTTCTCCGCGGGGGAATCTCCCTTAAAGCTAATAATTCCTTGACCAAGTCTGTTTATTTTTGAACATTGTTTTTAGTTTCTTTCTTTGTAAGTTTTTGTTAAATATTCTGAGAGATGAGCACTTGAAGTAGATGTGAGAGCATTGTTTGTGTGATGTTCCCATGACGGAGGCCTCAGGCAAAAGAAGAAAAAGCCATATGAAAAAAAAATTCAAAGCTTTTCAACAATAGCCCATTTCTTCTTAATCTCTGTATATGTTATGCTTTCATCTCGTGAGGTTCTTGCTCATTTCGGAGTTAGCAGGTATCAAGCTCACGGAGCGTGCGAGTGCTGTTGGATGGTAGCACGCAAATGTCACGCGAAGCACGGACATCCCTAGACTTTATTATCTCCAGATCCATAATAATGTGGGATAATCACAAGAACCCAACGCAATTATACATAATCATGAGATGCAAACAGCGATGAAAAAAGGTCCTTTGCATTACCTATGGCATGTTGTTACCCCCAGCAGGTTCTCACAGATCACTCTTCATGCCCCTGCTGCTCTTCTCAACTCTACAAATAACAGACATTATATGGAACACTGTGTTCTTGCACAAACAGTGTTGTTGCATGGTGGTTGCCAATAGCCCTGCCTTAATCCCATACTACTATACGGTAAACATATATACTGGCTGTATAATTAGTATACAAGAAATCAATTAACTTTATGAACGACACAATATTGAATTTTACTTTGAAAAGAGTTTACTGATCTTTTCATCACCATCCACAATTTGTTTAATTTCTGTAATTAGCCCCTCCGGTAGCATATAATTGACCCTTCACTAAGCCACGAAGTAGCCGCTGCTACTCCGTCAAATGTTTTGAGCTGCCATGGAGGCCACACTGTCACTAAATAACTCCAATCCCTGATTATATATTTAATGATAAATGATAAATCATTTTAAGGTTCAACAGATAAAGATAAAGCCTACAATACACAGTGTGAACCATCACATCGCCTGGCGATTAAGATAGAAATCAATGAAATGAAGGAACAAAACTTGCTGTAAAAATGTGAATACATTCAGTGTACTTACCGTAGCTGGCATAGCATATAAGCTAATGATGTGCTAACATACTCTAATGTTTTAGAAATGTATTTCTCCTTTTTTTTGTTTTTACAGCAGCATTTTTGACACAACAGAAGCTCAGTTGTAATTTATGACATTAAAGATGACCTTATACTAGCTCTCCACTGCTGTGCCTCCCTGCTGCTCACTGGCATGGCTTACTGGGACACTTGAAATGAAGTGGAGAAATTATGTATTTGATTAGTTCCACCTGTAATTTTCCTGTCAAGAGGAAAAGTAGCATTCGGATGGAGACACATCTGCACTGAGGCCGCCAGAAACTGTCAAACCAAATGCAGATTACTGCGGTTTCTGCCGTTGTTGTGCACAAACAAAGCACACCAGTGTAGGAGCTGCATCTATGGAGTTTTAAGGAAGATAAAAAAAAGATTTTGTAATTATTTTCAATAGATAATTAATTGAGAATTGATAGCTGACTTTTCCTGTCCCTTGCAGGTCACATTTCCTTTTTTTTAAAGTATTAATTTGCAATATCTGGCCTTGTCGCAGCCAGATATCCCATACTAGTTTATGTATTATGCTACTGCACATACGATGAGCTGCTGGCTCCACCCTCCTCAAAGCAATTGGTGCGTTTCCACCCTTAAAGACCGACAAGCTGCAAGGCTCAGGGGCCTTTTGGTTTATGTTCTCATCTGTGGCTGATTTGCACTCGGGACACCAGGTGAAGGCAATTAACTGTTAACTAGCTGGTAGGACAGGAACGCAGCAGGAGGAGCAGCCTCTGTTCTACCGTTTCACAAGCATCTGCACCTTGATGTGGGAAATGTCATACTTCAACGCAGATTTAGAAAGGCAAAAGGAAATACAAATGATTACTGATGTTTTTACATCAACCAATTTTGTTCCAACCAGGCCTGATAAAAGAGAAGCTATTCCATTCACATCCAACATTACAGAGCACTGAATTACTTGACCGTTCAGTTATAATCTGTTATCACATGTGAAATGCCGCAGTGCTCTCCTTTCACAAGCATCAGCTTGAGGAAACTCACCGGTTTTGTCTCTTGTGAAGGCAAATCAAAGTGGGGTATATATTCTGTCCCTCATTCAGCTGAATGTCAGAAACACTCATCAGTGTCTCCCCAAAGACCTCATTATCCTCTTAATTTCCAATTATTTCAAAGACAAATGAGTACACCTGGCATCCAAGCAAACCTGTCAATGATGAACACTGGAGATTGTGCCATCCTTGCTTCTCTCACTGGAGATAAATGGGCTGATGATCAAACCTTTTTTTAATTAGTTCTTCTTTTTTTTCATATCTCAACTAGGCTGGAATTCAAGGAGGACTTCCTTCTCGTGGATTCCATGCTATCCGTCGTCTCCTGCCTTGATGTTGTGGTGCAGCTCGTTCGTGGTCGACATTGAAAGAGGGTCTCCCCTGTGTTTCCTAGCGTGCACAGGCGTCCTTGTGGCTCAGCTGTTTGGGGCTATGGTCAGATACTTGCATGTCGCGAATGTCGAGATCTGTGTTTGGTCCGTTATTGATTAGAACGGTCGCATCTGAGGCAGTAAGTGCATTACTTTAGCTAGCAAGCTTTGATAGTCGCTTCAGCAAACGGTTCCATCTATAGAAAACTATAACATCATAGCTCACCCTCTCTCCCCGCACTAAGTCCAGTTCCCCGGTCTGGATGAGGGCTGCTGCAAAGCTCACAGCCGGAGCGGCTAACCACCTCACCACGTGCTGTTCCAAGCCGCTCTAGAGTCCCACGAGGGGATCCTCCCACACCTAGTGGCGGTCCCTGACCCGCCGAGTTGAATCCTCAGTTCATTGTGAAACACTGCCCCAGGCAGGGTCGGATGAAACTGCCTCATCACTTCACTCAAGAGCTATGAGGTTTTGAATATCCAACGGAGTTACGAGGTCTAGTCACAGTCTCCTTTTGATGCTTTGCATCGGTTGAACATTTGTAAAACCCAAAGACGGAGGTAAAGGATCACCAATGGTTTTAATTTATGGAAGGAAAAAAGAAAAGAGACAAAATATAGAGAGACAAGGTTTCTACAGCGATGTTATACTTGTGAATTGACTGGCTTGGAAATGTATTCTGATTTGGAGTATTTTTATGTTGAACACTGAGGTGATGGATCAAATTGGCAACAATTCTTCCTGTTTGTTGCCTCAGAATATATTGATGGAGTGGAATCACAAGATATAGTGAGTACGCTATAAGCTGTAAACCTAAATCTCATACCATGTTTTCCTTAGATGAGGCGTTATTTTGCTCGGTTTGGGCGTTATTCATATTTGATAAAGTCTTGATATGTTACTGCCTGTGGGGCATAAGAGTATGGAGCCCAGCAGGTCATTTTTTCTTTCATCACGCCAGCGTGCAGATTAGTAATTCTTTCTTTCAAATAAGTAATTCCTGGCTGAACCCCAGGCTTCAAAACGACTTTCAGAAACGTTGGAGTGATGTCACAGATTACCTACTGCCTAAATCTTCTTCTCTTTTTTTTTTGCATGATTCCCTGCGTACATTATTTATTCAGTATGTTGGTTAACATTTTATCTGGTGTTGCTTTTAAGGAGATGGCTTGTGGGTATGTAGTGGGAACCTCCCATCACAGATGTTTAATTGAATCAAGCCAAATTATCAGTATCAAGTTAAGAACACTCCTCATTTGAAATCAGTGCAGTAAAGCATGATTCTACCCGCTGAGCACTGGGAATACTGTTCCATTAGTAATGCCATGTGTGCAGTGCATGCGGCTTATTTCACACTCAATCATTTAAACGGTTATGACTTCCGACTGTCAGAACAGCGGGCAGTACCGCAGCACCGAGATGAATTGTGAATGTTCGTAATTTATCCGCAGTAATCATTTGTTTTGTTTATGGGGTTGTTGACAGTAGGGGAGATATCACCACACTCTTGTTGGCGAAGAGCTTTGAAAATTATGTGTAGCTGCCATCACACGTGTATTGGCAATTTTCATATCTAGCATGCTCTATCTTATAAACTCATGGAGTAACTCCAGAACTACACTTAAAGGGTATCGGATAAGATTTTGGAAATTCTCGTCAAAATAAAATGTTAATGTGGGGAGGGAATTTAGTCATTAGTAGACTTAATCTTTAATGCTTCAATACACGTATATATAGTGACACAGCAGGGGTCAAAAGTCAGTCTATAAATTAACAAAGCGCATCATAATTCAGGTAGTAAGAAGAAAATATTAGCTAACTGCATCCTCAACAGTTTCCAAACTACTTCTTCAATGAGAAAACAACACTTCACTGCTGAGAAGCAATAGAAGGTCCTCTGTTTGTGTAGATGAATCGAAGTTTGAACTTTTCAATTTCAATTGGAGCGCTTATGCGAGGAGAAATCCACATCAGGGACTAATTAGTGCATTAAACCCAAATGTTGGTGTAAGGACTCAGGTATCTGAATGTGTTGCCTTTTCAGCAGTGGCACACCATCCCCTGAGGCATAAAGCTGTGTGAAAGAAAACTCATTCTCAGGACAGTGAGTGTAAACTTGTACCAAAGTCGTAACACATGTATGAAGAGAGTTGGAAGCTCTGACTGGCAAAGCTTTCTTGTTGGATGTATCTTGGGGACCATGGTCAAGCCAATGTATAATAACTAACTGTGCCTGGGAGAATAAAAACACTCCACCGCCACGTGGTTCAACCCTCAGCTATGTTGCTTTGGGCTCAGTGCTGCATCAGAACAGGCTGGCAGTGTTGGTGGGTGTGAAGGCACTCGATGCAACCTTAACAAATCTCCCGGGCACCCGTAGGGTGAGGGACGGTAACTAGAGTGGGTGAAACATGAATCTTTGAAGATGTTACCTTCATGCTGAAAAGTCCTCGAACTCAGATTAAAAGACTTGCTGCGTATCAGAGGAGGGGCACGGTGGTCTGCAGCCGTCTCTGTGCAGCAAGACACCAGACAGTTTTCAAGCTTCAATGAAGGAAAATGGTGAATGTGAAACATGCTAAGACGGAATTTCTAGGCTGCTTTGGCATAGCTTGTTATCTTTAACACTGCATAAGTATGTTGGGAAATTATTCAAGGCAAACATCAAAAAAGACAAAATGGGTGAAAAGGATGTCCACTCTTCATTTAACTTATAAAGTTTTCTAAAATAAATTAATACAATTCTTTAGGCAAATGCAATGTACTAATTCTAGCTAACTTAATGACTGTATCATGTGTTGAGACAGAGAACTTGTGGTTCATTCCATGTGCATTAAACAGCACATGGAGCCGTCTCATATTCATGAAGAGGTTTCAATTTCATGATGTAGCTTTATATTAGTCACACGCTGGGGAGGAAAGTCTGCTGCAGCCTGTCCCCACTCCTCCCCTGCATAACTTTTCAAGGCTATGTAGGTCAGCTATCTCACTGAATGGTGCTGCTTTGAACCATGATTTTCAAATTTTTCATTGTTTATTCTCTCATGTCTTTGGAATTTATGTATTACCACAGAGGTGACGTGTTGGGGAGACAAATGCTAATCAGCACATTGGTAGCCTTATTTCCCCTTTCCTGTGGAAGCAGTGGAGGCATGTACAAACTCCAGCAATCAGAATTATGTAATTGTGCTTTCTAAATGGACTCGTTTTCAAAGCCTGGATTCACAGGCTTACAGTTCCTCCATTATGGCCTCTCAGCCGTCATACACATCAGTGTAAGAAGATGTGGCACTGATGAAGCCATCTTGCATCTTAAAGTTGAAATTCCAACTTCTACAAAGAACTTTTCCAACAGAAAACAAACCTCTGCAGCCCCCTAAACTTTGGGGTAAAACAACTTTAATGATCGCGCGCTTGAATTTGAAAGGATTTTTAGTCTCTTTGATCTTTTATTTCCAATTCACCTTCACATACTCCAGAGTCATGAGCATTTATAATATGCAAAGCTCTCCACCATTAAATCATACTCTATGTGAAAGCTTCAAACCTTCTTAGAAGCCTCTGACCTCAAACAGTATGAAAAGAAGCACCGGCTGGCTCTGCCGGCCCTGAGGTCTTAGCTTACACAACCCACTGAAAAACAAAAAAAAAGTGGAAAACACACACACACCCTTACCTTTCAGGCACTCAGACACACGAATGCACATCCATCCTTGACCTGATATGCAAAGTGCAATTAAAGCTGTTTTTAGTATGCAAGCATGTTCTGTAAACAAAGTCTACTGTATGATGCATGGCTGCTCATCTAAAAGATATGAGGGTGTTAAGGGTGAAGGAGGCAGTAAAACATCATAAGAGCCATCACCACTTGCAACGGTGCTGGTGTTTTCTTAGATAATCCATTCTGGTTCTTTTGACAAAAGATAAAACCTCGGGAGCCATTTCCCCAACACGTATCCTCACGCGCCTGTGAGATATTACCCCTCGCCTTATCTGGGAAACATATGGGCAGAGCTTTGATAGATTGTGGCTCTAAAAGGAAGACATCTTTATTCAGGGAGTGACGGTTTAATCCATGTAAACCCCTCTCGGTGTCTTAACACTTATCTCCCCATTCATTTTCTGTACAAAAGCGCAATTTGGCACTCTGGAAACTTTACACCACTTTTTAAATTAATTAATATTTGAGTTTGTTTCTCAGCTGAAACCTCTTCTTTGAGTCTAACGTATGCTTAATACCTAACAACAAGTCACTAATTGCGTCGAGATTAGTTTTTTCAGTCTTTGATGAAAAATCTCCTTCTTTCCCTCTTTTTAAAAAAGCTTTAGATTTATCTTCTACAGATTGCATGCCTATAGATGATGATAAGAACATGCTCTGTACAATAGAACGCCACCTCATCGGCTGAGGAAATTATGTTGATTTCATGTCATTAGTCTGACGCAGTGTAGTCGACAGACCGCGGTGTCCATTCGGGGTCAAATTCAGTGCCTTCACATAACATAGGATGCTTACTTACACATAGTCAAATTAAATAATCGTGCAACTAAATCAGTTGGAGGTAGTTAATGGCTTCCTGCTGCAGGGCTGTTTATTGACTTGAACACCATCAGCTGTATAAAAGTCATGCTGGGTTTATAAAATGATGAGCTACAATATTGAAATTACTGTTGGATACTTGAGGATGGATTATTAAAAAAAAGCTAACAAAAAAAAAACCTATTAAAAATACAGAAACTTTATATAATACTTAAGAAAATTAGCCCGGATAATACTGATTAATTAAATGATTGATTGATCTGTTGATCATTTTTGTTTTTTCAATAACATCCGGGGTGAGTGATGCCACATTCCACAAGTGCTCAAGACGTAAAGGTCCGGTTTGCAGGATTTAACGGCATCCAGCAGTGAGGTTGCACATTGCAACCAACTAAAGACAAAGATAGTTATTAATATTATTTTCAATTTCTGCCAATAGATCCCCCCCCCCCCCCCCCCCTATATCCTACACGGGTCCTTTAAGATAATGTCTTGACATTACTTGGGTTTGTCCATGCAGCAGTTCACAACCCCTTCATGAATGTCCCCTATAATAATTTGATGTAGCCTATTTCGTACATTGTAATAAATGTATTAGAAATAAATTAGACATAAATTCAACACATTTGCAGATTCTAAGAGTTATAGATGAGAACGTAATCTATGAACAATTACATTATATATTTAAAGATCTAAATATTATCTGTTGAACTGTGAGGCTTTTTGTAATAAACCCCGGGGGTCCCCTGACCCCACTTTGAGAATCACTGGTTTAGAGCACTGTCCTGTATGGAGGCAGCTATCCATCTCCCAAAGTAAGGCTCGCTTTGTCCAAAACTGCCCAGTTTCCACGTGTTTACACACACAGCCCTCCAGGGCATGTACTCGAATATTTGTTGCCGTAGGAAAAAGAGACACTTTAGGAGCCTGGGAGTCATTAGAAAGTTGATGTTTCCCTTGACAGCCACACTAAGAGAGACTTACTTTGTGAAGACCGGGGACTAAATACTGAGGCAGATGGACGATAGATTCTGAGAGTTTGAATGATTGCTGCTGCATTCATCTGATGATTCATTAATTGAGGTTCAAATCTAACATAATCCATGCACTTTAAAAATGCAAATACACAAAACCTCAAATAGAAACGGAAGCAAAGAAATAACTCCTGAATTCCAGTATGAGAACTTCCTTGCTTGCCTTTGGCTGCCTTATACGACCTTTGCCGTGGGCCGGCCCTCGGGCTCCTCACAAATGTTGGAACGAATTTCTCTGCTGTTTTCGATCCAATCGTGAAAAAGAGAAAAACACAGTCATTCTGCGAGCAGAAGGAATTAATGAGCAAGAAAACGAGGAAGGAGGAATGAGACGGAGGATTGTTATGTAGAGAAGACGGTTGTTATGTCGGGAGGTACAAGTGGAGGTTGTAAAATATTCATCATCTTCACTTCGTCTTTCTTACGACCATCGTCCGCGTTTCTGACGCAAACCAACGCTGAACAAGAGCATGACAGGACGGAGGAGTCAGTCAGGGCCGGTTGAAGATAACTAATCACCCTGCACAAAAGCAGCATACAAGTGATACAAGTCCTGTACGTTAGTGCTGGTGTTACTGCCCCAGCACATTGTTACTCAGAGAACTGGGGAGTCTAGTTGCAAAATGACATTCACCATTCGTGGCAGCTGCTGAACTTCCCAGACGTGGCCTCGTTTTTAAAAAATCCTTAATAGCACAAAATGAGAGCAAATCGTACCATTTTGTTGGTGAACTGGCTACTTTAGCTCCCCGTTGAGAAAATGACAGCACTTTGAAGTTTTAGTTTTCTTGTCTCATAGAAGTATTGCGTAATGAATGTGAGATCATTCTTTGTTCCCTAATGGATGTAAAGGAAGGTGATGTTCCTTCCATTTGATGTCAAAGTATTATCAAAGATGTCACTGATGGTACTTTAAATGGGACATCTCAGACAAGATCTCTTATGGATAAAGCCATACTTCAACTACAGTATATATTAACAATGGATCATCTTTTCTGTATGCGAAAAAGGTCTTGAAACCACATAATGTCACCTGCGCTTTATAGCATCTTTCAGCACATTGTTTTTTTATTACGACCTAAAACTTTGCTGTTTTTAGTGAAAAAGTTTTGAAAACCCACTGGGTGCTACCTTCACAGGACGACATGGAGGGCAAACAAAGCTAGCAACTAGCTTGTAAACATAGTCGATCATTTAGGAGCTAAAAAGTCACACAGTTCAATCAGGAGTTGGTGGAGACCAAAACAGAGCTAAAAGAGTGTTGGGAAAACTAAAGAATGTGCTGTGCCTCCATAAGGTCTGTGCCCTCGTGTGAAACTTTGTGTGAAACTCTTTTCACACAAACTGTCTCAGCTGTTTTTTTGATTAGGTATCACAGCTATCTTTCTTAAATCAGTATTTCAGCTGGTTGTCTTAGGCTACTAACTACTTGTGACCTGGCGTCAAAGAGGGGATAATACATCAGTTGAGCATGTCAGTATTTACGCAGGCTGATTTGCAACCATGACGTCTTGTGATTAGGATAAGATGACCGTAAACAGAACGAATTATCAAGGAAACGGGTCCAAACGATGTCCAGACTTTATGCAAATCATTGTGTTCCAACGCACTTGTGTGTTATCCTCAGTATATATATCAGATACCCAGAGACAGACCTTTGAGCAGCAACTTGACGCATAACCTGTTTGTGTTTCAACTCTGTTTCCTTCTTGCAAGAATAAATGCCTGTTTAATGATTTTTACACCCGGTGTCGAGTAATATTTTTCTAACAAAGAGCTTGGACATTGGCCTGACATACAGTATGCAAGAGACATGACTTCAAATTAGTTATGTTGCTCTGAATCTCCAATATGTGTAAATGGGGAACCGTTTGTTAACATGTTTGTCATATCAAGACGAGACAAAATATCAGTTTTGTGTTTCAGCTCGTTCCAAATCAGTAAATGCAGTTTTAACATCAATGAAACAAGTGATTTAACAAACACTGCAAAAGTGGCTCAAATCAGATTTATTTTTGTGCATATGTGGCTCATCTGTTGTTGTTTTTTTAGAACAGTCTGAACAGCACAAATCAATCCGATCTCTTAAATTCCGCTGTGAAGCCATTCACATTACGATCACACCATTCCTGGCTTAGACTCTGCATCTGCACAAACCTCCGAACAGAAATTGCAGAACAACAAGCCATAAATACATACGTAGCTCTCTTTATCCTTGTCCTGCTCACAAATTCACCTGCTTCTACTGCACATCACCCTATAAATGAAACCGTAAACGCTGACTTCGTGCATGGGGGGTCAGTTCAGGACCGTGAGCAGTTCACACTGGAATCTGATACGTGATGTAATGTGATATAATCCACATTTTAATGGCTTGCGGTGTGAAGGTAGCTTAACTTAGCCATTACAGTAAGACAATAAGTGTGCTACTTCCTGGTAAAGTCTGATGCACTAATCTGTTTGGTATAGAGGTGCACACAAATTCCTCTGTAACCTTGTTAAGAGTGTGTACGTATACATCCCTCAGCGGTCCCATTGCAAAAAGCATCACGCACAGACAATTTAATGAACCGATGCACAGAGAGTGGCTCCTATAAAGGGAACCCACAGACACCTAATGAATTGGAAAGCTGACCATGAGGAGATCCTGGGGAAACTTCGGGACACCAAGGGCTGCATTTCCTGGTTCTGTGGCTCCAGAAAAGTCTGCTGTTTTTGTGGGGAGCAAAAATGTTTTGAAAGGATCACAGGTTAACGTATGAGCTAAAAGATTTCATATCATACCCACTGGTCGCTTTAGCTGATGTACAGTATGTAATGCTAAAGTTACCTTGCCTCCCTTCAGTTACAGAAGCTTGGAAAAATGTGCATATGTTAAGAAATATGGCTGAATTCAATGTGTGTTTCATAGATAATGTCAACATGGAAGAAATGACACAAAACACATTGCAACACTGTAGGTGTCATTATTGTGTATGTGGATGGCTGAGCGTCACCCTCTGCTTAGTGAACCATAAACACCTTTGGCGATGCCTCCCACCATGATCATCTTGACTGCGTGCTGTACGCTATATCCATTCTTGGATGAAGAAGACAAATGTACAAATTTTTTTTTTCACATATCCACTCATATGGATTTCAGGACTTTATTGAGCAATAAAAAATATACACCAAGGAAAATATCATTTTCCCTTTTCCCCAAAATGTCGTTCTTCCATCTCAAAATCTGATTAAACACTTACCCATGATCCAAAGTGACGGAATGAAAAGAAAAACAAAACAAACAAAATAATTGTAGCGTAGTCATTTTAGTTCAACAGCTATAAACCACGGGGACAGTTTGAAAGCATCTCTGTTTATATTGTTCACTGGAAATTTGAAAAAACGGACTTCAAACTGATTTGGTTTGAACAGCAGTGAAATCACAGACTAGGTCGTCGCATCCGAGTCTGCCTCTGCGTAGAGTTCTGCCAGTTTCTGGAACTCGGGCCCCCAGTTGTCCAGGTAGTTATAATCCTGCTCTGATTGCGTGGCGGGAGTGTCTAAAGGGCTGATGGATCCCGTGGGTGAGCCCTGCCCCTCGTAAGCGTAGGTCTGGAGGGAGTCGTAGGGCGGCCCGCTGGTGTCCATGTCGGCCTCCACCAGTCTCTGCTTGATGAACTCGTGCACGTCCACCTCGTCCAGCTCCACCGACGCAGTCCGGCGGCTGCGGGGCCGGGCGCAGTGTTTTCTCGAATCCGGGCGAATGTCCCGTCGGAACTTGAGCTCCTCGGCGGCGGCCGGGTTGCGGAGGGCGATGATGTCGAAGGCCTCGGTGTCCTCCTCGCCTCCGCCCTCGTCATCGTAGGTGACCACGTTCTCTCGGATGTCCTCCTCGGAGATAATAAGGGGCTCTTTCTTGCTCCGCCTCAGTGTGATGAAGAGAACCACGATGACTGCAAAACAGAAAAGGAACTTTGTATTAATGCTTACATTTAAGAGAAAGGGAAGTGCTGATGATGAGACGCAAAAACAAAAACATTTAACAAGAAATATGAGTATAAACTGACTTATTTAATAGTTGTCGACAAAAGTCGGACAGAAAGAAAATTGCTTTTCCCAACAATTCAATATACAAACCGCTCAGCAGAAGAACATCCCATAACACAGATCAGCTCAATGTGGTTACAGTGATCAGCCGTGTTTTCATAAACAGCCAACCGAATGAACACAATGTGAATATTTATCCGATTTTACATCAGGACAATAAAACTAACCAAGCGCTGAAGAGTTGTAAATCAATAATACGCATTAGCCGACATTAGCATTGGCTGTGATGATTGTCTGAATGCAAGCTGTTGGAGATGATGACAGTGTACACATTATCATCATCTGCTGAGCAAATTTAAAACTCGCATCCAGCCAAAATGCAAAACAGCCTGTAAGTATAAAGCAAGCGTGTGTCAGCATATGGAGGTACGTCTCGTGTAATTATCTTTTAGTTAAATGTGAAACCGGCGATAGAAAGAATGCGCCGGTTGTGCCACATTAAAGAAAATATAACATATAGCAGATAAGTAGCTTACAGAGTGAAATATCTCTTCCAACTGTTCATGAAGTCGTGAAGCCGAGTAATATTTGATGACATGCTACAGCTTGGAACTTGTTCCCACAACTAATGACACTGATACTTCTCTGGGTTAATGATGACCTCTCTGCAAGATGTTAACACTAACATCTGTTTAATAAAATGGCGTTAGCGAGGGAAGTGCATTTGTAGAGTAGTGCGATATCTTAAAGGAGTTCATTATGCTGCATTAAGAGAGACGAGCAAGCTAGATCAGTGCTCCTGCTGAGGCATCGTTGCTCCACCATCATCATCACATTGCATTGATTATTAGCAGAAGGTGATTTGAATGTTTTCGGCATCTTGGCGCTCCACATCAAACCGTTATAAATGTGCTATTTTTATCTAACCAGCAACACCCTACTGTGTGAGATCAGCCTCTCGGGATGAGACTCCCTATAGCGAGTACTCCATACAAGGTGGTGGATTAAGAGAAGGGGGAAGTTTCAGATTTTTATAATGTCAAGGATGCAATGAAGCATTTGGCTAATCTACTGTATTCACTCAAGCATTACATTTTCTATATAAATATATATATTGTGGTGACTATGGCATATTAAACAGACTATAAAGCGATATCAAAGAGAAGAAGTAAGCTTCAGAGCAGACTTAGATTAAAGGTGCATTGACACCAAGCTTCAGCTGTTTAGTCCAACACTGAAGCCTTTACTCCTTCAGTTCACCTTCAGGTGAGAATAATCCCACACAAACTCTGGTAGTACTGCATGAGTGGACCAGACAAGATTGATAATGCAAAAACTTGCCCTAGTTTTGACACAACTAAGGAACCTAAACCAACTACAGTGAAAGAAATACCCCCATTCATGAGGCTAATCATGGACAGATGAAGTCGGAGTATGCTTTAGGGCGGGGCCACGTTGAGATTGACCAGTCGCTACCCTAATCGAGCCGTGTATGGTGTCTCCACGTCAGTCCTCCGCTGTCCAAATATGGTCACTTCCATTCATTGGTTGCAAAAAGCCAAGATGGCGGCGGCCGTAATCCAAGATGGCAACGGCCAAAACGTCGAACTCAAGGCTTCAGTACGGCAGTCCACAAACCAACGGGTGATGTCACAATGACTATCTTTCAATTTCTAATGATTTTGTGCAGTATTGGTGCATATTTTCCCCAAGAAAGATACAATTAATCAGCGTACCTTTAACCAAATAGGGAAGTTAATAAGTTCTGTGACCACAGGGCATATGCCCTCTTTGTCCATCTGATAATCCAGCCCTAGGTATGAGCACACAGATAGCCAGCAGTTATGTTAATAATAAAATGAATTAACGTAGTCTGGATTCATACTTTTACAGCTATTTCGTTTTAATAGTTTAACTGCAGGGCAGATCACTGCAACTCCTGACCTACCTGTGAGGCCACGGGGCTTTTTTTCTCAAGCCCTGATTGAGTTGAACTTGGTTATAATAGGAAACTAAATGTAAAATGCAACAAAGTACACTTTTCCATTATGGACTACAATTTGTTTGACTGTACCCTAAGACACCCCGTATGACTTAAGTAATTATGCGCAGATTTATCTATCTACATATATTTCATTGTTCAGTGCGGTTCCTTGCCTGTGGTTTTAATGAAACCTGCACGTGATTAATCGACGTAAGAAACAAAACAAATTCTCTTCACTCCACCTGGTGCACTGGCACTGCCCGATTGGGGTTAGAGAGGGTGAAAACGCAATTTGTCTGGGACGGTGTTTATCGCTCGGCTTGTTTAAAGCGACCAATTACACAATGCAGGATGTGAGCACGTGCAGTGTGAGCTGGGTCAATCGCAGTGAGCAGAACTAGGAAATAAAGAATTGCGTTCTTCTCGTGCTGCAAAGTCTTTGTCCACTTCCTCCTCCCACTATGTACAGTTCAATACCTCACTGTTTGGAGGTAAACGGCCTGAATATAAAGACTCAGTTAATGCACCTTTTATTATTTACCAGCCTCTTGTATATTAAACTGCACTTTCCACAGTTCATAATCTACTTTTATTTGAATATTCCCATCCACTGTACACACTATATTACACTCTCTACATTAATGCTCCCTCAATGGTCCATTCAGGTCATTTAATTTGCCTCGCCAAGGCCAGTTGAGGTCTAGCTGTTGCTCGGTACACCACTTATAGCATCTGGGGCATTATCTCAGTCTACAGATACCGATTTGCTGCAGCAGAAGCCGTTGCAGGAGTCTCATTTATGCTGCATTTATCCTGGTTATGGAGGAGTGTATCGTCAAAGGATGTCTCTAATCCAAACAAGAGGCCATTCCATTTGAACTTCCCGAGGCACAAACCTCAGTTCAAGGAGAGCCAAACTTAAATAACACAAGGTAAACACTGAAAAGTCACAATTACAATATTTTAAGTCAATCTGTCTTGAATCAGCGGAGCTTTGTTAGCGGCTATTCATCAATAACATCAAGTCGACTAAGACTGCAAGGAGGAAGAGCATGCAGCAAAAACAAATGAGGAATGTGTTTATCCACCGTTTTATAGCCGCTCCTTTGAACACGATCTGGTGCATCTCATTACAAAAGACGAGACAAGTGTAACCACAACCTTAGATCACTATTTGAATCTGATGTATTTTGAACACGACCAACTGACAATCTCTTATCTCTTGAGGTGACGGGTTACCAGACCTCTGTCCAGCAGCTGAGCTATGTGTGAGACACTTCCCTTGTAACTGGAAAGTGTGAATCTAAAATGCAACACACACAAAAAAAAAATAGGTGATCTGTCTCTCCCTGTTTCTATTACTCTCTCTCTCTCGCTCTCTCTAGTATCTGCCGTGTGCTGATGATTAGGGATTCAGCGTGTGTCTCTCACTCAAGCGTTCGTTCCAAACAGTGGTGATGGCCTTTTGTTCGCCTCAGCCAGAGGCTTTGGCGTAGAGGAGGAAGACAGGCAGTATGAATATGCATAACCTTCACGCACTAACGTCCACAGACAATCACCGAGGAGAGGAGGGGAGAGCGGCGACGGTGAAGCCGTGTTATTAGACAGTTTTGTGCAATCATGTCCTCCTGCAGTGTGGTTTGCAGAGGAAGAAATTAGTGCGCGACGTCTCTCAGTGTAATTTGACAGGAAGGTTTGTTGACTTTGGTTTCTTTGATCTTGGATTTTGCGCCACCTTCCAGACGTTTTCCACCCGTAAAGCCGACCGTCCCAACTTTAAAGTGTCCGAGATCAAATTCGCAAGTTTATATATAATCATAATAGCTGTTGCTGCAAATATACTGGTTGCTATAGCAACAAGGCACGCACATTCATCGATTCAGGGACGTGTGCTCCGGCTGCCGCAACGAGCTGGCAACATGGATGCCACCCCGTTTATTTTTTTCCACAGTATTTCTGATGGAATCATATATTCATGTCCGTCACACATGAACTCGACGTACAGCGGCATCTGTGTCGGCTGTCACCACGTTGCTCCACGCCCTCTAGTCACAACTATGCGATGACAAACATGTGCCGGGCAGGGAGCGACGGGGAAGAAGATTCAGTTGAATTGCAAAAGAGCAGATTTTAATTGAATTTCAACAGATGTGATTCAGGTCTAATGTGAGTTTCTGATTGGAGCTGCCTGCCTGCACATGAATCCAAGCTGCTCTAGGATTCACGGCCGACTCCCCGACCACTGTAGGTTTTTTCTCTCAGTATTTTTTTGTTGAAAACAACTCCTCTCTGAATCATACTGACCCTGCAATCTCCATTCCACTCATCTTTGTCCTTCCCATCTTCTTTCTAGTCACCTCTCCTCCAGCCTCCTCTGTGTCCTCCTTCTCTTCTGTCCTTCACAAGCTTTTCTCTTTCTTCCACCTCTGCCCTCTTCAACTTGTTCTACCCTCATTCTTCATTCTACCTGTGTCCTCGCGTGTCTTTTCATCCCTCTCTCCTCCTCTGCCCTTGTCAGACCCTTCCGCCCTTCTCTATGGTTCATCTCCTCCGTCCATGCCCTCAGGATATTTGCCCCCGGGCGGCTCCCCCCTGCTGCAGTCCCTGCAGCGGCTTTTCCAACTTACCCAGCAGGATGACGATGCACAGCAGGATGGCTATCAGAGCCCCCGTGCTGAGACCCGCCGAGGAGAGGAACGCCTCGCCTTGGCACATCCGGATCCTCCCGTGGCTCTGGCACGGGCACACCCGCAGGGTCAGGGTGCTGGTGCCGCTCAACGACGGCTCCCCGCCGTCCCACACCATAATGGGCAGTTCATACAGATCCTGGGTCAGGTGGTTGAAACGCCGCCGCCTGGCAATGATGCTGGCTGTGCTGTCTAAAATGAAAAGAAAACAACTTGTTTAGGATAATTAGACCCCTTGGCTAAAAAGACTAATTGATGGTTTGCTTTGTCTTCTCAGCGAAGCCTGCAATTACCTATTTATAGAGACAGACATTTAGGGTTAAGGGTGAAAAAATAACAAAATCCAACCCACAATATATTCCATTTTGAATTGGATCTTTTGCTTTTGAAGTATCTCAAGCTGGTGGATTTCTTCCCGTGTCTGACTGTGGCTTCCATGTGTGCCGAGGCTAATTATTATCAAAGGTGTTCGTTTACTATTTAAATGTGCTGGAAAACAGCAGTTCACCTTGGCCTCTGCAGAAACACGTCTGTTAATGAAACTTGTCGTGTAGATAAACAGAAATAAAAAGGGCTGAATTTGTAGAGAAGTAAAAGCAAACAAGAGGGACGTCGAGGGGAAGGTACGATGAAAAGAGGAGGAAGCAAATGAGTACACAGCTGCAACACAGGGGCCGGTTGTGTTACTTGTTATGTCTGTACTCTCTCCCGGGTGTTCACTTTAACCCCTGAATGACAGAACCACAGCAATGAATGTGATGAAACAACTCTAATTGGCTTGAGCTCATATCAATATTCTCGATGAAAAATGTTCTGATTCCTTCAGAATGAATGTATGCCACCACAGGGATTCTTGTTTACATGTGTTTATGTTGGGATGTCTGCACAGCACTCTACTTTCCAATGTCCTACATACTGCTGTAGCTGTATTGAAACAGCCAAATGTATTTTGACATCAGTACATTGTGGAACTACAGAGAGATTGTATAAATAAGGGTCTCAATACATATTTATGTATATTAATTGTGTATATGCTAAAAAAAAACATCCAACAGTGAGGAGCATATCGAGCTTCTGTATGTTCAGGAACAGGGGTAACAACACAGCTGCCATTAGCCACCTGGTGGCATATATATCGTCCAGTTGCCCACCGATTCAAACCACTTCCACCGTAGACTGTTTTGTTCACCAGCACCACATGAGTGCCAGCAGAGAAACTTTCTTCAAGGACAAACCACAGACATGACCAATGCCAACAGGATACGGGAGAACAGCTGACTACTCATTCAGTGCACCTGGAACTCAAATCTGTGTTTGTACACAAACAGCAATATAAATGAATCAAAGACGGAATTTATTTTTTGGAGCTTGAAAAGAGGCCATTTCAATTGAGGAGAACGTTAGAAGATATTTACTTTACTGATATTACAAAGTAAAAGATGGGGATTTAATATTCTAACAGTTGATTTCAGGAACTACTTTACAACTGCAGGAACTACTTATGTATCATGTAGCTATATAACATGATCTCATACCTACTTACTGTATATTTTGCTGCTATGGCAGAAGCCCCCAGCGTTATGCCATTTGCATAACATCTTGATGCTAAAGGGTTGCGCTGGCTAACGTTGTGAAACGGTAGCGGTTAGGTTTAGGCACCAAAACTACTCGGTTAGGTTGACATGCCTTCATTTGACTCGGTGTCAAGTCTCTCCCCTACGTTGCATACTAGGTCCCTCTGAGCGTCTGATAATGACGCATATGGATTTACAACGGAGTTCTTGGAAGCCTGGAGCATCTCACAGTCTCACGTCTCTTTTCCACTGTACGTCTGTGGGAAATAGTCTTTTTGGGCCCAATGGCGTCATGTGATGGAACCGGAAGTTGTTATTTCATTGTTTGGCCACTATGTCGAAATAGCTTTAAAGAACGTCGCTCTTCCTCGAGCAACTAACAACTAACAAAGCTGCAAAAAGATCTGCTGATTTTAAAATGTCTCTTTTCCAACATTAGCTAAGGATGTTCATTATTTAACCTGCACAAAAATAGCCCCTGCTCAGTTCTTTCCTTTTTATAACAGCACAGACTAAGCTCATTTTGCACATGTTAGGATCGTTCAACACTTGCTAAGTAGCTTACACCAACACGTAGGCCATCACACCACCACTTCACACGCCGGGCTGGACTGAGGGTTTACCGTTTAAGAATCTAACATGCAACGCTCACTGCTACGTGTACGCTCTTTTGAAAGGGGTTATCTCAGCAGGAGATCAGCAGTCTGTATCTGCAGGGCGTCCAAATAGCTTTAGCCTGATGGACTACATCGAGCACTAACACAGCACAGAATTCAAATCATCCCTGTTAATTGAAACGTATGCCTAGGTGATTCAAGGAACCTGGATGACTAACTTGCGCTTCCCATGACTGACTCACTAGAAACTTGCATATGACACGTTGATATATAACTTCCGAAAAAATGCTGAATCGTGCACAGGGTAACCTTTTCCCTTTCCATCCAGCGAAAACACCTCCGTCGTGCTGTACTTTCGCACTGCTGCTCAGAGACCTCGCCTCCCACTCCAATCTCTGCTCCATCTATGAATAATTACAATGATCGACAGCTGGAATGACAACACGTACTTCAAGCTTTATTAAGTCAGACTCGCAGTATCACCGTATCAGCAAGCAGATGGGTGGGTGGTGGTGGGGGGGGGGGGGGGGTGGTGGTGAGAGAGTGGAATGTGAGAGATGCAAATAACAAGGAAGAGAGATGGGGAGAGGAGAGTGGGGTGAACGGAGGAGGGTGTGTGTGTGTGTGTGTGTGTGTGAGAAAGTGCCAAAGAGAGCAGAGAAGACGAGAGGCTGAGACAGAGAGAGACAAACAAGCCATGTATACGTGTGGAGTCGGCTGTCACTGCTTTCACACAGACCCGAGGCAGCGCGGGTCCTTGTACAGACCACAGCGAGGAAGTGCACATCAATTATGTCATGCAAACTTCACACTAAACCGCCTCTTCGTCGCAGGTGGGAGCGGGTAGAGCTGCAGTGTTCGCTGATTAACGCCGCAGTGAGATGGACCATCAGCAGCCACGTGGTGCCCACATGTGAGGAGAGACTGCAGGAGTTAGCACAGCAACAGGCTAACCGTTTGTTGTGACAGCTCTCGCTACGTGACGTTACCCGCGGCGCCAGGTGACCGCCCAGGAAGTGAGGGAACGTATGCTTTAAAGAGCATTTCACACTTCGTTGGGAATTATCCTGAACATTTAGATCTGTGCTATTTTGCACATCACTAGCAAGCAATTTTCCTTTTTTATCTGGTTTCTATCACATATAAAAAGATATATATTAATATTCGTAATATGTTCATGGTTCATGTTTTATTTTTTACTTTTCCCAATGCACTTGCATGCATTCACACATGGATTCGTGTCTCTCCATCTCAAGGTATAAAGTTCAGTGAGATTTCACAGCAGCAGATAAAAAAGTTGTCGGAAATGCAAAAATGTGACAATTTTAGAGGAATACTATCTGTATGGAGTATGTATCTGTTGTCACTAAACTTTAGTGACATTTAAACTTTACCCTGAGGAACGTGCATGTAGAAACATAAAATATCTGAGTTACAGTATGAATTGATAGAATAAAATGCCCAATTACATTGAGATTTAAGACATTTGCTATATAGTGAATGCAGATATCTTTGTTGAGGAGCTGACTCACTGTAAAACAGACAACCAAAAATATATATCGACAATGGACACGCGATGCAACCACGTCTCTACGGACTTCACACTTGCCTACGCATGCACTTAGCTGGATTCCTTGTGAACTTTGGTGGGTGTGTGTGTAGGTGCCGCTTACGGGATTCAGCACGAATCTTCTCTCCAGCTGCCAGTCGGAGCACGACGGAATGGCACTATTTTGGGGCAGACCAAATTCTAAAGGTGGTGTCGTTAATGTTTGGGGATGGCTAACTGACCAGTCGATCTTTGCAGCTCTAAAGCACTAACTTTTCCCTAAATCCTGTTTCAAAGTTGAAACTGGCTGTTGACTGAGTGTAGTGGTGACAGAAACTATTACAGAACCGCCCAAGATCAGCACCTGCTAGCCAAGAGTTACCCACTATCATACTGACCAAGCTTTCTAGCTAAAGATGTAGTTTGCAAGTCTGTATTAGACTAATTATATACAGTAGAATAATAACATTGATAATACATAAGTTATACATAAGTTGGTTGATACCACACAGAACAGGGCAAATACATATACCGTCATAAGTCTAGGTATTATTATAAGACGGCTCTGAATATTGATTAACGGCTCAGTGTTGTTCAAACATTAATATCATTGTGTGCCGAAATAAAAAGGCCTTTCATGCAGAAAATTACAAACAGCAGATCAAGAGACAAACATAACAATCTCCTTTAAAAGAAGCCCCTGCGTTCAATACGGATTAGTCCGACTCAGTAAGGCTTAACTTAACAAAACATGCCGGCAGTGACGGGCTGCTTTTTTAAATAAAAACACTTTGTTTGCCCACTGCATTGTTTTACAGCATATTCACACTGTCACAGCATGACACGGTTGTTCCATAAGGTTGTGTTTTGTGCATTTGAGTTAATTCGGGGTCGGCCTGTACATTTCTGCAGTAACAATTAAAAGAGGGCTGCAGAGTCCTATTATGCTGCTCTGTTACGCAGGAACAAATGGCTTCACAACGGCTGCCGAGGCTTTACTGCACACACGTGAATACAATTTATATAGGTTTAACTTAAAATCATAAACAGTAATTAGAGAAATATCTGACCTTTGCTTGAATAATAAGAGGAGAGCTTATCATATATGTGAAATTCTGACAATTGCCAGCTGTTTGTTCTTCAACGTTTGACAAAAGCAGCACGAGACAAGCTGCTCTGCCCTCTTTGCACAAATGATGCTGCTTCAGCAGATAATGGGTGTTTGGGAATCAAGAAGTACACCACCCATTGCATGTGAAGGTTGAATGACATAAAAGCTAATTAAACGTCCCGCATATCCATGTCTTGGCAGCGCTTCTTTTAACACAGCTGATTAACTGTGATATTATAAGTTCCTCTGTATGCACACTGGAGGAAGATGCCTTCAGATATCAATTGATCTACTTGGCTCATTTAGAGATCATAGCCTCCGTTTAATTGCCTTTTTAGAAGCAAATGTCATCTCAATGTGACAGATAACGAGATCAAAGCAGCATTCGTTGTAAAGTAGGCATAGTCAAGTTGAATATATTTAAAAGGCTTTTAACAGAACAGGTTTGTCACAAAGTGCTTTCCTGGAGCAGCTGAGCAGAAGCACCCCCCTTGTTTTGCAGCTTTAATGGTGCCTAATATGCTGTAGGAGTTTGACCTGCGTTTAACGTAGCACATCCAGCACTTCAAATGCATCAACGCATCTTCAAGACTACTCGGGAGCCTTGGCGTCATCTCCGCAAACAAAGATCACATGAAGAGAAAGGCCGTGATCTAAATCGAAGGACTGAATCTGTCTTTTCTTCTTTTAGCTCAGAATTGACACTCGACGGCTATATTGATCTGACTCTGCTAAACAGCTGGAGCTGTTACAGGTCTTTGTAGGAAAAGCACCAATTATAACAAGATGTTAGCTTTTAACACATCTGATATGGTTGGAAGTGCGGAAAATAGCTTCCTGCAAATGATGCTTTAGTTAATGGTTTCTTTTAAAAGTCGTGATTGTTAAATTACCTGAATTAAATGAGGAATCAATTTGTTAGTTAACAAAGAAAAAAATGGTCCTCGTTAAACATATCGGAGTGTTTTAAACTAAATCCTTTTTTTTCCTACAGCAAGAAAATGCACACAGAGTCACAAAAAAAAAGTAATCCAACTTTCATTAAGATCCATTGTGAGCAATCTGTAAGTGAGGAGGAAAGGAGGTCATGAGAGAGTTAGTTGTGTGAGTGACTGAGAGGGATTTTCGTCAGTTGCACAACAACAGAGGGAGGTATTAGGGGCTGGCACGGAGCAGCTACCAACAGTTGGTCGGCTGCAACAGCAATGAAAGAAGCTGCTTGGAGTGCGAAGGGCTTACTTTAATTATCAGACACAGCAGTCGACAGCATGGTGCATTGTGCCTCTCTCTCTCTCTCACCCGGATATTGTGAAGACAGCAAATAACTTCTAATACACAGCGGCTGTAGGACGCAGCATGACTCCGACACCTCTGTTGAGTGGGAGTTCAAATGCAGGATCCAAGGGACTGAAGATGACTGAAGTAGTGAGAACTCAGGAGTTCAGCGGCTTAACATTAAGAGGGAGTTTGGTGTTTCGAAAGTGCGGATGAGCCAAGAGGAATTAAAAGGGGAAAAAAAAGTGATATGAACCATTCTAGGTGGACAAGGAATTATACATGCAAGACATGAGTAGGCAAGCAAATTACACAGCCCAACAAGTCAGACATGTAGCAAATAGGCTAAATGCTGTAATACTGTCTCTGTCGGGCAGAAACAAGAAAAATGTCCAGGAAAGTTAGGTTAAAGAGTGCACTTGATCAAGGCATTGAACTGCTCCAGTGCAGCTACTCTGTGGTCAACAGAACAAGTTGGAGGCTTTACTGGGCAGCCGCCTCCCTTTCATCTGGTCAACTAACCGTCTGAATCAGATCATGCTCTTTAACAGCTTTCCTGGTTAAAGAAAGGAAGCCGTGGGAGGAAACATAATTATCTCAGGATCTGTAAGTGACATGACCTTTTTATTCCAGAGGGATCATCATCTTTAACACCATGGCCTTCATAAAGTTCTCTTTTCTTCACACTTCTCACTGACAAATTATTTTAATATGAATCGTTTCTTATTTCCATGTCGTGATACATAATCGGCCCATCCCACACGGGATTACATCACAGATGAGGAAAGAAAACAAAAAAAAACCAAGATCCTGTGGGATGTTATGCAGCAGGAGCTAAATCCAAATTGAAAAGCACCATTACTCAAACAGCATGAACCAAGAAACTGCGATCAATCCTTCAAGAAAGAAGGCTTTCCTTCCAGAATTGCTTTGGGAATATTTTGCTGCAGATGACTACGCTGAAATAAATCCAACAGCTTTTGAGAGAATCACTCTGCAAGAGTGGGGAACGTTTTCAAATGCCGGTATTTGGGTTGAAAATCTGTTTTAAGAGTTGTATTTGCTCCGTGCACTCAAAGTAGACCGGCCCAACCTGTCCAAAATGTATAACCTGACCACCAGGCGCTTGTCTGGAAGGCCTGGCTCCAGGAGGGTGCCCTGGTTTTCATGAACCAAGCGGACCTTTGCAAGACACTGATCAATGGACTCTGGTCCCACATATTTGTCCTGGAAGATCCGAGCAGAAGCTGCCATCAAAAAACCTGCCGGGATCGCGAGTTCTGCAATTTATTATGTTAAAATCTATTATTAATTCTAAAGAATGAAAGAGGGGGCAACAGAAGCACCGAATGACTTCATCACTGTGGCAATTGTTGTTGGTTGAGTGTCTTCTTTTTCGGTATTGGCATCTATTCGTGTTCCTTCAAGTCCACACTGTGATTCTGTGAACACGGCATACGGCAAATCAGCGAGAAAATGTTTTGCAGGCAACAGTGGAGGTGTTCCTCCTCATGTTTCTCAGGAACATTCTAGACAGACGAAGTGACAAAGCGAGGAAAAATTCCTATTTTTTTCACATTTACAAAAAAAGTCACACCCAAAAAGAGGTGTTAAAATAACAGCGCGGCGTTCTCATTTTTTCAATTCCCCACGGGGAACGAGGGCTTCTGCAGTAGGTAATGAGTATAATAACAGAAAAATATTATACTTAATATTTCATCATCTACACCCGACAAATATCATCACACTTCCACTTCTTCAGAGCTGCTCGACCAGGTTTAACGTGTGTAAAACAGAAGCAAACTGCTGATCCAACTAGTTCTACGTTTTCAATCTAAAAGCCTGCTTTGTTTGATTCATCCACCCCTCAGGAGCGGAGGTGGGCAGGAGGTGAGGGATGTCTCTAAGTGCCACTTACATGAACGCAGCAAAACTTTCCACTGTAACTCAATGTAGGCAAGGCTTGTGGCTTGTGGTGGGAAGCAACTGGACCAGGGGCTAAACAGACTTATCTCCTATTATCACATTGATTTTTGTGATCTCTCTTCCTCTCTGTTTTCTTGCCTCTCTCATGGCGCAGAGATTCATCTGGAGTGCAGTGAACTCCCCCTCTCAGTGGGCAACTGTGAGATCTTCGGGCTGAGAGCTTTTAAAAAGCCCTGTGATTGCAGACCGACCCCGGCGCTCAGAATTCACCTGAGACTGAGATGGAGGAGGGGAAAGAGGGTGGGGGGGGATGCTAGAGCGGTTTATCCATTTGACAACATGATGCGCAAACATGCCAAACCTCCATTGCTCTTGTGTTTTATGAGAACCGACTCAGAGGAGATCCTGGTGGCCCCAGGTTGACATAACGCATATTTTCATCGCGCCTCCTCGGTATGAGGAAATCCGTACGGCTTATTGGACTTTAGAATGTGACCAATGAGGATGGAGTCCTGCCCCGAAGGCGGTGTGCAATACTCATAAGAAATGCAAACAAACAATATCGATCACTTTAATTACCTTCGTTGTCCTTCAGGGTGAAGTTGGGATTAACTGGTAGCAGGCTCGGCAAAGCGAAGGAAAACCGCTGTCCGTTGGCAAAGTCGTCCTTATCCACCGCTGTGACGGTCTGGATCACCTGTTGTTCAGAAGACAACACGCATTCAATCAGTCGCTGCACCATTCGGCAGAATCATCTTTCGCTCTAGTTACAGGCAGGACAAGGAGCTGATGTAGTTTATCATGCATGTCTTATGATTGGTTGATCATAATTCGTCAGAGTCCAGTTCCTCTGACCTACAGACAACTGGTCTTGCAACATTTTCTCCTCCTACCTAAACACTCTCAGGGCAACCTCACTGCCACTTTTGTCAGCTTGCTCCACCTAATTGGTAAAAGACACAGTGAGAGCAGGTAGAGAGATGGCCTTGAGAGAAAAACGACCCGATGGCTCTGTCACCACAGGGAGTTCTTATCTGCAATGTGAGATTTGGGGGGGTGTTGTGCTCAGGACAGGAATGTCACCGGCGCCGTGGTCCTGATGTCCTTCTGAAAAACGTATGCCCATCGGCCAGTGGCCTTGATGCCCCGCCTGCTCCTCTGCCTCTTTCCTGTCAATACTGTTTGTAGACACCAAGTGTCTTTTGTTGAGATTCTGAGCCTGGTGTGAACCACAGGAAAACCGGGCAATTTATGACAGTTTAACGTGTGCCGCTGGAGCTGATCACAGCCGCTCTGTGGGTAGAGAGGGTTGTCCTTTCAACACAAAACACGACCTGCTCTAGCACCTCAAAGATCGATCCCCAGCTCCTACTGTCTGCATGTCGTAGTGTCCTTGAAAGAGACACTGAACCCCAAGTTGCTCCTTGGATGCTTTACAGCAGCCTACTGCTGGATGGATTAAATGCAAAAGGTCACATTTCATGTATGTACCTCTAGTGTGTATATAAGATTATTGTAATTATGTTCAAGTTCTATAGACAAACCAGACGAGCCACAGTGCATCTCAGAAGCTAATCCGCTAATCTCTAGGAGAAGAAATGCAAGCATTCACCCCTGTTGCACACGCACTGTATATGAAGTATATAATTAGGAGGATGAATGTGTTCTTACGAACTGGAATCTTTCATATCTGGACTTTCAGGCGGCTACAGCACAATAAAGTAGTAAATAACAACAATAAACAACTTGCAAATATTGGTCATTTGTAAATATATTTTAGAAATCTGATATGTGGAATAAACTGAATTTTAGTATTAAAAACAAAATCATCCATAACCTTTTAAGTTAAATGCATTTCTTCCATGGACGTGAAGTCATTGTTATATTTGATGGCCTTGCTGCGCTGGTATTTGGCCTTTGTTCCCTCAAAGAACACCAAGTGGCCTTGTGGTTGTGCTCCTGGTGTACTCGCACAAGCCTCTGACTTTAACTGTGCAGTATCAGGATGTGCTTTGTTGGGTGCTTGAGGTTCCTTATGTGGATGTCGAAGGTTGACGTGGTGCCACTGGTGGGAGCTTTGTGTCTGAGAAGGTCAGAGTTCTCTATCTTTCAGGTAATACTGGCGACAAAGTTAAGTTGTGATCAATTTGTTTTCCATCAATGTGAAATAGCAGCTAACTGCCACTTGATTAGTCTTAAAAACCAGGATAGCGGGACGTCTAGAAAACCAGAGTAAGCAATGCAATTGTCTGTTTGCTTGTAAATGGCTGCCTGAGGAAACATCACCACATGATTGTTTCCTGAGTGGGTGCAAAGTGGTTTTCCATAATGCAAATTTTAGGTTTAGAGGACAATGATAACAGATGTCTTAAGAAACGTGTGAGCTCGTCTGGCTGCTGGTGGTGGGTGTAAACGTGCTGTAGCACACATCTAGTATTTGCATTAAGTAATTAACAGTTGCAAACTGTTGAGCGGTACAGGGCTGTAGTTGTTGATTCCTCCTCTCACATATAGGTCAGTGCATTTAAAAGTGCTTCACAGGTTACTGAGAAGCGGGAGATAAAGACGGAACAAGTGTGGAAAGTGAAAACAACAATGCACTCAGAAGAATAAAATGATAACACTTTGATAACAGTAACAGTAGTAAAACAGCGTAAAATAAAAACTAGATTAATAATAAAATAGAATACAAATATACAACTGAAACAGAATAATGTAAGAACGAGTGTGTTTCCATCATCCATTATGCATCAAAGGTCTGGCTGAATAGATCAACAAATCTGACCCTAAATCAGTTCTTTTCATCATTTACCTGCAAACACGTCAATCTCAATGTTGACAAATCTTGAACCTTGATTTCCAAATTTTTAGAATCTGAATTAAGTCAGAATGTGAATATTGTAAATCATTATACCCCTGCAAGTTATACGTATAAGGTTAGAGTTGCTTTAAACACTGAAGCTATGTTTATGTGGATTTATAATGATGGCCTTATAATGATAATAATGATGTGTGTTAATTTCATTACATTACATTACATTACAGTCATTTAGCAGACGCTTTTATCCAAAGCGACTTACAATTCAGAGTCTATCACATTTCTACACCGTAGGCACAGCTACGGGAGCAATTTCGGGGTTAAGTGTCTTGCTCAAGGACACATCGACATGCGACTAGCAGAGCCGGAGGCGGGGTTCGAACCGCCGACCCTCTGATTGAAAGACGGCCCTGCTATCCACTTAGCCACAATCGATAACAGAGCACCCTGGAGTGTGTTCATGTGTATCGCCGAGGCCGGCAATCAAAGACGAAGGGAAGCTGTGTTAGAGGTCATTTAATTAATTAATAGTTCCATTTTACTGGAGTCCTGTTGCTATGGCTGCCCACAGTTTAATATATCTTGAGCCCTGATTTACTGCAGAGATTTAACTCTTAATTGGAACGAGGTGTTTTGATGGACACCTGCCAACCAATAGGAAATATATGGTATGAAAATTTGGATCCAAAACATTAATGAGCAGCTCTTTTCTTTCACATAAGTTGTCATTTGAATGTTGGTGTGCCACTGTCTCATTCGACACATTACAATCATCCCCACTTAATCCCCTGCGCCGAGAAACCCTGAGGCTGTAACGCAGCCTTAATTCAAATTTAATGCAAACCTTAATTCAAACGTTTCTTCCACTGGCTAAAAACTATTAAAAATGTATTTAGTTGTGTCTTCCCGCTCTTTACTCCATCATCCTTTGCCGAACTGCCCTTTCAGCCATTTCCATGCTGCGGATTGCTCTATATCTCAAAAACCTTCTTAATTTGAATGAGTCAAAGACTACTGAGAACAAGTTGGAATGAGCTTCGATTTAGAGCTGTCATGGTTTGCCGCTGAGATACTCATTTTGAATGAGGGATGATCGAGCAGCTCTCCCCCAATGCTTACTGCTCAGCTCTCAGTGAGCCACCCAAAACTGCTGAGGGAAACAATAGCTGAGTGCAGAATGCATGTAGTCAGTGCATCCGAGGTGGAACTTTGAGGCGTGCGAGCGGTGTAGAGAGATGTGAACGTGCGAGCGGATAGAGGGCGAGAAAGAGACCAGAGATAGGTGGAGCATATTTTTCTAGGCGAATCAGAGACGCTCACCTGTCCCGGCCTTGAGCTCTCGCACACGATGACCTCCTCGTCTGTGGCTATTTCTGGCGGATTGTCGTTCACGTCCAGCACCTGGACTGTAACGGGAACGTGGCTGAGAAGGCTGGGGTTGTCTGTAGCAGAGGGAGAGAACAAGCGACAAAGAAGATGAAAGTCAAATGTAAGCCTTAATGACAAAGTAGAGCATCGACACTGCGATTCCAAACTGGGACACGCTGTGCTCTTCTTCTTAGGCTGCTTATGGGTTTTGTCTTAGACTCTGCCACTATAAAATAACTGAGGGACGCAACGTTGCAGAAGGCAATTTTGTATATTAAAGCACATCTGATCGTCTTCATGCAGCATTTTCGTGTCCCAGTTGGTGTGCTGGGTTGTGATGCATTATTTGCCCCTTGCGCTGCATGAGCAACTCATGAGGCATGTAAATCAAACGACCTACCTTCCTTCATTTTAACATAAAGTGGCAGCCTTAATGGCAACAAAATAGCCCACTAATTCACTGAGGTACGTGAATGTAGTTTGAATTATGATTTGCACTCTTGGATTACGGTTTTTATTGCGGTATATGCCATGCGGTGGACACTTATATCCGTAAAGCATTGCAGTGCCACGAGGGCAGTAATGTCAAGCGAAAGTGCTCCTAGAAGTGGGAGAGAAATGTTTAGGTTATTCTGCGTTTGAATACAATGAAGTATAAATGCCCTTGAGGCCGACGAGTCGGCTGGGAGGGGTGAGACTCAGCCTCATAGGAGGCTTCAGCCTACTTTGAGTTATCTTCTGCATTTGTGCCCATATGCACCTCTGCGTCGCTGGGTGAAATAATACATCATTAATGAGAAGATGATTAAATACTTTTTGTTATTTAAGAGTTGTTTGAGACATTTTTTGAGTTTATAAAATACCTGCAGCGGTCCCACGGCAGCGGAGACGATGTGGGTGTTCAGAGAGATGATGTGCGCATTAACGCACGGAGCACAGCAGAGTAGCTACAGTCATTATTCAAATCTCTTTTTTTTCGCTACTATTTCCAAAAATTACATGTAAGGGAGCTTTATTCATAAATTTGTTATGACACAACTGTCACTGCTTCCCAAAATCAATGACGGTGAGCAGACACCCTTCATGCGCTTCAGTTGCCACCAACCCACTGAAGACGCAAATAATATCACTGTAAAAGCGGTTGGCTATCAGCGCTGAACTGTTTTTGCAACAAGACTCATTTTCATAGAAAGGAGGGGGATTTTGCGCCAAATTTATGAATATTACCTGAAATAAATACGTGCATATAGCACAGGAGCAGGCAAGTTGTGCTTGGCAGTGCAGTTAAGGATGCATTTTGCCATTTGAGACTCACACGGTTTCTTTTTGTCTTATTTGCAAAAGCTGCACAATCCTTGAATTTGCCCCTCGGCGTGGTAAAGGTTTCCCCTGATTTTCCTCTAGCTTCTGTTTGCTTTATCTTTTGCATAACATTTTCCATAGGTGGTATATTTTCAGCGCCTGAAGGTCTCACATTGCACCAATAAATCAACAATACAATTCAGTCACATATTCATACTTTTAATTCACTCATTCCCTACAGTCGATCTACATCAGAAGGTAACACTGTGTGTCCTTGCTCATTCAGAGTTGTATAAATGTATTGTTCCATTTCTGACAATGTCTTGGCCTGTAACTGTATCCCTGAATACTAAGGAGAGGAGATAAAGAACCATTAGCATGCAGCACCTCTGTCGGTCGGCAAGACATTTGCCTAATTGTGATTACAAATTACCCAAGTCACCCGATAACAATTGTTGAATTTAGCCGGGCCTGCATTGATTTAATTAATTTTCAATGTAGAGAAGGACATTGAAACAATTGGGACTAATTTGATTTTGGAGTTAATTATAAGAAAAATACACTAATGGAATTTGTATACATTCTAATCAATATGCAAATTAACTCCTTCATCCTTGTTTTCTCCAGACTTTAATTGTTACTTTAGCTACTAACTCATCTGTTATTGGGCTGTGTTTAAATACCTTCACAGAGTATTAGTGTTCAAAATGCTATTGAAACATCTTGCAGCTCCAAAAAACGGGACAAGTATAGGAAAAGTGCACTGAACTGCACCATGCTTTTTGTCTCTTCACTGTGATCCTTACATACAATTTAGCAGACTAGTTAGAGTCAGAGGAATGAGCAAAAAGAAAGTAGAGACACTGAACTGGTTAGCTGAATAGCTGCAGGCAACAGCAGTTATTGCAGTTGTAAGGGTTCGAACGCTTATGCCCCTTGTTTTTCTGCATTCTTTCCAAATGTGGAACGACTGAAAAAGCCTCTCAATCATTTAGTGATTCGCCCCTCAAACACTAAACCTGCACAAGTAAGACAAAAAGGAAGGGTGAAATGCATCCTTAACTTTGCTGCCAATCAAAATGGAATTCCATGCTGCTCCGTATTTAATACTTTTGCCCCAAAATTGTCTAATTTTGTTATGCAAATTAGCCTCTTTACAAAAACATTCCGTTAACTGAAGCACATTAATTGAATCTCTCTGTCACGTTTACATTCCTTGTCTGAAGTTTTGAGGATTGCCTCGTCGGCCAGGCCCTAAAAAATGCCTTTTTCTTCTTCTCTCTGCCATTGTTCTGCCATTGTTCTGCCATTGTGTACTTGCCGCGAAGGCGACATGGGCAATTGCAATCAGCTGCAAAACTGAGAGCGTGACGTTATATCACTAGCGCAATATATTTTGCGGTGAGTGATGCACAACACATGGTCCTATCAGCGGCCGCAATCCAGTCTTTGTGAATTCGCCTACGAGGGTCCTGCAGTGGATGTGTGTCCGTTAACACGGTTTCCTGTCGAAGTGAGTTTGATCAAACCAGTGCAGGGAATATCTAAACTGTGCTGGTGGTTTTATTATGTTGGTAGCGGAACAGTGTGCAGTGGAGATTCATTAAGCCATTCCTTTCTATGGATCGCTCCTTTTGTTGATATTGATTTTGACTCCAATTTTACACACTATGATTTTGAAGCCGGACTGCTCTGACTCTACGATCCCCTCAGGGTGTCTTGTTATCTTGTGGGGAAGGTGGACAAAAAAGCCTCTGGGTAGAACTATAGCACCTATCATTGCTTTTGACTTTCTAGTCTTTAAATCATGCTGTCGTAGCACAAAGCTCACCCATTTTCAATGCAATTCTGATAATGATTTACAATGTCTTCCATTAGCTCGGGGCTAAACAAGATGAGTGTGGGAAGCAAGAGCAATCTATTTTAACTGCTTCTTTTAGGCAACTGGATAATAGCAATTTGTGCGTTTACTGCAGTGCCCGAAGGTGTCAAACATACTGCATATCCTGGATTTTTAAATATGTATATGTTAGAAGGTATGCACAGCAATTTTTAATTCCAAAATATATAGATTATTCAAAGATACAGATCCTCTAAACATGATGAAATTGTGTCTACAATTACATTCAAATTGGGATTTCATAAAAGCACTAAGGGAAGAACCAGAACCTTTTTCCAAGTCTCAAGACTTTCCTAAACTATGCAAAATGAAAAAATAAATCTGTTTGTTCAACAGGGAGTAAGAAGAAGCATGTCGACATGGCAAGACATTCAGGAAAACCATCGTCTGCTCACTCATGAACACTCACACGAGAGCAAACAGACGCGGCATCACGTTGTAAACATTGTGTTTATGGAAAGCAACCGGGGTACCTACCAACCTCCGAGGCCATCACAGTGATGTTGTGCCAAGCTATGTCTTCTCTGTCCAGAGGCTGCGTCGTCCGTATAAGTCCACTGCTTTCATCGATTCTGAAGTACCTCAGTCCTTCCTCTTTGCTGTCCAGGATGTACCTATTAGGAAAGGAAAACATGATCGTATGTATCCACTCCAGAAGCATTCTTTAAAAGTAAACACAAGAGGTCATCAAGATTTCAGTGTAGGCAGGTGGTGGTCTCCAGTACGCAGATTTTTCTTGATTTACTGGTTGAAATATTTCAAGATTTTCAGGTTAGACTGAGCTACAATGCTTGAGAAGTTGTGTTTTTTACTATATTTTTATTTAGTTTTATACAATATGTACCATTGATTTGACTGCACTGCTTCACATTGAATCATACAGTAACTGTGATGCAGTTGCAACAGCGATTACGTGTACCTTTACAACTGCTTTATGCCCACTTTGAACAATAACTTCTTCAGGTCTTTTGACCCACTTTAGAGCCACAGAGGACTGTGGTGGAGGGCCCCTTTAAGTCCAATAGTACTTGGTTAAATGCCTCCGGTGCAGGTTCTTTAACCCATGGCTTTAGTTTACCAATTGCACTGAGGCCTTAGAAATCACATATTCACTTACTTTACTAAATGTATATCAAACCAGAAAACAAAACCTTACATTGAGGACAAGAGATCCAGAAGACCAAAAGCGTGCAGTGAAATGAATAAAGTGCAGACACAGCACAAGTCGAAGGGGGATGTTCTTACGCTGCTTTAATTTCTCAAAGTCCTGCAGCACACGGAGAGAATAATTCCCGCTGCTTTTAAATGGACTCTAGGTCTTGAAATAATGTTCCGAAAATACATATTTCTAAGTCAAGAGCAATTATCTTCAATTTTTAATAATGACAAAAGGCGATGTTCTGCTGGCAGTGTTTGCACTGTTGTAATGGCTTTCTAGCAACGCTGTTATCCAACTAGAAGCAGAGCAGCCTGTGGCATACAAAGCAGAAATGGGCTCAGCTGCTCCCCTCATGAGTTCAAGCACGAAATGAGCATTGACTGTGTATTCCCTAATTTATCTCCTAATGACCTATTTACACCTTTAATCCGGCATTCACTCATTCTCCTGTGTAATATAGTTAAGTCGACAATTTTCAATTGGCATGAGAGACGGAAATGGTATAGGGGTATTAATGCCAGGATTGCATTTATTTGAAATAATAAACTATTTTCTTTTTAGCTTGGATTGCTTACAAGTGTACCCAGCAGCCTCAGTAGAAATGCTGTCATGATTTATTAAAAGCTCAGGCTCATAAGAGCGTGAAGGCTTTCCAGCAGTAAGAGAGTTTAGGTGCTAAGCATTTGCTTTGTCAAGATGAAAAACTTGTTTTTTTTTGGCTTGTAGGGGAAAAAAACAACAACACTTTAATTACTGCTTCTGGTGATGAAACGTACTTGTTTTAAAGTAAGATTATTTAGTGATTTATTTTCCTATTTCTGTAGGAAACTAGAACAAGTACAAGATGTGTTGTATCGTGTAATGATTACTTTCCAGAAATATCTTTTCTTTTCTTCAGTTAACGTCAGCTTTTGGCATCAGATGCCCTGAATCAAACATTTCTTCCGTAGCTAATAGCCCCTTACTCTGGCATTCTGGGAAATACAGTATAAAGAATTCAAACTGAAATACAATATTTGTTTTGTTTTCATTGTAGCCTTGGAGTGCACTGAACATCAACAGGACTAAAAGCCTCCAGTACTGCAGCCCAGCGAGGTGGTAATGCTTCATACACAACACAAAAACAAACTTGTTAGCTGGACACAAATAGGAAAAGCAACTTTTTGGTACCTTTTACAATTCTCAACACGCCATGCAGCCCTCGCATCAAACAAGCTGACTGGTCAATCTAACCTGCAGTTAAGAGGTGTGTAAGACGGAAATATAACAAACTATTTGTACTCTTGTACAAGTGTTCACTGGAGTAGCATGTTTTAGCCTCCATCTCTTTGTCATTTTAAGGTTAAAATGTTAAACTTGGAATCATTAATATTTGTGTTCAGGTGGACTTTCTCTTTAATGCCCTTACACATCAGGGGTGGGCTTTTTTGTGCCATTAATTGGCACACCAATGTATTTTTCGAACTATTGCTTTAGTACTAAGTACTTTCACATAGAATGCCAAAATAACGTAACAAAAAAAGCTGCCTTTTCAGAGCCAGGTGGATTTTTCTGAGCTTTCGCACCGTGAATAAAGGCAACAACAAATCAGGTTGTGAGTATTCAGGACGTACACTAGTGTACAACAACCCGGAGGCTCCGTAGTCCAAACTGGGACAGCAACGTTTTGTACTCCTTTTAACATTTACAAAGGCAGCGCAGACCAGATCCACTGTTTACGTTCATCCTTTCACACAAAAAGCCCGACATATAAAGTACACAACGCATAGCTGTTTACCAGAGGAAACTAAAAGTCAGTCAGAGCATTTCACCCACAGGAAACTCAATAAAATAGCTTAGAGTAGCTCTGGCTGTACAACAACTTAGCTCAGACAGACTGCCAGACGCTGCTCTGGTTCAAAAGCATCCCAGTAGGTGGTTCTCTGCCTACGCAACTCTATTCAAACCTGTTATTGAAAAAGTGCTGCAACTGTTGCAAACAGCAGTGACGCCGGGGTATTTCCAATTCTTTGCATTTCATCTTCATATTTTCAAAATGCACAACTTTCCTCAGTTATGATATTACAGCTGTTTCCACTTAAAGGAAAATGCATGATAAGTTAATAGAAGGCTGACTTAAAAGAAACCAGGCCAACCAAGATGTTTTCACGACTGCTCTGATGAGAATGTCAACCAGAGGTAATGAGCCATCAAGGAGTTCTTTGGCTATTTAGATGTCAATTTTAGACCAACATTTAAAATGTCACTTCAACAACATGTTTATTTCATTGCACGCATGGGCGGACTTCTGACGATCAAAGGGAGCCAGATCCCTCCTGCATTCTGATGTCAACACAGGGAGCAGTGGCACAGTTGTAAAGCTTTCTTCTTCTTCTCTAGGTTCAAGTGGCTGTCGTGGAAATACTGCCTTTGTCTCTATTTGGTGAACGTTGGGAGCGATGTAACTCAGGAATGGTCGAGGAGGACGTATCCCACACGGAGAGCAAGGGAACTCTTTCATATGCAGATTATCTTCTTGTTCCAGCAAATCATTCACAGTCTTAAGATTCCTAAGAATATCTTTTCCCCCATGTCGTCCTCACATTTAAAATTGAACATCAGTCATCAAGGACCCCAGAGCTCGCCTGTCCAAAACAGGGAGGATGGTAGCATGGTCATGAGTCACTGTGCTTAACGCTGCTAAGAACACCCCTGGGCTCTGCAGCCTATGGCAAAGCTTTTTCCTGTGATCCTATAACATATAATTGTGTCTTAACGATATATCAGCAAGAGCTAATCTCATGAGGACGTCCATGTTTACAGATACTCCATCATTTACGCTAAAGAGGGAATTCAAATGAATACAAGCAGTGCAGAGCTGCTTGAGTGCAATGTCACAGAGCAAAGGTACCTTGCAGAGCTAAAAACCTAGGATTAGCCCCCTGCCTCAGGGTAGTATCAATCTGTTTCAACAGCTCACAAGCATGTGTTTAGAGTGCATACTAATGTAGGAAGCAGTTGTACCGCTTCGGGTTACTCTACAGACTAGCAGACAAAATAACTAACGATGATGCAAAGAAAAGAGAAGGATACACAATGCATGTTGTTGATTTTTAGAGGGTATGTGGAACATTAAAGGAACAAACAAGGGGCTACTAAAGAAAATGCAGTACATCTATTTAACATTATGCTCTGTAGTGGTGGTTCAAAGCCATCTGAAAAATCCTCAATTTGCCTGAATCAGAATTGTCATATGGTGCTTAAAGACAAAAAACCACAGGCCACTGCATGTTGAACATGCATGATGAGTGCATTTTGACATATACATGTGCAAACTACAGTGTCATAGCTTCAAATGCTCATCCACAAAAAAGTACAATTATATGGGGCAGAGATATGACATGCAAATTGGGGTTTTAGTTAGACAAACATTTCTTGGAGGCAGAAATAATTGTATTAGTTAGACCTAAACCTCGAGGGGCGGATCTACAGCACCTCACTTTTTTTGCAGCAAAAGATATCTCACTGGTAAACCTGAATGCCAGAGAAGAAACTCTGATCAAGAGATGAATACATGAATACATAAGCAAGTAATTCCCAATGAAGCTGTGAGCAATTTGGCAAAAAATGGTCTTGATTCTCATCAGCAATCTTGCGAGGCAAACGTACGCTTTACCAACTATTTAAGTAGATATGGTAACCGTTCTTTATGGGACTTCATAAGACTGGTTTCTAAAAAAAGATTTGGCAACTAATTAGTTGACAAAGTGAGAGGACTACATTGGCTGCCAGTCACATCTGCAAGAGCATTGAGCCTCAAAATAAGCCTCATAATATAAGTAACCTCCACTCTTACCCTTTGCTCTTGCAGTGGGCTTGTCTGACATTTCTTAACACGAGAAACGGTAGATCTTCAATTATATCCATTGGTGCACAACTAATAAGACAGTATGCCTACAGAGCTGCTCTGCCTCTGAATATTTGTAATCTTCTCAGCAGATTGTAGGAGTTAAAGAGTCTTACCTGACAGGACTGTTCCTGCTGTCAGGGTCTCGAGCCGTTACAACGCCCACCTCTGTGCCACTAGGAGAGTTCTCATATACGTCCATGATGTAATGGTCTATAGAAAAGACTGGGGCTTCGTCCACATCCCCAACGGTGATTTTAAGGGTGGCAGTGTCTTTGAAAGAGCCAAGATAGGAAAAACGAGGATCCACATGTGTATTGGTGCCCTCGATGTGGATAGTGTAGGTCTTCTTTCTCTCGTAGTTCAGAGGCTGTCGGGGGGAAAGGCATTGTTACCACTACAACTGTTACCACTCTCTGCATATGGCAGCTTTGTGTATGCATGAGTGTCCTCATATGCTGGTTAATTATTTGATATGAGGACCTGTTTTATGGTAGCACTTATGGTCAAAAACTCTCCAGAATACACCTTTTAAAGGGGGAATATCATGGAACACACTTTTTTTTCTTGCGCACATACAGTTGGGTATCCTCAGTGCCCACAAACCCACAAACTGCAAAAAGACAACCTTTGCAAAGGTACACCATATTTTCCCGGAAGCCAATCAGAGTAGACTGGGCTTGTTTCAGGAAGGTTTAAGGTCTTAAAGAGACAGGCATTAAAACGGAGCCTTTCCGACAGAGCGTGAATGCAGGTATATTCAGGCAAACAGTATAAGAAAAAGAATGTGTTTTTTGAACATCAAAGCATGTAAACATGCTCTAATTAAAACCCAAAATACAAGTATGAACCTGGAAATTAGTGTGATATGTCCCCTTTAAGTCAGTGTTAAAGTAAGACTGCTACACAGGGCTCTTTCTTCATATATTTTCCAGAGGGTTCACATTTCTGTGTCGCAGGAATCATGTTCTTACCTTTTTGAGGCTGATGATGCCCTCTCTCGTGTCCCTTTCCGTGGCTATGGAGAACGTGTTGGCCCCCTCTGAGTTAATGATGTTGTACTTGATGTCTGCATTGATGCCAAGGTCCTCATCATTGGCTTTGATCTTCCCCACCGGTTTCCCTACTTGAGCTGATTCAGGGACGTACAGCTGGTAATTTTCTGTGGATAAACATTAATGCGTACCCATTTAGAGATGGGAAAAAAAATAAAAAGATATATATATATATTTAAAAACAGAAGCTGACTAGCCCCACATCATTGTCTGAATGTCCTTCTAACAGGGCTTAGCTAAGCAGTTTGATTCTGTCACCATTTGTTCCTGAGGGAATGTCATTACAGATAGTCTGCAGTGCCTCAAATGACATTAAATGCTAAACAGAGGTGCATGCTGTCGTACTGCAATAGAGTGGATCATCGTGGATGATAATTCAGACAATGTTGATGGTCTTCACTGCAGCACAAAATGAAAATCTCCAAGTCCTGGGTGATTGTGCTTGATGGGGCACTTTCAAAGACAACATATCACAACTTTATCATTACTTATATTCATTATTAAAATGGAGGAAATTCAGACTGCAAAACAAAGGGTTTTGATAAATGCTAGTCTAATACAGCTAATTATGGAAACATTTAACTGCAATATTAGACTACTGAGTGACACAGTAATGAAGTATAATACATCACAGTGAGGAATGCTAAAGAGGTCTATGAGGGGAAGCTTCAATAATCCATGATCTGCTCTCTAAGACCCTCTTGGATTGATATATGGTTAATCGTTGCACGCATGAATAAATTATAATTAAAGGAATCTTGTCCCTGCAAATACTGAACAGTTGATGTTTCTTATTTTCATTCAAGCAGCAAAAACAGCAATAATCTGGTTGTCTTGTGTGCAGATGTATCGCGTGAGTGATTTTAAAAATAGCATGTCTTCTCGTCCACTTTCACAAGGGAAATACAACACACAACTCTTGCTGTTCAGGTTCTGCCTCAGGCCTCTGTAATGGAGGTCCTCTGCTTAAAATGTTTTTCCAATTTCCCACCAAAGCTACTCCATTTAATGTAACATAAGTTGTGTATATACTGTATATGTAGGTTCATAGTAACACATTAACTTTACCATTGGTTATTTTGCTATATTAGCCTTGTGGCTAGTTTGCGGTAGAGTTTCCAAAAAGAAGCTATGGCCAAAGACAATTTAGCGTCTTGCCAACCTAATCATTATTCACTTAACTGTGGTTTTCTACTGATTGTTCTGCAAAATAATAAAGTTTGTCCTGCTTTTTGTTTGTTGTTTTCAGGTAACAATGAATACGCACTTTGGGGAAACATGGGCGGGTTGTCGTTGACGTCTGTCAGAGTGATGTTGATGGTGGTGGAGCCGGAGAGGCCTCCGACCTGGCCCGCCATGTCTTTGGCTTGGATAACAACGGTGTAGTGTTCTCTGGCTTCCCGGTCCATTTCAGATAAGGCAGTCCTGATGATTCCTGAACAGATGGAGAGAAACACATTTGAGCTAAAATAGGGACGGATGAGCTCTCCAATGGCACCGGACATTTTAATAATCAGGTTGCAGTTAACACCAACTCATAAAGATACATGTGCCACCACAGAATATATATAGTTGGGTATTTTGAGAATAAAAACAACACTGGCAAAGTAAAACGGACGAAAATAAAAATCAATTTCGGGATGACAACGCAAAAAGAGATCACTGTTGAGAGAGTGAAGATACCACTGTTGCTATTGTCAAGATGTTACAATCATTGTCCTAGTATATTCTTTCAGTTATGGACTACCGGTACAGCACCGTATCACACTTTCCTTTAAAGACTAACACCATGAAACTGTGCTTCTTTTATTGTGAAGGTTAGTCCTTCCTCACTTTTCATTACATTGGAAATGACTATGCAACCTTGGATCGGGGCAGAATGCAACTTTCTAAGGCACAACCTCGATCACGTTCATTACAACAATAACGGAGCAAACGCAACCATGAACTTTCACAATGCTAACTCAGTGATATATGACTGCCCCTCTGCCCGCTACAGAGAGATTCTGTACACAGGTAAATTGCAACAACAGAAATAAGCCAAAAAGTCATGCGGAGTATTTTGTTTGTGTAGGTGATTTATAGAATATAATGCATGTATTGCACACATTTTTTGTCTGTGTGTGTGTGTCTTTGTGTGGAGTCTTATCACGTCTGTCTGTGTTAGTTTTCCGTTTGTGTCTATATCTGTGCTGGAGGGTTAATTTGCCATCTTAGCTCCTGAAACCACATCACCACATGGGGCCTGATTTAATATGTTCTACCAGAAACATCAGTGTTCCTCGGACATCTCGCTTTTCCCTAGAGACAAGACCCCCCCGGCAACCATTGTACTTGTGAACCCTTCAATAATACATAGTGGCTGACAGGGAGCAGTGAGACCTGGCAGGAAAAGGGACGATGTTGATCACGACAGTAAATGGATTTCTGTTGCTTCATGTTGGGAGTGGAAATCACAACAGCAAAAATGCATTTGAACTACATCGTTAACCGACTCAGATGACAATTATCATTCATACCAAATATTCTGTCAGTGCTCGGTTCCCAGTTTAAACCTTAAAACTTGAATTTCACAGAATGAAAAAAACATTTTTGAGTGAATTAATGCAGTTTCATGATTTCCTAATTTTACCAAAGAGTCACCTATAGCTGCATTATACAATAGGTACATTTCCTCTTTGTTTGTTCAAGGCTCTCTAGACAGAATTAATCCACTGGACTAAGGCAGAAAAATCATTAAAAGTGGGTCAAGGAGCAAGGCAGCCAACGGTATTAAGATCCAGGGGATCTTAGGTCACACATCATCTGTCACACTGAGCTGCTGCTGCTGAGGTCCCGTAGACTTGTGAACCTGAACCGATCAGCAGCAAATCAACAAAAAAGGGAATTATGATAAAGCTTCATAGACCAGAATGAAATAGTAAAATCTAACTATCACAGGCAATATAAATAAAAGAACAGTTATATGAGCAGAAGTTGTTGTAGGAGTTAAAGTTCCGGTGAAATTTGCATTTGAGAGGTGACCTACTGTCCGATTATTTCGTAATCTTCACAATGTAACCTTTACAAAATGACCCTGAGATGGTGATGGCGCTCTCATGAATGAGTTGTGAATAGACTCTCCACTTCTGCATCCACAGTGGTGTGGTTAAACTCTAACTTATCGATTCCTCTTGTTCATATTCCTCTAGTGGCTGATGCTTGTCGACTTCTTTTCCATAAAAAATAGACAGAATCTGCCGGTTAAAAAAAAAGGGGTTTTCAATGTATGACATCAGTATACTGCACGTCCTCAGATTCCTCTTTAAGGCTACACAGATGTGCGAATTGTTGGATGTTGGGAGATAAAGCAAAACAAGATTAAGCCACTTTCTTTGTGAGGTACTTTCAAACATATTGTGGTGATTCAGTGCGTTTTGTGCAGCAGCTCTGATAGCGTCTACTCCTCGTGTGGTGTGATTTAATGCGTCTTAGTTCTGCTTGCAAAAGAACAACCGTTAAGTGGGGCAGCAAGCTACGCAGACACTAATGTGTCGCAGGGCTTTATTCCAGGAGACATCAAAGCAAATTCATTTACTTTGACTGCCAGGTAGATTCTTCTCTGACACGATATCAAAAATATATTTCACAGCATTCATATCGGTTCTTCCTTGAAAAGTAATGATAGTGATTATATATTGTAACTCTAGTTCTCGTTGAGTGATTAGCTTAATTAAATGGGAGAGGACTGACGTGTGCGTTGACGGCGAATAATACTTTGGTACATTCTGCCTTTCAAATGCTAACGAGAACATGACATCATCTGTCTGAACTCGGACTGAGTTGACGGAACAGATTAATGCAATGCAGAGCTATTCAGTTGTTAAGCACATGCATTGGATTGATTTGAATAACTTCAATGTTCTTGAAGTGTGCACTCTGCAGCTGTATTATTTAGGAAAATACAAGTATCGAGTCAGGAGCATCGGCAGATACTCAACATTACATGACCCTGATCGGGATCGAGGGAGAAGAGTACTTGATTGGGTCATCCCAAAAGCTTTTATTGGACCCTACAAAACTGCCTTATCACAAATAAAAATCTAAATGTGATGAGACAATAATAAAACATGTACTGTCATAGAGATTTTCACTGCAAAAAATCCACATATGTATTAAAACAGTTCCAGGAAACAGAGCCCAAGAACTTCTCTTTTTTTTTTGAGCCAAGCTGTTATTTCTTGTTTTTAAATGTCTTAAATGTCAGCTCTCAGCATGGATCCCCTTCTTTCCGTGGTTTTTAAACTAATCAAAGTGCTCGCAGCCACTTCCCTGTAATGATGCGAGCTCTGCAGACTCTATTTGAAGCCCTCTGTTATTAACTGGAGTCTTAGCATTACTTAACCTGGGGTCCTTGAGACACACCAGACCTTGGCGAGTGGCCACACTTTCCATTAAACAACAGGAAGACAGATGATCTGACCTTTCGAGTCTCTTATTACGCCTTTACTCGTGAAGGCGCAGCGCTCCTGAGCAATATTTCACTGCGCCAGATTTAGGAACGATGAGCACACACTAAAAGTATGAGGTCTTCTTCTCTGGGCTCTGGGAATTCTACTGTTGCCCACACCAATGGGGATGATCTCCTGTCAATCATTTGTCGTCAAACAACCAAATGAGAAGCTCTGCTGTTTCAGACAAATAAAGAAAACAGAAGCAAGCACTCAACAGGAGGAGAGATTTGTGAGTAACACATTCACAGCTCATGCAATGCAGCTACATGACAAACTCATCACTGAACTGATCACTGAACTGCATTCAGTCTTGAATTAAATTCTTTAACACTATAGAAAATGCCACAAGGGTATTCTTTGGTATCTGAGAGGTATGCCAGTACTTTGACATGAGGATCACACCCCTGAACTACCTTTCCTGACCACTTCTGAACCGTAATACCTCAGATAGTCTTCGCTAAATCTCTATGGAGCTTGTGAGTTCATTTAGAAAATAATTGAGAAAGAGCTGACTTCCTTGAACCTGGGCCCATTTGACACAGTGAGGTGGCTAGCCTTTTCCTCAACCTCCCCAGTCTATTAGAGTTGATACCATCGCGCGATCCACCTCTTTGTCTGGCTGCAAACTTCTAAAGGAGGACAATCTCCTGGGTGAACAAAAAGGATTATAGGAGATTACTCAAGCACTCTTCAATCTCCAGCTTCAGGAATCTTTTTTGGCTCATCCAATACGATGTTATCCCTGCGTGCCCTGCACTCTGACAGCATTCCTGGAGAAATAGTAGATAACACGAACAACAGCAGCTATAAAAATCTCAGAAATCATAACAGGAAACCTCTTCTTTTTACTTATGTATCGGAGTACATATCTGATCGAGAATAATTGGTTGGTCTGCTCAAGAGTCTACACTGATTGCAAAAGTGGCACTGTATTCCTTGATTTATACCAGAGGTAAGGCTTAATCCATGAACCACAAATGTCTTGATCTGTGTCAGCTCCTTCAATAAACTCGAACACTCCAAAATCCCAGATCAGCAGAGAAATTAGCCTATTTAGAATGCAAAAGGGACTTAGGGGTTCTGCGGTGTCGCGTGTCTTTGTGTGTGAGCCAGTGCCGGTGCGAGGTGGGGTTGGTGAGAGCATTCGACGATGAGACTCGAGAGGGAAAACCCTAATGTCTCTGCGGGCAAGTGACAGATGCACGGTAGTGATGGGAAAGACAGGAGTTACGACCCGACAATAAAAAGGATAAATGCAGCCAGTCTAAGGTGTACTTTTGCTGAGATATGGAAGGTGCTTATTATAACTGCCGGCTTGCAGTTTTGAGATTTGCAAACCATGTGATCAAGTTAATCCATTGCAGCGGATGCTCATAACACAGTTAGCATGTCACTTAGCTAACTAGTTAATATTGTAAGAGCTGTCAGACAAAAAAAATGTAAGCGCTATTAAAAAGTGAACCTGTCAAATGTACATCCAGCCACCATGTGTAACTGTTATACTGTGGGATTTACACTCAGTGAGCAGACAGAGGTTCAGTCAGTCTGTCTAATACCCCGTTGTCCTTGTGTATCCGCTCTTGTTATTGACCAAAATCCCCAGACAAGTCACAGCACAAGCAGCAGGTAGGGTGTTCAGGGTCCTTCTTAAAGGATAACTTGTCAGGATTTGTAGCTGTTGTCAACACGTTCTCACTGCAGACTCGTCAAATACCACGGCTGGGTCAGCGGCCCTAAGCTTCAAACTAGCTTCAAGCTTCAAAAAGGTACCCCTCTAGCAACAGTTGGATGTTGGATCAGGGACAAAGCTTCAATAGATGCCCTTTTCATGCAAAGTAACTTTTCGAAGGAAGTTATGTTCATGCAACAATGGGACTAATCAGTCACATTACTATTAACTGACGTAAGCAGCGCCTTCGGGTTATAAGTCCAGTGTTTGTTTGTCCCATCGACCACCCAACCCAACTGGCCAAAACAGACTATCGCGCATGTTGTGTCATGTCACTTGCTCTGAGTGTCTAATAATGAGGTGCATGGAGTTAGTTGAAAGCCTGGTGCGTCACATACAGATGCTAAAGGGCGCCTCCGTGGATCGGTATCGGACGCCGAGGGGCACCGACCAAGCTGCGGTTATTGATGATGTTGGGAGTTGGGAGAACGGGTTGCTGTTCTTGGAAACTCCCTCCTGTAGCAAACCTCATTCGACATCTAGCTTCTTTGCAAAATGCAACACATGTTAACGATGTAACGGAACAGTTTGACATTTTGGGACATCCACCTATTCACTTTGCTGGCAGACATTTGTTTTAGCCTTTGGACAGAGCAAAGCCAGCTGTTTCCACCTGTTTCCGGTCGTTCTGCTACACTACGCTAATCACCTGCTGGCTCTAGCTTCGTATCGAGCATACAAACATGAGAGGGTTCTCAATCTTCTCATCGAGCTCTTGGCAACAGAATGAATAACCTTATTTCCCCAAATGTCTTCCTCTAAATCCATTTATTGGTGATGAATATAAATAAAACTGGACCAAGCGGCTGCCTCCATATGCAGTAACTCCAGGTAGAAAGGGGGAGCAAATGGTATTGAAGTATGCGTCTGGAAGTTTCCACTCCTGCCACAAACACTGCACCTGGTTCACTGATTAAGGTCTCCACTCTTTTTGAATGTGTGATCATCAGTAGCTGTAGCGTGCAGTCGGACTGGAAGCCTGCAGAGTCTCTGTGCTTCACAAGTAAACATGTGATTAATGTAGACACACCTCTAAATAACATAGCTGTGCTTATAATGCTATAGACACCATCTTATTATACATTTGCACAAATCTACCCTTGATTTAAGAGGTTTGTGTTGGTGTTTTTTGACATTTTTGAGCGTAATATTTACGTCTACATTGTGTGGCGTACATACTGTTTATGATTTAATGATCTAATTGCTTTGATAGATCAAACACACTTAACGCTCATTGCTGGAATATTGGTTTAGTAAATAAATCGTGACATAGTAAACAGCTACTTCATTTAAATGCAGAGTTTTTTTCCTCAGCCTTATATTTTGGCATTTGTTCTTTTTTACTTACTCTCTTCATGAATAAATTACTTTTTCATTAATTCAATGAACAAGACCAGTGGCCAGCCACACTCACCACTGGTACACTGGAGCGGTTAAGATAGAAGTGTAAATCTCTCCCAGCACCACATAATGTGTAGTGACACAGTGAATCATTGGAATTGCACCTCATATTGCCATTAGCTATCCAAATGTCAATCACACATACTTGCAGACAACTCTGTCATTCTATTTACAGTTTGGAAGAGATTATTCATGAAAAAGAACTGCGAATAATGTCAAATTATTATAACGCAGTGCAAAGCTGACACATTTGTGTTCTTCTGCCCACATCTCCCCCCTCAGGCCTTCCATCATTATCAGTTACATTTCTGTATTTACAAAGTCTGTGTCATGCTCATTTATTTCTTCAGCCAAGTAAATCTAATCCGAAATCCCTATCTCTCCTTGTTTGCATGCGGCATGACACCACCTTAGATGCATCAATTACAATTTTACATCCATGATTGAATCTCATTTCCAGCGGAGACGAGAAGCCACCTTAATGCTGCTCTCCGAGTTAATTAGTCAGTTAGGAAGTATGAACTCAGTTATTTTTGCACTGAGCAATTAGCATGTCTGCCTTCGTTATCCAACTTTAAATTCGGAATGTCTAATATAATTTGCCTTTGGTTTGGTTGAATATTGGTGTGAGATGATGCGCAAACTATGTGCTTTAGGGCTGCATTTTATTTGTAAAAAGCATCAATGTGGGACAGGGGTCAGACCCGGACCCCACCCGCTGAGAGCTGTAAACATGTATATGGTTCATTATATGAAACTAGGCTTTAATAATCAGTGATCAGTGGTTTTGTTCAGAGGATTGGCCTGAAGATCAGCAAAAAGAAAACAGAAGTGATGACTCTGAACATTCAAAATCCCTCAGCAATTCAGGTCAACGGAGAAGATCTCCCCAAAACTGACGAGTTCACATATTTGGGCAGCGCTGTCAGACACAATGGGGGCACAGATAACAACATCAAGAACCGTCTTAATAAGGCAAGGAATGCTTTCAAAGTACTAAATAACATATATTGTATCACAGCAGGACACCATCAAGACCAAACTCAAATTGTATCAGAGCTGTGTTTTATCCACACAAGATCTCGACAGACTATCAACCCTCCACACCAAGAGTTTAAGGCGAATACTTCACACTTTCAGGCCAAACGCCATTTCAAATGAAGAACTGTATGAACAAATAGCAACAAGAGAAGAAGGAGATGGAGATGGATAGGACATGTGTTGAGAAAAGAACCTGCTGATATTACATTGGACACCAGAAGGGAAAAGAAAAAGAGGCCGACCAAGAAACACATGGAGAAGAGCTGTGGAGAAGGAGATGCAGAGCCTAAACCACCATCCAGCGACTCGCCCAGGACTTTAATAATAGCTGTTGAAAATGAGAACCGTGCGAGTTTTCCTTTCGTGTCAAGCAGCAAAAAAGCATTATCTGTTTGAGTTATTTGCCAACATTGCACGTCCTGCAATGTGACTATTGCACATGTGCACATCGCAATGTCGATGCTGAAACGATGTATCGTGTAGCGATACAAAGTGCTTCGCAAAATATAATGATGATATTTCGCAGCTTTTGTCTTGATGAACACGGTTTATCATATTGCAAGTCTTCACTATCTAATAATAACCTTAGACCAAATGATATGGATCTTGCATAAGTAGGCGTTTAATAAGTCCTGTTAAGGTTGAAAAGGGAGATCTTCTGTAACTGTGTCTCGGCCATTTCTCGGCCATTTCAGTTGCTGGTAGGTATGAGATGATGTTATCAAAACCCACTAAGCCAGGGGGAAGAAAAAGGTAAAATTGTTCACTTTGTGGCTTGCTGAGGATTTGGTTCAAGCCTGAGATGGTCCTTTGGGGATTTCTTCAGCACCATATGTGCAGGCCAACTGCTATCATTACCCTCTGTCCTTAAACGATTTCTCCTTCTACCTCGTGGGTCTTGTACAAATCTGTCACAGGCCACCAGACCAAGGTCAAATGAAAAGAGGTGGGTTTGTCCGTGTGTGTGTGTTTGCATGCATCTGTCGTCTGTGTTTAATCCTGCTAATAATATATGAATTCCCCAAGATGATGTCTTTTCAGTTTAATCGAGGTGGGAGCCAGGTACATGTGGATATAAGGAGGTGGGAGCGCTGTGAGACATGTGCAGGAGCAGCTTCGGCTCCCCAGTGTGGCACTCAAACGTGGCAGCATGCCAACACAACTACTCTAAGACTCGGGCTTAGCATATTACAGATCACATGCGAGTGCAGCTTCCACCATGTGCACATTTCCCACTGACCGCTGGAGTTCCTTGTCCTAATTTAAGGGAGGAGGGTGGATTGCCAGCGGCAAAAACAACCGACGACTTGTATAAATGAATACATGTGCTGCAGAGAGTGCAGCTGGCTAGGCCTTTCGATCACCCTCCTACTCCTCTGCACGCCCCGCGCTGAATTACAATGCAGACAAGATGCCGAGTCAGCTCGAGCAAAACAAGCCATCTGATGTGTCCAACAGCCCAGTACATATGGGAAATGGAGAGGAAATTACCGCAGGATAATCATTTTTACAGTCAAAACGTGATATAAAATAGATTTCAGCTGAAATATTTGACGGAACAATGTATGAGCTGTTGTGAGAGAGCCCGGTTTTCATTCAAAAAGTTGGCATTGCTTCTGCCTCACGACGCCGCTGTGAAATTGCTCCATCAATCCCCACCGCACCGCCGTTTTCCCTCGAGGTGAAGTCAAAATATTCAGCAATTCATTTGTGTTGCTCATTCAGCAAAGAATTCATGTTTTACATGGGCGGTATAGTCTCAAAGGGGCCAGTAGTTGTATGAATTGATTCATTGCAGTCTGGAACAAGTGGATCGTTGTTCAGTTTAACCAGCAGCAGCAGCAGCAAGACTTCAGATACAAACGTGCACGCACGCACTCGTTTGGAAGACAAAGAGGGATCCGAAATAAACAGACACGCACACACTCACAACACACTTTTCACATCATATAAAAGTTATATGTCTCGCACTTTAGAGGGTTTATAAAGATTTCATAGATTCCAGCCTTTCAGACAAAGGATGGAATTTTAAAACACTGAGCACTGCAGCCGTTTTTTTTTTTTCCCTCCTTTTAAAAAGGTTGCAAACAATGGCTTTCTGAAGGCATCTCTACAAATGTCTTCTTTGACCCCCGAGGAGTTAGTTATGGCCCACAAAGAGCGGTTTGCGTGTTCAACAATATAGCAGTCGTGCAAGTAGTCCATAACTCTACTGTGGATGCTTTAGCTTTTATGGCGTCAGACGTGCTGCAATAACAGAACAGGAGATTCACAGAAAGAGGAGCACGGTGCACATATTTCACTGCGTGACATACGCATCTCTTTAGGAGATCAACAACAGAGATTATAACTAAGTTATGACATCCATTTGTTGTTATAGTTACCAGGCTTGAAATAGCATGCGCACCCAAGCATGCAGCAATACCACACCTGTTTTGGGGTCGACGGAGAAATATGGCTGTCCTTGTAGAATACTGTAGACTATTCTGGCACTGTTTCCATAGGTGGGGTCGTCTGCATCAGATGCTGTGATTTGCAACACAGAAGTGCCTAAAAAAAAGAGAACACAGCAAGATTATTTCCTGGTATTTCCTGTCTCTTGTACAGGTTTACAAATGTTAACGGAAGCGTTTTGATGTGAGTTGTTGGCTCTGTGCTGAAAATCAACTCGCAACCATGTCTGGTACCTTTTTAGAAGTGATGTTTAGATTCACGAACCAATCAAACAACTCTTAGCGGTTAACTGGATTCGCAAGCAGGACTGAATTCGAAACGTTGCTTAAGTATGGTGAATGCACAGTTCTGCTCGAGAGCCAGTTAACATCCGAGAGCTGCTGCTCCAGACTCTCTTTTAACGAGACTCTCGTTCACCCCCTCGGCCGAAGGAAAAATGGTTCATGAGCACACAGGACTACAAAGAGAGAGATGCTTAAATGCTGGGTTGTAGCCTTTAGAGGAACACCTCATTTAACCCAAAGAAACAGCTAGCAAACTAGCAAACTAACAAACATTCTGATTTAGCTGGAGAAAATACTAACACAATATTTCATGATATGTTGCCAACTGCAGAAAACCTCTCTAAACAAATGAAGTTGAAGTTATCTGGGCAGATATTGTGGTTAGCCACCAAGTTAACAGGTTGCCATTATGTAAACACAAAATAAGTCAGAAACAATATGATAAATTAATTGTATATATAATGTAATTCAATGTGTATTCACTTATTCACCAGCACAAAAGCAGACTGCATTGGGTGTGAGTCACGTCACATTGTATTTTTCAGCTGTCAAACCTTAGGGAATGGGGAATATGAGTACAAGCTCTCTACTTAGTTTTCAAGCATTTTTCATTGTATAAGATGACAAAAACAAAGACAAATGATATCAAAACTTGGAGGGAAGGTCATTATTAACAGTTATTTAAAAATATCCTGCGTGAAAGCCACTGTGGTTCAATTTAACAGTTGAAGTGTTGCTCAAACAGCATTACAGGCTTCATTAACCCATCATAATTGCATGATGAGTGCATTGCAATTGCACTACAAGCTTATATGATGCATGAGAATATGTATGAATCACAGTATGACATGATACATAGTAAGGCCTGTAGATCTTGTGGATAGTTGCATTATTCTTTTCCTCTGGGAATAAAACTCAATTATACAAGTGAAAAACCACTAAACCAACAGATGTGAGTGTTTTTCTTTCTTGGAAACCTGAAGGAGCGAGTGAAATGCCACCCATAATGAGCCGTGTTCTCCACAGTATGCTCGGGCACTCTAAATGTCTGTCAGCCGTGCTGCACAAATTGCACTCGTAATATTTTGACTCAATCAATCGTGGAATGGCTTTGGAAGCTGTTCCAAATCATCCGGCTAAGAAAACATATTAGTGAGTACATGATTTAATTGATGAACCTTGAATTGACCTGTGTTAATGGCTTGAGTAAATACAATGCTCATCTGTGACCTTGTATGATTAATATTTCTACATAGCATGGCGATGAATCTGACTGCAGAATGGTCTTATAACTTCATCACAGATCACATATTCATATCGTTGCATAAAGCACTCTTAAAAGACTCTACAATGTGCTTTCTATCGTTCACAATGCACTTCAACCCGAGTGCTGGAGTCTCACTATGTATCTGGAACTATTAAGGTAACGAGTGCAGCATTAAAAGGTCTGACTCCTGATACAGAGTGAACACTCAAGAGTCAGTGTGCACGTGTTTGCTGAACATTCATTTTGAAAAATCAGTTGCACGAACACAGTAAAACTCACCAACAGGTCAGGTTTCCACAGTAGCTTTTTAGTCCTGTTAGAAGTGTCCTGGAGAGTGAGAAACACTTACCAATACAGCTACTCTTAACGGTTCTAACAGAGGGACAACCAACAGGACCAACAGGCCTTGTTTAGTCCGCCTTGTAAGCAGGAGTCTGTAAGTGCTCTCTGTAAATCTCTGTAAGTGCTGAGCAAGTTTTCAAAACTAGGACTCATCCCACTTAAAGGTCCAGTGTGTAGGATTTTGTTTCAGTTGTTGGTTTTATCTCTTTAAAACCAAACCACTTTTCCAGGTGGTACCCCTAAATTGAAAAAAATGGATTATTTTTGATAGTTAAGTCCTGAAGTCCTCAAGGATATATGACATTGTTGGACGCGAGGCTGCTTTGAAGACAGAGAAGCATCATCTATTGACGGTTTCAGATGTACAGTATCCTCCGCTTTGCATTGCACCTTGATTATTTTTAAAATGGCGGCTCTTTTAGAAAATGTAAGTAATGGCATCCCGCAGTAAGAACAGCCGACGCTCCACTCCAGTCGCAAACACGTGGTCAACATTGTGAATTCAAACAAAAACACTTCGATACATTTAGGAAAAACATCATGGTTGGGCTTAAAATAACTACGTAAGTTAAGTACAAGAATTCTGAGAATTCTTTCTGAGCGTCTAAGAATGATGTGGATGGGTTGGCACTGTTGCTTAGAAGCTCGGTGCGTCTCATATAGCAGTAAAGGGTGCCTTGAGCTATGATATCAGATGTGACAAAGTGTTGGTTTTTGACGCCCTGGGAATGAAAAATAGGCTGGAACAAAGTTGAGGATAATCAGAAATACACCATGCTAGAAAAAATGTGAAACTTGTATTCAGTTCAACGTATACAGATCATCCTATCCATTATGAACCCAGTCACGTACTGTTTTCCCGTTTTTACCTCTACTTTCATCACCTCCTTTGGGTTTCAACATCTACAGACCTCGCTGGACTCATTGCTGCGAACGCAAGACTTAATGTACTTTTAAAAGATCAAGGTTGGTGTCTGAAGGTGGATTACAACCACAAGGTTCCCTTCATCCTCCCTAAGTGTGAGTCAGAGGTCTTGTGCTATTGCCTTCATCCCCACTTACATGAAATGAAAAAAAGCAAGATGTTGTTGAGACTTAATGGGTGGAAGTAATATGTCACCTTAATGGGGTAACAAATACAATACACAGCCAAGTGTGTTTTTTCAGGAAGGAAACTGATTCAAAAACAACAATTGATCTGTGTTTTATGACGGATAGCAACATTTACCGGAAACAACACCTTAGAGAGACAGAACGCTGAAAATAAATCAAAAGTACGAGTTCAGTATGCAACCCTGAATGCATTTTGTTTGGTTTATAAAAGGGTTTGACGCTTACATGTGTGTGCTATTCGGCTCAATTTCCAAACAGAGGTTACAATAACACTCATTTAATTATAACTCATCTAAACAAGCAGTCACATCTGTCTGAGTTTTCTAACCACTATTAACCAGTGATTTTCCCAGAAGTGAAATGGTCGACAGGAAAGCGATACCATCTCCAGTACGTCCATTTAGAGACATCTCAACTGGGAGATATACAGCAGTTGGAAGATGATACTCCTTTCATCTGGCACTCTAAAAAAATATTATTGCACCATTGAATCGGAGGTATGAAACGGTAACGTCGGACTACCTGGCACCTGCCCAGCCAATCAATTTAGACAGGAAGAAAAGAACATCACGGCCAATTAGTTGCCACACTCCCAGACAGCCCCTTCCTGCACTTGGGAGCGCCGGTATTGACGAACGCTAGGGGGATTAGTGCTTTGGAGTGCGAGGACAGTTGATTGTTACAGCCGATTTGATGCCGCAGATGCCGAATCAACGAGGAATTACTTTAATGGGCACGAGCAAAAGAGGGGGCGGCAAAAAAAGGGCTAATTATTTTCCCCTTCACAGTCCTTGATTTCCTCCCTTGGGTCATCAATGGTGATTGATTCTTTTTGTGCAATAGATGATGAAGTTTCCAGCGAGCGCTGAAACTTTAGAAATGAGTAGTCTCGTTAGGGCTAAACGAAGGATGCCGATACACAGATCAGGGCTGTGAGTGTATTCTCATCACCTTATTATGCACTCATTCAGAGATAAAGATTACAGCAACTGATTTATCTAACGAGCATTTTATGGTGGACTTTTTTTGTTGTCTTACAATAGCAACAGCATCTTTATCAGTACGTGCCAATAAATATGAGTCCAAATACCAAGCATCAGAACATACTGCGCAGTGCAGCTCTCTCAGCAGAGATTAGGACATGTACTTGACACATCCAATTTAGGTACCAACATACTGACTGGCAAAGTAGTATGTGTGTCAGGCCTGTCTGTTCCTGAATATTCATGAAGGCAACCAGGGAGATATTGACTGTTTATACAGAGGGCGTCCACAGGTCTATTGGGGTTAGCATATTTAATCAGTTTTGCACATTTCCATCTTCTCGCTGCAAGAAGCTGATGATTCTATTCATTTTTCTCTTTGGAGGTATTTTTTTTTTTTCACACTAGTGCAGTGCCCGTTCAGAAGAGAAAAACGGTCCTGTTCGTAAACGGGCCCACGGTATTTGCTGCTTGCAGCTTTCTCGAGAACCTCTCATCCAAACAATTTCACACTCAACCCTGAGCTTCCTTTGGTCCTGAGAAATACACCTGCTATGACAGAGCGGCATCCCCTACGGACGCTCACGTATACGCGTCATATGGGTGCAAAATCCAACAAGAAAACCGACATACAGACATATATACATACAGACACTCTACTTAGAAGTACTTCTACTTCTTTTCAGCAGCTGAAGGAATGATTTTCGACGGACAGATATAAATGGAATGTTTTCAACAAAGTGTCAGCACCACAGATTCACTACCTTATAGTGCTTTAGAAAGAAAATCGCTCTGACAGCAGCTTGGCCACCGTTTATGTTTGGCCACAACCTACATATGTTTTGAAGGAGTGCTGTGAAATTTCTGAGCACCATATTTTTGAGCTATTGTGCTGAGAGGCAGAATCCACTGGACTGAGAAAAGAGGGGGTGGGGGTTTTGCCCGTGCAAAAAGACAAAACATAATGCGAATAAAACAGCAAAACATAGATGTTTGCCACATGATTCTGGGCAGGAGCAGCTGTCTCAGAGGAGGTATAGAGGCTTTTCTTTCCTCCATGATGCGGAGGACTCCACCGCCCCGATGGTGGGGATTGCTGTGGAAGCACTATTGAGTGCTTTATAAAGACCTGCCCACCCGGGAAACCATCACAGCAACCAGCAAACAAAGATGAAAAAGAGGACTCGGCTGGCTTACAAGAGATCAAACATTCTGCAGAACATCACAGAGAGAACAAACCAGAATGCTGCACTGGGTCATAACATGTTGGAGTGAGACATCATGGAGCAATACTTGGTCATGACTGTGAATGAAATGTAATTTATTTTTACCGCATGGATGAGAGGGATTATAAACATGAAGAATCTAAAACCCAACTAAAAAAAACACTCAGGTTTAGACATTTATTCTCATCTCTCAACCCATTCAACACTCACTGCTGCAGATAATCATGTGTTAGTCCAGTTTATGTTGTAGCACTACTCACCCAGTTCAGACATCTCAGGCACCGTCGCTACAAAGGGTCCATCTGGAAATTTGGGTGCATTGTCATTGATGTCTTGTACTTTGATGATGAATTCCGACTTTGGTTCCAGCGCCTCCTCTGTGTTGCGGTCCAAGGCTTGTGCATGCAGGACATAATGTGCTTTCCTCTCGCGATCCAGACTCTTAGTGGCATGAATATCTCCTGTCACTTCGTCGATGATAAATATATTCCCAGCTCCGTCCCCGCTCAGAATGTACCGGACAGATCCATCGCCTTTATCTGAGTTTGAGTGAAGCTGCAAGGCAAACCAGACACAGGGTGTGTGAATACAGAGAATAGAGCATTGCCAAAATCCCTTCCGATAGTATGGTTTGTGATTCACGGTTTCAAAATATGATTCACAATATCCACAGTACAATGCTGTAGAATATCTGCAGGATAAATCCATGAGAAGGACCACTGTGATGCCCAAATTAGTGCAGAAATGATTGAATGATTATAATTGATTAGTCAATTAACACATAACTGTCAATGCTGGTAAGTAGTTAATCATTTTTCAAGAAAGAAACACTACATATTATCTAATTTCATCCTCTGAAATGAGAGGATTTTCTATATTTCTCTGTTTTATATCAATGTATATTAAATAAATGTTGGGTATTGGATGGAGAAAAGCAAGTCAATTGTTAGCTTTGGATCTTGGAAATAGTGTTGGGCATTTTTCACTTCTACTTGACATTTTCAAGATTACTTAAAATGGGTTCTATGATTCACGTCTGAAGTACTACACTTTACCAAGGCCATTTAAAAGCATGTGCTTTATATGCACTGCATGGTGGTCCACGGCCCACGTTTTAGATTCAGACAACTCCCAACATTATTACAAATTCCCGCTCAGCCTCGACTGTACCCAAGCATTGCTGAAGAAATTCATCTTTGGGTGAAATCCCTACAAGACTGTTAAAGGCGGGAGTAGAAGGGGGAATAAGGGAAGACTTTTCAGCCATAATTGATACCAAGAGGATGAAGACTTTCATGCCAACTGCTCAGCTGGGTTTGTAGTTTTAGACTTTAGAAATATATTTTACAATACCACTGAATTTCCAAACCAGTAACATCATCATTTAAAGAACTTGATCTCAGCCATGAATAAAACATGTTCAGAATGAAAGACGCTTTTTTTGTTGCCTTTTTTTCCTCGGGGAAGTGTCACAGCTGAACATAACAGAACAATCCGTTTCCATTATGCATCGGCAACGTTTCATAAACTGGTGGTACTGGTGGTGGTTTTGTATATCATACTTCTCATCAATGAACTGTGAACACAACCTTTGAATTCCAAGTCAGTTTCGCCGCAAACAAGATTAATGCATGTCTTTGGAGAATATAAGACACACACACACACACACACACAGACAATGAATAATTCATGCCCTGTTTGTTACTCTCCCACACATTATTATATATACACATACATACATTCACATTCTGGATAAGAATGGATATTATAGAAAACCTGTTTGCAAAATACCAAAATGTAAAGGAGAGACAAAATAACAACACCATATATAATGTCATGAAAACGGACTTTGAAGTGATAAAGTCACAATTACTAGGTGGGTCATTGTCTGTTTGATGCCAATTAGCAACATCTGTCAGATATAGCAGAGCTCAGCACTTTTATATGCGAGTTATCACAACAACAACAGAAACAAACCTGATCTGTAGGTGCAGCTGTCAAAACAAATAATAAACAGATTAAAAAAGATATTTCAAGTTGAGTAGTTAAAAAAAGAAGAAGAATAATTACGCAGATAAATAGGACCAGCAGTCACAACCAATCAAAAGGGATGTGCTCTGACTCTACTGGCGAAAATTATAATATGTCCTTATCAAGATAAATCACATCTTATGTAAACAAACATGCATGTAAACACAACAGGCAATATCGAGGTCATGTCCATATACCGTATGATGAGTCGATGAGGTCGTTATTGTTACAGGCCTACTCAACCTATCATTCAGCAAACGCATGTAACTTCTGCGTTGTCTTTGATGGGGAATAATTAGTATTCTGTGATCTCACTGCTGATACATCTGATTAGGGATGTATCAGCAGTGAGATCTAAACCAAACAAGATACAATTGTAACAGAAAATGTCTTCAATAGGAGAATAAGAAACTCCAATATACCGTTGATAAGTTCCATTGCTTGATAATGTACTTGAAACGAATCACATCAGAGAAAGAAAAGCTATTTGGTAGCAAAAGTTGGATAGTTAGACGCTGGAGATGATAGATTAGTTCATCTAAAACCGTCATTGCTTCATGTTCTCCTCCCATCAACGCACCAAAGACATGAGAAACACACCATCATGTATAGCAATTATACATGTATTATTATTATTTAAAAGTGCAGGAGAAACATTTATGAATGTTGATGAAAACTTTGAAAACCCTAAGATTAGTTTTCTTTTAAATGAATAGAATATTAGGGCCTAAAACTAACTCCATCCAGCACAGCTGCACAGTTTATAGGCACTGTGTGTGTTAAACAGTTAGTTATCTGCATAGCTTGTTTGACCTGCTGTCCATGTTGTTGGAAACAGACTGAACATCATGATACATCAAGTCATATTACTTGGGGGATTTTGGCAAGAAATGAATGTCCGCCACACAATCTGCAGCACTCAATATCAGACAGTCAGCTGCAGCAGAGTTTGTTGTTTGCCAGCAGTAGGCTAACCAAACACTTTTGGAAAGACGGCGAGCACGGATTGAAAAGCCGCAGGTCGGCGCTGGGCACAAACTCACTGCCAGTGGAACAATTTAGAGGCGATTTGTTATAACAATAGAATGGCACTCAGAGAGGGCGGACAATTTCCTGAGTAGTAAAGTCACTCTTTCAACTTCGGTGTGTTCATGAGCTTCACGTCAGAATGTGGAAACAACATGGACGCCACAGAGAAGATGTGTTGCAATTTATTGCTAGACCAACACATTAGCTGTTCTGGAGTTGTTGTTCCGACTTGAGGGGGCGTTCATGTGAATTTTTCCAGACGGAAACTACATTTTCGCGATTATTCCGACGGCGCACAAATGCCAACTCTCTGGCATCCTTCATGAAAGTGAAAGCGATCGTGACGGGTTGTTGTGGGTTGTTGGGTTTTGGCAGGCGGCTGCTTTCACTGCATTCTGTGCCGTGCCAGCGACAACTCAACATTCACAAAATCCTTAAATGTAAGGAGCTGTTGTGGAATAATGAGGCAGCAACACATCAGTGACACTTTGGTAAAGTATAGCCCCGTTTGGCGTCGAAGATGAAACACCCCCAAGCAAGGCTAGGCTGCTTCATGTCTGACATGAAACTTAGACGATGATGTATGGACATTAACTAAGCCTAAGTTCATCGCATGAAACATCACCATTCAACAAACTGTAACATTACAGAAGCACATAACTGACCCTGGCTGTCAATATCTCAGGGTTTAGACAAGATTGAATAAGAACTTTCTTTTTGTATAATTTGCTTATCTGACTAGATTCTGGATATACGACTTAGGAAGTATAAGTTACAGTGAATCTTGAAGAGTATAGTGATATCAACTGACGAGAACAAAAGTATATATATCAGGAAGAATTGGTTTGCCATATCGCCCAGCTCTACATAAGGATTTATATAAGGTCCCCCTCAAAGCTGGCAAAAATAACTCGCCAACCAGCTGCATTGATTTAGTTGTAAACACATTTAACTGCTGCAGTCCCTGAATTAGGACACAGCTAAATTGTTTTGGAGTACAGACCAGAGCTGAGAAAAGACCGCCTACTTTGGCAGTGACCCAGATTTAGAAACGATCAATCGTCATACTGTTCAATTTTATTAAGGTCATTCAACTTCGCATTATTGACGGATTCATTGATTAATTGTCCGTTACATAATGATTTACTAGTTCAGCACTGCTAATTCCTCTACTGGATGTCCATCGGAGATCTCTGCCGGGAGATACATACGACATGAACAGCCCGTATACCTGCAAAGTGCATCAGGACACATGTTCAGTGTTACCTTATTGACGCCGAAGCCCAGTTAAACCAACCTGCGTGTATTTTCCAATCGATTAAAGGGGACACATCATGTGCAAGTACATTTGAGTGTCTAAAGTGCCTCACAACCTACAAACTGGGGAATTGTTTTTATTTTTTACTGGCTGTCTAGATCAGAAAACATTTGATTTAACAAGCCAATCAGATTTGGCTCTCCATTTGTCACATTCAGGTTCATTAGAATCGTATTTGTAACTTTTGGAACAGTGTACATTAGCTGGCATTCTTCTTCTTCTACTCTTTTATTGGAGCACAGCTACCTTTTAAAGTGCAGTGCTCCCACCAACTGTTACCACTCTCTGCATATGGCAGCATTGTGTATGCATGAGTGTCCTCATATGCTGGTAAATTATTTGATATGAGGACCTGCTTTACAGCACCATTTGTGGTTGAAACTCCCCAGAGTACACCTTTTAAAGGGGGCATATCATGGAAAACCCACTTTTTCAGTGCTTGTGCACACACAGTTAGGTTTATGGAGTGCCTACCAACCCACAAACTGAAATAAGATAACCTTTACAGAGGTGCACACGATCTTTCTCACAAGCCCATCAGAGCAGACTGGCCTTATTTGTGATGGGGGGCTTAAAGAGACAGAGGGTGAAAACAGGTATATTCAGACCAACAGCATGAGAAAAATGATTCTTTTATTTTTTTTACTTTAAAGCAAATAAACGTTCTAGCAGGAAACCAAAATTCATATTTGCCTGAAATCGAGCATGACGTGTGAGTACAACCACAGAGATAGAAATGCAGTACTACTTGTATAAATGCTGAACCATAAACAGACACAAGTTATTTAACAAGTAGAACGGCGGAGATCCTGAGGCCACATCTCATCAAAACCTGGACGAGCAATTAACTTACTAATTAGAAAGCCGCTGTCGATTGTAGACCTGACTCTTGATGAGAGCCGCCTGTACTTCCCGTGGTAAATACCAGGCCTGTAATTAGATAAGGAGTCAAAGATGCTGTTGAATCAGGTAGTTAATCAGTTGCTAGATTGTACTAATATGAAACACAACCTCCGCAGCAAGAAATCCAACTACGTTTACACATCGGAGGCAGTGTGGACGGGAACAATTACTTTGTTGACATTGTTTGGCTCATTTCTGCACTCTTTATAGGTAGACATTTTCAAACAGTAGATTGCAGTACTGACTCTAGTTTGATCATCAATTTATATCATTTAAATGCAGCAGACGGAACCAGACGGACCACTTCTATAACTACTACAAGGACAGATCCACTTCTGTCCAGCAGCACTCCACAACTCCAGCTCATAAATGTAATGTCGCCTCCAGTCAGAGTGCTAATTTAGCCATTGACTTCCTTTGCAGGAGCCAATGAATCATGCTCGTTGAAGTGCAAACCAATGATGCATATGGCGACTACTGCCTTCCAAAATCTATAGGTGATAAAGGTGTCAACAGGTTGCGGGCCATTACACAAACATCACAAGCTAAAAGTACAGCAGCGTCGGGCCAGCTGGGAGACAATAAGACAATAAGAGGATGCTCAACATTCAAATCCCAAACGAGCGATAAGGATTGAATGGGACTATTTCCAGGTGTTCTCGGTATGTTAGGTGGTCTTGATTGCTATAAAAATCACCCTCACCTCCCAAAATACCCCCATCATGGTCCATTGTGTACTCATGACAGATGTGTCCTACACACTGTATGAATTCATCTTTATTCTTCAATATGTAACATATCATCAGAATAAGAAAATAATAATAAGTTTCTATCAAATCCTTGTTTTGATTTCCAGCGAAACACAAATATTTGAATCTATCACATGAATTAAACTTACAACCTTTGGGGTATAAAGGGTTTCTATGGTAAGTTAAAAAGGATCAGTATTACGTTGATCAATCAGGTAAAATTGTTCACTGTTAATTTCTATTGGAACAGTAAAGTAAATTCAAATAATTAAAGTTAACTGCATCATTGAGACCCAAAAAAAAAAATATATATATAACAACCACTATTGATAGATCTTACACTGATACTGTTTATCTCCTGGCTTTAAGTTGGCTTACTAACCATCTGTGAGACGCAAAGAAAAGACTGTTTGAGTTCCTCTGGACAGAGACCTCCCTCATTGCCGTTTAGTTCAGTTTGTATTTCACATACTCCCCTTCTTAGTCAAAGCTGATTGTACAAAACTGGGCTCGGGGCAAAGCTCTGTCACATGATTAACAAAAAAAGAAAAGACAAACAAGGCTCCATTTCTCTGCAGAGGGTGCTGCTATACTGCCTTTTCGACTACAGCGCTGGGCTATTTTATTCATGCTTCATTCATTTTGATCACACAGAAAATTTCATGACAACTCGCCTTTTATGTAATTAGTGTAAAAAGGCTGAAATGAGCTCAACATGCCTCCGATTTATGTGTGGCAATCTGGACGAGAGAGGGGGAAAATGGCAGTGATGTCTAGTGCATGCAATATATAATGAATGGAAATGAATGGAAATATCTCATACAGACGGATCAGTGAAGTCCGGGGAGACGAGAGAGGTGAAATTCAGACCTCTGCCATCTGTTGTCTTGTGGTCTTCCTACAAAGACTCGCGGTGCTGTAGATGAATCCTTTTCCTCCGCAGGTCATCAAAACAAGGGATTGCGTTTATCTCTCTGTCTCTACGGCCGACTTTATTAAAGACTAGTGGAAGAGACGACTGGCATGCGGCTGGCGGCTGGCAGCTGGCAATGCATTTCTGAGGAGTTTAAAAAGATCAACGGAGTCTGGGGCTCCGAAGCCGCCGGCGAAAGACACTCCCATCTCAAGGAGAACCTCACTTATAATTTCATCATATGCCCAGAGGAGCAACCCGAGAGAGAGAGTGGATCTTCACTTTCTTTTGTCAACAAGTTGCATGTTTCCACTGTTTGGGCTGTGCATACTCATGAATTGTTTGTGTTCACAAGCTAATTGGTGCTCGCAGTCAAACAGCGTACTTTTGACTCCGTCGTACCGCTTGTACGGTGTCTCAGTCACTTAAGGGGAGAAAAGGGGAACAAAGCCCTCCTAACCTGACAGATATCTGCCACTACAACAGCAGTTTTACAAGCAGATTTTTTACAAGTAGAGCTGGATCTAATACTGGAATCACATTGGTTTGTTTCTCCATTTGTTGCTGGCTGAAAAGACGCGATCATGGCATCTCTAAAAGTAATAGTTGGCGCTCTTTTGTTTTCTTCTTCTGATCCAATCCGTGATCCAATCTGAACCGTGACTTTTGTGATCCGTAGCCCTGTTAGCCAGCAGCTAGTTAGTCCTACCTTACAACCAACATAATAACTTACAAACATTGATGAATGGATTTGCACAAAACTGCTATAATGATGCCCGACCACCACAGAAAAACCTGGTGAGATAAAAGAAGAAGCAAATGCTCCATTTCTGGGACCAATAGAACATCGTGCACGATGACCGTGGTTTAGATCTCCAGTAGCCAATTACTCTATTCCTGCCAATTTCTCTGCTGACTGGCCAAAAATGCTGCAATTTAAACATACATAAATAACTCATGTCCCATTTAAGGTTGAGTCAAAAAAACTCAATCTTTCCATGTAAGTTGAATGAAGCATGGAATATATCAACTTCTTTTGGAAAAGGAGTACATGACATGTAACACAATGTTCACAATTGCATTGCCCCGGCTGAGGGAAGGCTCTGTTGAGCTCGACCTGTCTATTTTGCTCCTACGCGTCTTTTCTCTTCTGAAACAGCTTTTGTCCTTTTCCATCGTGCAAATCCTGATAATGTATGTGCCTGGTTGGATTTGGTGAATGCCACTGATAATGTCTTGGTCTTATTCAGTGTACAGATCCACATAATGTATGTGCCAAGCCAGCCTTGTTTGGCTATCTGCTTGTACAAAAGGGCATCGCTTTGCTGCTGTTATTCGCAGTCATTATGAACTGTAGGGTAGAGAACAAGAAGGCAAACAAGGAGAACGACATGAAACTCTGGATGTGACGATTAATTAGATGAAATCCAGGATCAAATTCTATACCAGGCTAAACACATAACATATGTGAAAGTACAACCAGGGTAGCTGCATCCAGCTGATTTATAAATCATTTTCCAGCGAGTTCAACTAAGACGCACCCAGTTCATGCATCACTGCCTGCTAGGGCCAGAATGATGAATCCTAATTATTTTGATCAATGTTTTTAGGATCATTATATCTTGATATTGCACTTACATTTAAAAAAACAGAGCAATGCTTTCACTTTCGTGTTGTGCTACATTCCTGCAGATGTACAAATATTTGCATCAAGATAAGACTTTAAAATGTTTTCTTCAGCTATCTGTTACTAGTCTTCTACTCTGGACTGCAGCTGCATAGTGGTGCGCAGCAGCATGACGGCTCCCTGAAAGTGAAGCCAAAACCTCTCGGTCGCCCCTCGGTGGCTGGCTGTTAGTTAGGAAGCTCTTGATTTGATATGCCGCGAAGTTTAGATGCATTTACATCGCAGCCGATTACTTGATTTGATCGTCGGAAGCCGAACTCATGATTAATAATCGATTCATTGCGCAGCCCTACAGCCAGCGCAGCATCTTTGTTTTATCTGCGTGCTCTTTGTCGTGATTTCACAGCTCTAGTAATCAGGCTAGCACTGGACAAACAGCCGTAACATTTACTTCATGTTGCTTTTGGAGAGATTCATTAAAACTGCATCGCTTTGATGTTGAAAGCCTTGCTGATGCAGAAACGGGAGTTGAAGGTGGGAGTCAGGTTGTTTGGGCATTTATTCCATCAACAATGTGCATGATGGTGGTGGTGGTGGTGGGGGGGGGAGGAGAAATAAGCAGGCTGCGCTCCCTAGCTGATGATCCGTGCCTTGGCTTCATATTTGCAATTAGTGAAGGGGGGGGGGGGGGGGGTTCATTTTTGATTAAATCTCGGCTCTTCTTATACTTCACTCAAGAGGACTTAATCACTTTCTATGTGGGCGTGCTTGATTGTCTGATTATCACCACATTTTGACCGTGGTCCCTCCCAATCAACTCCTCCGAGCGCCCCCCTTCTCTTCGATTGATTTGTAACAGTCACAGTAAGCCCTGATGATGGAGGGCCCGCCTAATGACCATACATCAAGAGACAGTGATGAGGGGTGTGACGAAGACGTGCTACCGATGCACATCACGGAGAATCCGCCCCGATAGTTGTCCTCTATTCTGACATCTGCGGGGAGAAACAGAATGAATCGTTGTCTTCCCAGAAGGATGGTTGACTTCTCGATGTACAGTAATGAGATTATTAGAGTCCCGGAAGCAACTCTGACACTCATTTAGTGGCTCTCTCTCTAACTGCTGCTAAAAATGTGATATTTGGTACGAGACAGAAATGAAACCGTCAGCAGATCAGCTCGAGAAAGTTTCTGCCTCGTGTTCTGGCAGCGAGTGAGGGCAAATGGCTTTAGCCTCAAGTGTCTAAATGGTGCTAATACGTTTGAACGTCTCAGCCAGAGGACAGGGGAATGCACTTAGGATATATTAAGCATGCCTGCATAGACAGCAGACTCTTCAAGTGTTATTTTCTGCAGTTGGTGACTCCATGGAAGCGGAACTGTTCACTGGGTTCGCTTAATTTGTTCACCATCATTTTTTTGGTGAAAGTGTGACTGTATCAAGCACACGGCACAGCAGATGCATTTCAATGCCTGACCAGATAATAAAGAGCCTCCCCAAACAGAGACTGTTGATCCAAATTGCCTCGAAAAATCAATGAATCATGAGTGCACACACACACACAACTCGTACTGAATGTACATGTTGGTGCATGCACCGAGTGTACGATTGACCCTTTGCTAAGCCCCGCCTCCCGCTGGTACTTCCTCAACTGTCAGAGCTACCATGGAGCCCACACTGTCACTAACTACAGTCCCTGCATAGATATTATCCATTCTTTTTTTTTAAAGAAAGCGATTTCAGAGAGAAACAGATGGAAGGGTCTACAGTATGAGTTTGAAGGACAAATCCAGGATGTCAAACAGATTCAGCAGCAGGTAAAATATAAAGATAGAAGCTAAAGCCTACAGATCACATTTGTAAAAGTTAACCGAAATCACCTGCGATCCAGACAGCAGACAATGAAATGAAGGAAGTAGAATATCTTTGAGTTTAGGACTGACGGATAGATAAAACCCGGGTAGACCAGAATCTGGGCACTGTGCGAGAAGATGTATCAACTAAATAGCTGGTTACTTTCACATATTTTGGAACTGTCCAGCTATACAGTCTGTCTAGTGCTCAATAATAAAAAATAAATAATATTATTGCCGCCAAGCGGTTGTCTGCATCCCCCACCAAGCAGTTAACGTCCTTGTCTGTGCAAAATGTCACAATGACCAAGATCTTTCACCACCAAATTCTAATCCCTTCATCCTTGAGTCTAAGTGTATTTTCATGCCAAATTTGAAGAAATTCCCTCAAGCTGTTCCTAAGCTATTGTTTTCTCAAGACGGGGACAGACGAATGGATGGACAACCAACAAACGCAATGTCTCCGGTTGCAGCTGTCGTTGAGGCATAAAAACCTTTAGTTGAAGCCCTGCTACACATAGAGACATAGACCCACCTCCACACTCATGTGTACATGCCTCAGTGTCAGAAAAATGTATCCGTGGTTGATGAGTATTATATCTGCCATTTTCAGGATGTTTCTCTTTCCAACTCTGCATACTAATAATGTGACATCGACCGTGAAATGTTCCTTGTTATTTCATGTAACACCTCACTGGTTTAATACTGAAAACATTCCAATCTGCATGCATTCGTTTCCTGCATTGCAAAGAGTGCGTGAAAAGCAATTTTTTTTATGTTAAGACCTCGCTTTTTTTTTTTCTTTCCACTGTTGAGCTATTACTGTACATACAACAAGACAGTTGCCTGATTCTGTCACAGCACAATCCATTTTTAGATGTATGAATAAAACATTTAGGCACCTTTCTTAGAGGTTGCTACTCTGCCCTGCAAATGAACACAAGATACGACCGGGGGGTTACGTCAAATCTCACTTTATTTACTGTATATTTTAGCAGTGGGCAAACATGGATCAATTCAAGGATACCTGACTGATATTTTTCATCATAAAAGCACCATGTCCTCAAACCAAGTTGCATCAGACCGTTCACCGCAACACACATCATTCAGGGTCTGGGGATTTGCAAAGTCTTCGAGAAATTACCATGCAGACCGTAACCTGCCCGACAACTTCAAGGCCCCACGCTGAGGAGATTGACGTGGAGACATTCACACCTCCCATTGGGAGAACGGGTTGTCTCCTGTCTCGTATCTGGACAAGCCCTGTCCCCAAGCAAGCATTTGCGCCTCACTCATGCACAAAGCTGTCATTTCCCCAAAATGCTTCAGCCTCCCCAGAAAGGTGTCACTGGGGATTATGGGATACCTCAAGGGGATTAAAACTGTTCTTGACAGACTGGCTGCTTCACTTATTCACAGAAGTCACTCTATGCTGTCCTTTATGTGAGACTAGAAGAAAAAGCACACATAACATCACCAACTGCCAAGGCCGAGTCTTACATAACGGCATGCTTGTGTGATGTTTGACCGTGCAGGTTTCTGAGCACACGTCTGCGTTGTATGTTGACCACACGATTATTAGAATTTCTGCGTGCAAAACGTCTGTTTCAAAACGTCCCATTTTTCAATGAGAGCAATAACCGACAGAGACTGTGTTGGCAATTCCCGAGTGGAACTGCTCATTTGCTGCTCGCTAATGTCCAGAGTTTTTAATCAAGCAAGGGAAGGAGGGGGAGAGAAAAAAAACACACAATACAGCGCTGTACGTGCTGAATGCGTTAATCCTCCTCTCCTGTCTTCATCTAATTAAGGGTCATTCTGTCTCCTGGCCACATTAGGACACTGCACTCAAGTCCCAACCCACATAATTAAATGGTTTTTTTGTGCTAACCATCTGGAGACCTCATCTCTTTAAACATGCATGTCAAATTGATTCCTTAATAATGTTTATGTGTCTTCTCAGTGCTTTATCATCATCCAGGATTAGCTGTTTGTTTGTTTTGCTTTCATCAGCGGCACCTGCCACACACACACTCACACACACACACACAGAAAAACAACAGCCTTAAGGTAGGAGTAGAACTAGCACTATGAGCCAACCAAACAATCATGAACTTTAAGGCAGCGGACGAATCTAACGTGTAAGTGAGTAACCACGTCTCGGTGCAGTTAGCGCATCGACAAAATGAACCTTTGAATATGCTGCAAATCTCTTTGCTATTGTCTGACACTGGGGACACAATGCCTCGTGAATGCTGAGGGATTCTTTTTGTTGGCACTGTGGGATTTTATGGTTCATTCATCCGTCAAATAATATTACCTAAAACATGTTTCACCAATAAATAACCTTTCTTCCCTGCTTCGCAAGGACATTTGTGATTAAAACCCCAGGTTTTTTTCAATAAACAGTATTGGAAAGCGATATTTACTGTTGTTTTTTTTTTTTTTCCTTTCACCTTTTTTTCCAAGCATGTCATCCCTCTTTTCTTCTATTTTCCCTTCCAAATGGCACCCGTTGTTGAAATACAGACATATGTGCAGTCAGAGGAGCGTTCTGCCTTTCTCATTCTCTTTCTCTCTGAGTGCAGTTGAGGGGATTAGTGTATGCCTGAGTGCCTAGAATAATGATCACTGCAGTGGAGAAACACATTTTAACATTTCAGGAGATAAGGGCAGGCAATCTGCAAGCAGAGGACTTAACCAGCTCCCTGTGGCTTATTGTGGAGCTAACAGAAAAGTCACCACCAACAACCGGGCCATGCACAAGCAGAAAGAATACCCACCACTATCGTTTCCTCTGTAAGGCACATCGGTCACTCTGAAATTCCATTCATAAAATGTTCTAGCTATGAGGGGCCCCCGATTACTATGTCCCCATTGCAGAACTGCCCGATTTCCAACTGTGGTGGTTCATGTTCCAACAAGAGATCAAATCTGGGTTCAATTCCCACAGAGAGAGCAAATCTGATATTCCAGTTCAGAGATAGCTTGATGTAGAGAGTGGCAGACATGCAGAGAGCCACTCCCTAATTACAGATAATAAAACCTTTTTTGGACATTATCATGAGAGGAAATCAGTCCAACATTGTACTGACAAACACCTACACACCTTCACAAATGAGCGCTGAATTTCCACATCAGAAGATAAAAAAAGCGCGCGTACAATGCCGACGTGGCAATCTACCTCAATCGAACAGCTTTGTCCTGCTGTAACCTATTCCTCAATAAACAAGAGGGGAGAGGAAAATGCCAAGTGAGATGTTCAAAAACCAGTTCCCTGGGATAAAATGATTTTTTTTTCAATAAAAAGAACAATCCTACCTTTCCCACATACTGTGCTTCTGGTCCCAAGTGTTCTTCTAAAACAAAGAACTGGTTCCAGATCCAGCCTCGCTTCGGCCTGTGGTGCACCTCCGTCTCCCCGTTGGCCAGTTTGGTCTGGTTCTTGGAGGGCACTTTGGCGGGGCCGTGGTGGCTCGTCCCGCAGCACCTCTGGATGAAACAGAGGCAGACCAGAAAGGGACAGAGGCAGGAGGTGGTAGATATCCTCATGGTGGCGCGTGCTTTTGCAAAGTTATCCCCGTGTTCCAAAGTTGTAAGGTCCTCCCGCTCCCGCCGCGGCAGCCGCCACAACTAGCCACCGCTGCAGGCCCGTGGAGTAGTCCCAGCAAAAGAAGAATCTAAATCCAAATTGAGGAAATAGCAGTCCGGGTAGATCCTCTAAGGTTCATGGCCCAAAGCTGAAGGTTTAATGAAAAGAAAAAAGGCCAAGATACATTTACATTATGGAATTTCCCAGGCTGTGAGATGCTGTGCAAACGGACGTGAACTTCTGGGTCGCTCTACCAAGTGCAGAGGTTAATCCCGGAACCCATTCTGGATTTCCTGCGAGAGAGAGGAGGGGGAAGAGAAACACAGAGTTAGAGATTAATTTGATGGATATTAGAAGCTAAATGTCCACTAATTCCCTCCAATTAAATTGAAACTCATAAATCCTTACAGATGAGGACATGCTCTTCAAACTGGTCGACTGTGAAAAAATACAAACAGGCAACAAAGACTCTGCCGGCTATTTGTGCCATTATGCAGATGATACAAACTAGTTTAGACTTGAGGAGTTACAGTGCTATTAAAAATCTGTCCGTGCCTATGAGGTCAGAGCGACGTGTGGTGAGTGATACCGCCCTGTGAGGTCAAAGTCGCGTATCAGAGCAGAGCAGGATGAGTAGGCTTAGTTAAAAAACATTGGAGAGAAGGTTTGATTCGACTGTTTTAACACAACCAAGGCTTTCTGTGGGGCTTACTGTTTCTCAGCGCGGTGAATAATAAGTGTGGCAGGAAGAAATACATTTGCTATGATAATGAGAGACATCAGGCCACTCAGAAGAAAGGCAGAGAGGGATTCTTAAGAGGGAATGGAAAAGACAAAGAGAAACTGTTCTTTTTTTATATCAAAACTATATATTGAAGATGGCCTTGAAGCAGTAAAAAAAATAACTGCAAGGTTTGTTGAATTTCTTACGAAGCATTCCAGTGAGGCTCTGCTAATCTCTTGACAAGAATGTGCATTACACCTGCATGTGCAACTCTGTGTTCTTTAAAGAGGAGATATTATTGAGAATCATCTCGTCTTGGGGTGGATTTTAAAGTTAGATACATTATTTAAATGCTGCTGAAGCATGAAATGGGTCCTCGCTGCTCACTGCAGAGTTTGACCTTGCTGTTCTGAGATGACCTTTTTTGATGCCACAACTAAAGCAAATAACCGATTCCGGAATCTCATTTAGGGTTCTATACAGTGAGATACGAGGCGTCTCTCAAACGGAGTGCGTCAAGTTCGAGCTTGCACCGGGAGAACGCGGGGGGGGGGGGGCAGAATGCTCAATTTGCAAACGAGACAAAAAGCATTCTTGCTGACATCGCCAGCTCTGCCAGGCTCTGGTGATTACATTAAAACACCCCATTGTACACCTGCTGTGTGACAAAATATTCTCAGGGTCGACTTAGCTAGCTCTCTCTGGAGCTTTCAACCCTGTTGGTCAACACATTCTCACTCCCAGTTCGTCACATACCGACGCTTGGTAAGTGTCGCTAGTCTTTATACTGCGATGCTCTACGTACCCTTCTTGCGTCCGTTTTGGACGTGGCAAGAATGACCTTTCAATGCACGTCTTCATGGGAAGTTAGGTTTATGAAAAGAGTGTGGTTGATGTTGAACAGGACTGACTAACAACTCACATGACTAGCATGACTAAGGAGTCATGTGACTAATGACTTACGAGTCTAAATAAATCAATGTTGACTTCTAGTTTCACATAGAACATGAACAGCAGTCTCCTCGGTGAAAGCCCTGGGTCTGTTTGTCCCACCTGTCATTGCACACTGTATAGCCTATACTACAACAGTTGCTCTGACCCTTTAATAATAACGCTGATGGGTTTATAATGAAGTTAGTTGAAGGCCTGGAGCATCTCATACAGACACTAAAGGGTGCCTCTGTGTCTCAGTACAAGACACCGACGGGCACTGACAGAGCTGCAGTATTGATGAGTTTGAAGTGAGAACAGGTTGACATGGTCAACAGATATCATACCACTGCATGTACCCACTGCAAAGTACATTTGAAATAACACTAAATTTGATAAACACAGAACTGCTGTTGTTTGTTTTCCGATTTTTAATCAAAGCGTGGGAAGATCTGTCCAGCCAGAGGTACCCAGAGGCAGGAGTTCTGTCCATTGTGAACAACTTTATACAAATGGGCCGATGACCCTGGAAGTGGAGGCTGGTGTGGAACTCTTTGAGTTTTGGTAAAATAACTTTCACCGACGTGCTACGCAGTAATCCCACCAAGTTGTCACAAAAATGGGAAAATCCTTCTAAATGAAACTGCATGCATTAAGTGAAACACCGTAAAACAATTACAAAAAAGTAAAAAGAAGTTATATATAAGTTATGATAATAATAATAAGATACACCAAAGTCTCAACAACTGACTTAAAGCAGGACAGCTGGTCCAACATTGTGTGTTCCAGTAGAATAGCAGCTTTGTCGGGATTATCGAGCGGATAAACATATGTTGATATTAAATGGGATATAGGAGCTGACAGACTTCAAAGGCTGCTACTCTCTATCTCCCACAATGCATGTGACAACATTAGAGCACAGCGCTAAAACGAGACATTAATGCAACTTATGACTGGCACACACTTTGAAGGATAACCACTGAAGTTTTTTATGAATATAAATATTTTTTTTTACATGCATATGGATTAAGATTTGCTTAGAACCCCTGACTAATCCCCATGTTTCAAACATCTCTACATGCAAATTGCGCAGCTCGACTATCGTTGTTGGTGATGTTGACTAAGTGCAGTGGCTGTAACGGCTAATTCCTACTGCCAGCCCCGACAGTGAAAGGGAAGGCAAAGTCTGTTCCACATCGACTTGGATTAAAGGAGCTGAGGATAAATACTCAGCCGCACACTAAACACGTGTAATCTGGGAAAAGATTCTCATCTGCATAGGTAGAGCAACGCCCAAATCCTGCTTCCCCTGCTCTCTTCCAATAACGGAGAAAAGGATATCAAGCCCTGCAAAGAATACTGATGGAGTTCTTTCCAGAAGCTGTTTCAGAGAGAGATTTTAAGGTTGTTTTTTGTTCCTTCTTGGTTCAGTGTGATTCAATAACATCCCGATTGAACCACACTCTAGCAAATCTTCCCACAGTCGACGCATCGCTGAGACAGTCGTGTGTGAGTGAGTCAGACTCTGTCAGAATGAGTGCTTTCACTTTCACCTGCTGGGGCTCTCTCCTGTCAGTCTCTTCATTTTCTGATTATCATGCTGATTCTAAGCAAGAGCAAAATAAATGACAGGGAGCCACGAAACCAACAGCATCTGGCTCTGTCATTGGAAATAATTCCTCCATTCCTATGATGATGATATTGTTTTGTGTGGCCTTCTGCTCATGGCATGTTTAATAATGTGCAGCGTTTAACAGGATGGGTTATGCACAGCGGCAGCCACAGAGATTTTGGCAGGATGCATGCAAAACTGGCTCTGTTTACACGCACATGCAATTCTGTTTCTGTCTTCTGTGTGTTCACAGCCCACGTCGTTTCATCCGATGACATGCCACACAATGGCCCGTATGTGTTTCAGCACCGCATGTGAATTAATCCGCTGCTTGAAACAGTCCAACATATGCACTATTTACTGCTGTTTGTGCAATGTTTTCTAAAAACTACTGTGCCCAGTTGTTTTTAAAATCAATCTTTTTTCAAACTGAAACAATATGTTTGTGACGCGTTTTCATAGATTCAATATTGAGGGACGGTCAAACTTGTGTCTCTTTTATAGTCATTGTTTTTCATCATTGTCGCAAGTCATCAGTCATCAATCACACACCTTTGCTTTCACGGACTGCTGATCCGTCAAAAGCAATCAATTCAAAGATGTTGTGCTGTGGGAACTCTTGAAGTACAATTCTGACTTTGTTTTTATATTTCAATAACTAAATGATTAATCAACTCCTCAATATAAACTAATCAATTATGAAAATGTTAATTTGATGCAACTCATGACTTCCACTGCAGAGCTGCCGGATCATTTGTCTCCCAGAACCCACCGTACAGGTTTTGTATGTACTGAACTATTCAATATCTTTGAGAAAGGTTACACCACATGATCTATCACGTGTCCGTTCATTTGCACATTTTCAGAAGAACACCTATAACCAGCTTTTGAGATTTTTCCCGGAGATCCCTTGCCAGCATCTTTCCTCTTTCTGCCCTCTTCCCGTCACCCCCACTGCTACTGTATGTTGAACCTTTCATACTTCATATTGTTTTGCTGGTGAACTGTTCGACATGTGGCTAGGACACCATAGGCAGACAGAAATACTCCGTCTCTGTCTCCTTATTTATTCATGTAAACAGAAAAACACAATAACAGGGAATCAACTGGTCACGAAAACAGCTGAGTAACACCTTAGCCGGAGTACAGCCCACAGCTCTTGCATGTAACCCAAACCACTAATGACCCCGCAGGAGACCGAACGCTTAAAATGGCAGAAAGATAAAGTATAATGAAAAAACAGCGATGAGAGAGACAGGCAATGGGAGAGCAACAGAGATACACCTCAATCCAGAGAACAGGCATCTGTCGCCTGCCGCTAATAGCTAATATTTTGGGCTCCCCGCTGAGAGCTCGCCCACTGCATTCGATTTCACAGCATCAGCCTTCTGCCGGTGTCAAACACCAGATAGCAGAAGACTAGGGCGGGTCACAACACATATTACTGAAGCACTGTTCTGTCCTCACAACAAAAGAGGGCCGGGCAGAGATAGACCACAGCGAAAGACACTCTTGACTTTTCACCTCACCTATGAGAGGAACAAGTACAAACATTCCCCGCCCATTTACAGCACCTGTATGCTGCCTGTGATCTTAGGCAGTGTTTTACTAAGCGGCTGTAAATAAACAAGAGGGCTAAAGTAAGTACAGGCAGATACAAACGGCACAGGAGGAAATTAGTGACACAGCAATGTGCTTATGTGAAGTCAGACTGTAACGCTGCTGTGAAATGTTCCTCAGGCCTGAGCATGAATTTATTTATTTCTTCTTTGTTGTTTCTGCTGAACAGAAAGGAGCTCTCCATGAACCTGCAAAATGGAAGGCGAGCCAAAACACATCCTCTGCACCAATCGATGCAGTATGTGCACTAGCATCTTGTCTAAAACCAATAATAAGATGTCATTGCTTATGACGTGTAGCTTTACACTGAATGTACTGTAAGAGGGAAAGGCCACAGGATCTGACTGCATTGGACTTAAAGGCAACTGTGTCAATGTGAAGGTTTGGGTGACACAACAATACCAACAGTGAGTTGAGGCAGTATAGTTTTTTCTCAGATCAAATGTTGGTGGCTGTTATTTCTCTAGATGTATTTTGATATTGCGGGCAATGTTGCCAATCAAAGAGCAAGATTGCTTTATGGAAAACATGTGATGTCTATATGATTTCTGCATGAATGTGATGGAAGCACCTCCCATTTCCTGGTGTGTTTCAGGATTAGCCAAGTATAAACACTGACAAAACAATACCGTACGTGTATTTGATCCATATAACATACTCCTATGAGGAAATACTTTGACTTAAGAGTTATTTGCAGATGCCAGTGTGCAAACCTAAATATATACCAGAGCTGTGTAGTGTAAGACACAGTAGAGTCTCAGAGTAATTTGAGACTTGGTAAATTTGGTAAAACTACCATCTTGGTTTGGCTCTTATTAGTCACATCAAAAATAATTCTATGTTACAGCCCATCAAACACAAAAGCAGCTATACCTGTCGTATACCTCAGATGTGGAACTCGTGGACTGCATGCATTACCGAATTTACTTTGAAAATTAATTAATTAACAAAAGTGACGTCAGAAAACAAACTGCAATCATGACTCGCATATTTGATTGATCTTTACACGTTGTAAAAACAAAAGATTTTGCCAAAAGATTCATTGTTTGTGAAAGGATGCAAATTAGTCTGATCAGCTTCACAAGCGGGGCAATCCTCTGTGTGTGCGGCACACCCTGGAGGTTCAACGGAACTGGAGGAAACAAATAGGCTGGAGAGACGTGCCAAGGATTCAGGGGTTTAGCCAAGCAGACTGTAGTATTTCCACAGTGTCATCTTACTAGAAAACACACCGTGGATCATGGCTGAATGAATTGGTTTCGTGGTTTGTTGTTCTACAATAACTGCCTCGGAGCTTTTTTCCACTCTGGTCTAGCTTAGGGTTTGTGAGACACGTCAGCATTTTACATCATGCTTTTTTTTTTGCAAATTAGCTTGATGTGATGAGGGTTTTGTCCACATAGCCACAGAACAGATGTAAGCTGTCTGGAATATCACAGTTTCTCTGCTGGAGCATTCCGACATGGCATGGTCACAACTTCCCTAACCTTCCGCCTATTAAGCCCAATCCCAGCAATTTGAGGATTTTCCACAAAATTGAGATGATTGGTTATTTTTTCAGCACATATTTCAACACCTGCCAGAATATAATCTCTTTATACAGATTCTACATTCATAAGCAGACCGAAAAAGATTGTGGTGTCGGATGATTTATTGTAGTCTGAGTAGCGTTGACCAATCACATCCAAACAGGTTTTGGTTGAATTCAGGTAAACAGTCCATGTTGAGAGCAAAAAGGCTATCGCCTCCGAGATCACATTACAGATGGTCATCAGAAGACAACCTTAAAATCATCTGATAATCGTGACACGGCTAAGAGTAATTTAGTTTCCAGGCTACAGATAGTAAATCTGTCTGGGTTACATCTTAAATGAAGGTGTAAGCTGTGAAAGAAACAGAAAGAAAATAAATTGGCTGTCAAACACACTCGTCCTGTAGAGCACGAGGACAGTAAAAGCCCTCCGTGTAAACAGTCCAGGAAGTATAGGGCGACAGTGACGCTGCAATTAGCCATCTGAAGCTTGGAAATATGACATGTTGTAACAATCCCTGCATCTATTTTCTCTCCCTCATGCACATACAAAAGTATAAACAAAACAAAACAAATGCTCCAACCTTGCATTTCAATCTTTTTCCAACACTTGTGGGTAATTAAACGCAATAAGCAGCAGGTTTTCAACCACAGATTAGGCCTGAAGGTAATTAGGCCCATTGCAGTAATGACTCCACTGAGTCATGTGGGCTGGATGGTGTGTCAGTCACCCCCTCCCACCATGTCTCCCAGAGTCAACAGCGACTTGTCCTTCCACTACACTACCCTCCAAACACCATCTGTCCTAACCCTCGGCTTTGATTACCTCAAACCCAAACGCACCACTCCTCGCACGGCTCGGCCGAGATGAGAGCGGGAGGCCTCTGATGGTTTTGTCCCTTCGTGTTTACATGCCAAGTTAAACAACCGTAATTATATCTGTGAAGGAGGAGATCTTTCGAGAGGCTTTTTTTTCAGCTGGTGTCAAATTAGGAAACATGTCTGCACTCGTCAACCCAACTATATGTTGTTTGGCTGCTTAATGAGAGCTGGGTGGAAGATGGAAAATGTCCCATCTGTCGTATGTTTAATGGCCGGATTCTTGAGCTCTAATCGTACAGCCGAGTGCCAGGATGGAGCAGACAGCCCCCATCTGCTGGCCACTGCAGGGAAAAAAACACAGTTTTTCAGCGCGCACCACCATCATCATCATCTCGCTCTTCTCCCACTGCAACCACTGCTGCACAACATCCAGACAAGGTTCCATCAGCATTATGCACATGACAAATGCTTTGCTGCAGGGCTCATGATTATTTATTATTTATTGATTCATTTGTTTATTGTTTTTACTAATAAACCAATTTATTGTTTCGGATATTGGCTTGATAAAAAATTCCCCTCCGACAGTCGACTTATCAATGAATTGGCTAATCATTTCAGCCCTACCTGGATGAGCGTCTAATGCTTTTGGGATTCAAGTCATCCTCTGCCAAATAGAACAAGAGAAATAGACACAAGGTAGGATTCAGCGAGGAAATATATTCATATCCCCTACAGCACTTGCTTCGCTTTATGTCTGAGAAGTCTAAATTCAGGTTGAGGCTACCGGGGTTTGGCAGACTTCGCCGTTTCCCAACATGCTAAAACACACAGAGCAGGTGGGATTTACGAGGAGAGAGCCCCATGTGTTCTCATCCACGATGGAGGGCTGGGGCTATTCGCATTAGCATTTCATACACAGATAAGCTTGCTTTCTCGCTGCCAGGTAGATTCCCTCATGAGAGGGTGAAGTGCGAGAGATTTGGGGGGGTTTCGCAGATGCTCGCCACACTGCTTTTCAAGTTCCCGCGGAGACTCGTGGGGGGGTGTCAGGAGCCGCAACAGAGAACTACGCCGCCTCGCCATCCAAACAAAGAATAAGCTGGTGATGTAGACTGCAGAGTCGGAGGGTCGGTGTGAGGAGGGAGGTGTGCAGTATGTTATGTGGGCTGGCAGCACACTAGAGCTTTCACGCTGACATTTTTTTTTCTTTTTACATCATTAGAAAGGCTGTTAAAAGTTAAATCGAGTGCAGTAACATGAAAAAACAAGGGAAATCATCAATTTAAAGAGCACATTTGTGGGCAAAATAGGAATGATGACTTCCTCTCACCCCTTTGTTTCCTCTTTCTCTAAATCACCAACAGGGTTTCCTTGATTCTGATATCGTTTCACTGGTATTGTTTTTACAATGTGAGTGGCAAAATGTGGTCCTGGATATGTCATGTTATTATGAGTCTGTAGATGGGTGTGCGTTTAGTTCATTGTGTTGCTCTTTTTCTTTCACTGTGTTACTTTGAGAGATTTATTTGGCAGATTGGACAGATACGTTTCGTTAATGGTGTAAAGCAGTTTGTCATAAAGTCAACTTGAAGCCTTACCCTTTGTTTAATTGGTGAGTCACTATTTATGTTCAGTCACTTTTTTATACAACTTTTCTGGTAATAGCTGGATGTTAAGCTTGAAATTGGTCCTCAACTTTAGGAGCATTCAGATTCATTTCAACACATGGAGAGCTGTCTGACGCTTTGACGGTTTGGCAACTAGCTTACAAGCACAGTCCTCGTGGGCGAGGGAGCGGGCAGATGTTGCTACAAAGTGAATGGTTCAAGCACAGTTCTGGAGACGGTCCTAAGAAAATCTGCTCACACACCACCGCAAAAAAGGTAGCGACAGAGTAGTCAGTGTTGACTGACAGGAGGAATTAGGCGATATTTTCCAATCCTTGAGCAATATTGTATGCATGTATTAAAATAGAAGCCAAGGCATACGTTCTCGTCTTCGTATTCAAGCAGCATTAGAATTCCAGTTTTCCCCCGCACCCCCATCCCCCGTGGCTCGCCTCTGATCCACCTCAGATCAGTGATTCAGTAGGGACGCCCTGTCCAGCTCCCCCATCCCACTCTCGCTCTCACAAAGCGCCGGTCCAATTAACATCTCTCTCACATTTCAACGTCCCAGCGTTGGATGTGAAAGGTGAGCGGGTCTGACAGGCTGCACAGCACACAAATGTTTTATCAGCGCCACACATCAGGCTTTCCCATTGTCCCGAGACAGATGACCAACTGACGTGACTCCCCTTTTCTCTCCATCACGACACTACACGGTTTTTCAGTTAGAGTCCATTTCAAGATAATATTTTCAGGCAGTTGAGGTGATACTTTGCAGCCCTGAATGGGAACAATGTGAAAAACACTGCAGGGTTTCACTTCAAGATTCTACATTATCTCAACACGACCCATTCAATTCCACAAAAAATAAAGAGAAATTACATTTTACTTTCTCATTGAGATTATTATGTATGGACAAGTAATTTGTTTTAGTCCCGTACTTTGAAATATGTTGCACACTATGGCTTACTTTCTTCCGTTTATTTTTTTGTACCATTTTGGAATCTAGTGGAAACTGCCTCGTCACCTGAAATTGAATCTCAGTCTTTTCGACCAACATGCTTACATTCTGCTGAGCTCTCCTTCAGCAAGTTGCCGAATATCTACCGCTATATTATGTGCTCACTGCCGAGTATAAAAGCGTTTGTGAAATGCCTTAAGGTTAAAATATAAATCAATAGGGGATAGGTATGAGAAAGAATGTGCCCAGGTGAATAAAACACAGGCTTTCCCTTTAAGAAGCTGAAACCTCCCGAACGTGACCGAAGGCAAACCCACAACCCTGATGCTTTTGAGCGGAGAACAAAATAAAATACTTGGAGACAGCCCCGAGCATCCCAGGCAGAAACGAGCAGAGATTACATAATGACAGTTCATCCTTAAGAGCTGTTTAAAAAGGGAAAGTCTCTGAGCAAACATTTGCAAATGTGAAATGGAAATCCAAACCCTGAATAGTACATTAACTATTCATGCAGCATATTGGCAATCAAATGACTCCGTTTTCATGGTTTGCAAAGACGTTTTAAGTGCATCACACATTTTTTATGCTACATCACACTTTTATTTTATACATTTAAATCAAGCATCCAGCAGAGTTTAATCGCTTGGTTTGTATTTTTATGTAATTCACATCTAAATCCTCAAACAGCAATGTGTTGGAAACTTTGCTGACGCGTAGGACATTGTGATGCTAGCTGTTTCACTGCCTGTACCCTTCTGGAAGTTAGGAGGAGCGCAAATAGATATTATTAGCGTCCACTTAGCAGGAATGATGTTTTTGGATAAATCTAACCTGTCTTGAAAAAACACAAATAGAATATCATAATCATATAATGAAAGGCTGCCAAAAAAATGAACGCTTGTGACACATTCAAATCCTCAAAAGCATTTCATTTTGCCAATTAGGGACAACTTTATCGTTAGTTTTCCTGAGGTCAAAATCACATAAATGTGCTCTGTCACGATCAAACTCAGACTTCCTCTCACTCTGCTGAGTGTTCTTTAAGGAAACGCTTTGCTGCCTATTCGTCACTGACGGTGAGAGCAGCAGATGAATCATTCTAATGTTGCTTTCAGCCATACTGACGAAACTCACAGTGCAATAATGTCAGCATGAGGCAGACTGCTCTGTGTCCCACAGTAAGAAATGAAAGTCTAAATAAATTTTAAAAAAGGACAAGCTAGATGACAGCAGGCCAGAAATGGTGAGTTAAAGGTACAGGACCCTGATGTTTTCTCCTCCCGGTGCTATTGATGAGTCAATCTTTTGGTTTCCATTAAGAAATAAAAACTCTTTTCCTGGATGACTTTTGTTTTCCCCAAAGTAAGAGAAGCCAAATGCATCCAAGGTGTTCTCCCTTTCTGCATGATTAGCACCAAATCTTTTGATCACACCTACCTAGCTGATGAGTTCATGGAGAACACCTTCTGTCTCTTACCACCTGTCACAAGACTGGCCATTGCTTGCATTGTTTAAGGCCTATTTAAGTCTCCAGAAGCACATGGTCTGTAAGTCGTGCCGATGATGGTCCGATGACCAAAGCTTTCACTTAACGTTCAAACGCCTTTGTTTTTGTTTTTGCGTACATTAGGTTTTCGCACACAGTTTGGAAGTACATGTAATAGGTTAACATTATAAACAACATAAACAAACTGACTTTCCAGACCTGTTTGATTTTAGTGAGTGGGGAGAATACATTAGCAAGTGGCCCAATATTTAGTGACCAGATATATACATGTACTTGGTGGAGAGACCTAGCGCCTGATGTTACACCGGCGAGAAAGTAGAAGCATACAAGTCACAAGATGCTAGATCAAAATGGGTTCTACAAACGGGAGCATCTTTGTTCAGTCCAGTGGGAGTCAACGTGGTTAACATTATGTAGCCATAGATGCTGCCGGTGTTGCGGTTTAATTGGTGACTTTCAGCCAAATGTGTCCGTTGTTGCTCTTAGCTAGTTACGTAAATGGTTGGGGTCGATAATGAACACAGATGAGAATGTGTTTTCAATTTATTGAAGGCTTTAATGAGGATACTTTCATACTTGATTCATGTTTCCATCTGCTGCCATTACTACAAGCAACCACAGACGCATTCGGCTGAGACTCACCAGTTAACACGGTCACTCTTTAAACTGAAACACTTGTTGCTCGAAAACGGTCATGATCTTGTCGGAATTCTGTAGAAAACACAAAAATCTGACATTTTGATGCTGGCAACAGTTTTATTTCAATGTTTAAATGTTGCTAACTCGTCTGGATGGCTGGGGCTGCCAACATACACACTCACATTGTTGATGACGTCGGCTGTAAAACGGCCTATGCATTCCCAAAAAGGAAGCATGTCTGATAAGAAACCAAATGTCAAAGCTCATCCGTTATTTATTTTAGTAAACCAGACAATAACATCACACTGCAGCATTAAAAGCAAGGGATTATTTTTACCTTGTCGCACCCTGGATTTAGAAGCAGATTGCATCGCTGACAAGACCAATCACTTAACTTGTCAAAGCTATAATTCTTACTTGCAGAAAGCCCCTACATTGTCAGTCTTGGTTGGCAGGCAGAGACGGTGAATGACCATTCTTTGTTCACTATCTGCAAAGAGACTGTTAATGTTTGGAGGAAGGCATGATTCATCTTTTGAATGGCCCTTCGACTGTGCTCTTGGAACAATAATCTGCAGTTCTTTCTCCTGTCTGCTGGCGATATCATTGTAAACACTATGGCGGCCATCACACTGTAGCCACCTGGGGTGAATCGTTTCTGGGTGGACCGTGAACTCTTGATGCATCTTGCTCTCGCTCTTAGGATTGATTTGGCATGATCGAGAGAAAAGGTAAGTACGTGCTGCCGCTACTTAAAATTCCACTTCCGTGATGTTACGTGTGAGAGAAATCCAAGCATCAGATGCAGATACAGTGTGCCCTGGCATTTAATCCCATGTATGGATCCGTCTCCAAAAATACTGGGTCCTACATGCAATTCCCATAACGCAACTTCATAGAATCTTTTGTTAAAGCCTTTCTCCACTCCACACCTCCAGTTTGCAACAGAGGATTTCTATTAGTCACCAAGCCGAAGGCAAGATGGAAAATAAGCCTGATGACATCATCAGGTCTTTTTTCTTAGACCCCTCCAGAGTCACGGGAAAGTGATTTTAATGTATATATTCATGTATATATGAACCCATGTAGGGATGGGAAGATAAAGAATTTTACCGCGGATTGCCATCAAATACACTCACAATGAGTCGATAATGGTGAATTTCCATTATCAGGATAATTCCATTTATGCAAGAGGACCTTATGATTTATTACTTTCCGGGGTTAATATTGTGAATCGCAATTATCGTGGCCAGGATAAACAGCCCAAAATTGGCTTTTCATAATTAGGTTTTACTGGTATCACGGCATACCGGGGTATCAAAATTGATAGTTATCATGCATGTACATTTGCTTATCTATGGTATTGGGAGGAAATGTGCAGACAGGACCAGTCTGTGATGAACCTTCACTATGTGTTAATTGTTAGTAATTATAGGACATTATTTTAAAAAGCTGATTATTTTAAGCTAGTTATTTTAACATGTCATAGTGCTGTTAGCAGGTAAACTAACATGCTTCAGTTATCTAAAATGTTCTGTTCTCATCCTTGAATAATTGTACTGTGAAAATCTGATACCATTACTTCCTTATTCAGAATCCAAACAGCAGCAGTGAGTGAGTAAACAATCATTAATGTGCGATCTTAAATTGAGTAAAGTTTGACGTAATTATTTGATGGTTTGCACCTTGCCACCATGTTGAGCAACACACACTGTTTAAAATGTCTGCTCTGCTGCAGGCACGCTGTCGTCAGTGACTGATTATTGCACAATTGTTCACACTTGAGTTCACAACACTTCTTCAGGGGTAGAGTTTGTGTAACAGGCATCAAATGGGGGATTTGAGTGATCAACGTAAGTGAGCTTCATGCAGTTATCATGATGTCGACATCACACACAGTTTGATATTCAAACACTGGAGTTTGCCCGTAAGTAAAACAGACATTTCCCTACGTTGCTTGTCTTCAGTTAGGTTAATAATGGTGTAATTAGCTTGGTGCCCTTTTCAAACAAGGAAACACCCACGGGCTGGAGAAACACATACTATTATATCAACAAAGAGTATCTAATAAAGGGTAGTGAGGCCACCTTTGTCCTCTCAGAACATTTGCAGTTCGCTTTAGAATGGCTTTCACACAGGTGTTGGTCTAGTGTAGTGGGATAGACTAACAATAGGTTAAATGATCATTTGGTCCGGTCATTGCAGGGACAACAAGCATTTTGTATGTGTTGTTGAGGAAACCCGCCTCACTGTGGAGCCAATTAAACATTAGATTAGCTGGTTATCCAGAAAATCAAACATTCAGGTCAAAATGACCAGTTAGGTGCAGGATTTCTCTCTGAGTAGAGTTGTATCATTGTAAACGTATGCTGTATGTATGTAACAAATCATTACTTACAGCCAGTGCAGCTGGCAGGCTATGCTTTTCATATGTTGCCATGCAATTCCAGAGTGTTCCACTTGCCAGATTAAATCGACCAATTGTATGACCAGTTAATCTCAAATTCAAGCACCAACTAAAAGGCTTCTTCGGAACTCGGTCAGCTGCTTCATTTTGCTTCCATAGAACTGAACATTTACTGCGTGGTGGCTTTAAATTCCACATTTTACATGACTTCTCTCTGTTGATGTGTCAGCTGTTGCGATGGTTAATTCAAAGTTTAGGTGAGCTGTTATGTAGCGCTCCTGTTACAGTAAGTCTTGCCCTGCACATCTCAAATGCGGGAAAAGTGAGTGATAATAGCTTTTACGTGGGAATGAAGTACCACTGAAAGGTTCGGAAGATGCGGCAGGGGGCCTTCTGAGTCTGTTGCCTTCAGTGCAAGCCACAGAAGTCTTTGTGATTACATATTGTATGCCATTCTGTTGCACAATCGCCAATGATTAATGAGCAAAAATGTCAACCGTTGCTGGATAAAAGCTTCTCAAATGTAGGGGTTATCTGAATTTCTTCGGTTTGCATGATTGCAAATGGATTCTAGTGATGGACATGTTTTACTAATTTCCGATGGTATAGAGCAAGAAATTAACCAATTATCAGCGGGATAATTAACGGAGTGAAGTGATCATGAAAATATGAATTTATTGTAGCCCTAGCCCCGTCCTCATGGTTAAATAGAAACTGCTATATTATGTCCCCAGGGCCCATCTAAAGAAAAAACAAATCATTAAAACTTCTCCCTCAGCACAGTGGTTCTGATCATACATGTACATAACATTCGCATGTTATCTGCATCAATATCATTATGGGAAATGGGAATACGGGAAACACATCAATCCACAGCTTTTTTTTTTTCTCCCAACAGACTGTAGCCCAACTGCAATGACATGACACCATATTTTCCCCAAACATTTGCAAACACATCAGAGAGGTGATCACCTTGCAAAAAAAAAGAAAGAAAAAGATGCAGTGCTGAAGATTGGCAACCATGCAGCTCACCAGAAGCCAATCAATGCAACATTAACAGGGACAGCCAAGCATCTGGCACTTGGCTCACGCATCTTTCTCTACACACACACACACACGCACACACGCACACACACACACACACACACACACGACTGTCAGGGCATTCAGATGACTGAGGCGTCTTTATGTGTTTCTCCCAGTAAAAGATGGGATCTGGCGCGGAGAGAGAGCTCGACTTCTAGAGAGGCTGCAGTCAGAGTGGACTCCTGTTTCCTGCAGTGCGCGTAAATGTCAGTCTGGCTACACTGGTGCGGCACACGTATTGGAGAGAATCGGATAGCCTCCAACTCCCACTCTGTTACGGAAGCCTGTCTATCATTCATAACTCCACCGAGGCGCTGTGCGCAACGACACCCCAGGGAGTAAAAATTGAGGCGAGAGCCACGTCCACTCCTTGTAGCCGGAAAAATGAGTGCGAGAAAAGTGCGCGCTCTTCTGCTTCTTTCTGCTCTTTGCCAAAAATGTATTTGCAAATACGCACACAGTCAAACTCGCTGCTTACGAGCGCGCGCACATGCTCCCTCGCGCACAATACTCCTATTCATTTGCCAGCTCTGTCAACCGCAACGCATTAGGGCTATAGGCGGGGGCACACGCCCGCGCCTCTGTCACGCGCACAGGTGCAAAGGCAAAACTTACACTCTAATACAGATAACAGCTCAAAGCCACACAAACTTATTTGTCTCTCTTACCTGTCCGCGTGAACACGCATGGCAACTGATTAACGGCGAAAAAGATGCACGAGTTTGAGTTTGTTCCTCATTTCTCTCTCCTTCAGTTGCAAAGTAATGCTGCCATCCTCTCCAGAGCAGAGCTTGACTGCACGGCTTGCGGAGAGCCGATACTCTCCCTCTCCTTCCGTGCGAGTGTGCGTGTGTATGTGTGTGTGGGCATCTCTCCTCCGAAGCATCCTCCAATCCTGCCCGGCTACTGCGGCGGCTCAGGCCGAGGGAGGCATCCGATTGGTCGGTTTTCACATCAATCCGTAGCTATCAGGCTCGGACCGGCCTCCCCGTGCCTCCCCCACTACCTCTCTCTCCATTATCTCCCTCTCATCCTCTGCTACTCTGTTAACACGTGATTATATAAGATAGTGATCAGGAAGCGATACGTTCTCCCCGTCTTATTTTCTTACACACAAACACACGCACACACCTAGTGCCAGACACAGCCTACCTTCCTAGACTGTCCCAGTAGGATAGAGAGCTTCAGCGATCAAGAAAACTGCACCCATGCTGGCTCAAACTCTGGCCAGACTTGTGGGGGCTGCAGACTAAATGTTGCACTGATTTATTATATCTTTTTTTTTAAACAGGAAATAAGTGTTTAAAACTCCCATGCCAAAACCTCAGCGTAAGATCAAAATGAAGAAATAGTTTTTGTGACGTATTGCATTCAAGATTCACGATGTCATGTCTCTCTGACTTCATATGGTCAACATCTATGTGAAATGTTAACAAAAGCATTAAAACAGTTAGAAAACATAGGCAACTATTTAGTAATACCTTTATAGCATTGCATAGAACTTGGTGTTTGTATTGCTGGGGGGGCCCATGAGGTGCTTTGTCGAATTTGGTGCAATTTGGACACAAGACATGTTCAATAACAATACATTTATTGTTATTGAACATGTCTTCACAAAACAACAAAAGCAGAGACTCTGTGTAGCCTCAGGGGCAGAGCTTCAGGGCTCTGCAGTCCAACATGTCATCCGCGGCGGGAAGACAGCGACTCATTGACTGCAGTCCACTTTGGCTGCTGAATATAGCCCGCTAATGCCGCATGAATGCTGGATAACCCGAACATTTCCTCACTTCCCTGGAGTCAACGAGCACGAGCAGAGGAGAGCCTACAGGAAAAGCACCACTCTGCCATTGCAGCTCAAATTGTGTACGTTTTTTGCCATACTAACTTTTAACTTCACCACGGGCAAAATACTTCCGTTCATTACCTCCAAGCTCAACTTTATTACCACAGTGGTTATGTCAAAGCAAGCGACTAGTATGCCTATGGAAAATAATACCTCCGCTAAGTAGATTTCACCGATATTCTGACTGAGTACCCCGGACCTGGGTGCATTTTTCAGGGGCTTATAAATTGTTGTTTGCATTGATACCATTTATAACACAGATTTGGTGGCAAATTTAACCTTTTTCGACCATAGAGAATTGATAAAAATTGCCGAAAGACCTGTAGGAACATCATAAAAAACATAATGTGCTGTGATTTGGCATCAAAACTTTTCACATTTGGAGGTTTCTGCAAGAATTGTATTTTCCTGCGTTTGGATGGTGAGCGCTTCCTCTTATTGTCAATATATCTTGGAAAGCCATACATCCTCTGAATGCCCGCGGCCTGTACTTTGTTCTTGTAAGTGAGGACATAGTTTCAAAAGAAAAATGGTCTCATTACAATTAAAAGGCTACGACGGGGACCAACATGCTCACACAATACAATCTAGCTCATTGGCTCCATGACTCAGTTCTCTCAGTCGTCCAGTCATTTCCACACAGTACCTTCACTCTCGCTTTGCAACTGCTTCAACCCTTGAAAGACCGTAATGTCAGCTGACGTCCTTGGCGGTTTTCAGACATAAACAGTCTAGCAGTCCAATATTTCATAAAGAAAACATGAAGAGTCGTTTAGGCTTTCTGCTTGAGATTTGGCAATCATCAAGAGTTGAGAGTTACTTTCATCCCCCAGAATCTCGATAGCGCCATCAGCAAAGCACGGCTACCAATTACTCCAGTTAGTGCAGAAGAGTTAGGAGAGTGAGGTCAACATCGAAGCAGTGGATTTTGGGAAAAATATTCTGACGATTCATGGAGTTTAATTAGCTTGTATGGCCTTGCCTAAGAAAGAAAGTGTGTAGCTTTTCAATAGTTAAGAAGAACATTGTGGGCTTTTAATGGGCTGAAACAATGGACAGACTGTCAGTATCCTGTATCCTTACAACCACTCATCCCATTAAATGTACACCTCTGCCCACAATACATAGCTTCTGTCTACAGACAACAGGGTGCATCAGTAGTTGGCTGTTGCCTTTGAGGTGCAGAAGTAAACCTCTATACCCTATACGTAAGGCATTCCTTCTTTTGTCACAGCAGCTTGGCTTTGCTGCACATTGTAAATACACTGCATATTCTGGAGTACAGGATAATGCCATTGAATGTAAAACAAATGTGTGCAGCTGCTCCCACACTGCTGCCATGACATCCACTAACGTGTGTTCTCTTTTCAGCTTCCATACTTTTTACAAATCAAAACAATGGATGAGGACATGAAGAGAAAAATACCGTTCTAATGTGTTCAGTGTCATTTTCTCCGTGTGTGGGATGGCTGACTTCATGATGTCAACATAACCCCTCCTTTATCCCCTTTACAGAATAATAACAAAATCCAACACAACTAAGATAACCTGTTCTGCCCTTTAATCGCACAAACTCAGATATGCCTCACTTATCCACTCGTCCACAGAAAGCTGCTTTTGAAACACATTCAGATTCTAAGTCTCCGACCATTTTCAACCTTGAGACCTCCTGTATACTTCTCCGTATAGTTGCACTTGCTTGCATTTTTTGGGGTTTCAAAATACAATCACATCCTGCTACGAACACTTCTCAGCCTGGCTGCTCTATTTTTTCTTTTTTTGGGTAGAACACTCTTATGCTTTGACTTTCACTCTTTCTTTTTCCTCTCTATTCATTTCTGTCAATCAATTGGTCTGTTTGTCAATCAGTCAAACCGTCTCGTTCTACCTCCCACTCCTCCACTCTCTTTTCCACACACACACACACACACACAAATTTTGCTCAGGTACCCTTGGGCCGGCTGTTGAGTCTGCCCATGAATTCAGCCGTGCTTTTGCTCTCTCTGGATCCAAAGGGAAACTTAATGAATAATGAACAGAGCAGTGAAAGCGATGGGCGTGGGTGTAGGATGAGGAGATGGACAGCACAAGAGAGAGAGAGAGAGAGAGAGAGAGAGAACCCAGGACACGATGGAGAGATGGAGGGAGGGTAACTTGTTAGTGTTCACTCATCAATTAGGCTGCAGAGGAGACATGAAGAGAATGGAAGGTGATGCGTCATGGACAAGTGGAGGAGGGGAGGGGAGGGGGTGAAGGTCTATAAACTAAAGAGTGTGCTTGCTGAGGAGACAGATTAGGCATCAGAGACGAGGAGGCGAGCAGTGGGATGAGAGGGAGAGGGAAGTGGACATGGAGAGGCAGGGGTCTCGAAGACGTCAGAGGCTACTCAGCATACTGCCTCCAGCTTCATCTATCATCCAGGCCCAGTTCTTCCTGCCAACACAACTGTGTCTCTGGTCCACATCCAGAGTTGGCATACAGCTTCAAACGGGCTCTAAAGTGGACGTGCTCAGTATATTAAATTATAAGTAATGACTCTACTTGAAACTGTAGATCGGTATTTTTCATTTTTGTCACTGACAGAAAAAAATAGATCACACTTCCTGAAATGTAGATGTTACATTACTGCCAAATGGGACTGTTAGTGGTAGATGGGCATGTTCTGTTCAGGGTTTGCCATTGTGTTTTGCAAAAACATTGCAAACCACAGGATAACGTTGAAAAGCAAAAACACATTTCTTGAATACGTGTCATGTCAGCCTCGTATCACGCTTGCAGAAACGCACAATACCGCTTGGTTGAGGTTATGAAACAATTTGTTATTTTAGGTTAGAAAGAAGGTCATGGTTTGTGTTAATATAGTAACAAAATAACGGCACAGCAACGAAATAGCGTGACACCACAACTATAAATAACAAGCGCCTCTACATAACAAGCGTAAACTCAATGTTTACTTTAGGTTTCACACAGGACACAAACAGGAGCCCCCTTGGTGAGAGTCCTGACAAATTAAAAATAATACCATATTTTATTGGAAGAGCAAGGTTGGGGTGTGTTTCTCTGACTAATGATGCAAGCTGTATCCTCACCGTCTGGGAAGTCTCAATCAGTATTCTGCCAGCCACTGTGCAAGAGTTTTGATTGGTTCTGGATTTTGAACATTTCTCGCCTGTGGTTACCTGCACACAAGTGAGGCATAGACTGTTTATTTCAAAAGAGAGATTTCCAAGTGCCTAGAATCTCACATTAGGTATGTGAGCCCCAGCTCCTTCCTGTTCTGTATGCCAATCGAGGAAGGCTTAGCAGACTCTGGACATCATTCACTAACAATGCGGAGATGCATGTGTCACAGCGGAAACATCCCATATAGGGAGCTTGCAGTAATAGCTGTCGGTTCAATAACCTGACAATATCACCTTAAAAACTCTCACCTGTGCACGTGTCTTTACTTGCTGAAACAGCATCTCATGCTTGATGCTGTTCGTTTTAAAACATGGTGTATGAATTTCGAAACAATTTTCTAGGAAAAAATAACAGTAAAATAGTAGCAAACAGGCTGCAAACCAATGTGACATTTGTGCAAAGTGCATAGATTTCACCGAGGGTTTGTTATTAATGAGGGCCAGGAGAGCCTTCTTGCACATACAGTGTATGAGTGTGAAAGTCTGTAAGCACAAACGCCTCTCCCTAACGACAAGCTGCACAAGGGTTACTCGGGTATCGATCCAAAGAGCCATTTCTCTGCAGGATGTCTATTTCCTTGACGTGTTTTTAACGACAGGTCAGTGGATCATTTTGCCAGGGGGGCTAATTGCTGGAGAGCTTTTAACGTTACACTGAGATTACAATGTGTTCTGCGGACAAGTTTACGAGCTTTTTAACTTGCATCAGGACATATTTGTTTGCTGCGTACAGAATAGCCAGTGTCTTTTTTTTCCTTCTCTTTTATAAATGGTGCAAACTGGTTCTGTAAACCCTCCATATATAAGAGATATTTGGTCAATTAATCACAGCTAAGCAGAACTGAGGGATTACGCACTTGAGTGAATCTCATTTCAAGCTGCTGGTTCGGGTGGGTGTGTGCACGGGAATGTCTGTGGACACAGACAAATGGTGGAGGCAGCGGACTCTGCTGGAGCTGGGAGACACACATCAGCAGGGTAGGACTGGACATTTGTTTGCCTCCCGCAACACTTCTAATTCAGATACGGCTGACGAGCATCAAGGTTACACCGCACACCGCCATTAAAAAAACATATACTCTTTCCTCAGTACAGAATACTGTGGTACGGTTACCCCTGAGCACTTACCCTGCCAACACAACTTGCTGCTCAGGAATCAAACAAATTGTTGTATTTGCTGCCAACTCTGAAAACATGCAGCCCGAAAGGTCCTGCTGAAGAATATACAGCCTCCCAACAGGAAGTAGTCTCTCTAATGCACATTGGTTTATGCAATAGTTACAGTGAGATATGAACACTGTATTTCTATACAGTTAACATTTTATGAAATTTACTGTGATGCAGATATTGGTGAGCATATAGTTTTGAATAGTAAACTGACAGCTTTTGTAACCAGATACGTGAACGAAAACAGCAGATGAATATATTTTATGGTCTTTAAAAGACGAGGGTTTTTCATATTCCCAACCCACGTTTTATGCTCGGAGTAATTATGAATTCACAAGATCTGATTTACAATACAAACACAGGCAGTGCCTGTTGGGAAGGAGGGGGAGAATGTCAAGAGTCAATCTGTTTTACACAGGGGGAAGTTTACACACAGCTTATTTACATCCAGCTCAAACACAGAAGGGAAAGAGTGAAACCGTTGGAGTAACTGAAAGTAACTGCAAATCATATCTGACACGAAGTAATAGCTGTGTAATTGGAAATATGACATCTTGAACAACTGACCAAAGAAAAACTACCAGTCCTGCTGTGTGTATAGTTCCGTCAGCCAAACACACCGTAGGACTCCCACCGGCAGCTAACAGCTAACTAGCTACCAACAAAAGACCTGCCCCGCTGTAGTCAGCGCTCCATTCAGTAGTTCTACATACATATGCCATATGCCCACCATTTGTTCACCAGCACAGACTCCTTATGAACTCTGTGTGGTACAAGAACATAGCACTTTGTGGACTAGAGAGAAACATTGCCAGTGAACATAATCCATTCAGCAATTATGTTTTCCTGAAAATGTAACAGCCGAAAGCATTAAATGCCACAAAAACATTATTTTTAGGAAAAATGCCCAACAAAAAGGTGGCACCTTCAAATTGCTTGTTTTGTCGAAGCAACACTCCAATAACCAAAGTAATTCAATTTAATAGAGTAATAAACTGACAAATAAGAAAATCACATTTATGTTTTACTCATTTTAGTAAGAGGCCAATATTTTGCATGTGTTGCATCATGAATGGCTTGAATAAGCAATGAAAACTAGTCTGCAGTCCTAAAGTACTATGCACAGATAGATCACATATAAGTGATTCATGATGAGTATTTGTTTGTCAAAGATACATTGTGCATTTACTAAAGTGTTGGTTCTTCAGTCATCTATGGACCATTTATTATGTCCTTTAAAACCTTTTATAATGCACAGTAATAAATCGGCTCCAGCACACACATTCCCATCACAGGTTTAACAGAGTTGTCTCTCTGTAGGATACCGTCATCCTTACTTCAGAAATACTATGGCAACCTTGATGACTTTTTTTCAGCTGTGAAAGAACAGCAGATATTGTACTCCAGGAAGGCTGGTGGGAGTGGGAGCTTTTTCGTATCTTATGAAGCTTCAATCAGTGGAGTAAAATATCGACATGTGAAGATCTACAATTACCGTGGTGGCTGCAGGAATAGGAATGGGAAAGGAGATGCTGACATTTACATGAGAACTGAAATCATATCCACAAGTGCTGTGCTAAATACAATTTTGAGGTACTTTCATGCTACTTCAAAAGTGAACTATTGTACCTTTTCTTAAATACATTAATTTGACAATTATGGCCCAAATAAGTGGACACCCTTATCCCCTTCATTCCAATGATATAGCATATAATGTAGACAAGAGTGTGCGTCCAACCTCACTGGCTTACATAGAACGTTAACCTCAACTCCCTCAAACACGTTTGGGATGAACTGGAACGCAGGCGGCAAGGAAGACCTTATGGCCCGACAGCAGTGACTGACCTCACTAACTTTAACTCGTGGCTGAATGGAAGCTAATCCCTGCAGACAGGATCCAAAAGTGTTGTTGAAAGACTTCCCTGCTGGCATGTGAACGCATCATTTTGGAATGGCACGTTCAACAATCACTTTCGGGTGAAATATTCTTACTTTGTCTTGGTGTCCATACCCCCATGATATGCCGTGCGCCATCTTCTCTTTTAGCTCTCCTTTCCAACAGTAGGAGCTCCACCATGCAACACTAAAATGCTTCCCACTAATGCCAAAGGAATACTTATACAATAATATAATATACAGCATCAAAGCCTGGCTCTTACTCCGATTGAAAGGTCACATTGTTATTTCTGTAACATGCTATCCAAAACCCTGACCCATTGATTCTTTTTGAAAAACTTACCCGCTTCAGTTATGGTTTCTTTCTGACAAGACCGAAATGTAGCCGTGAATGAATTATTCAACATTTCACATGGTGAGGTATACACCATTAGATATGCACTGTTGTGTGAAGCATGTGCAACATTGCAGGTGGGGACGACATGCTTTCTTGTAGTCGTGGTTACAGGAGGGAGGATAATGGCACATTTGCATTCGGATGATACGATTATGAGGATATGTCACAAAGTATTTGTGTTTTGCAGGTTAATGTTGAAAACTCTCCACCGCTGTGTGTTCCCGCCTCTGGCAGCGCCCAGAGGATCTCTGTCCTCCCATGCATAGAGATCTCATTTACAGACACAGTAACCAATCAGGGCTGACTCAAAGAGTTTTGGTTCCCACTGAGACACTCACAAAAAAAATGTAATCAAATTCCATAAAGTTTAGGGTGGCACATGGCAATTTATGTGCTTTTTTGACAAAATGTCCTAGATTCATAGTTTTTGTACGTATATATTTAATGTTTTATGGTAACATAAGCACCTTCATTTGGCAGCTAATTCACTTGATTAGCCAAGAAATTATTAAATGTTTTATCAATTGAATGTACAGAAAATATTTTATGCAATGAAACATATTTGATCTGTAACTTGAAGATCGTTTCTCCACCTAACTGTGATGCTTTCCATGAGCTTGTACCTTGTTTATTGCCTGTTTTCTGTTTTATTAATGACTCTGTTCTTGTTATTGTGTTTCTGTTATTCATTAAACCGTTACATAACGTTATTATAAAAGAGCATGCACGCTTAGCCAACCTGTTTTGCATTATAAAGATTAAAAAACTAACTAATTATATGGATATTACAATGCAAAATTACATATGAATCAGTCTCTCATGAGGGTGTCACTGATCTCTTATTGGCATTGTCCTAATTGTGTATCCTTTTTTCATGTCATTGTTTCTTTGCACAAAGACGCAGTGGTCCAAAGACGGCAATAAAGGACCTTGTAAAAGACCAAAAATGTAAGCAACACTTTGTGTCACAGCTTCACAATCTTAACTATATCCAATTTCATAAGAGCGCTGCAGAGATTGTATTGTGTTTTTGTAAGCCAATTGGATTTTTCACTTGGATTTTGGATTATTGCAGAAAATAAGCTCTGTGGCAAACAAGCATTCATAACATTCACACTTTTTGTTCAGGAAGATAATCTTCTTAAATCAACTTCCCTCTTATGATTTAAGCGTGAATGCAATCGCCACCTGTAAAAAGCTTACTTTTTTTTAAGAAGTCTGCCCGGTTTGCAGTCTCATTTAGCCACTTGTTAGCATGCGCCTTTCTTAAGACACATTTACTAATGTATTTAATATCGCAGAACAAAATGTTAAAGCGCTACAGACTATGTTTCAGGCACGAAAAACCCATTCAAAAAAAACTTTAACCGAGAGACGAGGGGAAGTAAGACAGTATAGGCTATAGTTATTTTGTCATTGCTGACAGCTCCAAATGGAAATACAATGGCTCCCTAAATATAAATAATATTAGTAATTGTATGTTTACTTGTTATTGTCATTGCATGGCTGCTGGTGACTCACTTTGCCCTTTGAATCATTGATGTGATCAATACTGGGTCCGAGCACTGCAGCAGCGTGTGAAATCCAAGTCGGAACTTTAATATCAGGGCAGGCACAGAGACCACAAGGCATTGAATCATCCATAATAATAGCCGGATGAGAGACTGCATGGCGGATGATGGTCAACATGTGATGCATTAGGAAGGATGCCGCACTAGAAGTTAGGGCTGGAAACACAGATTCATTACGTCTTCTCGGGTCAACAACCTCGTGTTACAGCCAATATCATTGGATAACCATGAATAATTGACTCCACATTGTTGGAATGCACATGCACGAGAGGTGACTCCACACGCGCATTACTGTGTGTGTGAAAAGCTCTGTCATAACTCACTGATTGCTTAAATTGACGCTGCACTTCTATAACAGCACAGGGGTTAGTGCTGACCAATGAGCAGGGTGGAAAAGAGCATTTCTGTTTGTTTAAGAGGATTGTGTGTGAGGATTGAATCAGACATCCAAATCATGAACTCAGAGGGATGAAGGTGACAGATTTACACTTTTAGAACTGCAGAGGTTGCACATTAAACAAGATGGAGTTATACATCACCTAAACAACATCTGTGTTTTATTACAATTTTTTATTTCCTCATTATTTAATCAGTCTCATTAAAGAACATTACCCAACGTTTAACCATGACTTTTATTCACAGCCTGAGAATGAAGAAAAATCTGAAATGATTCTGAGCTAGCCGATGCTACGCTGTGATTGGCCAGTCTGCATTTGAGGGGCGAGACTAAGCGAAGGGTCAATTAAGTCAATAAAGTAACCATTTATGCATAAGTTGATAAAAATGTGGCTGTTTGTAACATACTTAGAATATAGCGAAGATGTCGAGTTCTTTAGTTATTGAGATTTGGTTGGAGTATTAATACAGTAATAGAATTTTATTAAAGATCAATCTTTTAACTAACACCGACACTTTATGTAATTGGGGACTGCAAGTGTAAAATGGTTCTGCCACCTACAATATCAAATTAAGATGTCTAAGTGCATAAATGTAGCTAGTTGTGATTTAAATATGCTCAGCAATGTGCCTGCATAGACACTAGATAGTAGAATCAGTTAGAGGCTGTGTTGATTCAGATGATCCTCTCCTCATTTCCTTTTGCTTCTCAACTGTACTCTTATTCAATCAACATAATACAAAAAAAAAGACTTAACTAATTGGTATTGCATGCGTCGATTCAAAGAACACGATATTTAGGATGTTATGCCGGACCATAAGTGTTTAAAATGTCGTCCTACATCTTTCAGACTTTAAGTTGGGAGGAAGAAAGATCTTCAGGGACCCATGTGAGAAAAAGGTCCAGCAATATTTATAGATGGATTTACGGCTGGTTGAAAGTCATGGGTCAAAAGGTTTCACTCTCTGGCAGGCAGTGTCCGCCAAAGGCTCTGTCTGCAGATCAGCTTTACAAGGCTATGCTCTTTCTTAACCCTTAACCCTACTCTATAGATATATAAGCTTAGTGACTTACATCTCATACGGCAGCTAACATTATAGAGCATTTAATTGCTCATGAAACATGCTTTAACTCATGGTTAAACAATATAGAATACGGCCGATGTTAGGCAAGGATATCCAACACTTACTATACTGTATCCTGTCAATCATTACAATAAAACATACCTCGTTTTAGAAGGGAGAGCATGCAGAGAGTAGTAGTTTTCTTCACATTTATTACAGAATAGGGTACGTTCCCCTTGCTATAAGCACTCTGATGCAACATCCAAGCTTTGAGTGGATGTTGTGCACCATTACAAAATCAAGGTAATGTTTAGTGACAGTTGAATTTGCAATTCCTTCTTAAAATTACATTCGAGGGACCAATTCGAATAATGTCCTTTTACCGCTGAAGTCCCAGTCAGCCTCTGCCTCTGCTTGTGTCCCAACACACAGCAACAAACTAATATGAACGCTGGTAGGTAGACCATTTTCAATATCCCTTACACCCGCTCAAACACAGTCAGTTCGAAGGCATCACTGGCATGGATACAAGTTACATTTCGGTAGTGGCTTTAAGAGATCCTCTCATTATGCTGAGTCAACGGCATTTGATGAGACACGAAGTGACAAGCGTGTTTGCTACCGCGACACCACCCTAAATGTCTGGAAGGGATTTGCTGCAGACGAGACGAGCAGAAAGGTGCCTGCAGCCCGAGCCACGCCGTTCGGAGGAAATCGACACTGTCAGATGTCATTCACATGAAGGGGAGGAACTGTAGAGACACCTGCGTCACTCAACTCCAGGACTACAGGGGCCACAGAGGGAAAACGGTGACAGGATGTGATCATGCGGAATCTCACACTGGAATACTCTCAGCAGACTGGAGTTTTACTTATATACAGTGTTACATTTTGAAGAGCCACAATGTTCTGACTTAAGAATGTTGGACCGAAGCCGAATGTAAAAACACTAAAGAGGAATAAGAACTGACTGTAGAAATAGCTATTAAGTTTGCTGTTGGACCCACTGCTGCCGTAAGTCATGATTGAACAGAAAAAATACACATTTATATTCTAATTAATATGTTTACGAGAGTTCCTGCTTTCAAATTTGTTGAATAGCAAACTCAACTAATTAGGTTATTTCCACCAACAGAGCAGCTCTGCCTCTGTGTTCATATAAATCCAGCCTGCCTCATTTGGGGTACACATCGTACCAGTAAAAGAACTAGGTTACCTTGTGTTTGTACAGAGATATTTTGTCTGCTGCTTGGTGGGGTAGAATCCAGCACACACATGACCTTGAACAGAAATAAGCAGCAAGTAAGTGGGACATACTGTAGACGTCTATATTCACAGAACACAAAGGGTTTGGCCCAAACAATCAAGACTCATTACCAACCGAGACAGGCGTTCTTTTCACATGGTGGGTCTGAGGCTGCCTCCAAAAGCGAGTCAATCCCCACTTATCATCAGAAATAAACATGTTTACAGTCTGGTCTGAAAACGGTCTTGGTGTCCGTAGCTCATATCCCTTTTCCTGATATCTGTACGGGGGATTACTTTTTATACAACTCACCTGTTTAAATTGCATTAAGGCTTGAATTTATGTGCAATTGAGGGCTTTAACTTACAAGTGGGTGTCGTCTCAGGTCGCTCGCTGCTAGCTGTCTGTACCACACCAATCTTTTAACTTGTTGATCTCAGAAACTCACCTGTAAGATGTCGTGACTGCATCTTGCAAAAGTTGTAACACTATCGCGGTGACAAATTCTGTCCACGGACATACAGAGAGACGGACACACATACAAACTACTCACGCTTCCGTGGTAGTTACAGTAGGTGTCTCCAGGACCGCACTGACACCCACGATGACGTGCGCACAGACGCACAAGGTAAAAACAATACCAGCCACGCGCTGTTGCAGCCGGTAAACATAATGAGCTCTGACTGTAATAACGGATGTCAAGAGTACATTGAAGCTATGAAAGAAGTTGAGATGTCAGACATAATGACTGCCCATCAAAGACAACTATAGAACACATCCTTGCTCCTCCATAAACGTATGTTTCACACGCCTGCTAATTAACACCTTTCACTTGCACACCACTGCGTCTGTGAAAGAGCTATAAGTGTGAGAGTCGTTCTGTACCCGAGGTTAACCCCTCGACACCTGCCGAATCAAGATCAGCAAGATCAGCCCTGTATCACCTCAAACACATGAGTAAAAATACAAATGTAACTGGGATATATGGCTCTCCTGACGTGTAGCCAATATTACTACCATTTGTAGGCTGTTTGCATGAGACAGAGTGCTCAGCGGATTAGAAACCTAATTGTGTCAACATGCAATTACACTAAATGCAGAGAAAAGAGCATTTTTACTAAATAGAAGCCTTTTTTTATGAAAAAAACATACACATATTTAAACAATAAAGCAATACCTCTTTGTCTTCATTTAGCGAAGACGATTAGCATTTTGAGGAAAGGTCTGACTCCAAGAGAACGTCATGCACAAAAGTTATCTTTTAAAAAATGTTTTCTTCACGCTGAAACATTTGCTGTGCAGATCAGCCATGGTTTAAAATCTGCAATGTAACTGCAACTGCACAAAGAATCCCTTTCTCCTTCACTCATGGCTGCTTTGGCACAATACTTCAGTCTTTTCCTTTGAGAGTGAGGCTACATAATCTTGGAGCAACAAGATGCTCTCCCACTGAGAAGTGAGACTGTTCACAATTGTTTCAAGCTTCTTCATCTGTTCGGGTCCCGCTTTAGTTCTCATCTCCCACACAGTGTGTTGAGGCTGCCCTCATTACGTATGTTCTATAACTCCAAAGAACACTCTAAATTCATGGAACATGTGTCACAAGCAAAATCAACACATAAACCACGACTGAGTGGTATTTAAGAAAACGGCAAGACAATGCAACACTTCCTTTTCCTTTTTTAAATATACTGCCAATAATATATCCACTAAAAAACAAAAGTGTCATCATTTATCTGTATGTGCAACATGCATAAGGTCAGAAGGTCAAACAACTCTATGAGGTAAAAATGAACTATTAAGTGCAAACTATGAAGAGAACCAAGGTCTGGGCAGAGGGGTTACTGACATTTAAATCAGCTCTGTGGCAGCAGGTGCGGCCATCACCATCACCTTTGTACATGTCATAAAAGACTTTGATTTGTCAGGGTTCAATGTGCCGTCTGCTATGTCCCTCTGCCAAGTCATGGCAAAAAATAATGGCTTCATCACAGTTATCATCTCAAGGCAAACATTTCAAAGGGAAGAAAAATTGGGTAGTCTTATCTCAGCCTTACTCAACAAAGATGTACAGTTCTAAATTTGTACGTATATGTGAAAATGCCAAATGAATATTTTCTAAAGTTACTCTAAAGTAAGATATACTGTCCGGGCATAGATCAAACTGAACCAACTGAAGCGTCGATTTAAAAACAACATATTCGTGGTGTTATTGTTCTGATGAAACCCGACAAACAACTTCCCTCCTTCCCCTTGCTTGTGGGGAAAATCATTATCTAATGAGTGCAATGTTTAGGGAAGCTGGAAATAGCTCAATGAATATTTTAAAGCCTCTGGCTCCAGTAGCTATTTACTAAGAGCTAGTTTGAGTGCGGTTCAAGAAGTAAATAATATGAACAAACAGCGGGGTGGCAGTTAAGGCGTGTCACTTCTTAGACTTGCATGTGGTTGATTTCCTCAGTGCTAATCTTTGCGAGACAGATCTGGGATTAGAGAATCGGGAGCGTATCACCAGGTAATCCAGCTTGTGTGTCTCGCTGGCAGAGGTCAAGCATGTCAGCGTCTGCTGCTAAATACGGCCTCCAGCCGGCGTGCTGCAGAATGGCAGCGAGAATCCTGCGGGATAAGCTTCTCAAACCCCGTAACAAGCAGTGTTTGTAAGTCAGGTCGCTGATTCTGGCCTTGCTGGTTGGTCCAAACAGTAGATTTATGAATATCCTTTGAGTAAACATACATGTAGAGTATTCTCTCCAAACCTTTACATTTCCAGTTGACCCTTTGGGAATTCCATAAATCTAAACATATGTGGTTCACTCACAAGGGCTGCAAACATTTAATAACACGTAATCACTGCGATAGTTTATAAGGTCAAACGCTACCCTTGCTTTACACAAAAGACGGCAGCTCTAGCAGATAATCTAAAAGGTCACTCTTCAGACTGCCAGAAAGATCAAGAGTCAACCTCTCACCCGAGGAAGTGTCATGCTCCCCCCACTCCTCCAAGACACTCAGACCTCCAGCCTTCACACTTTAAACCCGGAGGCCCTCTACAGAGAGCATGCGGATCAAGATTGGAGAATTACAGCATCTCGGTTGTGAACTAGTTGCCTATACACCCACCCCGATCGATACCTCCCACCCATAACAACCCTGCAGCGCTGTGATGCAACACAGACACTGGATAGCCTCCTGACCTGTGGAGGCAGAGGCCTTTACCTCCCAGGTTAATATAGAAGCTGAAATAAATGGTTTTCTTCCGTCTGCAGCCACAGCTCTGTGAAACCCTTCTGCACTGCACCGTTCCAATGTGAAGGAAAAACAGTGAAAGGACAGTCCGTGGGACCATTATTAAAACTCATATTTCAACATGATTGGCATCTCTTTTATTCAAAGATGGAGAGTCTATTTGTATTTGACCAAGCTGCCTTATTTCATAACTTGGGAGTGAGAATGGTCTGGGAAAGGCCATAAATATTATCGAAAAATTAGGTGTTACTTTTTTGAAATCTTCAAGATCGTAACATGGCTTCGGTGATATTATTGTTTTTGTTCAACAGAAGAAGAATACATCAATAAACCAAAGGAAAGCTTTTATATGGGACATGCCATTTTAGAGGAAAACTCTTCTAGCACTACAACAAGGTTGAATACAGATTGTTTTGAAAGTAGCAGCAGATCATCATAGTATAATTACATCATGCAATAACCCCTGATTTAAATCAAATGAAAACTGTCTGGCCGACCATAGAGGCCAACAGAAATCCTTGTCTGCTAACTCCAAATTCCACAGCTAGAAATTACATCCAAATTAAAGATTTGCAGAGTAATCACCAAGCGCTCCATCACTCTCACCCCAAACAATGGCGTGAGAGGTATAGCCGCAGAGCAGAGTCATTTTCAAATACAGCCTTTGCAATGAGAGGGCAACGTCTTAATCTCTCACCTCATTAAGCTGCATAATGTGTAATAAAATCCTCATTCCAAGCAACAGAAGCGGAAAGCATTGACTTGGGAGTCTGGTGTTACTGCCAGTAGCAGTGATGGTAAAATCCCACATGGGCAGCAGCAGGCTTTATTTATCAAAAGCAACACGCTGCGTGTAAGGACATGCACTTTTACCAAGACTTCCTGTTAATACCTGGATAATCCCTCGTTATCAATTCAGGGTTATAAACACATGAGGAGATTGACTTTTCATTTTTTTTCCCACACATCTTTTATTATGGACGACTTTAATCATAATATTTAAAAAGGTTGTTTGATCGTCTCTCATCTGCGGGGCAGTCTCTCTGACCACTTGGCTGTGTTTTCAACTTCTATGAATGAATAAACACACACATCCTGAAAGCCTGCATGTCAGGGAAATATGAGGACACGTCATTGTCATTTACCTCCGAGACACACAATTGGTTCATTTCATTGTTAAATATGTATTTTAAATTTTTAATATTTCTATAAATGAACAATTTACAGACATATTAGAATTTCGTAAGATCACTCAAGTTTTTGAAAGAGTTCCCATTTTAAGTTTGTTAAAAATGCATTGTGTTGGTTTTGCTTTCCATAGACCTGGTTACTTGTTTCTCTCACAGGATCTGGCAACAGTGACTGCTCTACCAAAGGCATGAGTCATTTCTATCAGTTTCAATCAGTGAGCGACATGTTCGTTTATTTTCTGGACGGTTGTCTTGTGCTAAGTCTTACACAGAGGGATCAACATACAAACTTAAACATTAAAATGCCTTTGGGAGGGTGTCAATGTCAGAACTTATTTAAGACACTTTTTTTCCTTCTGTAATGGAATGATTTTTCCATCACATCAACCTGCCTCGGTCACACAATAACAATCCATCCTGAGATATGGAATCACTTGTCCAATATAATGCATCGGGACACAAATGGGCCGTCTCATCGATCCAGTCCCAAGGGTGCTTTAAATTGTTCCACTACTATACATTATAGCAGGAACACCGAGAGAGACTGCGTCCAGCTGAGAGGCTCCATCACCATCCTTATCAGTGAAACATCCTTACATCCCAGTGAAGGTAACTAACAAGCTGGATTCTGAATCTCAGAGAGACTGTGTAGGATCCTCCAGACACCCTTTAGTCCAGATGCCTTAGATTTTCTACGCTTGCATTGCCAACACTCTCCCCGGGGCTTTGCCTGCTCCAGAAATTTCTGTAGGAATGCCTACGCTTCTGCTCTGTCACTCCCAGTGATCTTCAGGACGAATGGCCCCGAAGAGATAAGGCAGCCGGACAATGAGCATGTCCACCTGGCAAGGCGAGATGCTCCATCACGGGGCCCAGGGTTACTAAGGTGTCACTAGCTCTCCCGGGCCGCTACATTGAAGAAGTGCCATATCCTCAATGGTCCCTGGCAGATACAGAAGACCTCCTGGCAACACTAAACGCTGCTGACTGCAATGTCTGATTTTATTCTGAACTCGGTGTCCAAAATTAAAAGCTGCACTAAGCAAGAATGTTATATAACAAGGACACACAGTGTCACGATGTGAAGCACCTGAAAGCAGGCCCTGGAGAGCTGGCACATTGAGAATACAAAGTCTGGATTGCGGTTTACGGATGAACCTACCGGGAGAACGGCCACAGCAACACCAGCTTAGAATTGAAGATGTAGATATGTCAATGTGCACCATACCGTCAAGGGCCGTCATAGCTTCTGCAATAGGGAATAACTGTTATAACCGGAAATGTTTGAGTATGTATGTGCAGGTGCGTTTGAGGTTTTAAAACTCAATTCATACAACTTGTTGATGGGATTAAATTATCTGTCTTGACTTGCTTTGAAGAAAGAGGTAAATTAGGCCAGCCCGACATTGGAAGTTGGATTTAGGGGCTAAAATAAAATAATTAAAGATTTTGGTGCTGACTATTTAACAGTTTGTATGTAATGAATAGAATAGTGGTTTCTCTCAATGATATTCCTTTTTGATGAAGGATTTTGTCCAAATTTATCAAAATATAGAAAAATATATCACAATCAGCAGAAACCCTTATTGCTTAGAGGGCACATGTGTTAACCTTCGACCTTTGCCTGTAGGTGGAGATATTTACTCTTCTCCAACTAAACTCCATCTGCTGTAAGTTTCTAAGTCAAAAGGTAGAAATATTAGGCTTCGGCAAACTAAAAGGTTTGGGGTTCACAAAAAAAGAAATCTGATTTAAGATTTTTTTCACACTGATCCTTGCTCTTTGGGAGTTCAGTTGTGAAAACTCGTCTGATGGAGCCTGCTGTTTAGTAGATCAGTTTGAATCACAAACTGGGACTGCAGCAAAGAACAATCTCCCAACCTTCTAAAATTCAGACTATGCTGAACTATTGTGAACCTCAATAAAGTGCTGGTGTCAGGTATATGACCCAAAGGCATACAAAACAAAAGAGTCAAATAAAAACCTCAAATCTGCTCAAGTGCAGTGAGCATGTGCTCCGTCTGGTTGTATTGACGTCCAAGCTGGCATTTAAAACTTGTAACAGGTCTGTCTAGTGACTTAACAACTGGAAATACAAGTTTCTACTAACACGAGGCTCGCTATCTGCCCAGACGGAGGAGAGACAGAAGATCAGATACTATTTTGTGTTGTGCCCGCATTATAGGCTGTTTGAGAAGGAGCCGTTGTTTTTCTTTTCATTGGCTAATCATCAAACACAGTGTGCAGTTGTACCCAGGGGCTGAATTTCAGTACAGGCACTCCAGCAACTCTATAGAACTAGGCCGTTCAAATAATATCCTCCGAAAAGTTTGGTCGAAAACTACAAATGAAGACAATAGAGTTCCTTGTGCACATTTCAAACAAAAGCATATTGAGTTTGAAATCTTAATTCAGTTAATTAAATTGCTTCCTTAAATTGCATTGTGAAATTGTTGGAATTCGATAGTTGCACATGCATCCAAGTCATGCCTCCCTGTGATACTTCATTTTAACTGTGTCTAGACCTCTGTGTTTGTACTGCATACAGTTTACCTTCATACGTATTTAAGATTATATGTAACAATTGGCCTTATGGAAGAGGCAATATAAGGACATTTTGTTAATATATAGAGTTTCCTGCAACGCATTTAGTGGCAAATCACATGTTTATTTAAAGGTCCATCCAGTATCCGTAAGCACTTAATCCTTTTCAGGGGCGATGGAGTCGATCCCAGCTGACACTGGGCTAAGGCAGGGTCACCATGGACAGGCCGCCAGACTATCGCAGGGCTGACATATACAGACAAACAACCATTCCTGCTCACACACACACACACACACACACACACACACACACACACACAAACACACACACCTGCGGGCAATTTTGCAATCATCAATTAACCTAAGCTGCATGTCTTTAAAATGTAGGAGGAAGCCGGAGAACCCGGAGGGAACCCACACTGACACGGGGAAAACATGCAAAAGACAGAATTTGGGTTCAATCCCGTCCAACCCGGAGACCTTGGCCTCTCTTGCTGTGAAGCGACAGTGCTGTAGCCACTACACCACCGTGCAGCCCTTACTTAAAGGTAACTTTTCAACAGCTTGGCTTGCAGCTAACAGTGCTAATTGTGCTAACAGCGCCAACAGTAAAGAGGGAGAGTGACTTCCTGCTCTGCTCAGATGAACATTCCTCCACCATATCTTTACATAACAAATTGCTTGTTGTTGTATTAATATAATGCTCTGAATGTCGTATATAGTTGTAAAGTTCTTCTACTTCGAACGGACTTTTATTGGTGGCATTCCTCCAATTCTTGACCGATGTATGTTCTAAATAGTGTTCCTGTGGCAAACACATAAAATATCACTTGCTTGATTTACAGCAATCCAATACCGTTAGAGAGTGCATCCTCCTTCACTAGGATCTATAGGGAAAAAAAAACTTCTGTACATAAAATAATCAAAAGAATATTCTAAATATGTCCTTGGAGCAATATAACTTTTTGAAATAATAACAAACACGCTCCACAAATAAATAAATAAATAAAATTAAAAATCTAGGGAACATATTAAATCACTAATGGCATTTAGCTCTTTTTTTTTTTGACTGAAGTTGTTGCCAAGTAATTTCTGAGCCGCAGCCATCCTTTTCTTTGGGCAGGGAGGAGCTGGTGTTGAAAACAGTGTTGCCCACCGCTTAAATCACACCAGATGGCTCCAAGAGCGACACAAGAAGTAGGTAATCTGGATTTATGACCTCACACATATGCTGAGCGCGGGGGCATCTGCTGTGATGAAAATGGCAGCTATTTTAATGAAAGCAGGGACTTTGCGCTAAGATCTCATAGAGGGGGTGGGGTGGGGTGGGGGGGGGGGGGCTGTAAAATTACACAGCATATTACACCAAGGTTACTCCTGAAACGGCCCTGTGCTTGGCCTTGCAAATCATCGAGCAGCTTTGAATCACACTTGAAAGCGATTGTAACGCGTTGTTTCTCTTGAGCCCTTGAAAACATTTGTGTGGTGAAAAATGCATATCATAATAACAAAACTAATGACCATCGGTATTTATATAGCAGCTCTGAATGCTCTTTGTGGCTGCTGTTTCATGCCTTACATTGGCAAGTCTTCCTCAGGTACGTGTATTACCAAGGCTCTCTCTCACAGCTGCCGCTTCTTTTCTCAGGCACGAATAAACAACTGTCGGATGCTGTTAAAGGAGATGGAAGGGGATGATAGAGAGACAAATGAGATGTGTCTTGTTGAGGCCACGGAAACAAAATGCCATTTACTGTGAGAAAAATAAATCTACTTAAAATGCCGTAAAAAGTCACTTTTTCAGAAGCATTTTCTTCGAAACATAAATATTGTCAAATAAAGCAAATCTTCCAACTGACGTTATCTTTGATTATTGTTATTTGATTGTTTCACAGATTACCTCTGGTCGGTGTCAGGTCACGACAGATAGATCCAGCTGATTCAGCTAAATTTCCTTGAGTTACTCAATGGCTGCTTCTGCCACAGGAGCGATACGAACTGATTTATTTCTCTCCGTCACCTAAGCGTTGCTCATACTCCTTTTCTCTCTCCAAAGTTGCAATTTGGTGTGACAGGCATAACACGTAATCCTCGCAGGGAGATGATGAAGGAATGTAAGTCATGTCACAATGACTCTGAAATAGAAACTGAATCACAGGCTCCCTGATGATGGTCTATCATGCAGAATAACAGCCACAGGGAACTGACGAGCATGCTTCTCATGATGCGCACCCCATTCGCTCCGATGGGTGGACTCGAGTCCTTTTCGTACCTGATGCTCGTGTTATTTTGGTGTGAAAATACGAGCCTCAGAATATAGACAGCTCTTTTATTGGAGGCTGGGAGGACTGTGAGCTCTCATTTAACCATTTGCATTGTGCTTGAACCTTAAGCTTTATGACTAATTGGTTGTTAAACGACTCAAACACAAACGGAGCCAGTTGTTTTCCTGCCCCCTCATCAGGGGAAGCGACAAGCGCAAACATCCTCCATTTGATCTGCGATTGTTTGACGGAGAATGGGGTTGCCTCAATCAGAACAAAGCCAAATCCTCATTAGTGATCAGAGCTGTCAGCCTCAACAAAGTCATTTCCCACATTAACTCGTAAAACAGTCCGTTAAACTCCGGGCTGCTTGGTAAATTAATATAACAATTTGTTTCATATTCGCACAGTCCAATACGATGCTTTTGTTATAGATTCTCTGCAAAATGAATTACCCTCTTTGTAAGCTGCTGCACATTACCGCATGTAGGTACCAGGTAAACTAATCCTCCCTTGAACTGCTGTATTCCAAGTGCAGACACAGAAAATGATGAATGAATGAAAAAGGTGTTGATAAGACGCCTGAAATGATTTTCTGAGCAAAGATAAGAGTCAAATAAGAGCTTTGCCAACCCTTCCAATTTTATTCCAACGACCATTTTTATTTCCATTGGTTTCAAACTCACAGCTTTGCCGCTGCATTAAAAAAGGCTTTCACATGTGTATGCTTACTACAAAACAGTAATAATCAACTGTAATCCCTAAATATTTGATACTCTTAATGTGTAGGTGTTTCACAGTTGGGTGCACTTGTTTGATTCTTCAGTCACGAAAGTTACGTTTTTCATTTTGTTGTCCTTCAAGGCCCGGGAGAACTGGGGCCGCATACTTAAGAACCTTTTAGGATTTACAACATATCAGGAATATTGGAAACATTTCTCTTGTGCAATGCAGCGTGCTGATGCGGTGTAAATTATGGGAGCTCAGTCGGGTCCAACTTGACAACACCTTCACCCTGAAAAGTGATCCACAGATGGCAGGTCGTGAATCTTGACCGATAAACACCTTCGGCTCTATCAATTCTACTCAGTCTTCTCCAGACGGACGTGGTTTATGAGAAGCTACTATGGGAACAACACACTTGGATAGGAAACGGTGTGTTTTCCTGACACAGAAGGGACCCCGTTGTCATCCCTTGAAACTGCAAAACAGAGTCATAAAGCTTTTGGATACAGCCATCCATCTTCTATTTTGCAGAGCTCCAGAATGTAATAGAGATGCTTCTAATTCACTAAGTCCAAAGGGTAGCCAAGTGTCTGAACATTTCATAATTTCCCCCCGAAAGCTGGCTTGTTAAGATTGCTTTAACCACTCAGAGCCTGTCGGATACGCCGCTTTGTTTTTCTAATGAGGAACGCGAGTGACTGTGAAACCAGATTTTTAGCCTCATCTTGCATCTCGCCTCCATGCTGTTTTTTTTTTTTTTATTTCCTCCATTTGCATTTTGCATACATGCCTACGACCCATGTCCTGAGCTGTCACGGCGGATCCTTCACTGTTTTACCCTCTTTGAAGTGCAATTACTGTTGATGAAGATCCAATGCAAGCTGTGTAGCTGACAATCAGACCGGAGCAAAGTCAGTTTCATTTAATTGGTTAAAATAAAATGACATGTGGAACCAGCGTCTCAAAGCGCTCCTGCTTTAATTGTGGCATTTCTTCCTCTTGGTTAAAGCCACACACTTTAATTAATCGCGGGACAGTCACTTGCACACCCATCCCGGGTAACCGCTGTTCATTCTCAGCATGGTTTGGCATGCTGACTACGGAGGTAATGGCACCTCTCTTCTCATTTTTGGATGGCAAGAGCACCACTGTATGGCATATGCTTGAAATGAGCTGTAAAATGGTGAACAAGCTGGCAAACGAACATGACCCAGTGCCCCCGCTGCTACAAGCTGCGTTGGTTACCAGACAGCTAAATTAGAACTTGATGCGACTCGATCCAGCCTCCCTAAAGAGCCTGACTTTGTATCGACAATTTTCTAATACAATTAGAGGATGGATTACGAGCTGAACATCTGGTCTTTATAATAGCACTCATTATTAAGCACTACAGTGTAGCGATGAGCAGACTGTTCAAGCACCTGCATTGCTCGTGTTCATATCCCAGTATGGTACATTTGTGTTAAATGTTTACGATGCACAACATGAGAAATCCATGTACTCGCCTGTCACTTTGCCTTTTCTAATAGAATTCATTTTTACATGATGCATCTGCAGAATATTTCATTTCTTCGCTCATACTGTATAAGATGGGACAGTTCAATCTTGTGGCTGGTGGGACGGCTGGCCCCTCGGAGAGCTTATCATCACTGATGTATAAACTTCAGCATGACTTAATGAAAGCCATTCTTTCTCTCCCCACTGTGCAGCACATACTGGAGCTGTGGTGCATTATGTCCAATTTCACCTTGGAGTTACAATTTCCTACCGGCAAGCCTGAATGTGCCTTCCCGGGGAGAGGTTTCAACTCTTAACAATACAGTTTCCTTCTTCTTGACAACAGAGGACTTGTATTCATTTTTCTGATTTACCATCCATGAAGATTTTGTTTCGTTTTTTCATTCAGAAAATGAATTTAAAAAATGTATAAAATAAACATGTAATTTTCTTCTGGCATTGATAATCATGTGTAATTGGTTGTGCTAAGCCCTTACATGTACAGTAAATATTACTTCATTTCAGATTGGTGGCAAAAAAACAAATCTTCCCAAAGTTGTAATGTTACATTGCTAATTATCTCCAAACAAAATAAAGGTTTTGAGTAATTACATTTGTACCGCTCTGTTCTCTTATTTACCATCAGGAGCACACAGGAGCACACTGGCTGTCATAAGGGGACTTACAGCTGGGATTACCAAAGTAAATCAGAAAGCTTCTTAGCCCCAGGACCGACGACATTACCGCTTCGAACATTTGTGTTCGCTTGTGTGTGTGTGTGTGTGTGTGTGTGTGTGAGAGGGATTGTTTGTGTTGCACCGACGCACGCTATGAACTCAGTAGGATGTCTCTAAATGAGAGCAGTTGTTCTGAGGGATTGTTCTATTAATTTATTGCCTACTGATAGGTGCCATCTCATGTCACAACACAGAAACCACAAGCTGCTGTGTTCACAGTTTGTTAAATCAAGTGGTTCCCTCCTGGATGGCTCCACACACTCTCTTGCTTCTGTCTCCAGTGTCGCTAATAGCTGCACTTTTGATGCCACTGGAATGATGTCTTGCTTCTCTCTCTACTTTTGCTTTTAAGGAGAAATAAAGAAGTTCTAAACAAGAGGCACTATGAAATACTGAAAAGTACATTCCAAACATTATAAGTCTATACTTTTATTCTTTTTCAGGATGCGTTCAGAAATGTTTTGTGCAATTTGAGATTATTGTTTTGCCCGTTTTTTGCTTTATAAGACAGCAGTCATCACTAGGAATGGTAGTAGAGTGTCACTTATTTAGGAACATTAGAACTATGATGCTAGAACAGTTCATGTACAGTGTTAGTGCTGTCCTCGTTGAAGAAAAACATCATATAACCATAGTCGGTTTCATAACAGATAGATAACAAATAAGAACATCAGTAGTTCTTAGAACTACGGCGTAAGGAAACCTGGGCGTCTACAATAAACACTTCCCGTGCGCACACCAAATGTTCTGTCAAAATTGGTCTGATATCTGATTCAGACGCGGACAGAAAGAACATACCTTATTTGGTGAGCCGGATGTGCTTTGGTTGTGGTTCAACCGACTGGTTTGATTGGTGGAAGGTGACCTAAGGGGGCTGCAGTTACTCAGCTTCCATAGCAGTTTAGAATATAAGAGATCCAGAGTGACAAATTAGTCGCTGATGTGGCCTGCGGACGTGACCCTCACTGGAGCTGTGTGGCACAGGAGATGATCCCCATCATTATTCTCCTGTTGGGGTAATAGGAGTCTGTGAGTAGCTCTGCATTGATTTGTCCTTTTGTGAGCTGTGTCTGCACCATAAACGGGTCTGGAAGGCAAACGGGCCCTGGCTTTCTGACTGTCGTCTAAAAATCACCCCTTAAATCATCTGAGCGACCACCGTTTGGTGTCATTTTGTCAGCACGTAATGATTTAGCTCTGGGGACCACCCGGGTGCAGGGAGCTTTCAGAATCATCGTAATTGGCCTGCTTTTGCACACAAACCACACGACTGCAGGGGGAGTCGAAACCAGAGCACATCTGCATGTGCCGCTGAGGATTTCTCTGGTCTCAATGTGGTCTGACGAGACTTGCGCTCTGACAGCCTGCTGTGACCATCACAGCGGCCGCGGCCGTGCTGATCCACCGACCCCGCCGCAGAGAGAACAGATGCCAATGTTTAAGAGCACAGCAGGGAGCTGCGTAGAGATAAACTAGAGAGTGAAAGAGGAGACAGAGTGAGAGACAACTTTTACATTTTTAATTCAGGAAGAGACGGGCTGCCACTTCAGATAGATAACTTAAAAAAACCCTATGTTCAGACAGGAATCCAACATCTACACAACATGAGCAGCTAAAACAAAAGAGGTCGTTTGGTATCTTTCTAGACTACAGTGAAACCACATTTGCAGGTCGGAACATGGATTTTTGACTCCCCACCAAATGAAAAAACACTGGTGCCGGCATGAAGGACAACATTAGAATTCAACCTCGATAGCGTGGTAGATGCTCTTCAGCTCTGATGCATTCTGCATCGTGCATAGAAAATACTGCCATGAAAAAAAGTCGGAATGAGCGACTGTGAAACTTTACACGTTATTAGCCTGCTGTGGCATCAACAGTAATTAGCCGTGGTGTATATGCCAACTGGTGATTTTCAACAAATGTACAGGCTAAATACAAAGAGCACGATTGAAATGCTATTATATTAATGCTATATATTTAGCCCATGCACATTATATAACTAATTCATTTAGATTTATGCTTGGTACTGCATAACTGTCAGCCTTCTTCCCTTTTGAATTTAATATTCGTATCCTACCCACACACGATTCACTTACTTGACTAATTGCTTGATTTATTTGATTCCAGCTAAACAATTATTGTGTTACAAAAGACAGCATTACTATTGACTGTGTTATTGCCGTTGAAGGCAACTCATTGTTTCATAGCTCACATTTATTTTCAGTCCTCAGCTTTGCTGAATGTCTTTACACGTCAGGAGATTTCTGATTGAATATAATTCTATCTTCACTTTGGTCGATTTAAGTCTTTTGTTTTTTGCTGCATGAGAAGGAAATAATCACCATAAGACACAGACAGCAATGGGCAATGTTCAAGACAAAGAGCAAGCATGTCTTTGTACTGAAGACCCGCCATACAGCGCTGAGCACTTGGTCAGACACAAAGAGAAAAGAAAAGAGAAAAACATATTTTATACCACAGTCAGACGCCTCAATGGACCAGAATGCAGCAAAAAGACATGATGTTCTTTTCACACTCTTCTCCTACACATGGAACCCACATCTGAGGACCAACACTAAGTTATTTCTCATTGTTGGTGCATTCTTCTACGGATGTCCAGCAACAGTTTCTGCTTGTTACATGCATACAGCCTGTCTTTACAGGTAACAACTTGGTTGGGTTTAGGCAACATAAGTTGTTGGTTAAGTTTAGAAAATAACTATGGAAGTGGCCTTACTTAAGTACAAAAGTCATGTGAAGATTAAATCAACGTTGACTTGTAGTTTCTCATTGGACACGAACAGTCGTCTCCTTGGGGAAAGTGTAGTGTTTTTAGATCAACCACAACGTCTCCGCTTCACTTTTTATAATTCTACATTGACAATTATATACAAATTAATTTCATGGGATACATACAAATTACAGTGCATTGCTCTTTTGTAGGTAAAGCTACAAACAGTGTATGAAAACAGCCTTTGTCAATCCAAGAATCAAGCAAAACACACAGGCCATTCTGGGAAATGTAAGAAATCAAAAGGTTGAGGGGAAGTGGGGACATGCAAACTAAAAAGTATTAAAGGCTGAGGTGTTCCTTTGAAGCTCGGTGAGTTATTCAAATGACCCACAGTTAGATAACAATCATTGGACTAAAAAGAACAAAGCCTGTTTGGCCCAGTTAGGCCTTCTTATTCACTTCTCTTTGCTATTAATTGCACAGCAGCAACAACATCTCAGAGCACACAGAATCAGAAGGACGCCTCGCTTATAAAATTCCCGCTGTGAAAACCATTTCATAATCAATTTCATCTGCTTTTATATTCAAATAAGCAATAACATCTGTCCGCATGTTTAGTCAATTAATATTGAGTGATTGAGTGAATTCTGTGGTCATACAGAAGACTTTTTCATGTGCTAAAATGATGACTGCGCCGTTCTTTCTGTCGGGAGGAGCAACGTTTCCCATTAAGTTGTGCTGGCTCTGTTTCACTTGATTTGATTCAATATGCAAAGGCCCTTTGAGAAATCACACAGCCTGTAGGGTGTGTGCCATGGTAATGTGGCCCTGAATGAAAAGCATGATTATGAAGAGGGCAATACAGAGCACACATGCAGATGATGGAGTCTACCTACCTGCCTGCCTACCTAACAACTACCCACTCACCCTCCTCTCATTCCCTCTACCCTTCATCCTTTCACTTTCACGCAATTAATAGAATCCTTTTTTTGGACCATGACATATGACAGCCACTCCTGGAACAACTGTGTCCACAGGGAGTCACTCTTTTTTAACTGCCAGGGCTAATAGGTTGTAAGAGGGCAGTCATGGTTATGGCTCTTGTTGTTGCTATGCGACTATAGAAAACCCATATGAAGCATGCCACTCTTCTAATACAAGTTTTCTTGTTCTCTTTTATAACTCCTGGTACTTGATGCTGTAGAACAGTCATGCTACGCTTTTAGGAATAACTGTGATCCTTCATATGTTCAGGTGGCTCAGATGTGATGTGTAGGCATATATGTATATGTTCATATTGTTTATTCAGATGTATTAACTGAGGTTTAAACTGCAGATAGTTTAACACGGAAAATGAATTTCATGGTGTCCTTATTCCTCCATTTAGTCTTCCCTATATTGATCTGAATGAGCTGGACAAAATAAATGTACATAACGAACTGGCAATTGAGTTTATGTTCGACATCACACGTCATAGAGGTCAAAACACATGAAGAAGAAGCAAGCAGAAAGCAGCAAGAAGTGATTTTGATGAAACTGGTGTCCTGAAAGCAGGATAAACAACAGCTACAGTATACGCTGTTGTTAGTGGTTTCTTCCTGCAGACACGTTTGTCGAACACAAAATGTATCTGCACATTTGCATTGTGGCAACGACAGCAAAGCATACTGTCAAAACTCACAAATACAATCTGGTCACTTGTAAAACACGGTGTGGAAAGTCAACCTTAAATATCAGATTTGACAAAACAAATTAGATTTGCTTGCTGTCTGAGCACCTCTCTCTAGCGGCTCAGAGCAGTCCTGCTCCATTCATAATAAAAAAGAGGAAATGAAGCCAGCACTGTAAAGCGAGGCTCCCCAGCGGGCCCTGAACCTGTAAATGTTTTCACGCTGCGCCAAATGAACCAGTGGTCTGCAGCCAAGGTGTGATATGCATTCTCATGCAGCCGCAAAGCTGCATGAGAATGACACCTGACACATGGTGGTCAGGTGGAGCAGGTCCTTAACGTTCACACCAGCGGAAGATGAATGGCGTTGAGACGAAAGGCTTCGACTCAGCAAGCCATGCACCTGTCGCAGGTGAAAAAAAACCGCATCCTGCATGGCAGAAATGAATACGGTTGTTTTGGATGATTAAATAGAAAAGGTATAATTCACAATAGCTGGCAGCACGGACAAACAAGTAAGTACAGGTGTCCCTGTGCATCCTTTTGAAATTCAAAGTGGTTTCATGTAACTGCCAGAGTGACTTTCCTTTGTCTTTGCTGTGACAGAAAAACTGGAATAATGAGTAATGCTGCCATCTGTTAACGTCAATTCAAACAGCCGTATAGTGGAGTCTTGAGGTGCTAAAAAGTCGATTTCCTGCATACCTGTGGCACTACGTGTGGGGGAATAAGATATAATATGTCATATCATGTGCATTCGGCTTATTGCCTCTTAGCTGTTGATTGCTACCGTTTCCTTTATCAAGGCAAACTGTAATATATGTGTTCATCTCCATCCTTCATTTCACCAGCAAACCACTTGAGTAACAGCTTTTCTTTTACAACAAGGACCTGGTAAACATGGAGTAAGAAAATACTACAAATTTAGATACTTAGAGTTTTATGTGACCACATCACATTTAAAGATGCAAACAAGCTGACAAGCCTTTTTTTTCTTCTTCTGTGTACACATCATTTTAAATAGAATTATTTTTCACATTCTATTTCACTGATATGGACCTCACACTCAGGTCTCTCTTCTATGATTATGCATAATTCCAACAGTGTTAGTCTTGAAAGATACTGCTGCGGTACTTTATTGTAATGTCATACATTTGATGTGAAGCAAACATGTCCTATTACCATTAATAAATTATACTATGGACAGAAAAGCAATTTCCACGACATGCAAAATTGAATTAAAATAAACTGGGGCTGCTACAAGCTTATTTTCTGCCTTTCCACCAACTAAAATGTTATTCACCATCTGGTCCCTCAGGCTACTTTGAGACATCACTTCAGAAATACTCATATGTGTGAAATCTGGATTACTAAACACTCTTTAATCACTCATTTAATTCCTAAGACCGTCATAGTATGCTTGCTAATGTCTTGTAAATCTACAAGAGCTGAAGTGCCATGGCTTAAATCTATGCTGACATGTTGCTTGGTATTTATGAGCCTGTTTCTACTTTATGTGCTGCGGTTAAGTTTGCAACATTTATTTCCTTCATTTTTCGGGGGGCTCAATTTCGATCCTGGATCTGAAATTGTTTGAATAGCTTTCTGAAAGTACAAGATTGCACCTGAAGTGGTTTCTATCTCGGTGCACCCATTTCTAATGGTATGTGCCGATTGAATGGGTGTTATCGGTGGTTATTACTACCATTGCATTGGTATAAGCATTACCAATGCTTAAGATGGGCAAACTTGCACCTACAATGTTGTGAAAGTGAAACTTTAGACAGTTTGTCCCATTCATCACCCCTAACCACCAAGCAATATGGGCTTGGTTGCTTTTTATACTTACTCACCTGACTTCCACCTTTGCTTGCATCTTCATTACTGCGGCAACTTCTTCTTTTATCAACCGTGATACAATGATAATGGCCTTCTCAACCTACTAGTAGGAGTAACAGGCAGCTTTCCACTGTTATACCATAGACTGGGTGAATACTCGATTCTGATTGGTTGCAGGGTGTCTATTAATTCCTGATAATGGAAAACTACTAAGTAGTTGAAGTGTTTGTGATGCTGTTATTTACCTTTAAATTGATAACAACACTAACTGCAAAAGTATGCCAGACAGTTGTAATGTTATGAGTGTTTAGTTCCTTGATAATAAGTGATATACGATTCATTTAACGAGGATCCAAATCTACAATACTGTTACTTTTGGAGCCTTGCCTTTCTTTACTCATAAAATCAATGATCCCTCTTAAATAATTTAGAGCATTGCTACTTGCAGAGAAAATGTGTTTGCATTTGTTCGCGTGAACGGCCACATCACATGCAACATAATACTCCAAAGCACCCGACCATGTGCCAATCAGCATACATTCGACATTACAGTACAAATGCTTGTACATATTCACAGACAAATGCACCGACGCACTCAAACATGCAGCGCACTCACTATCACACAGGACACATTAACATACCAGTTTAATATTTATGATGAAACCACTAAAAGCATACAAGCTGCAAAGAGATAATACATGCTGTAATTTCACACACACACACACACGCTGTGGGTAATGTGATGTCTGTAGATTCTAGTCCAAAAGCAACACAGATCTCTCCGAGGATCTGCAGACAAACAATGTGCACATTTAAGACTTCTGTTTGACATCACAGCCATTCACTTCTATGGGCAAATAAACCTTAGTTTGCCTTGGTTTGCAGGGAACCTTCAAATGGATCCATAAAGCTGTCAGTAGCTGGCCTTCCAGTGGTCTGTAATGTGCTACCCCAGCAGTGAAATAAAGACTGTCTCTCCCTCCGCAGTACGATATCATCACGCAACTTGGAAGTAACCAAAGCAAGGAGCGGGGCGAGAAGACGGCTTCAACATTCTAAAGCTTCTGAAAACATATGGAGGCCTATGCTGACTTTCTTACATACTTCTTTGATGTCTAATGCTGCAGTTGATTTCTTTGTCTTCATAAATTTGCATCTCATCGTGTTTATAAAGTGGACACCTGGCAGAGTAAATCAACATGTATATCATTTTCTCACACATTTTCTTTCTCATCTGCAAAGTAGTTGTGTGTGTACGTCTGTCAGGATACAAATAATGCAATTACATTGGTCACAAAGCCCACTAGGTTAAAGCTCATTCATTTCAATCAAATAGAATATTGCCTAAAATAGGAATGGGAAATCTAATAATATCTTTTGGTCTCCAAGGACCTCAATTTCCTGGACAACAAGCCTTGACTGGAGCATATTAATTTCATATGAATACATGTTCTATTCCAATGTAACACCTATATCAGTGCAGCATGGAGCTTTGTCTTTGAATCACACTGCTCAAGTGTTAATGAGACTTGTCTTTATAAGATGGTGGTGACTTGAATTTTCCTCCCTGGCTGATTCTTTGAAACCAAGCAGCAACTTGTCTCGTCAAATATGTTGACATTGGCCTAGGAATCCATAACATTGTTTGTTGCACAGAGATACTATCATCCCTCACCAAAGTCTTACTCTCTCTTTCCCTCTCTCCCTTCAATTTGGGTAAAAATCAAGGCTAGACTTTGGACCTGGATATTAGTCAACGTGGTGACAGATGGCAAACCCGAGATTTATTTTCATGGTTGAGCTGGTGCTGCTGCTTTGTGACTGAGATTTCAAAGGAGTGGCATTAATCTTCCCCGTGTCTCGGTGTGGGCCAAGGAACCAGTTCAAGGTGGAACCAATATAAGACAAAAGTCCAAGAAATTGATGAACCAGCAGAGGGCACATTAACATTCTTCAAAGGGACGACTCGGACTAGCTCTGTGAGAGGACAACCACAGTGGAATAGGTTGGCTGAGAAAATGCTTTATATCCATTTTGGAAGATAAATAAAACAAATGGCATACACAGTTCTGCTCCACCTTAACAAAAAACTGAAACTTTTTAAAAAACTATTTGTTTCACTGTTTTGGGCTGTACAGCATTGAGAACGTGGCGTTTGTTTTTCCTAATGGCGTATCGCTCAAATGCATTCTTGCCCAAATTTCTGAAGAGAGAGAATCTGAATGTGCAGAAGGCTAATAGTCCCTGCGGCGATCAAGTGATTTATAATAATCACGGAGAGTTGATAAATATAATCCCATGAGGAGCGTCCATGCCTGTAATTTGTATATCTACCACATTTTTTGGGGGGAGGACAGATGTCCCCTGATAATACTAATCCCATGCAAATCAATCGCTTGATCATTTCATCCATTTATTATTTGGAAAAAAAAATGTTTCTGGTTTGCGAGACTCTGTCTGTTTGAATATTCTAAACCCAGTTCTGATGAGAGTTGTATTCCATTTGATCAGATTGTGGCAATAATCCCGATTTATCCTTATGACATTATTGCCACGGATGTTTGATCAATATTAATAAGGCAATAATAATGTCGTAAACTCAAATGACAAAAAAAATGTACTATAAACAATGATCTGTTAAATAGCTGGACGTGGAACACAAACAGTGTGGTGGCTTTAACAAGCTCTAATTGACTGGTTTGTGAAATTGCCAACCCCCGAATGATAAAAGGCAGATACAAGTCTTTGATGTTCTCTTTTTTTAAACGCTGGATTTTTACTTGAAGTTGGAGGTGGGGGGGAGAAGTCACAATCATCACTCAGCAGCCTGAAATCTCCTCTGAAACGCCTGATCCAGGCCTTCATCCGATCCTAATGAGCCGCACTGATGAAATATGATTAAATGGCCTCCCACTGAATACCAGGACGCTTAAATGTCGACAGTAAACACAACACAAACAGACCTTTTTCCTCCAATGAGCCTGTTCACTGAGTGGACGATATATGCAATCTCACCTCGACACCTCCAGTAGCCGATATTAATTCCAAACTAGAGAGTGTCAGGTGACGCCCACGGTATATTCAAATTTTAATGTTTTTTTATCTGTGGGTATTTCATAACTTGCGTGTCTGTATCATCACTGTTCCCAGTCACAAAGATGTGTCTTGTTCATAATAAGCAGGGCATTGTGCTCCCTTTCACTTTCACTTAGACTCGCCTCTTCCTCCCTGCAATGATTTCAGACACCTGAGTGAGACATTCACGATTCCAGTATCCTTTGGCGAAACCTTGGGGCCTGATGTAGCCCTCGCTGACAATGATGGATGCAGCCGTCAGGGAGACTGACATCGGAGACTAAATTATATTACATTCAAACTATTTTTTTAGTCCTTTTCAAGGCTAATGTTGCAATGAGATGAGGCACATGTCCTGGGAATAGTCACATCTCTGAGAAGGAAGGTGACAGCGGCAGCAGCAGCATACAGTTTGTCATTGGCCTCTGGGAATTGATTTATCTAATAATTGACTCTAAATATTGTTGTTTCAGCTCATGATGGAGTTGAGGCCTGGAGCTGCTCATAGCTGATATTCAGTGTTCAATCAAACTCACAGCTTTGACAGTCTTCAAAGGTCGGTGTCCTCAGAATATAAAAACCATAATGTGAGACCTCTCTTTTGAAGCCATCCATAATCCTTAATGAATTCAGGTATTTTAGCACAGTCACCAGCTCCCTAAGGTGAAGTAAAATGGGTTTCACTGCATGTTTAAGTGACTGCATCCTCTACATTTCCACAATGCCAATGGGCATCAATTGAGGGATGGATTACTAATCAGGCCTGAAGGGCCAAAAGCACAGGGACCTCTAACCACGGGGCCTCAACCTTGGCTGACATGGAGGTGAGCCCCTCGGTGCTCAGATGTCCCCAGCTGGATAAGGGGCAGATATCAAACACCTTTCAATTTAACCTTGTAAACTCAAAAAATAAATGGCAGCAAAATAAAAAAAGAAGTCATGGATTGTTTGAATGGATGCGGAGAAGAAGAAGGCTAGCTATTCTGGAAAACATCTATTCAAACATTTGCTGAAATGCCTTAATTAATCTACGTAAAAAAACGGTTTCTGCGTCAATATCAGTATTTTAAATCGGCGCATTTTTCTTTTTTAAACTTTTGTCCTTTGAACTGCTAAATACACTCTCAAAGCCGTAGAGTCACGTGCCTGCGAAATTCCACTGAATCAGCTAAAACCTAAAAGCTAAACTGCTCAGAACACCCAACAAAGTCTGCAGACTTTTGCCACATGGCATTGTGATGATATGAAATATCTTCTTCAACCTATTCCATGGCTTGCAAACATTTTTCAGTTGGCTGGATTGTGTATTGCTGAGGAACCAGAGAAACGCTGTGTGACGTTTTTTGGATGAGGGCTTCTCAAGAAAGCTGCAAGCAATCAGACGAACGGGCACGGCTTTAGTTTTACAGAAACACTAACCACAATTTAGAATCAGTCTGCTGAAGCACATTTTGACCCAATTACGAGCGGATTATTTGTCAGTGTGGATTCCTTTATTCCATGGATGGCTTCTTCTAGTCTGAAACTGCTAACGTCATCACACGTGACTGTTGTCAGTATCAATCCTTTTCCAAGCTGCTCATTCTCTACAGAGCCTGAGGACGCTCACGTTCAGCAGCAGTTCAGTCTGCCCCGATATGTGTGGAAAGGTGGAAGGAGTGGAGATGCAATGTGAGAGGGTATAAGAGGGCAGGGGGAAGGAAAAATTCAGTGTATTATTATGTGACTATCAGTCCCTTATCACTATTATTATGCAAGTGCAAGCAGGAAATATTTTGGTGGCCTTTAACACTGTCAGCATATCTGATTTTGAGTGGTTACTACTGCAGCAGAAGAATGGAAATGGGAAAAGTATTCAGCAACGCCCCTCTCTCTCCCTGCAGCATCACTCACATTTAGGGAGTATTTCACTATCTATTAGCAATGCCACATTTCAAATCCCTCTAATCAGCCAGTCCTGTAATTCATGGGCATTATTCATGCACGTTCGTTGGCGCGGGTCGTTCCGTGATACAGTTTAGTATCACAGACCGGTGGGCAGGAATCACAGTCGGTTTTGCTCATATGCAGGCGAGTCCACAGGCTATTTAACAGGCTACAAAGTTACGCATGGTCACTACATTTCATTAAACAAGACAAGGTCAGCAGCCTGGGCAGAGGGATCTGTTTTACTGGCATTCGAGGAACGCTGCGCCGCTAAACGGCAGTTGACCTTGTTGTTGTATCCTGACTGACAGTGGCTTCCATTCCCTCCACACTGCTCCACCAAGGCAGGAGCTGACATGCTGCTTTGCCTCGATAGGGGATGGGCTCCCACTGTGCATGAATAATGTCATGGTTTTTTGACGCTTGATAACAATATTAATAATATATTAAATCATCCATTCTGGCTGAGTCACCGCATCTAAGACATCCACATGGCCATATCAAGGGTCTGCGCCTGGGCGGCTAATACAGGCAATTAGGAGAGGTCGTATGTTAGGTCATTCGTTAATCGTGTTGCAGCGGCGCTGAGGACTTTGCCAAGTCTGTAGATGGGATGTGCAGATTAGCATCAGCTGAGTTGACAGAACTAATACAGAAGAACTCAAATGATGAAAAATACACCTTCAATTGTCACCTCGGCCAAGGGTGTAAGGTTTGTTCGTTGTCCGTTAGTGGTCACAATATCTCAAAAACAACTTTAGAGATATTTGGGAAATGTGATGGAAAGCACAATGTGCATTTGCAACCAAGAATTGATTATACATGCGGGTCAATGAACTCCATCTTGAAATGTTGAATGATAAAAACAATCTCCACTCAACCTTCACTTACTCTCTTGTTCTTGAGCTCAATTCCTAAACCAACTTGGATTAAAACATCTTAAACTCCACGAGGACACCGGCGTCATCAGCCAACATTTCTGTCTATCAGAGGCTATAGCAGGCTTTTAAAGCTAGAGTGAAGATACTTGTATCGTAGGAAATTAGGCAACCTAAGGCATCTACTGGTAATAACCATGTCATGGCATGGCCATTTTCAAAGGGGTCCTTTGACCTCTCATTTCAATATATATCAATGAAAATGGGTTCTATGGATACCCAAAAGTCTCCCCCAAGTCTTATAAATTACTTTTATTCTTATAATGTTGTATTTGAACATTTTTGTAATTGTATAAGTTGGGTATGACTGGAAAGCTGAAAGTCTTGAGGATCTAATGAGCCCAGTTGTATTGATGTGTGACAATGTTTGTCCCCATAGTAGCCATTATTTACAATACAGTTTTTGAGACATAATTGAGTATGGGAGTGGGCATAATACTTCCATCATAATGTTCCAAGACCTTATACATTCTAAGCTTTCATCATATCCATAGGTGCTGAACCTAAACACAATATGTGGCTGGTTGAGAAGGTTAAAAGTCCTAAAAGTAATGGAATAATGGAATAATAGACAGTTTTAACACTGACAGTGATGAAGACTGAAATAAAACAATCTCCACTTGACTCCCTATCTTTTGATCGTATTACAGTTTGTCTATCCCTATTAGTCTTTTGATGCAGCTCTAAGATCAAACTCTTTAAAAGATCTATTTTACAAATAACAAATGGAGTTCGTCACATGCTCTTTGACCATTTTCCATTTGTCTGTGGCTTCATTCCTCCAATCTGCAGCCTTGTGTGTTCTTCTCATCTACCCTCTTGTTGTGCTCTTTTCACTTCTCCTCTCTGCCAGTAGCAGAAGCCTCACGGTTCATAGCTTGACTCGTCTCCTCCTTTTAAAGCAGAGAGCAATTGAACATTCATTATGTCTGGGTCACGTGAGATGATTAATAACCTTATTACTCATATTGGACATGCATAAAATAGAGGGGTTGACCTTCTTTTAACCTTTCTTCAACAATAGATGGAGGATGTCCATTAAAGGACCTTGCTCTTGCGTTTACTTTTGCCTTGCTTTAAATGTTACCAGCTCCCCAGAAAAGGAATATTCTTGCGTTTTGTGTGGGCACCAATTCAGTTTTGTTCCATGAGTACAAGCTGCACTATGGGGCTTATGGAGATGAAAGGCACAGGATCCCCTCAGACTGGAGTGTTTGTATTAAACCTGCACATACACAGCTTTCAACCAAAGTAAAAATCCCACTTAAATAGTGAATTTCACTCAGGCAGCCTGATTTCATCCATATTGACTAACTTAAGGGGGACACTACAGGTGAATGGGGTAAAAAGACGAATATATATTGCCAAGAAACTTCCCCAGTTGATTACTTACATTAAAAGACAATTCTTTTTTTTATATTAAGTCTTCTGAAATATTCTGTTTTAATATGCATATAAAGCTTTATCTTATCAGACATGTGCTAATTTGCATCCCTTTCTGGAGCAGAAATCTGAACGTTGGATAAAGTCAGGTTAAAAATGATTGTTTCATTTTGTTGACATATTAGAATCAAAGGTTTTTACAGAGGGGTCTTGGATATTCCCTACATAATTCAGAAAATACTGTCAAAAAACTATTTACGCCATGTTCTTAGGAATACGATTGATATAAATCAGAATGATTTTTATCATTTGATTGATGTATAAACAACCGCTCTGTAATTGCCTTCAGAAGATATAGAAGGATGGAACTGGAAGGTTTGGTGCATGTAAGTGAGTCTGATAAAAAACAAAAAAAATGTATATGTATATATATTGAGAAAACAGCCTTTAACAGCATTTTGCAGGAAATGTTTAAAAAGCAGATAGTAATAGATATCACAAGGAAACTTCCCCAGATTGTTACTAACATTAAGACATTTATTTTTGAAATTGTAGGTTTAAATATGCAAAGAGGTATTATCTATTTCTAATAACTACTGATGGTCATTAACATATAAGTAACGAACACCTAAATGTGTATTTTGGATATTTTCTCTCCACTAGTCATGAAAGCAAAACAAAAATCTGAAAATTGATCAGTGCAAGAAAAAATGTTTTAGCCTGGGGCGTCTCATTATCAGTAATCTTGAAATGTTTACACAAACTAGATCATATTATGATTGATATGAATATGGATTAGAATGATTATATACAACCTGTTAGGGGGATACTCTCCATACACATACTGGCTTGCATCCAAGAATACAATAAAATGTGGATTTAGGGGTAATCTTTCTGAACTCCGTCTTTTCTTTCTCTCCGCCCTGCCTCTAAAATATTATGGTCACTTCCTTCCACTGCCTTCCCCTCTTTCAACAGAGGTTATATTTTATCCACAAGAGAGCCATTACTTAGCATCTCCATCTCTGCTGTCCTCCTCCCCACAGCTCTCCCGACTCAGTGCCATTCTCCTTTGTCATTCTAATCTTTTCCTCTGGCGTTACTACTTTGTTTTGACCTCCAGCCTGCGCGCGCGTGTGTTTTTTTTTGGGAATTTGTTTTCATGCTTGTCGGTTAAAGTCATTGGATGAGGCAGGAGAGGCAAAGGCAGCAGATTTTGTATTCCTATTCACAGCTCTTCCCCTCCTTTATTTCTATAAAGGATGTGGATGAGAACACGCAGTAGGAACATGGCTTGTTGGAGTAATGTGTAGGGATTTTTCAGTATCACATATTAGAGTAGTTGTCCACGGCAATGCAAGAGACCTGGCGATCAACACATGAAAGGTATCTGCTTCATGTGCTTCAAGTGTTGCATGAAGAACAAACACAAAGCCATCCATTTGCCATTTTTTGCCAATCATGCACCACACATTAGGTCTGTAAAATGTTTCCAGGTAACAAGTCTCATCATTAACTAAATCATTTGTACAGTATTGACGAAAGGCAATGTTTGGAACATAAGGGAAGATGAATTTCAGCATTATAATAAAGTTTTAACATCCAGAACCCTCAAGTGATTTTGAAGGTATTATTGTGAAAGGAAGGGAACCAAGACTCCCAAAGGTTACACGGACGCTCTTTATTTTGGACAGATTTGTGCTTGAGAGAAAGAAAGAAAAGATTCTGAACGCTGCTAGTCCAAGGAATAAAATGTTAATAAAATGAATGCAAATAACTGACGCCGTGCAGGATTTTATTTTTTTAGCAATAGTTGCGGATTTTTAAACCGTCCATACTAAATCCAGTGCTACTTCAGGGTTAACAGTGACTGAATTTGAGTGCAATTCATGATAACAGTTTCTAAACACCCAGATATACAAATAGTTCTGGGTATATTTAGCCTGAGAGAAAATAGCTACTATAAGTCTAAAGAGACAATGACAACGCAATGCCAACACCCACAGAAACTCACACTTCATTTAGAGAAAAAGGAAGGAAAACACATAGAAACTACCACCCACACTGTTTCTAATTGACACCCAAATCACAGAGACACCCACAATATCCTGGTGTAGCCACCAGCAACAGCAGATAATTGGCATCAATATTTCACGTACTGTGTGACAGTAGGGCATGACCTGATGCAGCTCAAGAAAAATCTAAATGTCTAGGCTCTGACAGACCATAACTCAGCTGCTGCAATTCATCACAGTAAAAGGTAAGACCCCAGAAGGAAAGTTCCTGACAGGGATTTGACTTATCACTGTTTGTGCGGCAGCTTGTTGAGTTTGAGCTGTTAGAAAGAGGATGCTTTTCATTCAGGTCAAAGGTGTTCTGTCTTTCAGGTGCAAACTCGCTGAAGGGTATCTCAACTGGCATTGCGTAGGATCAGCCTCTTTGATAGAATGTGGAATGTGATGCTTTGAGGTTGTTTAATATGCTGCTATACAACCTCCGCTCTTCTGGGAAGGTTCAACACAATATTTTGAAACCTGGTTGCTCACATTTAGCTACAGGAGCTAGGTTGGACAACTGATGTTGCAGTTTGTGTTGCAGTTCATCCCGAAGTTATTTCTTTGTGGACCTAGCTATTTTTTTTCACAGGAACCTGCAGTGTGCAAAATACCATCACATTCTCAAACCTTTGCATCAAATAACGTAGCTTGGTCAGTGACGCTAAGCTTCAAACGATGGCGCTCTGGACTCCACGAAGAGTCAGTTTTGCACGTGTAAATGTCTGGCATGTCTAGATACACTTGTTACATGCATAGTGTCTTTTCAAAATAAAGTTCCATCTTCACAGGAAATTATGTTTAGGCAACTTAACCACTTAGTTAGGTTTAGGAAAAGAGCGTGGTTGAGGTTAACTTGACTAACTACGCTGGCGAATCACGTGCCAAAATTTCTATTGACCTATCCACCTCCACTCCCGCCCTTCCTGTGTGGACTATTGCACACTTTATACAACGCAGTTGCTTGTTTTATTTTTACGTTTTGCACACAGGGGACCGGTCACATTGAAATATGAGGGCTCCTTCTGGAAACTGCTGCCACAGAGTTGGAAATATGCTATTGTGTAAAATGTTATTGTATATTGTACAATTACGATTTCCCATCATTGTAATTAAGCAGCCTCACCATAAACATGAACAGTCCCTGACCAAACATATCTGAAAATGGCGTCTAAATACTTTTGGCCATCTAGCGTTTAATATGCATGTATAATAATCAAATCCAAGCCAGCATATGCAATTTTTTTTCGGGCGGTATTGTGTCAAATGTGCTATTACACATTTTATACATATAGAACAATCTGTCTTCTTTATACTCGGGTAAAAATAGGTTGTATGTCTTCTTTCTGTTCTTCTTTTAAACCTGTGGGAAATACATGCAACAGGCAGAGTAATTGTCACTCATCACATACTCAACTTCAGCAGTCAAGAGACTCCAGAGTGGAATGAATAAACAAGTAGAACCATTCTTCATGCAGATGAATATGCTTTTGTCGCTGTTCTTTTTTTTTTTTTTCACCTTCCCTCGAGCCAATGTGATTTCTAGTTCCTCAATCATCCACTATGTGCATAATGTATATTATTGATTGTTTCCCGTTGGCAGGTTTCATTTTTAAAGCTGCACTCGGTAAATTCAGATGTTGGTATACAGCTGCAGAAGCAACTCAGATCATACATGTAATCATCGCTAGACTAGATAATACTCTAATATGTGACTTATTTTAAAGAAACTTGCCATTTTTTTACAATCTGGATCAGCTTCAGCCATCATTCCTTATTGTACTTATTATATTTTTAGTATTCAAAACAAAACATGGTTTGACCATGGTCTGGATATTACTGTGGTGTTAAACCATGGAGCTTGTTCCTTAATTCTTAACCATTAATGCTGAGTTTGAATGGAACAATGTGTGAAATGCAGTCTAAAGTACATCAATCATTGTGTTACAATATGTTGCTCTTGTCCTTATAGCAACTGAGATTGCCTATAAGAAGCAGAGGTTTGCACACAGGTGAAAAGCAATGGCACTGAACCTCACCGTGGGTGTCCACTGATGTTTGTGCCACTATGGGGTGAAGCACAATCAGACTCTATGGTTCCCACAACAACAGGTAAAAAAAGGTTGCACAATTCAGACTCCGAGCTTATAGCCATGGAGATCAGCCCAGGAGGTTTTTCACAACATACACCCCGTAACTCCATAGCATCTTTCATTAGACCTCCCATGTTGGGTAAATGGCCACATCTTTTAAACTATTAAAAAATAAAAAAATAGTTCTGTAGCCCAGGGCCGTACTGCCAGGCCCACTGGAGAGAAGGGAGGCACGGGAGACAACTTCATCATAGTAGCTTTAAAGAGCTCCGCACAGAAGACATTGTACAACAGTTTTTCACAGAATGTGTTGTAGTTGACGTATAAGGGCCCTTTTATAATTTGCACTCGTACCGTCACAATGCTTATTAGTTTTCCATGTAGGAATACTGCTATGGTCTCTTAAAAAGTTCTATTTTTGCTAGTTATCACCACATTTTTCTATTATCTGGCTCGATATGTGAAATCAGACGGTGTGATATACAGAATTGTTGCAGATAAGGGACTGCTGCAAACATTTCAACAACATAATTTCCTTCCTTGCAAAAGGAAAAACACTGTTTCAATTTAAATGCCAGTTATTGTGAAATAATCAGTCAAACAGTCAAGACCAGGCAGGGTGAAGAGGAAAGAGCAAACATTATTCTTTGAATTGCTGCTGAAAGGAACCGAAGACAGATTGGATGTTTACTACCCCAACAGGTCTGTATTTTCCACAACACAAAAGACATTTACTTTAGATTTGTGAATCTGTTTTTTATTTTTTGTTTGTAAAATGCTATGTTTTTTCTGTCAATTTTGCTTTTCATTTCCTGCGTGAGCCAGCGGTGAGATGGCGATCTGCGAACTGTTCTCCACCAGACTCCCGTGAGGCCACTGAATGTAATAATAATAAAAAACACACACATTTGAACATAGTGAAATAATATTGCTATATTCCACGTCTCTAATGTTTAAGTGATTCCTGAATTACAGGAGAAAAAAAGCAAAACATACTGTATATTATTCATGATGATGCATTTCAGGAGGGGAGTATAATGTAACATAAACTGACTGCACTAACACCAAAATGCTTCCTATGGTGGAACTATTTAAATATAAATCTAATTTACTCCCATACCATTGTTGGTACCATGCCATCTGATTAATATATAATATTTATTTTTGTATATACTGTGCATTATTAAGTAAGAGAATAGGACATGTAAATTTTTTATTAATGTTTACTGTGATTAAAAAGGGTCTCTACCAACCAAATCAAATTGAGTGCTCTTCTCCCTTTATTTCAGTCAAAGGTTGAGTTATGGATAACCACAGGATATTTAAATTAAAATGAGACAATACATATTATTTTGATAGCAGCATGATGGCCATAATTATGTGTTACTAAATAGTACGTTAGCTGTAATGAGAGAGAATTGCTCTGAATGGGAAGCTATTATGGTCATTTGAATGTATTACACATTTATCAAGACACAACTGGAAAGAATCTGAGCATTGAGTCAGTTTTCAGTGCTTTATTTTGGAATATGTTTATTGACATTAACATTTACGTGTCACAATACGACGCATCACGACAACCAACATCACAGCTGGACAATGCACACTAAGCCCAAAGAGCAAATAGACATTCTTCCACAAAAAACAAGAACAATATCAAAATATGAATCTACCAAACACCAATCAAGTTTTTGTATCCAGATTCATTTTGTATTGAGACTCTTCCTGGAAACAAAAGGAAATCGTTTTTCTCACTAATGACACAGTGAATATAAGCCCGGGGTTATGTGTGGTGCTATTACATTTGAGATTGAGGGAATTGGAAAAAGGTCTCTTCCTTGACATTCGCTGATCTCACTTCATTAGTGAGTTAAAACATTGCCACCAGGGCTTCATTTAGTTCTGACCACAGTTAGCTTCACGGGCAAAGTCTTGACTTTAATCTTTTGTTAAGGAACAATGAGCCTAATCCTCTTCCCATCTTAAAATTACGCCACTGGCTTTTCAGGTAAAGTTCTTCTGATTTGGTCTCTACGCACGTTCACACACATGCAGACAGGCATTTGCAAACACAAGGCGATATGATGAGACTGTACCATCAGGACTGACAGTTCGGTATATTAAAGCTTCCAGAAAGCTTATATTTATTGTTCTATAACCACGCACTGTCTGCTGGGTCATTGTGGGGAAGAAATCCTCTGGCATGCCGGAAATGATCAGTGTTATGCTTCCAGCATAAAAGAAGAACTGGATTGTCACTAAACTGCCAAATCCGGGCAAAGGAAATATCGCTATTTATAAAGACTGAGATGCAATCATAAAATCAGAGGTAAATATGCTGCAGTTCTGACCTAACTGTTTGCTTAACATATGTTCCTTGCAGTGAGTGCTGTAACAGTTGTCAGCAAGATAAACAAGCCATCTGGTACAAAACTCATGGCCTCTGCTTAACAAAGGAAAACCTTCTCAAACCAATGGATGCTGAACTCTAAATGTCGTATCACAATTAAACGCTCCATCCTCTACTGGGCTCTCTGGGCACAGTGGGTGGAGCCCAATGATTAAACACCCTGCCGCAACATCATGGACCCAACCAATCTGATCCTGACTGACTAGAGGTTAGTGGCTGCAGCACGTCTACTTCATTATAACCTAAGCCGTCACATCTGAGAAGTTGGGGGCCCCAGCAAACACAGGTGTTACGTAACTGAACTGGGCGGAGCCATGGCCTAACCCTGCAGCTGTCAAAAAGACAATTAGTAGACACCCTGCACACCACAGTACCCGGGTCGTATCGAAGGACAGAGCCATGTAGTTGCATCAAGCCCAGTGGGGGGGTCAGTCCAACAGCGTCGACACACTCAAAAAACCTGTGTCGTTCCAGCAAACACAGACCCTAAAAAGGAGCCCGACATGTCCAAGAGAACGAATAAACGGACAAGGCATCAACTACGCCACCGAGCTGTGTGGAGAGTATGCGCGGACCAGTGTGTGAGGATCCCTTCTCTGCTAGGCTTGGGAGATGCACTCGCAAAGCCATCCCGCCAGGCGTGTATCATCGACAGGGCATTGATGGCCACACCATCCTCGAAGCACTCAAACAGCTGTTCAGTGTGCCTAAATTCAGAATACCATACCAATGCACAAATTGGGCAAAGCATATGTAACTTTGCCTCCCTTTCTCCTGCATTGGGTGGAAGACAGAAGGCTTTCAGCTGTAAAACCCTCAACCTGAGGACTTCTAAAGCCCTTGGGATCAAAGGAGGAATTTGGTCTGAGCGAAGCCCCACTGCAGTCACCACAAAGCAGCAAAAATCTGGGGTTCAACGGCAGGTCGGTTAGCTCAAATACTCTCTTAGGTCAGTGCAAGCAGTAAAACTGTCTTGAATGACAACCCCTTCAGAGAGGAGCGCTTCAGAGTCTCAAAGGGACCTTTTACCAAAGCCTCAAGCACCAATGGCAGCTCCCACTGCAATGAGGATCATGAGCAGCACGAAAGCGTGACCAAAGATCGGTCCTTCGCCAGTACCCTAATGGCAGGAATAAATAGCTGCTGCATACACCTTAACAGTGGCACGAGACAGCCCTTCTTACATCAAACACTACAAAAGGAGAGAATAGACCCAACTTCACAGGGCAGGGGATCTAGCATGCCCTCCTAGCACCAGCGTTGGAACCCTGACCACATGGCCCCGAAACAGCCAATGGTGGATCCCGCTCTTGCCGCTTGGATGGTCTGAACCACTTTTACAGCGGAGCCAGCCTTCCTCAGCCTGTTCCTCTCAGGTGCCAAGTGTACAAATCGCCATTTGCCAATGATAAAAAAAAGGTGGCCGGAGTCACATTATGTGATGACGTGAGCTCCTTCTAGGTCATCATCTCTCATCACTCATTATCTTTTCAGCTCCTGACAATGCAAAGGACAATGCACCGTCGGATATTAGTGTCAAACAGACAGAAAATCAGTTTGGCTGTTAAAATGACAGGAAATCATTTTAGCTGATCTTTGATACTGCTGAGCTTAAACAAAGGCTGCTGAGACTTAATGATCAAATATGCGGCTTTTTTGTTCCGTCAATCAATGACATGAATCTCTTGAAGAACCACCATATGTCATTTTATGCTCAGTAAAAAATGACAGTGTTGTGAGTGTTGTATCATGGCACTTGGGCTCTTTAAACATGTTTTAAAACAGCTGTTCAAAATGGTTGTAGACTTTTACCCAACAGCAGGAATAGTTTTCCCGCTGTGTATAAGTTTTCACATTTCACACACGATTAAGCTGTTGACTAAAATGTCTTCCTCATAACAGTTTTTCATGTTGCTACTGAATATATCTTCTGGCATAGAGCGCTGGTCGTGCTTCTTTCCCCACCCGGTCAAGGCAAGACTGACTTTAACCCAGCCAGGACTGTACAGTTATACGAGCACAGGATGGTGTGAGAGCAAATGAGGCTTGCCGACAGTTTTCAAAATGCCAAAAATCTGCCTGGCAGTGAAGGCAAGTTTCTATCCTGAGGGACATCTTGCATGGCAGGCTTACAGCCATCTGTGAATTGGCGATCAGTTTATAATTTTTTTATTTTTTTTAATTAGGGCCCCTTTCCCTATTCTCAGCCAGCACTTTCTCAACTGTCCAAACCATACAAACTTCCCCTGCCTTCTATTATAGCTCCCATGCAACCACTACTCAGAACATGACAGTATTTAATGATAAAAGCACAGCTTGTATACACACTGAATATATGTAAAGGCAGTATTAACTTCTGAATTGTTTAATAACTGGGCGAAATGTTGGATGTTGAGGGGTGTCAATCTAAAAACGTCAGCAAGTCGTCAGTGCTCCCAGACTGAAAGAAGCACTTATGCTGCAGATTGAATAGGACTGCTTAAGGGATACATTCAATCCTCCAAATCCCTTTGTCTGTTTTCTTTCTAAATCCAGGTAAGGTGTGCTGAGCAGACATTTACACTTAACAAGGCACCCAGCACTACCACCACCCTCTGCTCTTGGACACTCAGCCCTGTCTCTTAAGAGTTCCCGTACAACAAACCTGCATTGTGAATTATGTTTCAAATGAGTTTGCTGTAAAACACAGAGGCTTGCCCCCAGGACACTGCTGTGCATGTCCAATGTAGACCAAGTACTTTATATGCACGTCATTTTAAGCCAAACCACAAGGTTTTTTCCAAACCCAACCAATTACTTTTGCTGCATTTTTATTTATTTTTTCTATTTTGTAGTCTTTTTAAGCAAAACCGTTTTTCGTTTGTTTTTACCAAACCTAACTAAGTCGTTTTGTTGCGTTAACCTAGTATTTTAAGTAGTATTTTAGTGTTTTTTGTTTTTTTTGTTACAATTTACAACGTTCACCTGTTTTTCAAACTGTGACTGGAATCCGGAGGGAAACATTTTTCCCTCTAAACCTAAATTGACTGTAGTTTAGTTGTATTGATACTAAATTTTGTAGGAGACAGGGTTGGGCCACTGAATGGCTTTGCCTTGCTCAAGAGCGTATCGGTAGTATTGTCATTGAATGAGACAGTTGTATGTTATGATGCATTGGTACTGATAGATACACTTTCTATTTAGTTAGCTAATCCCATTGACATACTCCCTCTTGGCCACCTTATAGGTAGACATTTTATCAGTTTCCCTTTTCACGCAGACGATACTTTGGTCTATTCAAGTAGTGACCCTGCAGACAACCATCAGAACACTCTCAACCTGCTAAACTGCCTTCATGACATCTGCAAGTGGATGTAACAAAATGTACCGCAGTTAAACACTGATAAAACAGGATTATGGATCATAGGTTAAGATCAAGATCCCCCAACATCAAACAGTCATGGTTCTCTGTCCCTTTCAACAACTCAGCATTGCAGAAATCGTGGTGTCATTTTTTATCAAAACCTCAACTTAGACAGGGGGGCGTCTTTGAGATAGAAATGTTTAGGCTTCCATGGCTGGAATGGTTATTTAGTTTTGATATGTTGATGTTTGCTTACTTTTTTATCAAAAGCTGTCTGAAGAAAGCAAGATGGATGACTTAATTAGTATTTATTCTGATGTCTGAAAATCCAAGTTATTATTCATCATATGAAAATGATCGTGTCATAAGCCGATGTGGACTTTGCATAGTTTTATGTGATATTCATTCATTCAAGTAAAATATACACTAACATAATGTAAAAATAGTATTGTATAGGGAATAAACATGTCACGTTCTTGTGTTGTAATGGAAAAGACTAGCATATTTTATAAATACCATCTTTTGTCTTTTTTCCCCAATACACTGTATGTAAAGGATCCTTCAGTATGTCACTATGTATTTACAATGATGTTCCAGACATTAAGTTCTTAAGTGTTCATTTAAAAGACATGTTCAGACTACCGCCTTCGCACTTACTCATAACCATTCAGTGGACGGACAGTTATATTTTTGAGGTGTGAATACACAAGGTCCTGTTGAGAATAATTCATGACACACCACAAACGACTTTCAGGCCATTTGTCTCCACAACTAGGAATGTAGATCTCCACATTAAAAAGGAGGGTCAAAAAGTCATTACTATGGTAATGCAATGCAAAGGCCAGAGGGAAGGAGGCAACAATTGATCTTGAAATTGACATGCTGTCACCATGACTGGTCCCCACTCCATTGAGATAAACAAATGCGCAGCCTGAAAAAAGAATATTCAATTCTGCATTATCAGGCTCGAAAGTTGGTGAAATGATTATTTTCCATGAAGTTATCAGATTGAAAAGTCAGTACTCTTGGGAAAAAAACGATTCAAACTACAAGGTTTTATATGTGCGAGGGTGGGTAGAGTATAAGAAAGACAGTGGATCATCCTGACAAGTTAAAACATACAGTAACTCAATCTGAAGTCATTTAGGGGCAGCACAAATCACAGCAAACACTGGCCGCAAGATAGGAGGAAGTTATTAAAATGGATCTTTATTTCGCCTACTGCTAATCATAGATATTGTTCTCTAATGCGTCTGGCCTCAAGCTGTTTCAAGGTCGGGATGATGAAGCTGCAATCTCCAGAGACTGTAAATTAATTCTAAATTGAGAATCAAATATAGATAAAGTCATTCTTGCATAATAATTCAAACCACCTCTTCATGTTTTTCCATTTGCTGTTCAAATTAAACACTTTTCAAACAGACATGCATCAAAGATAATGTATTCAGACATGTGAACACTGTATTGAATACATGCCAATACATAACTGTTAGCGTGCTTCTTTGACTTTGACAGTGTTGATAAATAAATGCGTATTGGTTCTACTGTTGACAAGAGCTTTAGCAAATCGTCAAAAATGTAATATTAAAAAAAGCATGGCTGTATGTGACATCAGCCATCCAACAGTAAACTATTTTAGGAAGCATGGGATTTACCAATAGGATTTGATATTGCAATCCTTTGTGCAATGTGAGCATTCAAACAGAAGTCTAATTCATACGTCTAAAGAATTATGTTCTAACCCACAAATGTTGACTATAGAGGACATCAAGAATGACATTACGTCATTTGGAGATTTGGGTCCTCAGCAAACATTTATCGAAGCTTGTCCAATTAGGACATAACCTTAGTGCGCAGTGTGGAGGTCAGTGGAAAAAGCGTCTATTGATGGTTCACGCAGCGCTGATTTAATCCCTGCATGAGGCATGCTGAATTTTAACTCGCATTGCAACCAAGTTGCATCATGTTGAAGAACAACGTCAGGTCACCGCTGTCTGGTTGATTAGATTTCAGTTCCGGTACGCCTACATTTGCATTTTTCATTCAAAGAATCAATTCAATGCTCTCAACCAGAGCAACTGGGTCTAATAAGCTTGAATTTTCTAATTACCAACGAGCAACAACAGTAAAGAGGGAAGGAATAGATGTAACAAACATTCCTCCCTTCCTAGCATGCATGATAGAAATGTGCTTGATAATGACTGCTTACTATTGGAGACCTTGGACATTTTAATCTAGCAATCACCTGATCGTACCACACATAAATGTTGTATGATATAAGTATGTGGCTACAAAGCAAATGCTCATTTGTTAGAGGACAGCATGAAATTAGTACAGTCGGAAAATAAAAAAATAAGTAAGAGGAATACATTTCTTCACAATGAAAGGATTATTTGCTGGATACACAAGTAGGATTCTAGGGGGGATAAGTTGGTCTTCAGGCCTGACAACGCTGAAGTTGTTTACTGAATGAGGCTTTTATCCTAAAATAAATGCTTTTAAACATGGCCAGAATGTCCTAAAACGTTAAGCAGCTGTGACATTAACTGAGCGCTTGCTTCTCTAAAATAACCCAAACTGTACACAGTTAATGACGTGAACCAATTTCAATGCATTTGTCTGTGTGTCTTAATCCAACACAAACTGCATGAAGAAAACCAATACAACAATGCAGAAAGCAAGCACATAACATAACATGTATCGTAGTAGTGAAATCTGGGCTTTCTTTGAGTAGTTTGGTACAACCTCTTTCTATTGTACATGTACGTATATCTGTGTTACTACACATTTTCTGTGTTGCACTGAATTGAATTGTATCAGATTGTACGATTCTTGGCCGTATTAAATGTTTCCACCAATGTAGCAAAACTCTCTCGCAATTCTTCAGCAGAGTCACTTCTTGAAATATTTAAATTACTTTTGGCAATTTCTTTGATGAAGGACTTCGTCTTGATGGAACTTAATCAGAAATTACTGACTCGGGTCAAAACCTGCCACCTTTAGTCATTTGAGATGTCTGGGCTTTTGACTCATTTATTGCCCATGGCATGTCAAATTAAGGCACCTCACAGCAAGGGTTTTGGTAAAAATGGAGATTCATTAAAGTTCACTCTATGGCCTCGAGGGAAATCAACAGTGATAAAGTCAAAAGGCTTTACCGTAATCCAATCTGCCCAGATATGACTAATGCAATCGGTAGTGCCTTATGAGTAATAAAGTTGGAAATATTTAGGCGGCTCAAAGACTTGAGGGTGCAATCACTGAACCTGGAAATGATTCAAATTGACAAAGACCCTCTGTCTTGGAGACATCACGTACGTCTTGAGTCCCTTAAGTCAAGTCCCAGTGTGCCTCTGGTAGGAAATGGTTGACTTTGATTTTGAATTATGTTAGAAAGAGCCCATAATTATGTTGTTCATATATATAAACAACAGGCAATCAGTCGTACTCTTTGCACATTTAATTTTACTTAATTGTTGTAACAGTTATATCACATTTAGCCTTAAAGGAAGCTTCCCCTCAAAGGCAACAGAACATTGTGCCCGAGACTGTCTTTTAATCATAACCTTGATTTTAACATTCGTCCACCTGTAGCAGACATCCCTGTGAGACAGACCACTAATGATGCATTTTATGTCCAAATAATTAAAGTGTGGGTCGGATTCATTTTCCACCCCCGGTCTCCAAACCTCAGAAGAATAGTTTCAGAGTGGGGAAATGCATTATCAGCACTTAAAGGGCAAGGCCCTTGATTTATAATGTTTTGTCAAGATTTCAGTTGGAAAGAGGCCATAACGCTTTAAGTTAGTCCTTACTGTGTTCAGTGCTTATTAAAGAGTTTTGCATGAGGGACCTCTTTTGCATTTCTTTCCCAGTAGCAATAATATTTTTCAGTTTCAGCTTGAATATGGGTTTCATAGATAAGTATTCCTTAAAGAGAATATAGTGCTTTGTCTTGTGTGTTATTGCGCTTGTCAGGATCGTTATTGCTTCACTGAGGCAGCACCACTACCACTTAAAGGGAATTCAAGGGATTTCTGTTTTCTGTTAATATTATTATTTATTGATTTATTTTATACAATACTGGATTTAGATTTAAAGAAACATGGAACTTTTGAACTAATAGCCACATTGTATTAGTGAATGTGCTGGTTATATATTATATCAACAATACATAATTCAAAACGTACAAATATAGGCCTCAAAACAATTAGCTTGAAACAATGAAACTTTTTTTTTTTTTAACAAAATTTGTATAAGTACATTTTTTTTTCATTTGTCATGAAATAAAGACTTTTCCCTCAAAGTTGAAATGCATCATTGTTACATGTTGACAAACACAGGTTTCCCGCCATACCTTGACAACAAGGTTTGCTGTCATACATGAGTTGTTTGAGTGACTCTTTGAGCAATAAATAGCCAGTGTTGGGCGGCTTTTTCTCAAAGAAGTGCACTGGCTGCCAAGCACATTTCTGGGTCTGCCGCTGGCTTCCTGGAGTCTTATGGAACTTAAACCTTTTCTTTAAAATCTCATCGGCTCCTGATGCTGATTACAGAGCAGGACCTTTTATTATCACAGTCCGAAGAGCCACAAATATCTTCAATTTGTTTAATGTTGAAAATTTCTCAAGCCTAGTACAATATATTTGTAAGAATGACTGCTTGCTTGTGTAGTTAGTAATATCCTCATAATAATTTAAACTATGTCAGAAGAATAGGTAATCTAAAGGAGCGTTTCAGCACCATGGATAGAGACGACACAGAGAAACTGGGCCTGCTTGTTTCAGCACCATGGATAGAGACACACTGGACCTGAATGTTTCAGCACCATGGATAGAGACACACAGAAACTGGACCTGAATGTTTCAGCACCATGGATAGAGACATAGATAAACTTGGCCTGAATGTTTCAGCACCATGGATAGAGACACAGAGAAACTGGGCCTGAATGTTTCAGCACCATGGATAGAGACACAGAAACTGGGACTGAAAGTTTCAGCACCATGGATAGAGATAGAGAAACTGGGCCTGAATGTTTCAGCACCATGGATAGAGACACAGAGAAACTGGGCCTGAATGTTTCAGCACCATGGATAGAGACACAGAAACTGGGACTGAAAGTTTCAGCACCATGGATAGAGATAGAGAAACTGGGCCTGAATGTTTCAGCACCATGGATAGAGACATAGAGAAACTGGACCTGAATGTTTCAGCACCATGGATAGAGACACACAGAGAAACTGGGCCTGAATGTTTCAGCACCATGGATAGAGACACAGAGAAATTGGACCTGAATGTTTCAGCACCATGGATAGAGACATAGAGAAACTGGACCTGAATGTTTCAGCACCATGGATAGAGACACACAGAGAAACTGGGCCTGAATGTTTCAGCACCATGGATAGAGACACAGAGAAATTGGACCTGAATGTTTCAGCACCATGGATAGAGACACACAGAAACTGGACCTGAATGTTTCAGCACCATGGATAGAGACATAGAGAAACTTGGCCTGAAAGTTTCAGCACCATGGATAGAGATAGAGAAACTGGGCCTGAATGTTTCAGCACCATGGATAGAGACACAGAAATTGGGACTGAAAGTTTCAGCACCATGGATAGAGATAGAGAAACTGGACCTGAATGTTTCAGCACCATGGATAGAGACACAGAGAAATTGGACCTGAATGTTTCAGCACCATGGATAGAGACATAGAGAAACTGGACCTGAATGTTTCAGCACCATGGATAGAGACATAGAGAAACTGGACCTGAATGTTTCAGCACCATGGATAGAGACACACAGAGAAACTGGGCCTGAATGTTTCAGCACCATGGATAGAGACACACACAAATAAATAAAGATACACTGCAGCTGCTGCTGTCAAACTTTACAATCAACACCGCTCCCACCAAAACTGACAATTCACTCATGTGCGATATCAATTTAACTGTTCAATATCAACATGTCCTATGTGCAAAAATAATCATTATAGGCCTATCTTGCTTTTGTTTAACTGATGCTTCTTGTTATTGCATTATCCCCTGTGCTGCTGTAACGCTGCAAATGTCCCCGCTGTGGCACGTGTAAAGGATTATCGGATGTTAAGCTTCGACAACGAGGTGAAAAATATTACTCCATTACCAAGGTTGGGATTGAAATTAAAAAAGGGAATAATGGCTACCAGTCACAAATGTTTAAATGATAAATATTGAGTTTGTTATGGAGAAGGGGTAGGACCATATAGTATGTGTATACTTTATCCATACACCTTTCACATATGTATTCATTTAAATTATTAATATGAGAATATGTTTAATGATAATTTGCAATATTTGCATTTTATTTGTTATTCTTGTTTTGCCATGAGGAACTGTGGGATGCCATTATCCCCCAGGGTAAGCTATGCTTATGGAGATAATAAAGGAATTATTGGAGGACCTTTCCTTAACATTCAACCAGCTCTTATCATGGCTGCCATTTTCATACTTCAGGGTCATTTCACTCAGTTAGGAAACACACAAAGAGACTGGACCTGCATGTCTCAGCACTATAGGCAACCTGAGACTTTAATGTTTCATCATGGAGAGGGGCAAGAGAAGCAAGACTGAATTGTGTTTATAATCCAGTATAACATACTCATTCTAAATGGGTTTTGAAATAGAGTGATTTCATAGTAGAAACAATGACAACAGCAAGGCATGCATAAAGCAAATTGAGGAAGTCCAGTCTATTGACAGCACTTTCAATTCTTATATCAGATATTATTAGTGTAGAAGTCACATGGCCAATGGGCTTTTCTGCATGGGGCCTTGATGTGTGAGGTTTACTACCCCCCTATGGATTAGCTTTTGGTTGCTCAAGATTCCTCCCACAGACCTAAGTCGTGCAGGTAAGGTCAACTGGAAACTCCAAATCCAAGTAAGTCCACAGTTTTGGGTGTGTCCAGGGCATAGCACACCTCTCACCAAGTTAAGAAACCAGGATATGAAAACAAATGGATTACTCATCACACGACGACAAAGAAGGGGAGTTGACTCAATTACTGACATACTGACATTTTTGAGATATACAATCCCAAATGGCCTCACAACAGCATGTGATTGTTCTGACAGCAGATCTTATCATCAATTGATGGTTATCCTAAATTATACTTACAGTGTAATAAAATACGTATATATGTTCATTGATACTCATTCACTACGATGGGATGGGAGACGTAACAGTAAAGCCATAACAGACCCAAACTCCATGGTCCATGTAGTATGATTGAAACAGACACTGTGGGACAGATGTACCAGGGGTTTCTTTACATTACAGCAGCGTGCTCACCATTACATATGCTCACCACCATACGGCCTGTTCAAATGCACTTAGAAGTGCAATGATGTGTGGACGGGCGTTAAACATACGAGTCATGGATAGGATGGTGATCATCGTAGACTCTCATGAATGATTCATCACAGTTTCTTTACAACAGCTTGACAGACTTCATACTTTTTTGATTCAATAGAATTTAGTGGGAAGAAAACATTTATCTGTAGTGAACAACACAGTTAAATAATCTGCCTTTAATTATAAGAGGATTACTCAGACCACGTTTAAAAAGAAATTGTTTCAAGGTACCATGACCATATTCGATTTCAATATTAAATTTTTACTTTTAATGATCAAGATAATGAGAGCATGTTGGCATAGCTACCCAGCCACCTGCTCTTTATGTGGTGATTGTATTCTGCTCTTGCTTTCTTGTTGTGCGTTGTTTTATCTTGTGTTGTGTTAAGTGTTCCACTAGAGGACCACAATGGAAATAAGCCTTCCGGCTTTATTGTGTTTTCATCCTGAACGGACATAATGACTGCAGTGCAGCGTATTTTATTTAAATCACAAGAAGACATTAATCAATCAAGAAGTGACTATATATATATATATATATATATATATATATAGCCTGCTAAATGGATGCTTGTGTAAATGAGATCTTGTATTTCTTGTTAAAGGTTTCATGGATGATTCAAGACCATTATAGCTATAGAAAAACATATAGACTGTTTTATATATATATATATATATATATATATATATATATATATATATATATACTGCATATAATATAACAATGATTAGTTTACAGTACTGATTGCAGCATGTGTTATTTCTTTTACTTTTTCTAGCTCTGTATTCAGTTCACAATGATCAAATAGTGCTTAATGAACTCTGATTACTATGGATATAAATTCTGGCACGGCTTTGATTTTACCTACACTGTTTTGCTGTGTGGTTTTAATCTGCTCCATGAAAAACAAATACTTTCCCACTTCATCAATTCAACCACCAACATGGCTCAGAGGAAAGCCGACAGAATCGAGCAGCATGGGCTCAAGAATTAAACACCCCGACACAATAATGTGTATTAATCTGGGCAAGGTTTGCTGAGTTTGCATTCTTGTCTTCCAGCTCTGCCGTGCTTCACAGTAACACATACACTGTACTTCTAAGCTCTTTAGTAAAACCACAGTGCTACATACTACAGTCTACAGTATCTGAAGCCTCTGAGCTGCTCCACCACAGCACGTTTGGGGACACATGCCTTGCACAAGAGCATATAATTCACTCCTCTCAGTTCAAGGATTTAAGTCAGCAACCCCTTGTCTCCAATCTTTAGTCTAAGCACCCCGCTATCTGAGCTATTCTGCTGAGTGGTACTGTTGGAATAGTTTTGCTTTGCTCAAAGGAGTGAGATATAGAAAAAAAGAAAAAACAACAGACCACAATAAATCTCGGGCACGGGAAGTGGTAAGACCACAAATTGCTTTTGGAGCAACGCACCACATGCATGGTGGCGACAAACTCCATTGCCCCAGTCGCTCTGCAGCACGTAAAACCGGAGGTGAGCTGCTGCAGTCAGCCTCCCGGCAGCAACACAGGAGCTGCCAGTCAGTGGAGAAATGGCTGAGCGTGCACAGAAATGACTGGTCCATTCATTCCAAAAGCAGTGAGACTGATGGCCCTTGACGACGGCTGGCCTGTCTGTGGATCTCACCAGTGACGGTCACTGTCACCAAAGGTACTGTGAAATGTGCTAGTGATTGATTTCCCTTGTCAGAGACTGCTAGATATGAGAGGAACAAGTATTGGTTTTGACTGACGTTTTCTCAAAGATTTCCCAGGTCATCCCTACTCGCAATCAGTAGATGTTTTCAGTTAGGAGTGATTTTACAAGTACGGTGTTCCAGCTCTGCTGGACCCTGACCAGGGTCGCAGTTTTGAAAGCAACTCATCATCAACTAACTGTGTGATTTTTATGGCATGAAGAAGTCCAAACCCCCCCCCACTATCCTCAAAGAAGTGTCAGCGCTTCAATAGAACCCTGCACGACCCTCTGTCCCTTGATGTTTTGAAGGAGAAGTTTCCTCTCTGTGTTGCCTCACACACACACACACACACACACACACCTAAACAATGCCCGTAGCTATATTTCGAGAGATCTGCAAGAATCCAGCTGCCATGCAATTACAGGTTTCCCTCAACTGCACTTTGCAGCCCAATAATCCGAATGTATCATCATTGAATCTCTCGGAACGAGCTGGTTTCTGGTTGGTGTGTGAAGCATTGCAGCCCAAAACCCATCGCTGAATTAGATCCTACCGAAGTCCAGCCACAATTTCAATCAACGCCTGGTCCCGTGCCTTTGCCATTGCTGTTTGTCTAGATAGATTTGCAGCTGCATTTTATGTGCATAAGCATTAACTGACATATGTAATGGGGGCTACTGACATATTTATAGGTGTTAAGGTGCAATAAGTTAGACTTTAAGACAAAATGGCTATGACGTATCTGCAGGGTTTGATAAGGTTGTTGATCACTACCAGTGAGTCAGCTGCTACTGAGCCAGGAACTGAGATTTCTCACGTTTCTGCCTGCATTGTTGTAACAACCTTGGCTGCTCTCATATTTCCAGCTGCTCAGTGATGGATGACGGTGCGGTTGCCACAAGAATTTTTGTTCCCTAGCCAAAAATGCAAATGGAAGATTATTGGAGTACTTAGCATTTGATATATTTTGTCTTCACTTGATGTTTCTGTTACCTGCTCTTGGTAATGCGACTTTAATATGACCGTCAGGTGCAGTTCACCATAAACATAAAATGTAAGCTATGATGTTGAAAACATCAGCTGCTGATGAAAATCCCTAATGTTTGACTGAAGTTAAGAAAAGTCATAGTCCGTGTCAAGAAGCATGCTCAGTTATATCTTCGATGAGACACCGGTCCACTTTCCCTCAGTTCTTTTTGATCCAGGACAAATTCTCTTATTATGGTTTAATGAGTAAATAACTCCAGGCGGCAACAACAAGCTAGTTGATATTTATCAAAAACAAATAGGGCCAAATAAGTCATCAAGGGAAATGTCACACGGAACTGTAACCTTTTAGTGGGGATAACCTTTGTGGCTCGTTGGCAAGATACAGAGTGGTTTGGTGGAGGTGGAGTAGTGCTGAGTCGTAATGAGGGCGGCTGTGGTGTTTGTGACAGAAATTAACTTTCGGTTAATGATCGAACAGACACACACGCTCCCACAGCGGCACAGGCTTTTGTCCCTGCATGCAAACATGAAAAGCGTACAGACAGAAAGTGGTGATTAGTAAATGCAGAGAGTCAATCTTGTGGTTTTGTCACCTTCAAGGCTTTCTGGGATTATTTGGTCATCAGCTTCACTATGATATGAAGCAGCCACTCTAGATTCAGATCAGGTATTGGAGGACATTTTAGAAGTGTTTGCTTTCCCGCTTTGCTTTATTTGCTCACTACAATCTGTTCTACAATTGTGTGTTCATAAACACATGTGAGATTGAAATTTAGCATCGGTCCTAGCCAGGCTAAGTACCCCTGAGGCAGATGTTGATGTCAATGTCCAAACAACAATCCACAAGGCTTTACCTTCCTCTCTAAAACAGCTGATGGTAAACACTATCAGTGATATGTTTGGTCTTCACCATGCGCTGTCTGTGCGCTCTGTATGCAGCTTTGCCTGCAAGATGAAGCATCTTACCCCAGGTTTAAGTCATAAAAGTGAAGCTGCTGGACCAGAAAACCACATTTTCTGAGTAGGTAATCATGACCATTAATCATGCTGGCACACTTCTCTTTCCCATTGGCCAAAAGGAATAGGTCATGGCTAAAGACTGTGCCTCCACACTGGTGGTGAATATGCATCCCCCTCCACCTACTCAAGGCCATTTGGGCTGATTTGTAGCAGCAGTCCTGTGAAATTACCTGAGTTGAGGTTGTCAAAAATGAAAAGAATATAATAATGATGAAGTAGCCATGTAGAAGTCAAGGCTTTCCTAGCTCTCTAACACTGTTATTACAGTGTCGATAGCAGCTCGATTTTAATGGCCCTAATTTGAGACACTCTCAGGATATTAACTGGGAGGGGAAGAACAAATGATTTGCATGGGTGTTATGTCAAAAGCAAGCTACTCAGTTGCTTCATTTATCACAATCTTATCACACTGTTCAGAAATTCTTTAAAAATGATGAAAAATTACAGGAGTTTTCAGCCACTAGCTGTGTAAAGAGCACACATTTCTTGAGATTGTGACACATTCTGGTACTTTATGTAATATCATTGGGTTGTTCTGTGACATTTGCTGACAGACAGGAGGTTAGTTTTAGGTATTGTGAAAAAAGTAACACAAAATTGTCTTTGAATAAATTGGAAAAAAGGCACTTGTTGAAATGAAATCAAATGAAGCGTCATCTTGAAAGAAGGGAAATGAAAGCAAACCAATAAAAAAAGGTGCTCTGCTGAAGTGGAAAAAAAACATATTCATGTTCATCTCAATATCTTGAAACAAAGCAGGGCACTCCACCCGTTTCAAGACGTCAATCGATCCACAAGACGTTAAATTGCCTTAGAAACCAGTGACATTCGCCACTTGTGTTCAGGAGAGAGCCGTTTTAAGATAAGAGAAAATTACTTGTAAGACGAGCACTTTTTGCATTGCACCTTCAGTGTGCCAGCCTTTCAATTTCTATGTTCACAACTGCGGTTATTTCATGGCACTTTTGGGGAACTGGCTCAGTGTGGGGCAGATTATGATAAAATTGGGTCACACACACACTGTAGCTGTTTGTTGTTTGCTGCACTCTGCCGCATTTTGGGGGCCAGAACGAGTTCTCAAAATGCCCCTGTGGGTCTTTTACATTTTTAAAAGTGTAGACTGATAGCTGACAAGCCCAAATGCTGTCAAAAGTCCCTGACCTGATACCACACTGCTGCATCGCTACAGCTGGCAATATTGCTGACATACTGTGCTGATACTGGATAATGACTTTTCTCATGTGGAGAAAAGAAATCATGGAAGATGTTATTAGAACCAGAGCTAATTTAGAATTGGAGGCAATTTAAACGGAGACCTTATCTCACCAGTGCAGCATTTGAGATGTCAGTGGTGCACGTAAAATCACCTGACGCTGTCGAGGCCTATCATGACAGCTTCTATGTCTTTTAGACAGGGTTAAGTACCACATGCTCCCCCTTTTCTTATATTACGGCGTATTCAAATACATTTCATACATGCATGTGCTACTTAGTGAGCTTTTTTTAGGATGATAGTATGATGTTAAAATGGATAGCTACTTGGTCATAGTCATACAGAACCATCAGAAACCTCTCAACCATGTGTTTCAGTTTTACCCTTCAATCAAATCCCTGTTGAACTGGACTGTTTTAATCACATGACACATGTTAAACGTCAGTTTGAGTGGAGCCCCCACAGAGAGCTCCATCAGCCGCTTTTATTCTGTAGAAAAAAACAACACAACTTTGTGGTGAGTGTGTTTATAGATGAGCCCAATCTGTCAATGTGAATGCTTTTCTTGGTGAAATGTTAATGAAATAAACAGGCTGAGATCAAAATATTTGCATCCTATTATGTTGCCATACTTGAGACAACAATATTTGCCTCTCTCCCCCTCTCTGTGTGTGTATATATATTATTATTCTCTTTTTTTCTCAGTGTTATGATGTATCTCTCGACAGACCACTGATGGAAAAACAGTGCCACCACAGGGCTGTTTGGTAACAGCACTCATCCACATTAGGCCACTGCTGTCTAAAGTGTTCATGTAGAGCACCTCCAAGACTGAACCAACCTGGAAAACCTTCTGTGAAATCTGTCAGCGAATCATCGTCTTAATGGCACCCATCCTCATAAGAAAATATGAGCCAGACTGAGAAATAAAAAATAAAATGGCTTAACAGGAAATCAAAGAACAGGAAGAAAAGAAAGAAAAGAGACTGACCCTGTAGAACTGAGAGATTAGTATCTTAGCAATATCGTATCAGCTCCAAGCCACTCGGGGAGATTAGTATGGACTGGCTGAAGTAGGACAAAGCTGGCCAAAATTTGTATTTACCCATTAGACCCATTGATCAAAGTAAACACTCCGAGAGACGCCCCATGTGGAATGAATCAATGACGATCAATGAAATCAGACCAAACAGGCTGCGGCCTGTAAATATCAAAGGTCGATTTGCTTGGCCACAGATGTATCGCAGCGGAATAATAAGGAGGTGATTCATCAAAAATAAACAAAAAGGTTGCTCATAAGTCACCGCTAGACATTCTAAATGTGTGAGTTTAGTTTAAAGAAACAGCGTTCATTACTAACGGCTGATTATAACCCTTAAAATAGAGGCAAGCAGGCGAATGAATCACTGTGGATCAGCTGGTGAAGGTGTGTTCATAATAAAGGCAGCGTCTCGGGTTTTGCCTGGAAGCGTTGTCGCTTTGTGACACCTCCTCTCACACATCTTTTCCATCTTTTTTTCTTCCAACTGACTAATGATGGAGAAATGTCATCAAAGTCATCTTTTAAAGGGCACTTCCCCAGACACACTTTACACAGCAAGCAAAACATCAAAGATGAGATGCAATGCAGAGCCGCACACGTTTCAGACTTTTTCTTTTCTTTCAAGGAGCTTAATATGTTTCCTCACTTTCTGCATTATATTCCCACTCTCATTACTTTAAATATATAAATTGTTTAAAAGGATAAACTCATTTGTATTTACATAACTTTTTTCCCATAAATACATACATAACATATGATTCCGTCTGGAACATGAAATTGAACGTCTTTGATCAAACAGCACCGTGCCAAATTAGTGTCTATATATTATTTGGGAAGAAGATTTCATCGACATAGTTCTCTGTAAGTTGCCTCACTCTGTCATTAAAGATTAATGATCAACTATGTGTTCGGCCCGACTTTCAGGTGAATCTACACCAAGTTGCTGAAAGTAAAGAGGCATTCAGAAGATGGTGTTACCGACGGTCCGACTTGTTATTCTAAAACTATGTCTGGAAGAGAATAAAAGAGATTCTTTTGAACGCAGCTTGACATGTCAGAAGAAAGACATTTTGGCAGCTTTTCCATCAGAAGAAAATCTATTTTGCACAGACTGAAGAGAGAAAATCAAGCGAGAGTCGAGTTTTCAAACCACGAATGTCTCAATCAGGTCTCATTTAAACTTTTATGTCAAACAGACCTCAGTTTGTGATGTGAGCAAAAGGAAAAACAAAAAAAGAATGAAAGTAATTTGACCACACAGCTTTGCCACCATTATGCTTATTGTATTCCACTATCAGGTAGCAGCTGGCTAATCACACGCATCTGCTTGAGGCATTTTTAATCAACAGCTCGATGGAAATTGCAACAATGGAATCCTGTTAACTCTGAAACCAGATGCAGGCCATCCGTTGCTAATAGCCCTATTCAAACAAGAGCAGCATTATGTTTAATATTAATGAATTATGCCTCAGCCTGTGTTTCATGATTTTACTCGTATAAATGAAATTTCCTGAACCTCTTGTGGCCTGGATACAATCATGTAAGGTTAAGGTTAAATCATTTATCAATGTCTGATTAAGCAGAACGGGTTTTGTGATACAAATGTTATATTTTCAATCCAAAATAAGGCCCATATGACTCATATTAGCGTGCTCCCTGATCTGCTGCCTCTATAAGGTCTAATTAAGGGTTGAAAATTAAAAGTACTGTACATAGTTTTGGTTGGGGGAAGATAGTGGTCATGATTGAAAAAAAGTAGTTTACTGTTGATGGCAGATGGATTGTAAACTGCAATCTCTAGTCCTACAGCTGCGTACCGTATGATGGCCTTAAGCTGCAGTTATGCACATGAAAATGCATCTGCAGATCTTCGCATAGACAGGTGTCATAATTAACTGAGGGTCCCAGAGGCTCGCAGATGAGGTGACACGGACACCGCACACATGTAAACAACCCATTGTGCAGCCCTGCATGTCGATTATGCTGATTGGTTGACCGACATCTAAAAGTGACAAATAATGTCATACCAAAATTCTGAAAAATACACTAACATCATCACCCGTGCATATCTACTTATTCGATATTATTGCAGCAGGTTAACAAGGCCACGCCTCTTTTACTTTTGCTCCTGTGAGAGAGAGAGAGAGAGAGCAGCAAATATTCACATGAGTGCAAGACAGCTCTTCAGAAACCTGTGGGTGAGGTCACGAAGACCACATCCATTTTAAACAGTCTATGTTTTGGGCAGAGAATTGTTCATAAATGAAATTCAGTTCATCAACATCATAGACACAGGCTCATTTTATGTAACCGCACATTAATCTGCAGCTCGCAAACACGAGAGCCAAGGCTGCTTAAGCTGTGAATATACAACAGGATGTGTAATTATGTCCAGGCTTCATTAAAGTACTGTGGCTAAAATAACACAGGAAATCATATTCATGTGTTCCAAATGTAAATTAAGCCTCAGCATCGACAACATGCAGCATTGGCTTTGACGTTGACCCAAATAGAGAAAAACACCAAAAAATAAGAGCTAGAAAGATATCTCCTCGCACTGATTGATGAACAGGTGATCTCTTAGTGCATGAACACCTCCGTAAAGCTGATTAACAGCTTAGCTGTGACAAATTATCACTACAAATGCTGCCAGAAAGAAGAGAAAATCTATATTTCTGTTGGCTAACTCATTGAAATACATACTATGTTAAATGTTCGAGAACTGAAAGCTCTCAATTTAATGACAACATTGCCAGTTTCATATCGAAGCACCTTTTTTTTTATTTTTATAAAAGCTGACAAGCCAGGGCAACATTTTTCCCACTGAGCAACTGGTCTCACTACATCATCATCTATCAACAAGCATGAGAAGCTCAGCCTTTAACAATGCATTTCACCAGCAGGGTAAATGTGTTACAGTGTAAGGAGCAAGTGAGCATGGGCAAAGACGTCACCTAAAACATGGAAATGAAAGTGTTTGTGTAGAACTAATATGAAAAGGAGTCCATATGAATATACAGTGTACGAGTGGTTAAATTTACCTCCTCATGGGCTGTTTCATACAGTAAACAACACAGTTTTAGTTACCTTTCTCCATGCCTCAATCAAGCTCGACAGCATCCCACTCTGAACCAGCCTCTTTGAAATCCAGCTGTGTTGACAATCTTGCGTCAGGCTTCGGCTTCAGTGCACCTCGACACTCTCTCATGTACCAGCACATCGGCAGACAGTCTCAATGAGCTATTACACGTTCTCTGTCTCTCCATCCTGCTCTACACCTGTTGCATTATGAAACGGAAAACGTCGAAAATACCGTAAAGGTATGCCACAGTACATCAAATCAATGCACTCCCCTCAGGCAACGTTCACTTATCAATCTCTGGCCACATGTTGCTCCGTGTGCACATGTGAATGAGACAGACGGAGACATAAACAGAAATACCCTCAAAAGACGTCAACATGTTGTGCTTGAAAACATTTATTCTTTTTTACTTTTCAAACAAATTTAAGACAATATTGTGTAATTTAGCAACCAAAATCCTTTTTCAGCTTTGCCAATTTTTAAATGTGTCTCTCTCTCTCTCTCTCTCTCTCTATATATATATATATATATATGTTATATTTTATTAAATCAAACACAATCTGCAGGAAAAAACAAGGCAAATGAAAATATAGCCCCTTTGTTTGTACATTTATAACCATGCTAAATATCAAAAGTGGGACCCAAAGGGTGTTTTTCAAATACAAAACCCACAGATATCTGATCAAAAGCATAGATGCAATGCAGCCACAGCACATATGTCAATAATCCAAGCACACTGTAAGCCCTCAGTCGGCAACAGGATGCTTCCGTGCACTATGAAATATAAAGCAGTGGGGTTTCATCCTGTTAGTGTGCCTCTGTCTGGCAAAGCAACACAGTCCAGTTTCCTTTGAGCTCCACCAAGAGTCCAGTGAGTGAACTCACATGATAAGCTTCACTGTTGCACCTCATGAGTGGATAAAGGTAGAGCAGCCTGCAGAATGGGTGAATACTGTGTAGGTGTGTGTGTGTGTGTGTGTGTGTGTGTGTGTGTGTGTGTGGTGGGATTATCGTCTCACATAGGGACATTAAACTTTATTACATGCCAACGACCAACGCTCCAAGAATTTCTAATGTACCCCCCGATGTGTTACCACAGACTTTTTATTTCTCATGTTTCAGCTCTGCTTCCCTTAGCTACCATAGCAACAGTTTCACCTAGTTTTCCCTCCAAAAAATCATCTAGTCGCCAAAAAAAAGAAGAAAAAAAAAGGTAAATTATGCAGTAAATTAGGAAGCGATTCAGCCACAAGACTGTAAAAGATGCGTGCAGCCGACATATTTCACGCCCCACAAACTCTGGATCTCATGACGAAAAAGTAGCACTTTGTTTTGCTCTCACCTTACCTGTGCCGCTTGATGTAGCGTTCCAGATGGGTGGATTACAGACGGCTGATACTTCAGGTTGTGGATGCCGTGCTGGAGTGCACACGACAGCAGCAAAAGCAGTGGGAGGAATGAGACAGGGAGGGGGTGGAGGGTTGGTGGTGGCGGAGGCGCAAATGCTGAATTATGGATGTGGAGGGTGGGGTGGGAGAGAGAGGGATTCCTCATGCCACTCTTACTCCCAAGATCGCAGAGCGTGAATCATCTTCTGCATGGATCAAATAGCACAGTCCACTGAAGGGCTGGGTCGGCGCAGCAAACAGAACAGAGGGTCCCTGCCAAGGCTGGGATGGGATGTAATGGAGGGGGGGAGTTATGCTATATGAGAAGCTGCACAGCACAGGAGTGTTACAGAGAGCATAGGGAGCCAGTCCTCGGCTCAAACACTCATCACGCTAATCGTCTTTTCCTGTTCCTCTTTTACACATGCACAGGTACGTATTCAATCTCAGTCTGTCTAATCAGTTTATTCTCAGACTGTAGCCAGCAGTCCTCCTAACCAGCTAATCAATACTTGGGAGTTCTTTATGGCAACCGCCTTTCAATATCCCACTCCTCCTTCCTGAACAATTTATCCTCTCCTCTCCCACACTGCCTAAATCAGTTTGTTCCAACAAAGTTTCTTCTGTTCTTGTTCTTGTTATGAACAGATATTATTCTTTTGGTAATTTCAACAAAGGTTGTTGGAATTAGTTGATAGCTCTCTAAAATCTGCTTATTGCTCATGTCATGTCTAAACCCTAATAATTGACATCACATGACAGTATTTGAATCTTCCACTTTGGCTACAGCTGCCCTGCATGTTCCTGATTGTTACTCCGCTGCTTCCGATTACCTCGACAATCGATTTAAAGTCTTCTCTTTTTTCAGCTTGTCCCAACTGTTATGTGTCCTCTCGTCTGGCCCAACACCAGCTTCTTTTCAAATTCCATCTGTGTTCTTCAATGTTCCCCCGAAAGTCTTCCAAAAGCATAGCCTTGGGGGATGGTCACACCAGCATATATGACATACACTACCTCAAAACAAGCTGTTAATAACCCGATCGACATGACGGTATTAAGTCGATATGCACGATGCGTGGCCTGTTTACACATCTGCCAGTAACATTAGCATTCATTCATAGTAGTTTCTGGCCACACAACGTCAATCCGTTAATCTAACAGGCTCCCGCTCCCAATTTCCCCAACTTCCAGACGCTTGGTCACTGGCCCTGCACTTTATTAAACTATGACGCTCTAGGTTCCCCTCTAGCACCAACTTTGGTCGTGTCAGGGACAGAACTGCAAAGTTGGGTGAGCATTCTCTGATGGTTCAGTATTATGAGCAACCCCTTTCACATTACAGTATAGTCATGTTACCCACGGTAATAGAAACATATTGATTAGTTGGAAGGTGCAGCTTATTCACTAACCAGCCTCTATGGCCCATATTTGCAGCAAATGAAGAAATCTACCCGTTCCTCTCTGGTGTGGTCTTTATTCTTTGGTACATTTCCTTTGAAACCTCCACACACATCATCCGGCTCTGTCTGTGTGTACAGTCCTGAAGACTGTCAGTTAAGCCTCTATTAAAAACGGGTCTGGATTTGGAGGTCCTTGAGACCGCTTTGCTGTCGTTTAGGACATGGCAACAAACTTAATCATCGCCATAAAAGCCAAGATAAAGTGCTTCTCCTCTACTATACCCAACCCAGGAAAAAGCTTGGGCTATGGGTTTTGCAACTTGAAGCCACTCTCTTCTTCCATTTCACTGTTGGTTACATTACATTATCACACAGCTGTCCTGCCTCCTTTGTGCTCAGTGTGAAAGCTACTGTAAAATACACAGAGGAATAAAATAAACTGGTTCAAGCGATCATTTCCTGCATTGATTGAATTTCTCAACGAACTCGGCCCTGCATTGTGAGGCATTGTGAGGGTTACAGCTCTCTGTCTTCCATCTCAGAGCAATAGTCAGCTCTGAAAACACAATATTTTATGGGTGGTGGACAAGTGATTGCTGGGAAGTGCAGTACAAGGACACCACAGTGAGGGCTGCTCAGGAGCAAGAATGGAGAATAATAGAAAAATCGGATCCACTTGAATTCAGTTTTTAAATTCAGACAATATGATCCTTGCAAAAAAATAAAAAAGTAAGTGACCAGAAATGATTAAGTATTATGATACTTGACCTGATAAGTCATTATAAAATACTTTATAATGAGTTATGATTATTGTTATAAAGCATTGTGACTATGTATTAGTGCTTAAAACTATAAATATGCCGTGATATAAACAGATTATAATGCATTATAAGTATGTATATAATGCATTATAGACATGTGCGTCATAGAAAATGTCACCGTTTTGATGTTTTCCTCTCAATCCCTTTACACTCCCACATACCTGTAGTCTTTGCTATAGTAATGGGGGACATTATCTGAGACTGCTCTTTGGTGATATTTGAGGCAAAAGTCACAAATCCAGGCGACATTTTCTAAGCTTTAAATTGGTTTTCCGTTATTTACCACAAGGGGTATAGATGATTGAGCTCATTGCAATCCGAGAGATAGTTGGGTGCGTTCCTATCGAATACCAATAAGCGGAAACAGTCGGCCTGTATCCGCGCTCCATCCCAGCAGAAGCCATTGATGCAAACTGGTTCTATCTTTATCTCAATCGCTGCGATGCCTCTTCAAGTGTACATCATTGTATCGACGTCACCGAGCAGCAATTCTCTCCCTGCAAGCGTGCCCTCGGCTCTGAGATTGAGCTTTACACCTGTGTTTCCATCCTTGTTAGTTTCCGCCTTGTTGGACCTATCCTCAGCTTCTCGCGTGCTACCCCGCTGCAGCTCCTTCCCCTATCAATGTCAGGCTGTCAGAGGAGGAGGGAGTCGGCGGCGTCTCCTCTGCTGCTGGGCCCAGCCATGCGTCTGTAATCATTCTGGCTGTTGCAGTGCTGATTGGTGCTCCTGTGTCAGGCGCCGCTGTAGGTGAGTGATCAGCCGTTCTCTGGGATACACAAGTCTGCCGTTGATCAATTGCCCCATTAATCCAGCAGCAGAATGGATAATGCACAGCTAGCAGGGATACACGCTCCACCAGCACGGCTGACACAGGCACGTGTTCTCACTTTGCAGCCCTTGTAAAACAACGCCTGAGGTTGTTTAAGGAAGAAAAAAAAAAGTCTCACACGGATGATGTCCTCTCTGACCATTTGCATAATGTGGTACCATGTCTGAGCTGATTACCTTGCAGAGATGTCTTTCTGATGATGCACTGGCTTGTTGAGGTTGAAGATAAACATTCGATCTATCTGGGACATGATTAACTGGGAAACAAAGTCATTTTCAGAAAATGTAAAAAAAAAAATATAGCCTGCAATTACCAACAGCCACTTCAGCTGTAAGAGGTAGTAAAATAAGAGGTATATGATACTGTGCGAACTTCAGGCTAGAAATGATTCTTCCTTTTGGCTACAATGAGCAGGAAGGTAGCTTTTCTTTGCAGCCCAACTGCTACACCACCTTCATGCATATGGATCTGAAATTAGTAGACAAATATGTGAATTCTCCTTTTATTCCACTCATGGACACTGCCCCCGAGGATAATCTCGTCTCTGATTAGCTGTCAGGCATTCAGAAAATCAAAAGACAGTATACAAGGTGCCGTGTATATTAAACTGCAGCTAGGTAACTAATATAACGTATTACTACTCAATGGTGAGTCTAAGCTTTGCTTAAACTGACTATAATCATTTTATAAAACCAATGACGAACTGAACAGGGCATCTTTTGTGTGTGGCACGGGTCCATAGTTTAAGCACATTATTACAAGGAGTCCTAGTATTAAATAAAAGACTCGGTGGAAGTCACTTTCACACTTTGCTTTATCATATTTTTTATAGCATTACTTCTGATTGTGTTACTGAATCCCTACAGATACAAAAATATATAATGAAATCTCTGGAGGTGTTTACAAATGAAGAAAGAGCCATCAATGTTTATCCATCCACACAGCATTTTGCATCAATCAATTTCCTCCCAACATCGATCGAAACTAATGAAATCATGTGAAAATAATATTAATACTGCTCATGACTTGTTTTGAAATGATTTTCCACTCTGTGTCTGTTCGTATAGACAACACATCTGCAGTGCAGCTGTGTCAATCATCAATATGGGTTCTGAGCTGACTGACATTTTCTTTGCGAGAGTTGGGCTGCCAACTATGGAGTGAGTTATATATATTTATATAGCAACACTAACGCACTGTAACTGCAATCAGCGGGACCTTGCAAGAGTTTGTGGGCAGTGGAATATTTTAACAACCGATTCAAATAAAAGCTGATTATTGAGTTGACGTGTACTTGATGCACTGTAGAGCTCTTTTATATTGTTCCCTCACAGAATGGCAGCAGGTGGACAGGCCCCGGTATTAAAACACTGTTTCTCTTGCCCTCTCACTGTCGGACATGTTTATTGTGTACCAATAAAAGAAATGAAAGAATCATAGCCGTGCATTTAATGTGTTGTTGACGGGAAAAACAAAAGCTGACTTTTTCATAGGGTGAGAGGATTTTTCTCAGTGACCGCAATTATTTCCAATGTGCAATTTTTAAAATCGTATTTTGCTTTTATACTGTTTGTATTTATGGTCCACTTTCTTGTTCTTAAAGGCTGTCTCATCCCATATAAAAACAACAATAGTATTCCCTACATAGTATGTATATAATATACTGTTTCGGCATTTTGTATACAATAAATTATTGTATTTTAATTAGCTGTACAAACAGGAGGTTTCTCGTCTCTTTTATTTATGTACTCATACAGCGACATGAGTTAAACATTGAGACTGTTTCATATCCAGTTCTAAGTTCCTCACAGAAACTTTAATTCAGTGAACACAAAAGATGCACATTTTGTAATAATGCAACAAAATGTAATCAAGTCACTTTTTATTGTCAAACTTCACAACCTCTCACCTGATAATTGCTTTTTCTTTCTAAATTCTGCTCCCTCGTGTCGCTGCTTCTGTTCACAGTAACATCCCCGCAGAGCTGACGCGCATATATCCAGGAGGAACTGACGAGTCACGTCCCAATCATTAATTAGGAAGATAAAGCTGAGCAATGCAGCCGCTCATTAGCTGCAGAGTGACTGGCTGTGTTGTGTGTGTCCTGCTCGCCGGCAGGGTCTCCCTGGACAATTTCAAGGTCACTGTGTGCACTCGCCCTGCTCTGTTAGCAACATTTTGGGTACTGCGTGTATCCCATCAGGCATGCGGCCACCTTGTTTTGGAAAATTAGCCGATCATTACAGAGCAATTTAAACATAATGACAAAAGTGGGACACTTTTAGACAGGTTTTGAGGTTGCCATGCACAGTAAAGTCTCCCTTTCTTAACACTTTAGCTGTATTGCTCCTCTCGGTATTGACAGGTCACTGCATTTACACTGCACTGCACTAACAGGACAAAATGCAACCCTAATGCTTTGTGTATGCCTGCATCTGTAAGTCCACTCATTGTACATACACTGAATGTCCCCACCACTAATAAATTTATCTATATGAGGCGGAGGAACGATGAGTGAGGAAGGAGCAAGACACTCTCCTGCAAGCCCTACATCACCCTGCCTCGCAATCACCCACGATGATTGAGACCAATCAGAGGCATCAGGGCCTGCCTTTCTGCTTCCCCCTCTCCCACATGTGTGACCCACTGTAACAAGCATTAGCCCTCCACGCAGAATCTTCTCACACTGCACCCACACCTAATTGAGGTTTTCTAAATCCTCTCCACTTTACCTATGGCTCAATCATACCAAGATTGTATCATCCATAAATATTGTGGCTTTCATGTCTGTATGTGTGTGTGTGCCAAGAGGAAATATTTTCGGCAGCTTTGAGATGTAAATAGTAAAAACCTGAGCACATTTTGATTTCCATTTTGTGTTTTTTTTAATCTCATCAACATATTCATATAATACAATCGGGGGCAGACCTGATTCCATACTGTTCTTAACACCAAGTGTGCTTCAAAAGGTCAGAAAATGATTACTGCTTCTATTCCTGCATGGACAAGAAATTGATGTCGGTATGATGTTGCTTGTTGCCAATTGAAATATAATTAGTTATGAAGGTATTTGGTCCTGAAACATTAGAGCAGTTTAACTTTTGATCAGATGATTACTACTAGATAGGGAGAGATGAGATCACCACATTTATCACAATGTCAAACCTTTCATGGAAACCCTACCAATGGATAGAAGACAAAAGAAGAATCAGGGGATAACTACAGTGATTCATCCTCTGGAAACCATACATTTCTTCAATAGTCATCAACGTTTCACTCTCGACCAAACAAGGAGGTCTAACTGAACCAGTGTAGTTATTCCTATAACCAGTAAGGTAGCATGCCTTCAATGGAATAAGTTTCCAGTTAAAATATGACGAGATAATTAGTATTCAATAACAATATTCATCATGAAATAAAATCATTTTCACATTTTGCTTTGAGTAGGAACAACCATTTGAATTAGCTGATCAGCTTTGCCCACACAAGTCTCCCAAATGCACTTCTCCTTTACTCCAATCTGTCCTCCACCTCCTCATTTTACCTGCAGCCACATGGTTTGTTAACGGTAGCAATGAAAGCAAATGTGGTAGAAAGACACCAAGGGAACAGACAACTCGAAGAAAGTGCAATGCAAATCCATCAAAGCAATAACTAGTTACCAATAAGGCTGTTTCCTAATGGATTCTGTTGGTTTATAACTTACAGATGGACTGATATTATTATTAAAAGTAATCTCATACATGGTTGCTTCAAAGAATAAAGGCTTTACTGTAGTTGTATGACGAACAGAACAACGTCGGGTACAGAAACTTTGGCTTCATCTCTTTTGAATTGGGTGACACACTTCTGCCCAGGAGACACAGTGAGCAGCGTCTGAACCATTAGTCACAGAGAGGGCTCAGAGCTCTGTCTCGGCTCTCTGCCTCATAACGGACCACAGAGACTCATCTGACTCGAATGATTGCAAGGTGTGTGCTAGTGGACATTTCCTGCCTCACCTGTAACCCCTGTGTATAGGAATGACCCACTGGTTCAGGAAATCTCCATTTGCCGAAATGGCCGTAAACTACTCTTGGGGTAAGCATCAACAACCATCTCAAAACAGTACATGGCAAAACAGCACGAGTACAACTAATATCAGGATTTATATTGGCTTATTATCTTTTGTAGAATGAGAGGACGAAGACGTAGAGCTGCACCGAGGACTTGTTTAATAATACATGGTCCATGGTGTACGTTTTGATAGTTTGATTTATTGAATTAAATCCAAAGTGGCAGAAACAAGAAAATAACCTTGTACCCTCACCTTGTTCTCCCCGCCGCCGGGAAGAGCAAACGTGCGGAAAGTGACCATTACACTACAAACATACAGAGCTATTTAAGTTCTGCATCTTCCTCAGTTACACTCCAACATGTGCACAGGAGAAACTGGAGATTAAACCACCAAACCTGTAATTAATAACTGACTCTACTACCGGAGTTGCAGGATGGCCTAAACACAGTTGCATCTATTTATAGCACCCATTTCATCAGAAATCCATCACAAGTACCTGTCTACTGTCATCGGTGGTGATATATCTCCATTATCATCAAGCATCAGAAATGTCATAAATGATTTAGCCTTGTGGTCATATCATAACAACAGAAAATTAATTATTTCTCCAATATAAATAATAAAATTGAGGACACAAAACTCAAAAATCAAGTTTTTAATGTGTGTTTGATTAGCATATAAGAAATGTCGGTGTAGCTTGCAAAAATTATCATGAGTTCTGTCACTGACGTATGTTTCATTTTGACTTCATTATAGCCGGCCCTTCTTTCTGATCTTTGTACTACAGATGAACACAAATGCACGTTTCTTTAGTTTTGATATGTTCTCAGCTCCAGCAGACAAGTCTGTACATCCGTTTGTTGTACTGAATTCACAATACGACAGCACTCGTCCCTGCTTAGGTGTGCTTGTTGGCTTGTTTCCGTCATCCTGCAGGTAATTGGTGGGGTGGAGCTGTCAACTCAGTGTAACTGGGAGCACCTGGGCCCAGCGTTCCTCAGGCACTATAAAAGCTGCGACAGTTTAGTCAGGGAGGCTTGCTCCGTGTGCTGCATTTGGGTTCTTTATTTATTTTTTTCTCTGTGCCAAAGCCATAAACTTACAACATTGACACGTCTGAGCAAAACATGAAACAGTAGTGAAATGTAGCAGCCAATTAAAACATTCAAAACCCATCTCTTACGTCCTTCCATTAATTCTTGATGTGATTAATAGTGTTGAAAAAATGCTATCAAAGTGTGATTGTGAATGAACTATGACTCCCATGACTCATTCTTACAAACATAGTAAACATATCGAAGTATCCTTCTGCCAACTAGACTTGAAGTACCTGCTTTGTATTTGTTATTGTGATGATGTGCCACCATTGGAAGAGTGGCTGTTGCGTTATCTACAGATTAAAACTGTAATAACAAAGCTGATTGTTTTTTGGAGGGAAATTTGTATTTGAGACAATATTCACGAACTGTAAAATTCTGCAAACATCTGGTTTGCTCCGGACCCAACAGTGCGTATTACTAGTTCAGCTAGTGTGTTGCTTACTTGAAAACAGCAGTTTAGTTGTAGTTGCTGTCTGGAAAATTGCCTGCAGTTAACAATGAGAAAAATAGTGCAAAAGCAGATGGATCAATACTCTGCAAACAATGTGATGGTCTCAGCAGCCTGTGCCTTGTGCATGTGTGTGTTTTTGTTTCAGTGTCTTGGCTGGGTGGAGCTCAGAGCTTCTGTAACTGGGAGCATCTGGCCAGCATTACCAGTGCCTATATGTCAATGTTTTTCTCCCTAACTTGCATCAAGGCGTGTGGCTTTTGTGCTGTATTTGTTAGTTTGTGTACAGTAGCAACATACATCTCACACTGTTGCACTCTATTGCATTTATATTCACTGCTGGCAATCGATGATTGCTTAAGTCTTCCTATTTTTTTATTTGTTTTGAACAAATTTCTATAAACAAACTAAAAATATTATAATTGTAACCAAATCACACATCCAGTGGTTTGCATGATTCGAATGTTTATAAATCATCTCTGGGTTTTATTCAATAGAACACAATTAATGACGTGCTAATGATCACACCACGATCAGTGCTTTTTAGCCCATTTTCTGTCCTAGCGGGGAGCTGATTTCACATAATTGCATTCACCTTGCACCCCTGGAGTAAATCAGTCCCCAATCAGATGGCTGGAATGTAAACCAGCAGGCCGCTGGACCCGTGTGGATCTAAAATTAGAATCGCTCGCTGTTGAATCATTAGCTTACCTGGTAAATGTGTTTCGTCTCTGAAAAATCTGCACATTGCATTTTCTTGACATAATTATCATCTGGAAAGTGCCTGTGAACTGTTTTTCTTTTTTTGTGTAACCCACTGGGTGGAAGTCAGAACTTCTACCTATTTATTTTCAATTTTGGATTTGTGGAATATTGTTTTAATAAAGAAGGATTTCTTTGGGATACAATGAGTGTTTTTTCACAGAGCCTATACTTTAACAGGCTGTCAGTTATCACATCCAGTCATTATGCTTTCGAGGCTAACGTTCGTGTTTTATAATGAGGTATAAAATAAGGCATTTTTCGCATATTTGTTTTCAAGATCCCACCTTGGTCATGCATGTTTTAATGTTTGATTTGACAGATAACTCCCTCCTCCACTTTTGCTCAGAGTGTGCGTGTGTTTAAAGGTAGCAAGCAACACCTGGTGGCCCATGAGTGGCCTCTGCCTCTTCCAACAGTTGAAACCAGCATTTATGTCAGTGTGCATTACAGTTAGATTTAGCTGGAAGTAGAGAGGCAGCTTTCTGACCTTGAACAGGGAAATAAAAGTAAAGTAAAGTCTTATGTTTGGAGTCAGTGATTTTGCTTTTTATTTCACTATGTGAGAAGCCAAACTGGAATGATGGCACTCTCCACACACAGCTCACACTGATTAGCTGGAAGGATTTGTTTTCCCAAACCTGACGACTCTGATTAGCTTCTCTTCAGCGACCTCGAGCATGTGGCGACCTGCCTCCATTCTATACGGTGTCTGTTCAAAGTAAACCTCCAGCCTACGTTCATAGTGTTTCGGTTCACTTACGCAACAGAACGACTTGGTTAGGTTTAGGCAACAGAAGTATTTGGTTATGCTAATGCCTCGTGTACACTACACGACTTACGTCCTGGTCTTCCACTTACTGGTATTTTATGGAGCTCCCCATCAAAGGCCCCACATCGGAGACAAATCTGCGCACAGAGCCTCGCACTCATAGATTGGCGCTGAAACTCTTTGTGTGAACCGTTCAAAGACATTAACCGATGCATTTCAGACACATTTCACATATCTAGCATGCTAATGTATCCGATTTTAAGTTGGGATGATGTAATAAAACATGCAAACTTGTGCTTAGTATACAAAATCTTCCAGCACTAAGCTCCACTGCTGCTTCTAGCCTCTGTCAACAGAATACTTATCATCCCACCAGGAAGTTCAATAAGAGAAGATTGCAATATTCCTTGGCAGAAAGGTGCCTTTAGCGTGTCAGCCTGGTTCATCTGCAACTGTGTGCTTTGTGTTTTGTTTACAACGCGGACAAAAGTTGTTGCAAAAGTTACATCTCTCGGTGAAATGTAGTGTGTGTGATCCCCTATCGTTGGTCAGTCATGTATTGTGAAAGCAACAATGACTTCAAAACTCCTCTTCCATATTTTGGTACAGATCCGTTGATGAGAGTAGGTGGGGAATATCACAATTGAGAACAATTTCAACACTAACTCAATTTAAGGGTAGTAAATTAAATTAACCATTACTTTATAAATCTAATCTTGTAGTCCCATTGCATCCTAAAGATGAAGTATTTTTAATACTTTCATTCATTCTTGGTTATTACGTTGTTCATCAAGGGAAATTAAAAGCTGATTTAGTGGTGGGCCTGTGGTAGAGCCGTGAGAGGATACTGATGTTCTACAGAGTTTTACATTTGCCTTCCACCATCTAGACAATTCGTTCTCCCACTACACTCAAGTGAAATCTGACAACATGCTCCAAACAAATACTACACCGTATTTCACCTCTGCTAGGTGCATCATTTTTGCCACTAACCGGGGACATCAACTGTGTCTTCAATCATCTTTTTGAATGTTTTGTACTAAAACTCTGGCCAGATCTTAGACTTTGCACCTTTTTTAAATTCTGATGTAAAAATTGGTCAGCTTTGCGATATGCACAGTATTGCTGTCCCTGTTCTAATGTATTACATGTGTCTTTTGTAGCTGCCATTAAACCTGCCAATGCACTACACTGGCATACTTACAGAAATGTATACTAATGTGCCCTGTCGCTGCCACTTGACTGTATGAGTACATTTAATAGCATTTATGGCTTCAAGGTTTCAGCTGTTAATAACTTTTTGACTTTGCTGCAGTTTTCTCATATATTGATGTTACATTTACAGTCGGAGAGAGCGAGAGTCACAGAACAAGCAGGCGTCCCTCTCTCCCTGAGGGATATGAAATGTGAAACTTGCAACCTCCGTATAAGTCTTTGGTGTTTACACGGGGATTCCAGTTTCTTTTCATTTTATTTCACAGAGCAGGTGAATGACAGACTTGTTTGAGCCGAACATTATAGTGTCAAAAGACTAATAAGCCTTCATTTTAGAGCAGACTTGACATTTTTAGAGCGACAGTGCAGAATCAATATCCACCTTTTTAAAGCAGCTGTTTTTCTGCACAGCAGGGTTCTTTCCAGCAGATCACAATGAGATGGGACTTTGTGAGCTGGTTGCTGATAACAAAGATGGAATTGAATTGGACATGTAATTGTTCACGATGTGCCCACCTGACAAGAACACTTTGGATCATATATAAGATGTATTATTAATACTCAGATCAAAGTTCGGTTGTCCATGCATTGAGTTGGCTCTTGTTAAATCTCTTAAAATGTAATTTTAGCCATCATACGGTGATATACTCTTCAGTATGAATTTGAATATATTTTAGGTAGCCCCCACTTTCTATTACAGAAAAGTTTTCGAACAGTAGAAGGGAAAATCAATAACAACTGATATGTTCTTAAAAAAGGCAAGTATTGTCAGGATATGTGATATATCTATAAATGACAATAGAAGGAAGGTCAGGAGTCATAACAAGTATTACTTAACCTCTGGGGATCAATAATAGTGATGACAAAATGCATAGCAGTGTGACAAGGTGGGGATGGTATTGTTTGAACATGTTAATCACTTTTTGCCATCATGGTAACCTGGTCTGTGGACAAACACCAGCAATGGTAAGTACATAAGTAAAAAGACAGAAATTATTTGAAATAATAGTAAAGGGAAATGAATTTTAGAAAAAAAGATCATTGAAATCTAAAAAAATGAAGAACTAACAAATTAAGGTAGCTGCTTGCGAGACGTGTTATTAAAAAAAGGTGACTTTGGGCAAATGTTCACAATCATCACGTCCACTTTGAGTGGGCGTGGGACTGCTTCATGAGCCCCTGAAGACAGGCCTTGTACCTCTCAGCTTTTATACCGAAACTGTTTTTACTATCATATTTGATTCAGAAGTTTCATGTTTTTTTCAATGTTAAAAAAAAAAGTAGAAGAGATATATATATATATATATATATATATATATATATATATATATATATCATTGCAATGCTTTTGTGTAATTCCATCATTCAAGTAGCGGCCCTCAGCACTCGTGGACTTCTCTTGCATGCAGGTTTGGTAAAGTACAATAAATCTAGCTTTTCAATTATGGATAAACTCTGCATGTAATTGGAAGCATGCATCATATCCAAATTATACACAGAAGCAGCGTCTCAGTGGCTGTTCAAGTGGGTATGCCTGGATGAACTGAGAGGCAAAGCTTCACTATTCCCAGTTTCCTCTAGTAGAAATATGATAATAAGCTGTTGGTTATGAACCATGACTTGCATTCACGATTTGGTGCAATGCATGCGTCTTCTTCAACTTGGCAACTTGGCCTTTCGGCAAAATATTTGAAGTCTATCAGAAGTCTACCCGATCCAGCCTCTCCATTTTCCCCTTCTTCTCAGTATCCTTTCTCTTTCAAACAGCTTACAGGTACCAGAAGCCGTGGATCATCCATGCACAACACACTATACAGTGAAAGACTTGTGAAATTAATGAACTGAAAACTCTACTTGTGGTTCTTGTCGGATGTAAATATGAGCAAAAATGAACTTTGAATTGTTTATATCATTGCTGAAGCTTTTCGATCGTGATGTGATAGTTTGCATGGTGTTGTCAAAGAGAATCGCACATTTCTGTGACTGACGGAATGTCATTTCACTCCAGAGTTTATCCTCACGCGCCGTTATCCTCCAATAAACTGTTTCGCTTTAATTTGCTGAGCTAAATGCAGCCTGCAGAGCTACATATCCAGCAGTCAAGTCAAATTAGGTCAAACCCAATCCCAAGGCACTTTAAACAGAGAGAAGTGTTTAAAAAGGAAACAAAAGGCTGGAATGCTTAAAACCAAGATGAAATAATGGATATTAAAACGAGGGATAAAAGAAGAGGAAACTGAATGAATACATCACAAACTCCTCAGGGATTTTGCGCATGTGTCTGTGTGTGATGGGTATGAGAGAGCACCGAGAACACAATTCAGCAACAATGGTCTGTGTTGTGGAGATAATTTGATGCCAAAAATATAAAAAACAGCAGGTTAAGATGACCTCCGCTTTGCTTGTAGGTGTTAATATCACAGGGCTGAACACAGGCTATCGACTACAGCACATCCAATGCATAATGAGACCCAACGTTAAATATAGACGCCATATGAATTAACTGTCACATCAGTTCCTCGCAGTGCAAGCACTGCGCTTAGCGATACCAGTTTCAGCACCCTGATGTTTCAATGAATTAAAAATGTATTTCATCCTGCAGCACCGTAGCTAATGCATCTCTTGCAGCATTAAAGAAATGGACTTTTGGGTAATGAATCATCCCACTTTTCTTTTGTGCTAGTTTCAATTTTCTCAATATTGTACAATCGAGAGAGGATAATTGGTTTAGCTGTGTGTAAAGTTGGCTAGCTCATACTGTACATAAATCACTGCTTATTCTAAAGCGGATTGATCAGCATATTTTGAGATGTACTTTGTATTGTGATAAATCAAATTGACTATAACGTTTTAGTTTAAGCTGCACTAGGCTCTTTTTAATGTAAAATAATACTAAAGCAGTAAAGAACATATATAGGGTCAGTGCTTTATGTGCTAAATCCACTTTGTTTGATATAAAATCATCCCACGCCAGCTAAATATTATTTAATCTGCTCAAATTAATGTTTTTTTATTGGGTATTTTTCCTCCATTGTCCCCGTTGCTATAAATGTCATTACAAGAGTAAACTTGATTGTAGAGTTTGCTGGCATAGAATAACATAACTTCTGGGAATTGAGGTAAAGTTCTCAAACAATTACCCCTGGGTGATGCTGCCAACGTGCTTAGTCAGCCACTGCAGTTACAAACAAATGGCATTTTGGGATAAAAATGCTAATGTGATGTGATGGAGGATTAAAATGTGCTATTGTTCAATTTTAGTCAAAAAGTAGAGGAATAGGTATCATTTATTTAATAGCTAAGGGGGATTTGTGGGATTGCTTTTAAGTGATACGGCTAATGTGGCAGAATGAGCACAGTTTAGAGTGTGCTTCAGGAAAAGATTAAAGCTTGCGTAGGTAACATTGGAGAAACCATCAAGATTAAACTAGACTTTTTGAATTATTAACCAAAAAACCCAACCCAGTGTTGCCAACCCTTTGCAAAATGTAGAAAGAAGTCGCAACAGCTCATCCCTTCAGGCTTTCTTCCAAAGCCACTCCCCATAAATTAGAATATAATACGAACATAAGCATATCATAATGAATGTAAACAATGAACATGGTATTTCACCTGACTATCAGCTGATAGTCAGGTGAAATTAACTGTTAATGTTGGATGCTCTAAATAAAAACTGTTGCCAGGACAGTTCAGATACTTGTTGTGGCAGAGTAACTCACTTGCTTACAAGACTGTCTTATATTTTAGATATTGCTCATCAAACACATTTTCTTAAAGAGGGACACCAACCCTACCTACTTAAGAATTCCATATTGCTGCGCAAGCAGCGAGCCAAATGCCTGAAGTATAAATGCAAAGAGATGAAAGATATGTCTCGCTCTCAACCAGCCAACATCTGGAAGGATATTTCAGCCCAGGCTACAGAGACGGTGAGCAGGGAGGAGTAATTACACTTCTTTTAACGGTTTTGAGTTTGTAGAGAAGTTTATGTGGCTCCAAACTACCATCTCAACCTCAGTATTTTCACATTTTTTAATTCAGTCTTACTGTGTGTATTTGTTTTTTCACCTCTGCGCATATTTGCACCATCATAAATCTGGCTACGGGGAGAGACATGCTCTGAATATGCTGCTTGCCATGAATCAATCATTCTTGTAAGGGGTAGAAACCAAAACATTATCAGTGCTGCAGCTGAACGCTGAGCTGTAGTGCAGCGCTCTACTACCGAGCTCTCAAATATGTGTGTTGTTGTTGTGTACAGGGGGAACGCACCCTGTTGACGCTGTCCATACATTTGTATGCAACGTTTTTAAAAAATGACCTAAGGAAGTGATGTTGTATATCTGATATTCTAACTATTTTGAGCAAATCCAAACTATTGTGCTGTCCCCTTTTGGTGTATACATAGCTATTCACTGTATTTCTACCATTTGCACTAATTGCAGGGAGCTGTGTTGGATAATGATTACAGTATGTTATCAGAATTTCAAACTTCCTCCAAGAAAAACAAATCCATGGAAAATATTTTCAAGTCAGAGTTCCAAGTAGTAAACTCAACAACTCCAGTCCAAAATAACCATCCCGTTCTAACTCCCAACATGCCAACACTTGTTCAGTGGTCCACGTCGTCTGATTGCAGATGCCCCAAGGGACCCTTTAGCATCTGCATGAGTCGCACCAGGCTTTCAACTTACTCCAACATAAAACCATCTGTCCGTATAAGACAATCAGAGCAACTGGCAAAGAGAGAACGAGAGTCTGCTTCGAGAGGAGGTCAGACGGTTTGGTCGGACCTTTTCTCACTGGATCGCGACTCGTGTCTCATCTCTCCCAAAAGCTAACAAGATACTTTTTGTGCCTCTCCCTAACCAAGTAAACGTCAAAACTAAGTAAACCTACCTTGGAAGTTTATTTGGAAAAGACACTACTCCTGCACAGCCTGTTCTCACTCCAAACACATCAAATAAGGCAGCTGGTTCTGGCGTTGACACAGACCCCATTTAGCATGTGTATGCAATAAACAAAAAACGGGGCTTCCATCCGTGACACTGCTGTTTGTGTTCCGTGCAAAACTGAAATTAAACTTGACATTTTGTCACGTCAGTGGTTCAAGTCATTCATGTAAACGTCAATCACGTTCTTTCCCTAAACCCAGTTGTGTTTTTTGCCGAAACCTAAACTTCCTGTGAAGAGGGAAGTTTATTTTGGAAAGACGCTATGCACGTAACGAACGTATATTGACACACCGTCTCTGACACGTGAAAAAAGGGACAGGCCCACACAACGTGGCTCAAGCTGCTACCAACCAACCACATCAGTAAAACACATGGATTATATTTTTGACAACATTGTTGCTTTTCTTGCTGCTGTTCTTCTAATACGTTAAAGAAAATTCTGCTCTTGCTTATTATATTCATGATTATATTCACCTTTTTTCTCTTTGTCTGCAAATGAACAGAATGTCAGCAGTTATTCATAGTTGATTTAATAAGCAATTACTCTATTCTATATTTGCCTGAGACTAAATTGTAAGCAACATTTTGTTCCTAATTGGTTCTATGTAATGGTTAATAAGAGCCCGGGTTTGGTGAGGTGGTAAGTGTGTTCTCTGGCCCCAATATTAAAGAATAACTACTCTGGCAAAGATTCAATGCTAATGTTAGATACTGTTACTTAAGACTTGTAGTTTTCTGACTTGTTACAGAAAATATACCAACAATGTTGTAACATTTTGGACCTAATTTCACGGGGTAATCGTATTCGAATTGTAACTGAATTGTACCTTGGATTATACATTAAATATAGACAGTCAGAATAAGAAACAAAATGCATCAGCACAGTGAATAACGGCACTAGCTGTACATCATCAGAATGTTTTAGGGGGTTTCTCTTGGGGATTTAGTTTCGGCTCGGTGGAGCAACTGCATGAATACTCACCACTGCTTTTCAAAAAGTCTATTGTATTCAGGGAGAAACTCAAGGGCATCCATGTTTGCCTCCTGTTGTTTCCAACTTGGGTCGCTATAATGCACAGAGGCTGTAAATACCAACTACCATCTGTGAATGTCTGACTTCCAACTGCCAGTGCAATGCAACACAAGCCTGTGGGGGGGGGGGGGGGGAGATACCAGTCCTAAACCAATGTAATATAAGAGAAATGAGGGTTATGGTTGTTTTTGTTGAGAATATAAATATTAGCACTGCGAGAGCTTTGCAGAAGTCTCTCAGCGATACAGGAAACATGCTTCAGCGCACACCTTCCTTCTGATAATAACAGTGAGAGCTCTGTGGTTCCTGGTGGACACAGGCTCTCACTGTGAGTGACAGAGATGACAGCGGGTCATCCCTTCAGTTGAAACATGTTTTTCCAATCGAATGACAGAATGACAATGAAAGAGTCCGGTGGGTTTCCCACGCTGATACAACACATGAACGATTTTCACCCCCACAAGACAAAGCAGCCGTTTGGAAAGATCCGTTGACACCTACTGTAGAAGGAAAAATAAACAAAGATTGATGGGTTGAAACTCTGCAGGTGGTGGACAAAAATAGCATGAAAAACATTGCACAATATTGTAGCCTTAAACAATAGCAATACACTAAACTCCTACTTTTACAAAGCTTGTGATATAAAATGTGTATTCATATTGCTTCAGAGAGTTCAATCTGAAACCTTAGAGTATGAATACAAAATAAAACTACACAATTACAGCTTTTTACTTATTAAAATAAAATGTGGTTTTGTGTCTTTGATACTGTGATGTCCCGATGGGGAAATTGATCTCTGAAAGGTTGTTTTCTCCACGGAGACATGAGACCGTACAGAACCAAACTCATTGATCGCTCCTCATAGGGATTTAGTGTCTTGCTCTAGGACACTCCAGCAGGGACTGTGCTGTCATGAGTGCTTGAATCTGGGCCATCTGGGTGAAAGATGGGTGCACTTAATTCAAGTTAAGTTGTTGTTGTTCCTAGCTTCCTCGGCAGTGTGCCTCTTTCTCTGTCATTGCATAGCAAAACATGGTTTGGAATTGGGAAGGGCTCAAAGAAACATCTGCTGTAAGGGTTGAACAGAGGTGCAGAGGAGAGGAGAGAAGCTGCCTCTTTGAAAGTCACTCACACCTTTTTAATATTCCTGTGGGACAACACAGAGTCACATCCGAGGTTTATTCAGATACAAAACAATAAAAGTGTTTCATTAGTATTTTAAAATACGCTGCCCTTAAGCTAGCCAGAAAAACACTCATTATGTTAGCTGTAAGTGAAATTCAAAAATTAGCAAAAACCTTATAAAAAATAAAATACTATTTACAAGAATTTTATAATAGGCATATAATCCATAGTAAAAACAATCCAACTAAATGTATTAATTCTAAAATGCATTATGTATGGATATAAAATGACAAATAATAGATCGATAAGAAGTACAAAAAACGATTATATACGAACCTTGCAATACCTTTTGCAAGACATTCATATTTGTTTATTGTTTTCTAAACATCTACATCCTCTGGCATTATTTTCTTGGGCTGAAATGTCAAAATAATATATAATATTTCCTGAATTCATTCATTTAGCATGTGTTCAACCATCCTACTATGAATACTACAAACAGCATAGAGTTTCTGTTGACAGTAAACTATCCTGGATGTTGTATTTACTGTAAGCCTCATCTCCACCACGTTTTATCATATGGTCATGGAGATCATACCCCATTCTGTATGTCCAGCTCTGCTTCAGAGCCCTTTTTTTCATATTTCAGTTCATCAAATAAACATAAACCTGTCAAAGTATCCCTGGAGAACAAAGGACCTCCGGTTTCTTTTAGTCTTTCGCCTTCAAAACCAAATTCAAACACCATTAACATTTTAAACTCCCTTCTCATGAAAGCCTCA